>NC_138029.1:65089218-65752968 GCF_964106645.2 Podarcis pityusensis | reverse complement strand
TAGGGATCATGGGAGTTGTAGGCCAAAAACATCTGGAGGGCCGAGTTTGCCTTCCTGTTCTATATAATGGTCTGTCTCCCCTCCCCACCTCCTTTGGAAACGTAATGGCGCTTTTTTATTCCAGCACTTCCTAATGCTGATCTGCTGTCAGTTGTTATGTTTTTAGATAACAGTGTTAGAGGGATTTGTTGGGGTTTTAAAATGTTTAGTGTTTGAGGCTGGAAGTAGTCTTGATTTTATATTATAGAAGATAAGGCATATAATGTTCTACAGATTCAAAAAGAATTAAACCATAATACAGTTCCAATAGCTCAAACAACACAATAATCTGCATAGGTTCCTTCAGCAAGTCCTGTTTTTTGGGGAGTCCTAGGATAATCAACAATTTTAATTGGTGCAGTTAGACCAGCCTTCCCTAATCTGGTGATGCCCAAGTATTGTTGGACTTCAGCTCCCATGAACCCCAGCCAGCACAGTCAGTGGTTGGGGTTGATGGAAGTTGTAGTCTAAAGCCTCTGAGAAAGAAGGTAGATACTGCTGTCTTCCCCAGCACTTCTCATATTCGATAGCTTTAGCATACTCAGGAATCAAAAGTTTTGTGTCTCATTTGTAGAAAAAGTATACTTTTCTGTGCATTATGCAATTTCCATTTGGGGTGTAATTTTGTGTCAGGTAGTCTCTCTCTCCCATCTCACTCCCTGCTGTTTGAACTCCACTGCCTCTATAGAAACAGTTACAGATAGGTAGCCGGAACTATGGAAGGCACCACATTGAGCCGCATGAAATGGAAGTCCATCAACCTCACCAAGAAACTTGCTTCTGTTTCAGTGTATCTGAAGAAGTGTGCTTGCACACGAAAGCTCATACCAAGAACTAACTTAGTTGGTCTTTAAGGTCTATAGAAACAGTGCATATTTATATCAATGTGTGTGTGTGTGGGGGGGGACTGCACACCTGAGGCTGAACAAATGATCCATTGCAAGGGGCTCACATTTCCTTTTGTGGGTTAGTCCCATTGCACAGAGAGGAAAGAAACGAAGCAGTGGTGGCATGTGTGGTGCAGCAGAGCTGCACAGATGCCCTTTGGACACTGGCTTCTCTGCTGGAATGGCTGTGGTGTCAGGGTTGTGCGCTTGCAGTGTCAGGACTGCTGCCACCACCAATCTGGCGTTCCCACCTGTACAAAGAGTACTGCTACTGGGGGGTGGAAAGGAAGAACTGGAATTGCTGGGACTGTACTGTGTTGCTGAAAGCAAAAAACAAAGCTTCTGTGTGGTGTTTTACTGGGACCCTTGCATGTATTACATGGTGTACTTTTGAGTCACATTTGACACATCACATGTTGGGCACTGAGCGTGTGAGCTGTATTTAAGCTCAAGCAGCGATGATGCAACACAGATGGTTATATCTGTATTCTAAAGTGGAACACAGCCTCATTTGTACAGTCATTGTTTAGCAATCTAAGAAGATGTAGTAATCGGTGAACTGAAATAATATTTTAATTCCTGCGTGGGTAATATGGCGTTATAAAGCCCAGAGAACTCTTTGTTGTTCTTTAAGTACAGATCATTCTGCAGTACTCAGGTTGTTTGTTCCTTGTTTTTCTCCCCTTAAGAGACTAAGTTTGAAGTAATTGGTTCTCCTCTGCAGCTCATACAGCATCTTTCAATATCTTACAGTCACAGAATCCTTGATGAAAAACAGAGTTGGCTGGCACATTTTCCTCTGATGTGTGTTAGTTTTGTTGGATCTTTGACAAGGAACACTTTTATTCATTTAAATGACTTGGAATAATTGACATACAAGTTTATGGGCCTCTGGGGAGCTTTGCTTAAAGGTTACCACTTTGAGAAAGAAAGCCAATTACAGAATACACGCCTACCTTCCCTGATTCACTTCTCTTTCTAGTTGTGTGTGTGTGTGTGTGTGTGTGTGTGTGAGAGAGAGAGAGAGAGAGAGATCTATTTATCTATCTGAGAGAGAGAGATAGTATAAGTTTCTCCTCTTCTCATTTACATTCCCTGGATTACACACTTATTATGTGTCATTGGGTTCCCCCAATACGTTTTGCATGTTCAATATTCATTTTTATTTAGTATTAATAGGTTAAAACCCAGACACAAATGCTTATTTCCAAAAGTACTGTGAGCCATGAAGCAGTGGAAAAGACAAAGAGTAAAATATCTCATTCTATGGGATGATGTTGCATATTCATATAAAATGGCATGCTCAGTGCACCAAAATAAAAGCATGTGGGGGGGAAAATATGTAATTTCAAGAGGATTGAGTTCTGTGCTCTCAGACTCCATATTCCTATTCTCTCTCTCTCTCCCCCACCCCATCCCTCTGCCCTCTCTGACCTCTGAGACACTTCTCCTCAGTAACTCCCTTTTCCAGCCAGATCTAGTCCCCTTTCCCTTCCACACTGCTTTCCCTCCTATGCTCTCTATCACTCTGCTTTCTCTCCTGCTGTTCACACACTAACCTTTCAGCTCTGGAAAGTGCCTTTTGGTAGCTGCTGTGGAGCAGTGGAATTTGCTGTTTCTAGAAATGCCAAACTGTGCCAGCCTCCTCTACTTTTCTCTGTCTATTTATTTATTTAAACAACTTATATAACATTTAATTACAGTTGTCCCTAAGCAGTGCACAAGTAACTCAGGTTGCTGTTGTTTTTAAAGGGAAACCTCCCCCCTACCAGTCAAAACTAGAAATAAAATAAAATTAAATTAAAATGTCCACAGCACCAGAAGTGCAATAGGAAGGGGTCTGTCTGATCTCAGCTGGAGAGGATCAAATGAGGAGGGGGAGAACTGTATATGGCATCTTGTTCTTCTTGGAGAAAAAGGTGTTGTATAAATGCAATAAATAAATAATTGCTTAGTGTTTACTATTCTTAATGTGTGAATTGTGTTGCAGGACTGTTTTTATTGACACGTTTACATTGTTTTGGGTCATGGTGGTGGTACATAGTGCCTAATGTTTTCCACACACAACTGATTCTGATCCCAATGACTTCAGTGACCAAATGTCTGTGGACTCTGATAGAAACAAGAATAGAGTCAGTCACAGAACAGAATACATTCCCTGGACTGCTCTCCTGCGATAGTGCAGAGAGATGCTACAGGGTGACTGAAGAGCATATAATATTAGTTTAAACAGTTAAAATGACCACACACAACAAACATTATGGGAAGGGAAACTGAGACCATATGTTCCAAAGAAGCACCATCAGACCAAATGGAAAAACAAAGTGTCCTCCCTTGGCTGTTTCCATTGAGCTGGGAAGTCATGTTAAGAATAACCATATTTGTCTCCCTCTCCTCTCCTCACCTTTCCTCATACAGAGGATATTTTGAAGAACAGGATAAATCAACCTTTGCATTTTTCTGTTTTCATTTTTTCTCCAGAAGAAATGCCGCAGCTTTTTCAATATACACTAAAGATTTTGGCACAGCAGGATTCTTTTAAAATCTCAATTTAAAAAGGACAATAGCAATCTCCCTCAGCAAATGTTGTTCTCCTTTAAAACATAAGACTCACATCCAGACCCAAACCCTGCAGCGGCACACAATTCCTGCCTTGCCCTGGTATTGGAGTGTAGGTGAGAGAATTAAGTCATGTATGCCACGTCATTGATCGCTATAGAAATGAAGAGAATTGTGTGGATAATAACATGCTGCAAAGTGTTTCTGGTGCGTGGTTAATGCACTGGCACATTATTGTGTGCGTGTTTCTGTTCAGCTTGTCGATTGCACTGTGTGGCTGTTGTACATTCCATTTGTGTGTATGCTGCGTGCATGTTGTCTAGTCATGCCTTCCTCTGCAACACTTTGGCCCAGTACCTTGTACCAACTAGGCCTTGGTTGCTAAGGGTAACCAGCTAAGCATAAGAACCTTTGAGCTGTTTTGTTGCCTAGCTAAAAGGAAAACACTTAGCTTTTCCATTTATTCGCCCTACACAGATTTGCATCTCTTTGTTCAGACATGCACACACTGAAACACTATTACCGGTAGAATACCCCTTTTTTAAAGTTTGAATCCAAACAAGGACTGTAATACATATTGCACAACTCTCATGCACCATAAAACAAGCAAGCTGCGTCAAAGTATTGCTTTGTTAATCAGTAGCCAGTATGCCACACAACGCCAGCTGTAAATACCCAGTTACAATAAATTAAAACATAGGGAGTGAAGTCATTGCAAAGGGGGGGGGGGGAGCAGTCCTTGACAAACTGCCTTCACTGTTAAGCAGCAGTCCAGCAGTTCACATTTCCCACCCACGCCCTGAGTATCATTATCTGTATACTGTGGTAATTGAGTCTGGAGGCACATTTATGGATGCTTTGACTGCTTGGGCTGCAGTTAAAGGAGTAACATATTCAGTCTACCTACCTCAGTGGTGAACCTTTTGGCGTTGCAATGCCATAGCCTTTGGAATCCAAGTTACCTCCCACCTTCATGGTGTCACATGGCTTTCTCTGCTCAATGTACTCATTCATGGTAGACTCTAGCAGGTAGGCATACTTCCCTTTGGATCTCCTCACACGCTTCATCCCCTCTTCTGTTGTCGGCACGAAAACAGAGGGCTCAGCTGACTTCATGTACGTCCACATCTTCTCAAAAACCGCTATTTTAGATCTCTGTCCAGAATAGCATAAATCCACTGCTCTTAGCATGTGTTAATAGAGCAGAGATTCATACACCAAGGAAGACACACATTTTGCTGGGCTGCGTGCCCACACATTGCATAGGTAGGGAGAAGAAAGGACTCGGGGCTGGGGGCTGATTCATAGAGGTGAACGGCCTCCACACAATCCCTGCCAATAGGTGGTGAGTATGGGGCGAAACATATTGCATGGATTGTTGGCGCTACGCAGCTAGGCCTCTGCTGTTGTTTCTGTGATTGCAAGGGCACCTTTTAGGGAACAAGAACTAGGCTGAATGGAATGAAAGAGGGATTTGCAGCTAAAGATGCAAATACTTTGGCAAAATACTAGGAACTAGGCTAGGAACACAACTCCTACAACTAGCACTGCATTGAGGCCATTGATCAGTGGCAGAATACATGGTATGTACTGCAGAAGGTTCAAGGTTCAATCACTGGAATCGCCAGTAATTGTGAACTGGTATATCAGGGCTGGGAAAGACTTCCGAAAACCTGTTGTGGGTAGACAGTATTCCAATGGCCGGATTCAATATTACACAGCCTCATGTGATGAACAGTAGGAGCGATTGAAGTGTCACATTTGCACTGCACTCCATAAATGGAGTGGGCTGGCTGAGGGAAGTGAGAAACAGGGGGCATTAGACCATTGAAAGGAAGTGCACTTTGGAGGAGGGGGGCCTTGCTACATAAGCTCCCCTTGAGTGTAACACCAATGTATTTACATCGGGCAAATGGTACCATTAAATTACAGAGCTAACCAAGTACTTATTATTCTCTAAACCTGAGCTGCAAGTCACAGGGTAATTACTTTTGATGCTGCTAAGTGTAATTACTCAGTAATCTGTGGAAGCGTGTAATTATGCCGTGCTTCTGGAGTATTTATGGTATCTGGCAGACCCCGCGTGTGCTGCATTTCCTGAGCTAGCACGAGACTCTTGCTTTTGTATAGTGAAGTCAGAACTAATTTCTCTTACCCTAAAGAATTCTTTAGTAGACCCAGCATCCAGAGTCCCATAAGCAATCTCTGTTTGCTTGGCCAAGTCTTCTGCACTCTCTATGGGAGACACCATCCTCTCTACTGTCAAGAACGCAGCTAGATTGGCGGTGTAAGAAGAGATGATGATCAAGGTGAAAAACCACCAGACCCCACCAACTATACGCCCAGACAGAGATCTGCAGGAAAAGGGAAAAAGAAAGAGTGAAGGTAAATTTAAAGGAGAGGAGTAGAAAATAATAAGAGTGCAACACACAAAGCTCTGCTTTTGCACAAACATTAGTTTTTGTGCACTGTTTAGTTTTAAAAGGTATAAATGTGCATGCCTGAGGTTATATTAAAAGGTTCCAGTCACTAGCACCTATCGTATCTTGTCAAATTTCACCTGTGAGGCCACCTTCCTATATACTGATCAGCACGTGGAGGCCCCTTGAGAGAACAACTGTTCAATGGCAGCTTACTATGTAAATAAACCACTTCTGTGTGTCTTGCCTCTACACAGATCCTAAAACATGTCACTTTCATAGATGCATGAGGACAAATTACACGACAAGCTTACGAAAAGCAGCTCCACACAAATGATCTTGGCCTGAACAATCAACAGCTGATGAAAGCAACAATAGATTTCAGGAGGAACTTGCAACTAGCATGCCTTTCCCTAATGGTTTTATGTCCACTGAAGTTGGACTAGCATGTGAAGAATATCACCATAACAATAGCGAAGGACCCAAACACTGGAATTACCAAGAAGAAAAGTTATGGGGTTGCCATCGATGGCAGAAGACAGGAAAGGGAGGCCTCCTGTACCTTGAAGCTTGAATCATAGAGTTGGAAGGGATCATGAGGATCATCTAGTCCAACCCCTTGCAATGCAGGAATCTTTCACCCAATGTGGGGGGTCAAACCCACAACCCTGAGATTAAGAGTCTTATGCACTACTGACTGAGCAAACCTTCTGTGGAGAGCCTTCTGAACCTGGGTCTCCATGTGTGCAAGAAGTTGCTTCTTCTTTTTAATAGCTGAGATTTGTTTAATAATAATTTTCATTAATAATTGTCATTTTACCACTTTGATATAAAATCCAGAACTGTAATTAATCCTAGGGATGATGAAGCAGTAGTGGTTGAAAGGGCAAGTTAATTCACATCCATTGCATGGCACGGATAGGAGCTAAAGGGCTTAGCCCTGCACTGTGTAGGTGAATGGTAAAAGCACCCTCCCACGCCATTCCTCTGCTCAGCCCATTACAAAATTGCCAATAGCAGCTCTAGCTATAAAAAGGGAAACGTTGCATTCACACAAGAAGCAACAGCAGTGACATTTCGTCGTCTGTGCCACTTGGTAGCTGGAGTGTCACGATCATGAAGGAACTAGCTGCCCACGTTCCTGAAAAGTTCCTGCGAACTGATATTTGTGACTTAACAGTTGGAAAAATCACACCCTGTTCTAGTTAATCCAGCTGGTAGGAAGTACACACTGTAGGAACCACCAAGACCTAAGCATCGTGCTGGTTTATTTTGATTTGTTTATTTATTAAATTTCTATACTGCCCATTCATCTGAGGATCACAGGGTGGCTTGCGATACAAAACACAAAAATACATACCATAGTAACAAACAAAAACAATACCCTACTAAACGCTATAGATGGTTCAATTAGTCAAAGGCCTGGGAGAAGAGGAACGTTTTTGCCTGGCACCAAAAGATATGCAATGAAGGCACCAGGTGAGCCTCCCTGCTGGTCTAGTTCGAGGTGAATGACAAGCATAGAATTTAAAGATGGCTTTGCCATTTGCATGATGGGCATAGCCAGGAAGTCAAGCTCTGGATCAGCCATGCATTTTGCCTTGTGCCTCTCACTCCATGCTTCAGGTGGGCTGTCCAACTTTTTTTTTTAAGCACCACATTTGTGTTTATTCATTGACATGTCATCTGTCACCTCATCCTTGTTGTTTCTCTAATAAACCTTGCAACTATTAAAACGAAGAGTATCTGCTGCAGGGAAAGGTATGTTGCAGTGCTATACGAGCTGTGTCTAATAACTCAATGTGTAAAATTGCTCATAATGCTAAGCCAAAAGCTATTAGTATGAAATACTGTGCATTCCACTTCTCTTCTGCTTGTGCACAACTGGGTAAACAAACAATGAAGAATTTAGCTTGGTGTGGCATCCAAACCCAGGGTTGCAGCTGGTTTCATGCTAACAAACACTGACTTATTGTTGGTTTATCAAATGTGGTCTTGCAGCAAAATTGACGTTTGTGGAATGTTGATTGCAACCTTGGGACTAAAGCTGCTCCTAGCACAAGATAAGGTACAAGGCCTCTAGCCTGGCTAGTTAGCTGAGTTTATAGGTCTCCATGTGCATCAGTCTGTTAGAGCAGAAAAAGCTATGACCATGAGTTGAGACCTTCATGAGCAAAACCCTTCATGAGTCATTCACACACATCTGATGCTAACTAATAACTTAGTACACAATAGTTTATGGATGAGCATCACATGTAGCCGATGAGATTTATTTCCAGGAAAGTGTGTGTACAGGACTGCAGCCCTAGGGATGTGAAGATTTCTAGCCATCCATAGCTGGCTTTTCCCCAGTTAAAAACCAACCATACTGCAGAACTAGGTTTTCAGAGCTTGCTGTAGAAGAGGAAACCAATGCATTTTAGCTGATCTCCACTATTTTAAAATGTTAAATCAGACTTGCTCCTTACACTATGCATTGTTTTTGCATCATACTAAACTCTGCATTTAAATATTGCATCTAAACTCTGGTGCAGCTTCCAAACATGATGCAGTCACCTTCTTTATATCAGCTTGATTTGAAATCCTTTTAGACAAATGCAACTGGTCAGCTAGAGAGAGAGAGTGCAAGGGAGAGGGAGAGATGGTGATGGAAATCAGAGAGAACACATGCCCAGTGGCAAATCCATCCTGAATAAATGTGAAACTTTTAGTTTTGTCTGAAACTGGGGAAATGGAAAAATGACTATCTCATCGCAAGTCCAGATGCTGCATTTGGTTTTGAATTCTTAGAAGAAAGACTCTAAGCGTCCAGGATTCACAGATACCAGTTGTCAAGGAATGTGGCCAGAGCTTAAAAAAGATATAATGATGGCAGACTAGCAAATATGTTGAGGAACTAAGAATAGAATAATGTGGTGCCGGCTGCTGGGTCTCTATAGATGCCACTTGGACAAGTCACTTAGCCCTCTACACTCCGAACCTGCAAACACCCTGCTAGCACACAGGCCAGAGTTTTTCTAACTCATTTTGTGCCATTGTTGAGGCTCTCAAGGACTTGCTCTCACTACTTCTCTACACCTTCTGTCACCTCAGCACTTGCCCCAAATGTCAAATGCTTTGAATACATGGATATATTATGCAAAGTTGCATAAATAAAAGCAAACTGCATAAGTGTATCCATTAGATAGGATAGACAGATTGGCCTGCATAGTTCATATCAATAGATAAATCTGAACATTTCCACTGCTGCCCTCTTTGCTCCTTTCTTATCTCTTGGGCCCAGGACCTTGAAAGTTCACTGCCTGCCCACTTTCCCTCAGTCCTCACTGGCTTCCTCTTCTCCCCTCTTTTCCCCTGGCATCTGTCTCACCCACCACCTCTCCTTCATATACCTGCTTCTCATTCCGCTGCAGACTCTGTCCCTTAGATGGCCGTGTGTTCTAATTTACAGAGGAAAGTCCTCTGTTTGAAGTCTGCTTTAAAGATAAAGAACTCTAAGAAGAAAGAGCAGCATGGACCTTGAAGCTGCCTATCAAATGTTGGCAGACTGAGCAGGTACACAGGCCATCACCAGTCACTGTCTTCTCCCCCATGGTGAGATGCATTGTATTTCTATTTAAATCATAATAATTATTTCTAAATTTGCATCTCAACATATTCACATTTTATGCAGGTTCTATGTCCACTTTTTCGGTGAGGAATCAGGGGCTGTTCTATCTGCACCCCTCTTGTGCTTGCAGCTCAGTCTCCTGATTCCTTTCCTGTTTGATTTTCCATCTCTCTGCCTCCTTCCTGCTTCCCCTCCCATTTCCTGTCAACTGGAAGCACTTGTAGCAAGCGCAGAGGCACCAAACAAGAATAACTGGCTAGTGTTTAATGCCATCATTTCTGCTGATGACGGCCACTTCAATCTGACAAGCTGCATTTGCATGCCAAATAATCATATTCATCTCCAGCTGCAAATTATACAGCTTTTCTCCTTTTTGAGAAGCCAAGATATTTTTATGACTTAAATTCCCACAGCTGCAGTTAACTAAATCCCAGCCTTTAGACCTTAGTCATGGTTTTCTTATTCTTAATCACTGAACACCCCGGGGGGGGGGGAACTGCCTGTCAGTTATATTGATGGCTCACGCTACCAGATTGTATACTGCTGTCATTACTTAGGGGTGAGAGCAGGGGGGATGAGGGAGCGCTGTGGACAGTTGGGCTTGGCTTGTTAATTTTGGTTTTGAATAGCTCAGTGATACATAATCAGATGCTGAACCATCATGTAAGCTATTTCCCCCTACTAAGAGTTAAACAATCCTACACTAAAAATATACAATGTTCAATGTCACATTCAATGAAAGGCATGAGTCGTGTGGAGATATCTTGGAGCGGGTGGTTGGATGGTGGGCAGCAATGGAGGAGAAATGGAAGAGGCTGACCTTAGCGGGTTGGGGGATGGGAAACTGGAACCCAAGGAGAACTCTGAACTGGGAGAGGGTCCCAGTGAACTGGGAGGTGGGGAGATATGGATCCATGAGAAGGGTCTAATGCAGCCTTTCTCAACCTGTGAGTCCCCAGATGTTGTTGAACTACAACTCCCATCACCCCTAGCTAGCAAGGCCAGAGCTCAGGGATGTTGGGAGTTGTAGTCCAACAACATCTGGGGATCCACAGGTTGAGAACTGCTGGTCTAATGGGCTTTCAGGAGAGTGGTCTGCCCATGCAATATCTGACACCCCAAGTGCAACATCACCAGCCATTGATGTGACTTTGCTGCCTTCCTTTGCCACCAAAGAGCCTCGCCCCCTTTCTTGGGTGGCACTTGGGACAAATCCAATAGTGAGCTGGCTCCATCGACTCCACCTTCACCTCCAGAGATGCAGTGGTGACAGTGCTACTGCAAACAAGTCCTACATGTACAGCGTCTACCAAGGAGTACCTATTTACTTGCCTAGCCTGAGGCAGGGGACATCAACTGTGCAAATAACTGTGCCCGTCCCACTCTTCAAAATGAGAGCACAGGGGGAATGCCAAGGGTTGGATCAACATCTTCACACTAGCCATGTGTCTTAGATCTCTGTCATGCCTTATCAGTTTGTAGCCTGTAGACCCATAGTGAGATGCTATATACTGACTTCATACATAAAAGTGTTAAAACTTCCAACTATGGTGGTAGCTTGAGTTTTGAATCTGACAAGAAGAACCCATGGGAAAAAGATGGTACACTCATGAAATGCTAAACCATTATATTGCAACCAACCTGTATTTTAGATATGTTGGGGGCAAGTTTAGTCTGAACCCTAGTGGCAACATTGAACACACATTTCCCCCTTTCCTAATATTAATTTTTAAACAAACAAACAAACAAACAAACAAACACATTGCTCAGCAGATTCTGATTAGCTAGCCAACATGAGAATGTATGTTCGTATGTATGCATGTACTGTACATCTACACACATAACCATCCTGGGTACTTTGCTGATATTTAATACATTTTCTTTTGAAGGCATCTTAATTGATGGAGGAACAGAGGGATTTCCTCCGCTTGTGGTACACTAAGGATTTGGGTGTGTTTTCCCCTGCATGCAGAAAAAAGTTTCATTTGCCCTGCATCGATAGCCTGAGGTCTGAATCTTTCTGCATTGGGTAATCCCACCACTCTTGAAACCTAAGGTTTACCTGCTTTGTGTCACAATAGAAGATGCAATGCTGTTTCCTTCTAAGCACTTTGTTCATTAGAGAATAATTATTATCTTCAGCTCAGCTTAGTACTGTACTCCCAAAGCACAGTGTCATAAATCTTGACATTTGGATTTGTGCACCTGCCCTTTAGATTTATTCTCTTTCATTGACATAGTGGGTGTTTGGAATAAGGAGGATCTTTTTTCATAGAATCAGATCTATGGAAGCAATAAGCGGAGGTGCAGTTGTGCAGAGGAAAGCTTTAATTAATGTTTGGATAACTCAACGTGTGTGTGGTGGTGGTGGGGAGAGCAAAGGACCTCTTCTGATGAAATCACCAGATGGTTCTTGCACATTATTAAATTTGCTATGTTAGGAAACAGACATCTCTCATTGGGTTGCCCACCTTTTTCTTTTTCTTTTACTGCTCCTGTGCCTTTAATGGCAGCTTGATCTGCCAGCATTAACACATGGTGATTCATTTAAAGAAATAAGAAGAGTTATGTTGGATCAGTCCAGCATCCTGTTCTCACAGTGATTAGCCGGATGCCTATGGGAAGCCTGAAAGCAGGATCTGAGTGCAACAGCACTTTTCCCTCTTACATTTCCCAGCAACTGATATTCAGTGGTCCAATGCCTCTGTCCACCATGAATTTAATCCTCTTTGAAAGCTATCCAGGTGGTGGCCATCACTAGTGGGATGTAGTTCCATAGTTTAATGCTCTGTGAAGCACTTTTCTTTTGTTTGTCCTGAACCCTCAAACATTCAGCTTAACTGCATGGCAATAATCTCTAGTATAATTGTCATACTATGAAAAACCTTCATCTGATCATTTTTAGGGATCAAGTAGCTGTTAAAGGCATAAACACAGGTGATGCTGGTCAGTCGGCAACCCTGTCCTCATGCCTCTTCTTCAACTCTTTTTGGTTGAAAAATGGGAATTAGGGATTTCATAACTTTTTGTATCTATGCAGACTAGTTAAAAAACGCAACAAGTAAAACTTTATCCATCAAAGCTAGGGAAGGTTTTTCTTGAAGAAAAAAACAGTAGCAGTCATAATGAAAATAGAAATTATTATTATTATGAGGGCCTCTTAATACTACTACTACTACTACTACTAATAATAATAATAATAATAATGAGTGCTGCTAACTAATGGGGAAATGACTTCTCTTGTGCTTGATCTGCAAAAATTTGCACTATACATACTGAGGGCAGGGCATCAGGCAGGTGACAGATTGGAAGATAAAAATGAGAAAGTGGCAAGCTAGCAGTAGTGAACATAATTCCACTTTATTTCCTCAGGCAATATGGTTCTCTCATTAGCTCCTCCAGTGCTCCACCCCAAGCTTTAGGGCTCAGACCTAGTACCTGTTTCAACACCGAGGATGGATACCTATGACTAAGTGTGCACATAGGGCAAGATTCAGCTAATGAGGCAGTCTGTGGAACGGCTTCTGCTAGTGCAACCAGGCTTCCCCATCCGCTGTGTGCATGGGAAGGAGAGGGGGGAACATTCGATTTGGCAAGCTGAAATGCTTGCACTGATGGAATGATTGCCATAGTGCCACACTGAATTCCTCCCATAGTCATTTGGTAAACTGTTTGCATGCATTGATTTTTATTCTGAAGGTAAGAATTTTTACATTCTCGGATGCAGATTGCTCCTTGCAACGCAGAAATCTTCACTCCACTCTCCTCACAACCTAATTTGACATAATTTTTCTGCAAGTGTGGAATGGAGATGCCTCATTCTCAAATTATGTCAGGGCCTCTTGTTTTGGTTTAATTAATGGATTAATTCTTTGCATAACAAAGGAAGAACTGTATCACACTAATCTCTCATTTTTGAAAAACAAAACGTAACCTCGCACATCAGACAACTTGCTCTTTGATCTGATCCCCTGCTGAAGGTAACTGAAGCTAACAGTACTTTGCATTTACTCGACAGCTTATTACCAACGGCACCAATTCTCCAGCCGAACACACTTAAGATGGAAAGATGAACATGATCATCATGAAATATACAAAATAAATCTCTTTGAAATTTGTTTGAGCAGCTTCCTGAGCCTCCTCCCCACCACCACCACTCTCGTTCGCTTACCCTAGAACTTGTTTCTTGTGGAGAATTACATTTAAAACTGACAGCATTTTAATTAGAAAGGCAAATCTGGTCTTCTAAAGCTGCGGCTGCTTAGGGAAGATTTCCTAGATTTGCTGTTCAATTCATTTTTAATAAAGGCTTATTTAGTCAAGTGACATATTTGTCACAGGGTGACTTTATGCAAAAGTGGAGAAGGAAAAATGCACAGGGACCTTCCCCTCTCCAGAATTGATGACCAAATACAGTGGTACCTCATGTTACGTACTTAATCCGTTCTGGAGGTCCGTTTGTAACCCGAAACCGCTCATAACATGAGGCATGCTTTCTCTAATGGTGCCTCCTGCTGCTGCCGTGCCGTTGGAGCGCGACTTCCGCTCGCATCCCGGGGCAAAGGTTGCAACAGGGGGCATCTACTTCCGGGTTAGCAGAGTGAATAACCCGCAGCATTCGTAAGGGGGACAGTACATAACATGAGGTACCACTGTAAAGCCTTTCAGCTTCTAAATATGCAACCTACTTCCTTTCTTCTAGTCAATTACTATGAAACTTAATGTGCCAAATCTATAACCTCTTGCCCTGGGACAGAATGCAAAAGATGGCAGTGCCTTCCCACAAGCCCAAGTTGGCACTACTCTCTGTACCACTCAGACTGTAGGAATAGCCCAATTATCACTTTTATGGATCTGAATCCTGATCAGCCATGGAGGTCTGACATAAGGCACACTTTCAAATGCAACTAAAAATGCTTTTACATGCAAGCTGAAGTGTTAAGGTAATACAGGGACTGAGCTACATTGGTGAAGAGAAAGCACTTGATATGCGTTATAACACTGTAACCAGATGGCGCTGGGGAGTCCCGTCTTTTGCCAATGTGATTTCCATTTATGAAGTTTAGCACATGTTTTCCTGAAACACCTTTTTGATGTGTCTAGATCCAGCCCGGGGTAGAATGAAAGCACCTGTCTACAGTCTTTGCAAGCATGGTAGTTACTGGATCATTTCCACCTTTCAATTGTTTTAGGAGTTTTTTCCTGGTTTATATGTTGGGTGAGAAACTATCATTTACTAACGCTGCACTGCTATTATTCTTGAACTTCATTTTAACTCCTTCTGTTGCCTTAACGCAACTAAACCCTTCCTTCCCTCCCTCTGTTGTTTCCTACACCAAATTTTAGCTTTTAAGCTCTTTGGGGCAGGGACTTGTCTCCTTGTACTTGAGGAAATACCATGCATGTTGATGGCACAACAACATCTAGGATTAGAGAGACTCAGGTTCCCCACTCAGTCATGAACTTCCATGCATGACTTTGGGTCCATCACTGTCTCGCAGCCTAACTTATCTCACAAACTTCTTGTGAGGATAAATGGGCAGGAGTGGAAGAACTACATACACTGCCTTGAGTTCTTTGCAGGAAAGGCAGGCTGTAATTGTAATAAATAATATAAGAGAATGGAAAACCCATGACTCTCTTAGCTGATAAGCATTTGTTCACTCGCTGAGGAGCTGCTTTTAGTGCCTTCTGAGATTTATTTATTTTCATGCATGGCCCACTTTCTTCCAGGGACTAAAAGGTCAATACATCAGATTTCCAGTCTGTCTCTCATCCAGACACTGACCAAACCTTAGATTGATCTTGCTCGCTGAATTACATGCCTTCAGATAATGCTCTCAAAGACACAGTAGCAGACCAGGGCAGATTATTTGTTCTACTAGCTCAGGATGGTCTACTCTGCCAGCTGCATCTCCATGGTCTCATGCAGAAATGTCTTCCCCATCACTGGCGGGTTACTGGATCCTTTTAGCCAGATACCTTCTGCATGCCAAGCATGTGTTCTACAACTGAGCTAGTGCCCCTCCCTAAATAATAAGCCTAGCTCTTCCATAAATTCCTTTGCATCACACAAGATATGACTCTTGCACAGCTCCAGCAGGAGCAAGCCATTTCCAAAGAGAAGCTTCAGTTTCATCAACTGACCAAGAAGGGGTGGGGTGAGGCCTGGCCTGGCCTGACATGCTTCTGTGAGTTTAATTGTAGCTTGATCTGCAGGAGGTACTTTTCATGAACTAGACAGAAGCATCTTCATCAGCTGCTAACATCTGCCAATCAAGTTGCTGTCAAAGACACAGGAGGCTGATAAGAAAGGATTGCAACCGCAGGAAGCATTGGTATCATTTATCTTTTAAACAGGTAATGACCATGCATGAACTAATGAATAAGCTGCTCTCCCTGATTAATCTGAAGTTAGGATCAGAATTAGAATGGATGGAATCATGTCTCCATTACAATGCAAAAGACTTCTGACCCACGCGGCATTGCAATTGGACTCCTGTCTGTGTGAGTTTAATTAAATTTCATGGTTTACTTACTGCACCTTCTTAATGTTAATGACCTTAGACACCTCAGTATTTTCAAATCATTGTTTTCTTCCATTTCTTTTCTCTTATGTGAAAAGCTTTCTTCAAGATGAATTTTCGAGGAATGGATTACATCCATTTACTGTTAGTCAGATGTTTAGACGATTCATTCGCCTTTCCCCAGTCTTATGAAATGTACAGCAGCTTTGGTATGGAGCAAAAAGAAGATTTACACATCTGGTGATAGCCTTCCCCACCCCCCATGAAAGCCCAATTAGCATTTTTGACAGCAAGAGCTGTTTAGTAAGCCAGGCAAAGAGACAGAAGGCACAACCTTGGATTTTTAATCCTAAAATGCCATTCACTGTTTATGAGCCCCAGACAAGACACTTAAAACTACAGTTTGCAGGGGTAAAAAGCCTTTATGTAGATCATAAATGTTTCCCAGTGATGTTTATTTTATTTTCTGCACTTCCATCTGCCCCTCCTACAACACGCTCAGAGCAAAATATATGGAGTTTATGTGTCTCCTATTTTATTCTGACATCCAAACTCCACACCAGCCTAGACCTTCATGAAGCAAAATGCACCTCATCAAAGATATAGGGTAGGCATAGGGAAGCTGTGATCCTGGACTACAGTTCCAATCATCCCTGGTCCCTGCTTTGTCAAACCCAATAAATCACTGGTCTCCTTCCTTTGCCCAACATTCTTCAGAGTCCTCCCAAACCCTGACAGCCAGGTTCTGTCCTGGGCCCGCTGTTGTTCAACATCTTTATAAATGACTTGGATGGAGGAATTGAAAGGATGCTCATCCAATTTGCAGGTGACTGTCATGGGCCAGGAATTGGCTTCACCTGCTGAGCAGCAGCCTGAAGGAGCAGAAGGCAGAGTGACTTCACCTGCTGCTGATCAGCCTTCTTACTCCTGATGTGAACCAGCTGGCTCCAGCTTTCTTAAGCAGGGTTTCCAGCCTCAGTCAGATGCTGGAAACAACATTTGTCGTTCCTGTCCAGACTTTGCTGCTTCTTGCTTCTCCTGACCTTGGACTCATCGGTTTCTTGAGCCCCGGACCATCTGACTTATGTGAACTCAGATGCTCCTAACCCTAGGTCTGGACTAAACCCTGCAGAGGGACACTGTGTCCAGGCAAGTACCTCCCTGAGCTGGTTGGCTGGCTGGCCTCTCCTGCCATTGAGCTCTGCTGTGGTTGGGCAGCACGAGACTACAACAGTGACACTAAACTGGGAGGGGTAGCTAATGCTGCAGAATACAGAACCAGGATTCAAAATGACCTTAACAGATTGGAGAACTGGGCCCAAACTAACGAAATGAATTTTGATAGGGACAAATGTCAGGATCTACACTTAAGCAGGAAGAACCACAAATATAAGATGGGGATGCCTGGTTTACTAGCAGTACATGTGAAAAGAATCTGGGCTCTTAGTGGACCCCAAGCTTAACATGAGTCAACATGGAATGAAGGTATCAAATTTACAGCTTGCAGTGCATTAAAAGAAAATGTTATGAAGGTGATGTACAGATGTATATTTAAATATTTAAATGGCACATGGGGTCTGGAGCAAGCTTGTTTTCTCCTGCTCTGGAAGGTAGGACTTGAACCAATTGATTCAAGTTAGAGGAAAGGAGATTCTGAACATCAGGAATAACTTTGACAGTAACAGCTGATGAACAGTGGAATGGACTCTCACAAGAGGTGGTGGACTCTTGTGTTGGGATGGCCATCTGTCATGGATGCTTTAGCTGAGAGTCCTGCATTGCAGGGCGTTGGACTTAGATAGACTCTACAATTCTATGCAAGCAACCAATGCTTTTGTCTATTCTGAGACTTGCATTCTGAGAAGTTTTCAGTGTTATTTCTGTTGCATTTTGAGTATATATATATATATATATATATATATATATATCAAATTAGAAATCTTTCTGTGATGCCATTAGCTGTATAGTCATCACTTCACTTGATTACTGGATCCCCCGGCAGTCTAGCAGCCATAGCTATGGAGCTCTTGGGTAAGGAGCATTTTGGAACTTTTCTGAACCCTTTCCAACAAGGAGAAATGATTCAGTTGGCCCTGGATTTATGTGCTTCATTAACAAGAGCTGCAGGTAGAGTATGCTCATGGCAGGTGAAAGTACTAAAATAGATTGCTCAGAGTAACAATTCTTTGGCTAAGCGTACTGATTTTGTGAATGGGATCATTAGTCTACTAGAGAAAGGCACAGTTTTCAGATGCCAGCTACTTATCCACCTCTCTATCCTGCTGTTGCTGTAAAGTACTTTTAACTTGAGTCGTAGGCAGTTTAGGTCTCTGTTGTTTCCTGCGCTGCTTCTACAGCCTTTAAAATTAACATTCCCCATCTTCCTCTCCATGTTAGGCTTCTCCATTCTTTGTGATCTATTTTATCTGGGATACTGGGATACTGAGAGAATGAACTAGTATTTGCAAAGGATTCTGAAGCCCTTTAACGGAAGAGGCTATCCGTTTTACACTTCTTCAGGGTCTTTTATCTGAGGATCAAAGCATGATGCGTCATCTATACCAGTGGAAAACAGAGGCTCCTTCTTCGGATATGAGAATAAGCAACAATTCTCCTAGGATACTAGGCAAATGTTAGAACTGCTTGTTGAGGTTTCTTAATCGGAACAATATTAAAGGGAATACACACAATCTTGTCCTTGTTGTAATTCACCCTGTCATTCTCCATTTAAACCTTAGCATAATTTTCACAGTATGTATTTTCTTTTGCATTATATTCCACTCTGATCTTACTGTTTACCATTTTTCTTTCTACACCCACAGGTATGTATGCTTGCCAAGTTAGGATAACTATGTGTTTGATGAAATAGACTGTAGCCCACAAAGTTTATGTCGTAATAAATTAGTTAGTCTTTAAGAGGCCACAATATTTTTTGTCTGACTTTTCATGTCCTTAATGAAGCTTTAGACATTTATTGTGTGATATGCGGCTATAACAATGTAACCTATTAAAAGTAAGGGGCATCTGGCAACCATATCAAACTCACTAATATAAAGTGTTTCCAATTAGTACACATAGCCTGATCTTTTGCTACAAGATCAGTAATGGAGAAAGAGTACCAGTGTGTCTGAGAGCTGAAACATATTGTTACTCGCCATCTCCAATCTCCGCCGAGCTGTGACAAGTTTCCAGGGGGTTCCAGACACTCGGAGTTTGAGTTTCCATTGGAAATTAGGCACAGCGGAGATTGCAGTGTCTTTATGAAATATGGTTTATTTACACATATTTACACCCTGCGTCTGGATGGAGAAAGTCCCCAGCTTTCGCATCATAAGAGAGTCCTTTGTTGCTCTCCCAAGAGCAACAAGTGTGGACCTACAAGCAGAGGAATCAGCCATGCTGCCTGCACTATGTAGTTATGTCTCCTTCCCCTCAGAACCCACACTGCATTCTGCTCCTTACTCCCTTTTCTTCCCAGAACCCCTTGCAAAAACAACGCCTTGTCTTTCGCTTACGTCACCAGCCCCAGGCAACCCCCATTTCACATACTCAAAAGATCTTTCCTCTGAGTCCCCCGCTACTCAGGCCTCTTGCAAAACAACACTCTCACCCCCCCCCATCGCTTATCAGGCAAACTGTAGTCCTGCACCAAAGCTAGTGACCTTTTGTGTTACTGTGTAAAACCAGGGCCCAGAGAGGCTTCACCCATCTTGCTGTCTCACAATGAATCTCTGGAGGGCCCAATCTATTTTCCTTTCGTTAGGCTAATCACTCAGCTACTATCACTGATTACCTGATGAGAAAGCTGAATTGTGTTGTTAGCATGAACTTAATCCAGGGGCTTCAGCACTTGGCACAGTTTTTGATTGAACCCAGATTCGCTTTTACTAAATCCAATAATTACAGGGGAGTCTAACCCTGCCTACAAACTCATGCCAATATGAACAAGAGAATTATTTATCCTGAACTGTGCATTTCAGACTGCATATGTGAATATGTCTCCATATTAAAAATTAAGCAAGCACTCTTGTCTCTTAACGTGTCACATTTGTATGTGCAGAGGACATCATTTGCCTTGTCCTTTCATTTTGTCTAATGGAGGGACCTTGCCATGTGCACATTTATCAGTACTAGAACATTTGTCCATTGAAAACTGGGTTCTCTCAAAGTGACGACATGGAAACCTAGGTCTTTTACACATTTGTATGCACAATCTTACATACACTTTTGCATGTCTGGCAGGAGAGAAAAGGCAATGTAAACTGCACAAACACACTCTGCAATCCCCAGTTTCGGAAAGTCTAAACCCAGCTAAGCAATTCTCCGTTTTTGTGACCAGGCGTACTGGTATCTATGTAAGTGTTTGTTGCACATTAAATCTATCTATCTATCTATCATCTATCATCTATCATCTGGTTCTGGTTCTGGTTCTTTATGCTCTGAAGCAAAATAACCTCAAACACTTATGAGACATTTGACTGGTTGAAGTTTGCAGCCCAAATAGAATGAACCAGGCAATAAAAGCAGCAACTGGGGGACCATTTATGGAAACTTCATTTGCACTAGCATCACATCTTGAGATCACAGCAGCAGCAGGGAAGATGAAATGAAAAGCGATTGCACGTCTGCTCATTTATCTTGACTTTTGGGTATGGTGGTGGTGATGGGGAAACAGGCAACATTATATTTATTTCAGACCTTAAAAAAAATCTTCCCCCAACCCAGTCTGCAATGTTGTTGCTTAGATCAATTATTCACAGCAAATTTCTAATTAAACAAGTTTCACAATTCTCCAAACTAAAAATTCAGTTCCCCTCCCCATTTTTCTTCCTTCCAATGGGCATTGATAACCAAGGCAATGAATTAGTTGGTGATGCTGTAATTCAATACTTCTCATTGCTGAACAGGTAATACACTATTAAGCCAATTATGCAGAGGTAATTCCGACTTTAAAAACACAATTATTTCAATATCAGAAGAACTGTCCTTGAAGCAACCCTTGGTGAACTCTTACAATCACACAAAGGAATGCTTTATTTGTTTAGCACATCATTTCTAGGTTGCCTATAGCAAACTTCTGAAGCTGGCTGTCAACAAGAAATGACCGCCCTCTGATCTTTGAAGGGTGGTATATAGATTTCATTAACGACAACAACAACAACAACAACAAATATATAATTCATTAACACAAAAGCTGCCATAAGGGCACAAGCCTAAGGATCTTACAAGATATTGCAGACCTCCCTCTCTGTGGACACAGAAGGAGGTCCACAGATAAAAAAGGAGGCATGCTACCCACGGGGCTCCATTTGGTGATGCAGCTGCAGGAACAGTTGCAACTGTCCCTTCACTGCTGATGCTCTGCTGATGGTCGGGTGGGAAATATTCTGTTTAAAGGATGAATGTAATTTATTTCCCACCCTCCGGCCAATGAGTTCAAGTGATATAGTTCTTCTGCTCCCTCACCACAACCCTGTAGGTTCTTCATGGCTGAGAAGATTCCCTTTCTGGGAATCATTTGTTCCCACTGGAGCTATCAAGGAATAGGGAATGAGAGTTACTGACACCAGCGGATGTAAACATACATTGTTTGCATCTTCTTGAGGCTTGATACAACTTAGTTTTGATTTCAGTTATAGCATTTTCAGCAACCCTAAAGACTTTCTAGCTACCTGTATGTTACGCACAAGAGTTTGAAGAAAAGGACTTGCTTGTTGCAGTGAATGACAAGAATGGGGAGCGCTTCTCCTCCCAGAAGTGGTAGGTACATCCTTCTGGACACTTTTAGGGAGAGGCCGTTGCAAATAAAAAGGGATGGGGAAAATAACCTTTATTTCATTGGTTAGTCTAAGAGGGAACCCATAAAGTCCACACAACAATGTCACACAGCTGATGAATCACTCAGATAGTCTTCAACTGTTTTGAATTCAGGATGTACATTTAAAGACAAACTGCAACATGGGACCCAAATCTAGCCACCATGTCCAGTATCCATCCCCTCCCCGTACCTATTTATCTTTCTCCCCCTCCTAGGTATAGAATAGGGTATAGTGACTGATGTTGCTTGGCACAGTGGTGGGAAATATTTTCTTCTGCACAACTACCTACCAACATATCACTCTGTCTTTAAAAAGAAACCAATAAAAGCAAAAGGAAATGGATCTGGTGCCACTGGTTTGATATACTGGTTTGATTAGGTTGGATTGTAAAGCCATTTGTGGGTTGGTCCCAACCCACCAAAGACAAAGGGATTACTTTGCCACTTGTGCTGATGAAGAGACTATTCACCAGGAATGGAGTTCAGGATGCCTGACATCTCTTTATCTTCTTTCAGGCACTCTACCTTGCAAAGTAGGAAGACATCAATGGAAGGAAATCACTCAGATGTGTTTTTGGCCACTAACCAGAATCTAACTTTGTACAGAGAGATCGATGGTCTGATGAGTCCACATTGACAAGGGAAGGATAGATATAAATGCAGAATGCCATCCACTGACCAGATAGATAGCACTTTTACTTGGACATATCTTGTAGACATCATTATTTGTAGCCCAGTAGCAGAGAAAAATAGTGTATTCAGAGTGATCGATTCCGAGCTTCAGTGGGATGTGTATTTCATTACAGTCATTCTGTCTGGCATCCAGTCCACCAAGAGCAAATGATATATTTACGGTGTACTTTGAAGAGTTTTATTCCTGGGTCAGCCAGCAGTTGCACACTTATATAGTGCTGTCCCTCTACTTTTCTGAGAACCTCTGACACCAATTACTTAGGGCATGATGGAGTCCTTCCTTTGAATCACCATCAATCATCAATTGCCCCTTTAGAGATATTGCAGGCTCTCCCAAGCTGCTCCTCCTCCTTATACAACTAAATTCCTCCTATTCTGTGTTTGACTGGGAATAAGAATCAACATGTCTCCACAAATGTTTCCAAACTTTTCAGTATTTAGGCACGGTGAGTAGGCAGGAAGGTGTGTGCTTGTGGGTTTTCTTTGGCGACATGAAAAATCAAATGCACTTTTTCTAAACATGGTGCAATTTAAACAGGCAGGGCATGAGGGACATAAGGTTGTGTAGGCTAATATTATTGAAAACAATATTTTATTTTAATGCTGTCCTGAGGGATAGCTCTGTTGGTAGAGCATGAGACTCTTAATCTCAGGGTTCTGGGTTCAAGTCCCATGTTGGGTTGGACCATATGATCCAACTTTGTGATTTTGTGACCTTGCATATTGAAAACATTTTTAATGCTTTGTTGGTTTTATTGTAAATGTGTTGATACTGTACTTAGCAGGTTATTCAGACTTTGCAGTGTGTGTGTGTGTATAAATGTGTGTGTGGGGGGGAGCACTGATTGGGCATATGGCATATCCAGGCATGGAAAACCTAAATGAATAAAAGATACACATATAATTATGTGTTGCTAAACAAAAAAAATCAAGAGCCTGCAGAGTAGCTGGGTATATTATTTTCTAGTTTTAGTTTTCAATAATATATTAGCAATCCTAGTGGGAAAGAAATTTTCTCTGAAAAATAATCAGAGCAGCATTCAACACTGTTCAAACTAACTCCCACACTCTTAGAAAGGCTTCTACTTCCTGTCTTCTCCCCCTGAATCTTCTCTGGGGCATGGGAAAGCAAGGTGTGATGAGCCAGAATCTGTGTGAAAAGCCAGAAATCAGGACAGAAGGACAAAAGGTCAAAGAGCAAGTAAAGACTGTACGACCCAAAAGACAGACTTGAAGAGTAAACCAGAACGATTCACAAACACACCAGAGCTCAGGAAGATTATGTTGGTCAAGCAAATCTCAACAGCAACAGGAAGCCCTTTATATTTCTGTCTGTCCAGAAGGATCCAACAGTTTGGGTGGAGTCAGCCCAGGGCAGGGTGTTGCCCTCCAAATGTTGCTGGACTACAGCTCCTATCTGCTTCAGCCAGCATGGCCAATGGTCAGTAGTAATGACCTAGGGCCTGAAGGTACTCCCTTGAAAATCTGCCCCCTGCAGTTTGATGCTTCAGCACATGGGGAACTGTTCCTGACAAGGAGCTCCATTTACGTGTCTGAGGAGGGGTTTCATTATTTTCTGATGCTTCTGATGCTTTTCTCCTCCCTCTGCACCCTGCCTATTCACGTGGTGTTGAAAATGCCCACAGACTCAGCCATGCTTCTCTGTTATTCTCAGTTTGAGTACTTTTCTGTCATTTTAAAAAAGCAGTACATTGAAAGCACACTGTATTTGACTTGATGTCAGCGTGAATAAAATAAATAGCTTTGACCTTGTGCTTAACAGAGGCCCTGGGCTTTTATCCAGGAACTCCTGCCATGAGATAAAGCAGGCTGTAGAGCTAGTAAGTGGCATCCAGAAAGATACCCTGGGTCTTGTATCTTCTGTTTGTAGTCTTTGTATTTTGGGCTCATAGTGGTAAATAAAAATATTACAGTAGGTTATCTTTTGGTAAAGCAAGATTTATTTATTTAAAAATGATGTCTGTAGCGATGCAAAATACATGAGTTGACACATCTTCAGTATCGGCCTAATGAGGCATGACTACTAGTATTTATTTACTGCATTTATATCCCACCTTTTTCTCTAAGGAGCTCAAAGTGGCATCCGCCTCCGCATTTAATCCCCACAACAACTCTGAGGTAGGTTAGGCTGAGAGGCAGTGACTGGCCCAAAGCCTGGAAAAAGCAGGATTAGAACCCTGGGAAAGAATAAGATACTGGATGCTCTGGGGATGGCAAGGAAGGCCTCACATTAGATGTGATGCTCTTTCACCACACATCAATTGGTGACCATGTTCACATGCTCATCTAGACGAGGAGCCTCTTTGAATGGTAGAGAAGCAGACATGCCCCATTCTACACAGTAAGATGCATGTGGTATGTGCATAGGATCATAAGACACTGTGTGTTCCCACCCACGTTTGGGCCTATGCGTGGGACATTTGCATTATGTTACATTACTTGTGTGTTGTGCATGCCTGATTCTCCACCATATGAGGGGAACCAGTTCAATGGCTCCCAGATGGATATATTAACTGCCTCCATTAAACTCTGCTGTGATTGAATTGTTGTAGTGCAATAGCAGAACCTATGGTGTTTGATGGCTAATTCACACATTGAAGTGGGGACAAATGTGGGCCAGTCTGGTGCAGTGGTTAGAGTGCCACACTAAGATCTGGGAGGCCAGGATCTGAATTGCACTGCATCACATCCTTCAAATGTATAGATAGTAGAGGCTGTCTTACATCAACTTACCATATCAAATACCCACAATGAATTAGTCTTTGATGCTAGGGTTCATGCAAAGTGAATGTGTTTGAATTTATACTGACCCTTGTCTTTGGACATGTACTCTAAAGACAACTATTTTAGGAACTGTTACAACTGGGCAATTCTATTTGGGATGTATATATTATTATGGCCTGGGGTTAAGTGAAATGGAGATGTGAGTTTAAAAAGTGCTAACGGGACCTACTGTGTTGATTTTAATTATTTTAGATTTTTGAATTAAAGCTGTTCACTGATTAAATTTTTAGTTGATTAATCATTAGGTTTCACTCAATCAATTAAATGTGCATATCAGCAAACCTCAACCTGACCATCAGACAATTAGTTAATAAATGTAATTAAAGTTGTATACCAGCAAAATCTCAATCTGGGTGCTGTTTGGAAGATGATGGAGGTGTGAGATAAATTTACATTTAATAAACAAAGCTACTCATTTGAACAGAAAGGCCATTTTTAACATTTTCATTTCAATTCACTAATATATTCACTAATTCAGTAATATACCTGCACCAAAATTACTTTAATAAAATAAACAAGGTTGCCCTTCAGTCCTAGTCTCACCAATTACAATTTGTTCCCTTTGATTCAAAATTGCCCTCAGGTTTAATCAAAGTGCTTAAATAAATGAGTGCACCGATTTGAAGAACATCATGCCCATTTGTCACAGCCCAGTGTTGAAGTGCAGTTCATGCAAGTGTCTTTAAATTGTTCCATCATGACTTCATAAAGTGTTAGCTATGACATGCTGATCGAAACTAAGTTCATTTTGCTGTATCAGTTGTAATAATCTAATCAACACATGTGACTAAGATAAGAGAGGGTGGTAAAAGCTTTTCTGTCTCTCTTTGCTGGTGCTCCATCCTAACAAGAACTTTACTCATTCTGGTATATCTAATATCTTGAGCACATTAATCAGGCAATGACCTTTTAAAACCCATTAGTATCAGAAATGTTACAGCTGCCCAATTGTCTCCAAGGTCTTTGTTTCTCTACTGCCTGGTCTCTCATGAGTAATTTGTCTAGCAGAAAACAAACAGCTCAGAACCAGGGCATATCAACAGAGGTTTGCTACTGGTTGTGAACCAATAATGAAATGTGTTGATGTAATTTCATCTTTTGGTTTCATCTTCTACTGTTCCATCTTTCCCTCATACTAGAAGTACAGTTAGCTTTCAGTCACACTGAGCAAATAGGTCTTGGGCTGATGTATTCCAGGAGTAGTCACCATAGTTCCAGATGGTGTTGGACTACAGCTCCTGTTGTCCTAACAATTGGCCATGCTAGCTGGGGCTGATGGAATGTGGAATCCAACAATATCTGGAGAGGACCTTCTTGGCTACCTCCCCTTTAAATAGTCCATGATGGGGGGGGGGGGACATCAACGAATGCTCATTTGATTTCATGAGGATCGAAAATATTTGAATACAGGTGTTCAGCTATACCATGGCATAAAGCATTCTACCAAATTTGGGGGCAGAACTCCGTAAAACTCTGCAGAGCCTGCATGTGTGTCTGTGCTCAGGGGAAAGAGGGTTCTTCCAAGCAACCCTCAAATAGAGGACTGTCCTCTGCAAAGCAGGAGACACAGCCACCCTACTGAACCCACTTTCCACAATTAGTTGTGCCCAGCCATAGCCCAAATTCCACATTTATTTCTGGAATTCCATGGCAAGCTGGAAGAAACTGAAACCAACCACTAATGATCTGCTTGGGATAATTGTATAATATGCTCAGACAGCATACAGATGCTAGCATATGGGATTGTGTGTGAGACAGGCACCAACTGTCTCGGATTCTTTTTCTCCTGATCTCTTTAAGTTTGCAGTCTTCACCTGGCCTGCCAAGTAGCAGCAGTAGATGAATAAATTGCCTACATATGTTTTATTTATGCAGAGTGTACTTGCTTTCAGAGAGACTTCTTTAACCAGTTCAACTACTTAATTTTTTACAAGACTTCCTCCACCCACAACACTCAAAAGTAGTGCTTGAAGAAGGGAAACACAATGAGAATCTGTCAGTGTCCCTCTAAATTCCCATCTTGGACAGCCTTATGAATAAAGCACGGAGAATGCATGTTTCTATTCCACATAAATAATATCATACTCTTTTCTCTTAGGCATTTTCAAGTATACCTAGAAATCAGAAAGTAGAATTTGCCCATTGTTGCCACACACACTATAAACAAATCAACAACAGCAAAAAGGAAAAATGAAGAAATGTTGCAGTGGGAAGCAAAATGGCATTGACCCAAAATAAATATTTTTATTAAAACTGCCATTTGCATCAGGATTTTTAAATGGTTTAGTCTCCAGATCAATGCACCCTGCATCAACTTCTGCACCAAAATGCCCGAGCCAGGGAAACTGAGGTAGTAGACCCACCACTTCGGTGGATCCTTGCTTCTGAAGTAGGGTTGCCATCTTTGATCAGACAAAATACAGGATAGGTCAGGCAAAATAAAGGACAGGTAGGGGTGGGGAGGGGTTCGCCACATTCAGCCTTCTGCCTCCCTCACCACTGCAGCCCTGCTCTCCCCCTTGACTCATGTAGATGGGCAGGGGCCAGGGATAGAGAGCTGGCTCCCATGGGTGACTTGAGTTACAGCGCTAGCCTCTTGCCCATGCTTGCAATGGAAGGGAATCAAGCATGGAGGGGGAGAAGTCAGGTTGGGGTGGAAGATGGGGCTAAGCAGTGGCTAGACTGGAGGGCGGTGGCTGATGAGGAGTACCAGTGAGAAAGAATGGAGGAGAGGGCAAAGGCTGGAGAGGAGGTTGCTCTTTCCCTCTCTTCTCTGTTGTCACTTGCGCCAGGCCAAGCTCCTCGTCAGCCACACCAACAGTGACACAACTGCCATTTTGGGCTGGTCAAGCTCATATACAGGAAAAAAATGTGTCCTGTTTGAAGTCCAAATGAGACAGAGGGCAATTTTTTTCCTAAACCAGGGTGATCCTGTTTTTCTAGGGGGAGGTGGCAACCTTATTCTTAAGCCTCAGTTCCCCTTTCCATTTCCTGGCTGCCATTTCCCCTCTCTGTTTCTGTCACCCGCCCACCACCAACTCCTCTGAATGGGCTGAGCTCGAAACCTCTAGGTGGTTGGGAAATGTAGCAGCTGGAATTCCAAAGCTCTTTCTATTTTAAGCCCCCTCTCTCACAACAGGATTATCATATGAGGAAGAAAGGAAACGCAATAAATGCTCTAAGCTATGGGTTGCCACCAACTGCCTAAAGACGGCTGACAGGGCTTCATCAAAGGCCTGGCTATTGGAACTAGGCAGAAAGGAAACACCCTGCAAGGATGTGTTTCTAGTTTGCTTAGTGGAGCAAGTGGGAGGTGCAACCAATGCAAGAATCTCATTCTTCATTTTAAGGAAGCAAGTACCCTGCTTCAACTTAATCACACATCTCTTGGCTTCTGACTTTATACTGGAGAAGAAGAGAAGAAGAGTTTGGATTTGATATCCCGCTTTATCACTCCCCTTCAGGAGTCTCAAAGCGGCTAACAATCTCCTTTCCCTTCCTCCCCCACAACAAACACTCTGTGAGGTGAGTGAGGCTGAGAGACTTCAAAGAAGTGTGACTAGCCCAAGGTCACCCAGCAGCTGCATGTGGAGGAGCGGAGACGCGAACCCAGTTCACCAGATTACGAGTCCACTGCTCTTAACCACTACACCACAAGTGAAAGTCATGAAAGAAATGTCCCATTCCACATGATTCCGGACACACACACACACACACACCCCGCGCTATCTCAAAGACTGCATATTCAGAGAAAATTACTAACCTTGGAGATATGTCACATCCTTGTTGCATAAAAGCTCCCAGGGAAAACCAGAGACTGTTAAATATTCCAAATTCATTTGTTTGGTCATTGGCTGGTTGGTCCCGGCCTTCCTCAACCTCCTCGTTATGCCATTCATAAGGACTGAAGCGACTGACCAGAAAGAGGACAACGCTTACTCCAATGTAGGCAAAAACTATACACATCCAAATCTCATAAGCTAAGGGATCCAGAAAGGAAAAGACTCCAGGCTTGGACTTTTGTGGTTTTTTAATCATGATAGATATGCCCAGGCTCATAAATGGCTTGGAAAAGTCTATAACTTCCTCTCGCACTAGAGTGATGGTCAGTGGTGCGACAGCCACATCAGCTTTCTGAAAATTAAAAAGAGATTAAACTGAGACCAATGTTTTGAAGATCTGCAATGCACCAATGTTTCAAGATTTTGTTACCAAATTGTTGTTGTTGTTTTGTTTTGCATTAAATAATATTTTCACTTTCCGTTTATATGTATCAGGGTTATATTGGTTTTCTTCTGTGAAAATTGATTTTCAGACACAATGAATTTTTCTTTAAAGCCAGTTTGGAAAAAGCTTAAAAGTGCGGGTTATATTTTGTACAGAAACCTCAGTTTGCCTTCTTTCTTTATCAGATTCTTTTGATGGGTTGACATTTATCTCTGTGCCAGGCTAACCAGCATGGATCTCTCCAGAAGTTACTGGGCTTCAATCGGCCAAAATACAGCATGATTAGGGATGATGTGAGTTGTAGTCATTTGCAAAGCCTCATCTTGGCCCACCCTGTCTTACTGTAATGTTTTAAATAAAAATAATCCCAGTGTGGATTGGTACTATTTTCTTTCCTATTATTAATCATTATTGATAACTAATGTGGGGCTTCCCTTGTGCTTGAGCAAGAAGCTGCTGAATGCTGCAGCAGGGTTGATGAAAGGAGTGAGGCCCTATCAGATTATAACACCTCTTCTCTGAGACCTGCATTGGTCGCCCATTTGCTACTGGGCCAAGTTCAAGGTGCTGCTGTTAGTTAACAGTGTGGTTGCAGGATTGCCTTACCCATGTATGCTCACTTGACTACTTCAATCTGCAGAACTAGCAATGCTACAGGTGCCATATAATACTCATTCCATACTTGTAAGAAATCTTTTGGTATAGCAGTACCCGCACTTTGGAACTCCCTGCCTATCAACATCAGGCAGGTGCCTTTGCTGAACCCTTTTTGGAACCTGATTAAAACATTTTTGTTCAGGAAAGGCCATTCAGACATGCAAAAGTTACAGGTATTTTATTTCTTTTTAGCAACTATTCATTCTGAATATTTTAAAATACTTCTTGTTAAGTTTTTTGTTCAATAATTTTAATATTTCATATTTTGTATGAAACTGCTTAGTGGTTTCCTTACAACTGAATGTTAAATAAGTGTTGTAGAATGGAAATAGTAGTATTTTTCCTTCCTAACAAACCTTTCAACTGATGGGTAGGATTCCATAACTGATGCTGCAATCTATTACCTGTGACATCTCCATTCCTTAATTCCTTACTTAATGTTGCCATTCAGAAATGACATGATAGTAACAAGCCTTAACTACAAAAGCGAAAGAGGAGACTTTCCTGCTGGCACTGTGCCTGACCATTTATTTTCATCAGGATATACTTCGCTATTAACAAATAGTTGACACAAATAATTTCGGTTGACTGAAAATAGTTCAACTTAGGTGGCTATTTGCCAACTGCACAGGATCATTAATGATACACCACATTGACTCGCACTGATTTTAATATTTGTCTTGCTGTGATTGGTGAATAATGATCAGCCGTGCAGGAACTGAACACAAATGGATAGTGACTTGATGCAAAATCATCTGAAATTTCCAGTGTTCATCTAATGATACACTTGGGGATGTCCTTGTTTCATTAGCTGTTACAGTTTTTAAGCCACAGGATGAGAGTGAGAGAAACTTACTCCATATACTAGCTCCCCGACCATGCCGTTCCACATTTTAGTTTCAGGATCTCGTGCTCCGTACTTCCGATCAGCGACAACCTGCAAGCTGTAGTTGTAGCCAACATGTTTTGCGATCTCAGCAGCTAACTCTACGCAATAACCTTCATACCTCAAATTTCCTTGCAATGGCTCATTGGTCTTCTTTTCCATCACATAGGGGGCTTCCTGGGAGAAACAGAACAGTTTACAGAGCCACGTTTAACCTTCTGGATGCATATCATGCTAACGTCATGTGGGAAAGAGGCTGGCTATAATACTTTACAGGTGACTTATGAAAGAAAAGAGTTTGTAGTGTTCCCACCGTAAACTCCAAAAAAGAAAAGCAAGGAAAACATTCAAGTCCCTCAAATTCTATAATTCTATTCAAATAACCAATGAGTTCAAGGATAGCTTGATATCCTTCACAGAACTATAGATTCACACAGCCTCCTCCACAGGCATCCAGGATCTCCTGCCCTTATCTATGATGCACTGCTTCCTGGCAGAAAGTCAGGAAAAGAATCAGGACATCCTGTGGCTAGGTAATGAAAGGATCAGTTTCCTATCTATCTTTGGGAGGACTCTGATGTGGGTGTAGCTCATCTTTAGTTTTGAGTTTCGTTTATCTATTGTTTCAAGTACCTATTTCGTGTACCTATTGTTTCATTCAAGTGAAAGGAGTCCCACAGTAATTTATAAAAAAGTGAAATGCAAAAATGTGTAATTAGATATTGAGAAAAACAATAAAGACATATTAAAGTGTCCACCTAAAATTACTTGAAACACACAATATCCAGACACACCCAATGCAAGAAGATCCAGCAGAAACAGCTCCTAAAAGCCAGACCACTTGTATCATCCACATGCCTGGGGAAATAAAAATGTTGGCACCAGGCGAGCTTCCTTGGAGGGCAGCATTTCATAATCAAGGAACTACCACAGAAAAGGCCCCTTTGTTGGTTAATACCCTTTGGACATCTCTTGGAGGGGTCACAGATGCTGATTTCAGGTCTGGGTAGGTTTTTATGGAGAAAGGCAGTCCTTTAACTATTGTGGTTCTGAAGCATACAGGGCTTTACTGGTCAAAACCAGTACTTTATAGATCAAAGCCATGTCCATGGCTTCTTCCTTTCAGATGCTTGGCAGCTGCTACTCCCAAAACATGAGGATGGTGCTTTAGCTGCCTGACCGTTCAGCATTCCTTGCAGCGCTCCCAATACATAGAACAAATATCCCAGCTAATGAAGCAATGCCCTTTAAAGTTTTGAGACACATCATAGCAGAAGTCACCAATAATGACAGAGGAAATAGCAGTTTAGCCATGCCAACTGTAAAATCAGTCCTAACCATGATGCATATTGGAAAGAGAATGCAAATTATGAATCTAGTTGGCTGACTCAAGATGAATCGCTGTACATCCGAGACATGGGCAAATGCAACACGCGGATCACAGGATCCTAGACAGCATTGGGCAGCAATTTCCATAATCATGGCAAACGAGGACAGAACATTCTACACCGTTTGCATTTCTCTACAAATTACAGTATCCTCATGCCGATATGGGAATCTGTTCAAGAGCTTAAAAATTCGTTACAAGATTTGGATAGATTCCAGTTCTTCCCACTGATTTTGCAATGCTAGAGCACAATGGTAGTTCATATTAGATAGGTTGTGTCCAATTAAGTCCGACTCAGAGTAGACTCACTGAAATTAAGGAACCTAAGTTAATCATGGTTGGTTTTTTCTGGGAGGGTACACATTATTTTATTCAGCAAGCTGCTTTGAGAGGGTGCCATCCTTAAAGATAGCCTAAGAATGTTGCAAGCAAGCAAGCAAGCAAGCAAGCAAGCAAGCAAGCAAGCAAATAAATGAATAAATAACTAACTATTCCCATGGGAATAGTTTGCTGTAATAAATAATGGTGCACCTTGATCTATACTTTTTTTTGCAGTAATTAACTTTCCCCCTCCCCACCTCAAAAGCTTGGAAATGTTTACAGCCATATTTACTCATAGATTTCATCTTTTGACCTGGTTATCAAGTGATTCAATGACTAAGATTACCTTTCCATGTTATTCACCTACCTTCTCAAAGACGCCTTCATTGATCATTGCTCTCATTCTTCTCTCTTTATCCCCCCCACCCTTTCCACTCCCATTGTAGACATAAGGATGCTGAAATACTTACTAGAATAGTTGTAACAATGTAGACCCTATCCTGTAGAGTTGTGGTTTCGTTTGCTCCTTGTTGATCTACGGCTGTTGGGACAAGTTTTTCATCTTCATTCCAATAGCCAATCTAATGATGACAAAGAAATCATAGCATATCTGTGACATAAAGATAGTTTCCAAAATGACTGGAATGTAATACTAGTGAGAATACCCACTCTAAAGCATGGTGAGAAATAAATCACTCTCTTAAGTTTTCTGTTGACCCTGACACTTTAAAGGCATGGCAGCAAAATCATGACATATTTTACAAAGAGCACATATAATGGTGTTATTATGTTGATGGAAACATATATGGGCCTTTTCAATTTATTCCTGGTTCTGAGGGGTCCCTGCCTTTCCTGCTTCAGCACAGGCATGTGGTGGTGAAATAATTAATGTAAGATTAGATTCCTCTGGTGTAATTCACTCTCCTAACCATGTTGTGCGTAAAAATTGAATTGATGCATACTTTCCCAACAGAGGAAAAAAATGCCTTGCAAACTTCTACACAAAATCTTCACCTCTCAGACTATGGTATGGATTAGAACAAAGCTATCTACCACAGTTCTCTGAATTTTGCATCAGAATTCTCAGCACTTTAAATGTAATAAAATCCTTTTGAGGGAAAATTAGAAGCAGCTTTCCCAGTGAGGCAAAGTAGCAATGTTAGGTTCTTGGTACCTGTGTCACTGAAGCCCCATCATTCAGCCCGGACATTGAGGTCTAACTCTGAGGGTCTTCTGGCGGTTCCCTTACTGTGAGAAGTGAGGTTACAGGGAACTGGGCAGAGGGCCTTCTTGATGGTGGCACCTGCCCTGTGGAATGCCCTCCCATCAGATTTCAAAGAAATAAACAACTATCTGACTTTTAGAAGACATCTGAAGGCAGCCCTGTTTAGGGAAGTTTTTAATATTTGATGTTTTATTGTGTTTTTAATGTTCTGTTGGAAGCCGCCCAGAGTGGCTGGGGAAACCCAGCCAGATGGGTGGGGTATAAATAATAAATTATGATTATGATTACTGGAAGGAAGAGGGGTGAGGCAGCAGGGAGGTCAAGGCTGTGTAGCTGCCCTGAGAAGAGCACCAGATTGGCTCTGCCCATGTGCCCACAGAGTCCCAGCCTTTCTGCGATCTTGCCCCTCTCCCTCCTAGTAAGCAGCAGCAACACCACTGCCAGAAAGCTAGAATCATGGCCTGCTGCTTCTGGAGAAAATTCAGATTACAATATTTATGAAAATAAGCATTTAAGTTATGTAGTCTGATAGGATAAAAAATGAATCACAGTTTGATTAATGTGGAAACGAAACAGAATGGAATTGTGGCTAAAAACATGGAGAAGTGACACAGCTCATAAGCAGACAGATTCATCCAGACAAAATTTACTCGTATATATTTCTCGCAACAGAAGCTAACTTTCGAGAAGAAATGTTCTTAAAAACAAGTTGCAGTTCGAAGATTACTCTCTTCTGTTTTCAAAGACAAAGTAGCCCGTTACCTTTCTGATCCCATCATGTTTCATTTCAATCACATGAAGGGTGTAATTGGTCCGATGTCCTTTCTCATTAAACTGGACGTTACCAGTCAGTCCTTCAAAGCGCACCTTAAAAAAAATACAGGAATCTGTTAAAAGATAAAGTTTGTTATGGACTTTAGGTATTTTTCCTCCAGCCAAATCTTTAACATCAGATCAAACCCGCATATGAGTGTATCAAGATCTTTGTATACCAAATCTGGATATGGCAATATCTAAACTGACAAGGTTGCTTCTCAGTCCTAACTGCATTGCAAAGAGTGGATATGGAGAAACGTTCCTATACATTTCCACCTGGTGTCTTAGTAGAATTCTCCTTAATACCTGGCAAGGTGATCCAGATAACAAAATTATCATGATTTGATTGGTTCTGCAAGCTCGGCTAGTTATGTACAATGGGTTAGAATTCCATCAGTTAAAGATACAGTAGGGCTGTGTACACACTAACTCATTCCTAGCACAAAAATGTAGTCATTCTCAATCCAGAATAATTTATGCTCATATTCAACATGCTGTCTTCAATGTCAATTGATTATACATCTTGTCGTCTAGAAGAATAGGTGTGGTTATTTACATGCATTTGACCCCACCACCTGCTTGATTAGGTTATCTACACCTTTTCCTCCCTGCTTCTGCCCCAGGTGAACGAAGAAAGAAGTGATGATTGAGGTCTTGGTAAACACCCACCCATAATATTGGGCAGGTGTGGATACATCCCCCACTGCCAGGACTACCTACATCTGTTTTCCAATGGACACATTTCAGGATAATACAGAATCAACCTGCAATGCACTTTTATTTTCAGAACAAAACCAGTTTTTTAGGAAGCACTTTTCAAGAGCAAAAGCTATGCTATAGGTTTAGATCGCACACGGACCACACAGAAACAAGCAAATACTCAGTCTCTATTGATTCCATGCATCACGGATATGCAGAATTATATAGTGATGCACAATGATGTTAACACAGATAATAAATCACTGTGTAGTAGAAGAAAAGGGAAAGCTACCCTGCTTCAGCAGAGTCTCTCTTATCCAGTAAAACAATGGAAAACCTAGCAAGTCAAGGAAGCAGCGGAGCAAGCCGATTGGGCACCTGGGGCGGTGTGCGTGGGTGCCTGTGCCCAGGGGCAGGGCCAGCCACCCGCGGCGAGCCAGGGCAGGATGCTCCGCAGGGCCTCCAAGGAGTCTGCCTGCCTCCTCCCACTCAGCCATCCTACAGCTGAGGGGGAGGCGGCGGGTGGACCATTTGGGGCAACGTGGAGCCTGTGAGCGCCCAAGCCACTGCGTCACTCCCAGGAGAGACATGTGGCTTAGGTGCGCTGCAGGCCCTGTGGTGAGTGCCACCCAGCATTTTGTCATCCCCCTCAGTGGTGACTACCAGGACGGCCCGCCCCCACTGAACCCCCTTCCTTCGCCCCTGAGTTAAGGGAGAAGGGGACTTACTTAGCCTTATCTCTGATATGTTTCATTTACAGAGAACATTGAAACATGTCATCCACACTCAGCAGTGTGAAATTGTATAATCCAGGAATTATTCCACTACATGCTATTCCTGCACATTTGACACAGCCAGTGCCTACTGATGTATAAAAATGGAGATCATAGCTACCTATGCTCATTAAAGATTTCTGGAGGACTGGAAATAAAGTTTGGTGAGCTTATGAACAAGACTTCCATGGAAATGCATTTCTCTCCAAATGTCTTTGGTGGTCTTTTCTTTTTCAAGTTTTATTTTCCTAAATTGGCAGGTCAAAGTTTACCACTCAACTTTGGATCTTCAATCTGACTGTAAATTTTCAGTGTTCATGGCTGTTAATGATTCAACAGGATGCGTCCAGTTTGCATTCCATAAAATACTGATTGTATCATGCCAATGTTAAGGAAGTAAAGGGACAACTGGATGTTTTTTTGCATATTTGAAAGACTTCTCATTAAAAAATAACAGATTCTGCACCACAGTTGGCTTTCTGACCTGTTGCAGAGCTCTCTGGATGTCAATCCCTTGTCCCCAAGGGACAGCTGGATTTGCTAGGCAGTCCCCCGCATTCCCACGGCGAGAGATGTCAATCCGCTGTTTCCTGAGACTCTGAAAAGCTTCTGCCATTACTCGAACTCCATCATACGTAAGAGCAGATGTGTACTAGAAAACAGAAAAAAAGATATGTCCTCCCTATTAGGGCTGGAAACTTGGAAATTCATGCTCCTTTTTCCAAAAGAGGAACCTACAAATTAAAGCTAATTTAACAGAATTTAATTTCAAGCTGCAGTTTGAATGGGCTTTCACTAGTATCAGTTCAAGTGCTTTGTAATTAAAAGAACAATTGCATGAGACTTTGTCGTTTGAGCTAAAGACTAGGCCTCTATGCTTGGCTTTGACTGATGTCCAGTACAATCCTGCAAATGTCTGCTCAGATGTAAGGCCAACTGAGGTCAGTAGGACTTACCCAAGTAAACGTTGGGCAGTGATTTCAACCTTGATTTCTGAAGGGATCAGCTGCCAATCCAGCTGTGTCGATACTTGCCCCACACCTGATGACATGTGTAGGGCAAGGTGGTATGATTTGGGAGAAACAGCCTCGTCGGCCAAATTGGGACCTGTGTTGATCCAAATTTGGCCAGAGGATTGGAGGTTTCAGACTTGCTGGTTTCATATCCTGTGATTTGTAGACCCAACTTAATTCCAGTTTTGGAAGCCCACCCCCTGCTGGTATTCATTTCAATTTTAGATTTTAATGTCTTGGACTTCATGGTTAGGAGGAACTTATGTTGTACATGAAGAAATGATGTACCAGAAGGAAAGGCACAGAGCTGAGCTGGAGATCTGATAGAATGCTATGCTTGAAAATGGTTATTGCTGTTTTTAAAAAAGGTTTACATTTTGAACACTTTAATTCAAAACTAAACAATTATGGACATAGCCATGGAGCATGATCCCAAACAGTAGTATTTCACTATGCACATTTTTTTAAAAAAATTATACCCTGTCTTTCCTCCCAGGCCAAGCAAATTACTTTAAGCTTGCAATTCTGCTTACCAGTACTTGGAAATGCAACCTAGTGGAATCATTTTTCCAAGTAAACGTGTTTAGAATTGGGTTGTCAGTCTGACATATTCTCTCTCCTAGCAGCAAAACAGAAGCCCAGAGATGCGGGAGTTCAGCTAATATTGTTTTAGAAAAGGAAGTATGCTTGATTCACAAAGCCAAATATATGTCCAAAAGATTCCTCGTGTGCCAGGGTGTATATATACAGTATAGGTATACAGATATATAGCTATATACTGTATATATTTCAAAAGGCAGTACTTCTAGAAATTGTCAGGCTTCAGGGAATCTGATCCCTCTCCCTCACGGCAGGCTGCCAGTAATAGAGATACAAGAAGCTCTTACCAAAGTTTTTTATTCACAGAGATAGGCTTAGAAATGTCGCCTCTCGAGTAATGGTGTTGCTCTGAGTAATCTCCTCCCCCCCTTTCCCTCTCAGTCATCAGCAGTGCCACCCCCTTTACGGTGGCTGTTTGAGGCCAATTGCCTCTTCGCTTTCCGCTCTACCACTTTCACAGATCGCCAGGTTCTGGGAGAAGGGGGGTTGGGGGTTGGAATGCTTTCTAGTGATAACGTGTCAGCCAGCTGCTCTGGCTCTGGTTCTCCTCCCCTCTCTTCCCCCATTATCTCCCAGCTTTGCCTCTCTTCTGTCTCAGTGCCATGACTTTCTGCAAACCACTGTTGTAAAGCTATACTGTCCTGGGAGATGCGGGGGGGGGGGGGGCGGTCTCCACCATTCCTCATCAGTCCAGTCCCTGACAGAAATTGACAGAACTATTTCACTCTGCCATATAGTACTTTGTTCTTACAGAAACAAAAACCAATTGAAGCTGTTTCGCCCCCTCTTCCAGTCTGAAGCAGCTCTTCTAAGAGTTTCTGTTAGTGGTCCCCCATGACTTAGATACATGGCTCATGCCGCCCAGAAGCCATGCATTCAGTATCATGGGCCTGATTCTGTGTAACTCCCTCCTGGCTGAGATTACTCAGGCCCCTCCCAGCTGAATTCCAGGCACTTGTTACATACCTTTATATTTCAGCAGGCATTTTCATCTTTCTATTTTTGTGATTAATTTTAATTGATTCTATCCACTGTATTATTATTTTTTTGTAATATTACTGTACACCACTTAGAAACTTCAATGTTGAGCAGTATATACATGATTTAAATCAATGAAGGGTTGTTCAATTCTTCTTCTTTTTATATCACACGGGGGTCCTCTCTTGATTAAGCAAGCAAAATGTCGTCTGACCAACAAGTTTGTTGTGATTTGGTGCGAACATTAAAACTTTGAGTTTCTGATTTCAAATGGAAAGCATGTTAATGATAAGAGGGCAGCACTAAGGCTACCTCAGAGAAACGGTTTTCAGTACCACTTGCCTTTGGCCTCTTCCAGTCAACACGAGGTTGTTCCCTGGCATCATTGCTCTTCCACTGTTGCATGATCCTGGCTGGGATGGTGTCGGTATAATTCACCAGCTGGAATCCAGTCACATTTGCACCACTTTCCTTGAATTTCCCTAAGTCGATATCCATGAAGCCCTAAAGAAGAAGGGGGAGAGAAGCAAAACAAAGAGGTGACCCAAAGTTCTGAGGACTGTATGATGTGCATATCATTGTATCAATGTTCTACATCTTTGTAATGCTGCAGTGCTACAAAACTGGTTGCACTTATTTCATGAAAGTGTGGCTTCCTGTGTGGAGCCATCTTTCCCCCATTTCCTCAGCCTTGAGTAGTGCTCTGAACTGAATATATAGTCACTGGAAACAAAATCTGGTAGCCTTAGCTATGACAGGATCCCCCACATTATACAAGCATTTCCCACCAGAGATAGGAGGATCATCCGTTTTGGTTCTCAATGCTTCTCATTTTCCCATTCTTAAATGAAGTTCTCCACATTTCTGCAGCAAGCTGCATTTTTAATATATAAATAAATAAATAAATAATCCTCATGAAAATCAATCAGCACTATAGTGCAAATTTCTCCTAATAAAATATTTTTTGTGCGAGATTTTGGCTAATGTACACTTTCTTCAAGCAATTTCCCCTAATGGAATGCATACTTGAATGTTATTTTCACTACTGTACAGTGGTACCTTGGTTTGCATACGTTTTGGATTACAAGCACGTCAAACCCGGAAGTGCGTGTCCCGGTTTGCAACCTTTTTTTTGGATTACAGCCCATTTTTTTGGGATTACGAACAAATTTTTTGGGGAGGCCCTACTGGCGAAAGCGCACCTTGGGTTACAACCTCTTTTGGTTTACAAATGGACCTCTGGAACAGATTATGGTTGTAAACCAAGGTACCACTGTATTAATTTCTATGTGCACTTTCCCTGAATAGATGCATATTTGTAAACATTGTTTGGTTGGAAAACCGCATCACAGAATTCAGATAAGTGAAAATTCCTAAGGATGCCCATGTTCTGACTGTCAAATTGTTTTGGCAAGGGAACATCTGATAATATGAACTGAAACAAATTTCTCCTCCATCCCTAGTTGCCACCACTGATAAAGCTCAAGCCTGGGTTTTAATAATTAGCTCCAAAAAGTGATTTGGGCAGGAAGAAGGGAAAGCTATGGAGAGTCTCTGCTGCTTCCTCCCCTGCCACTTTCCAGCAAATTTCCTAGGCATCAGAACATAAAATCAAACAAAATGACCAGACTAGTTCAGTATCCTTTTTTCCATAGTGGCCACTCATCTGATCCTGGAGGTAGTGAGTGGCCACACTGACAGGAAGGCATTAATAGTCTTATGCTCCATCAATTTGTCTAATCCCAATTCCATAGTTTAACTGTTAAGTATCTCTTTCGTCTGCTCTGAATCTTCCATCTATCAGCTTCATTGGATGATTCTGGTTTCCAGCGATATGAGAGAGGAAGAAAACATATATCTATTCACACCATGCATAACTTTACACATCTGAAACATGTTCCCTTTCCGCAACAGTCCAAATTTTGCAAGTTTTCCTTGTAGCTACAGACTCCCATCTTTTTTATTGCCCCCTTTGGCATATTTCCTGCTCTAGGCTCTACTTTGAGGTGCATACCACATCCCTCTTTTCTTGCGTGAGAGCACTGCACTCCAAAACACATGTTTTTGGGTGCCGGGATCTCACCTCCCAAAAGAATTTTTTTTGGGGAGGCTGCAAACTTGCACGGCACCCCCAAACACACGTTTGGGGGTGCCATGAGAGCACAGCCCTGAAAAAAGCACGTCTTTCAGGGCCGTGATCTCGCATGTCATGTGACTCACATGGGAGCATGGCCCTGGAAGACTTGCAGCCCAGTTTTTCACTGCAACATGTTGGAAGGTTTGCATGTACTCAGTAAAATATTTAATAAAAACACGGAACATTTAGCTGGTAAAATGTTAAAAGTCCCTTTGATCCCTTAAGTAATGCAACATAGAGTTTTTGGGTATCCTGAGTGGCCTGATTTTTATTTTATTTTTGTTTAAATCCCATCTTAGCTTTCACCTTCAGAAAGGTTGAATCTACTATTTTTCAATCCCACATCACCAAGAGGGGAGGCCAAAATGGGATGATGACTTGAATTTCAATGCAAAAAGGAAAATAGGCCCATTAGCTGGAGTACATTTTCATTAGGGCTGCTTGACTAATGGGAAAATGTATTCCTAGAGAATGATTCAATGGGGAAAGTGTCAAAATTTGCAAGGAGCATTAGTCACAAGGAGATGCTCACCCAACTCTAAATCTCATGCACTCAATCAAATGTCAATAGAGGATAAGGCACTCTCAGATTAAGGTCCATGAAAGAAATAAAAGTTATAGAACAATTGACCTTTCAGTTGACCAGATTTAGCTGTCAAGGAACAGAGTAGACTGTAGAGTAGAAAGTACATGTTACCCACCCTCTCCACCTTCTCCATCACACTGATGTTCATTTATTTAGGAATTTTTACCCTGCCTTTCAGTGTTGTCACATCCGGGGAAGGTTACAAATAAAAATAATAAAACAAACAAATAATAACAAATACTGCAATGACAAATTAACAGCAGCAGAGTAGTAAAAACACAGAATTCACACCCGCTCAACCTACATTTAAAGGCACCTAGGAAAATAAAGCATTTGATGGGTGCTGAAAAGACATGAGTAGGTGCCAGGTGATCCTCCCTGTGGAGAGCATTCCAGAGATGGTGTGCCACTATTTAGAAATTCAGGTTTACTCCATATGTGGATTATCCAACTATCCGCTCATTGCTTTCATGTATTTTCCAGCTGTGCTTGTAACAATTTCCACGCAGTCCGAAACTATATATGTATTTCCTTTGATCCCTCAGATTTGCATAAAATCAGACTACTGCAAATGCAAACCGCATTAAACCACATAAAAATTCCCACACCAGACACTGTGCAGCAGGTTAATTTGAAACATTTATACTGAGAATTTCCAATTTTTTGCAGCTGTGCTCCTGATTTCCAGAACTCTTGATGGAGAAACATCCCCACCCCTGATTCCTCAGGTTTTGCACAAAACCAGAAAGCTGCAGAAGTAAAGCTCATTAAATAATTTTTTTAACGTTGCTTGCTTGTGCCATTTTCTGCTTTTGTGCAATTCTGAGGGATCCAAAGAAAAATAACATGATACTGCAGAGCTATCCGTGTGTACTCCCTGTCAATATTTAATTAGCATAATAGTAGATGGTGGGGCCAAACACAAAAGAGAATGCCTATTGGTATGAATAGGAAAGACCAAAGTTGTTCATTACAGTGGTACCTCAGGTTAAGAACTTAATTCGTTCTGGAGGTCCGTTCTTAACCTGAAACTGTTCTTAAACTGAGGTACCACTTTAGCTAATGGGTCCTCCCGCTGCCGCCATGCCGCCGCTGCACAATTTCTGTTCTCATCCTGACGCAAAGTTCTTAACCCGAGGTACTATTTCTGGGTTAGTGGAGTCTGTAACCTGAAGCATTTGTAACCCAAGGTACCACTGTATATACAAATTCAAATACTTGGGTGTGGATTATTCCATTCTAATCTGAATGGGGCAGGGGAAGCAAATTAACAGCTAAATAATGCTCAGATGTAGACAAGCTCTGAGAGTGCAGTGCTGGATGCTAACAGAAACAAGCAAATAACAGAAACAAGTGAAAGCAAGTGTAAAGGGACAACTTCTCAAATTTTATAAAAATCTATTTATAAACAGCATGTTTAAATGTGTTCCTACTTTTTTGAAACCTCCTTTTTCCTTGCTAGCTCGCTCTATTAATTGATTAGATTACAATGCCTTAGAGGCAGTGTTTTGCTTTGTTACTGTCCTGGTATTATTGCTATCCACCTAGAGCCCCTAGGATAGAATGGGCTATCAATCTAAATCAAGAAACGTAAAACTGCCCACTGTGTAAGACGCAAGCAAGCTTTAAAAAACACCCAACAGTTCATAAAACCAGCTAGGTGGCAAATCTGAGCCGCAGCAATTGCACGTATATATTCCCATCTGCATTAAAATTCCTCTAGATCTTCAAAAGTGGTCCATTAAATTTAAAAACAAAAAGCAAGCAGTTAATAGAATTTGGTGGGATCAGTCAGCAGAGAAAGGGTCCCTGGGCAATGCTGGAATGGTGAGACTTGAAAGAGGCATAAAAAAATGTGATATATATATATATATATTTGTGTGTGTGTGTGTGTGTGTGTGTCTGTGTATCTCACATCGACCATAATTGTTGCTCTTCTCAACCATTTACTATATGGGTCATGCTGTGTAAATTAAAGAGAAAAATATGGTAAGATCAGTAGACAAAAGCTCAATCTAGATCAGTTTCATGTCAGCATAATTTCCCACCCCCCATTGTGGACAATATACCTTTGCAGAAAAATAAATAAATCTATGGAGCAGGTTACAAGAGTATTTCTATTCACCATGCACCAACACCTGAATACACGTAGTGTGACATAATACACAGAAACTGGAATTGTAGGTAAAATATCATTACTCACTTTCTCCTTCTCTCTTTTTAATGTTTGTCTGCATGCCATTAGAATGTAAGCCTTCAAGCGGGGCCACTTTTAAAACATCTCCCTCCCTCCCTCCCTCTCTCTGTGTGTGAGCACGCACACACAATACCTGGTTGCTAAATATTCTTATTTTAAATCAATAGATTGAGTTGAATCCAATTGCTCCCCTTTGTTCATTGAATACTTTTTGCTCCAGTGGAGACATCCACAAACAGAGAATGGAATGTGATTTCCTCCCTCAAATTCTCCCACTCTTTTACAGTCCCCTTCACAACTTCCCACACTATTCTGGAGAGTTTCCCACCTGAGGGGTGGATGACAGTGGATGTGGCTGCAGTTGGAAGGGTGAATCAGCTCAACCATTCCCTGCTTCTGTTCATGGAAGCCACCAATGGATTGAACAGTCTTCTGTGAACCAAGGGGCTTAACTAGATAGACGCCTATGCATATGAAGCTTGCCCTACATATGAAGTCAGGTCACTGGTCCCAAGCCAATACTATTTACTGTACTCCGAGTGGCAGCAGCTCTCAAGATCTTGCCTAGCCTTTCTGCCTAGAAGAGGTCTTGCCTAGTCCTTCTGCCTGAGAGCCTCCTACCTGGAAAGGACAGAAATTGAACCTGAGGTAGACCTACACTCCTGGTTTTTCACGTTAAGGAAGGGTTAAGGAATGGTTTTCATAATGCAGGTGGACACATGACATCCTAACTTTTAACGTTCATAATGTGTGATTAAAATGTGACACCAGAGGGCACTACAAAGCAACCAGCAATTGGCAGTAAGGAAACTGCGTTTTCACAAAAACAACAACCCCAAAGGTAAGAAACACTTAATTTACAAGTATGCCCTGTGACATTTTAGAATGATATATCTAATATCATTCTAATAACGTAAAACAGGTCAGTGTAGATCCTGCCCTGGAGTCCTTCTATGTGCAAATGATACTCTTTGTGTTATGGTGGCATTTTATTTATATTTTGTTTTTTGTGTTATTATATTTATATCCTTTTTTCCCTGGGGAAATCCAGCCAGATGGGAGGCGTCTAAATAATAAATTATTATCATTATCATTATCATTATCATTATCATTATCATTATCATTATCATCATCATCATCAACCAGGCACTTAGAGTGGCATACACTGTACTTGCTTGTTTCATATTATTCTCACACAACAACCCTATGACTTAGGTTAGGCAGCTGGGGTTTCAATAACCATTGGCAGGCAGCAAGACACACTTCCTTCATCTGAGATGGCTCACGGGCATCACTTGTGGCCACTGGAGGCAGTGCCAGATTTACGTATAAGCTAAACAAGCTGTAGCTTAGGGCTCCACTCACTTGGGACCCCCCAAAAAATTAAAGGGGGAAAAAACAAACTGGATGTACGTTTCCAAAATATAAGATAAAAAACAAATAAAATAAAACCTGCATACAGCAACAGTGTTTTGTGTTGTGTAGGCTCCTATGGTGTAAGTATTGGGCCCCGCCTGCTAGCCTGCTCCCTAAAATATCACTGGTTTGCTCATTTCTATATATAGGGTGCCTACATTCTGCATGGACTGGTTGCATGGCAACATGTGCAAATGGCTTTAGATACCTATTAGGTCCATAAATTACTATATAGCATATATTCAACACAAAAAAACAGCGACAATTTGTTGTTGACAAAGGACAGCTGGACATATAAAGGGCCCCATTACCTTCAGTAGCTTAGGGCCTCATCAAACCTACCATAAATCCAGCCCTGACTGGAGGCCACAGCCAGCCACAGCCAGCACTAGCATTATTGGGAAATTGGAAAGACACTGCTGGGAACCCCACTAATTGCCAAACACTAGTGAAGTATTTCAAAGAAATTACACTTACAACTGATATCAGAAACTGCAAAGACCTAGCGGAGTTCCACTGAATCTACAGTATTCTGGCATATCCAAGAGGAAAGATTTCAGCAATAAAATCAAAACTGTCAGATGTAACAATGGCTTCTTCCTAACTACAACAATATAGTAGCAGTTATAACTGTAGGATGTAGAAGCAAGAATTAATATTTATACTGTGGTTAAATTAAAATGGTTTCAGTAGTAACTGACAAAACAAATGTTCAGTCTCTTACTGCACAGCTAAACTGCATGTACTGCATCATTTCAGAGTATGCACATGTTAAACCTGTACACTTATCACAGGTCTAGCATCTGAGTTGACTCTTTAATTGCAACAATCAAAAACCTGGAGGGGAAAAGGTCAAATTGCTTTAAAACTAGCCATATGGCAGCTTTCAGTCATAACATCCCAGCCTTACACAGCATCACTCTGTGTATGTAGCTCCAGCAAAGGAAATATTAATAGCAAGCATAGCTACAAATTGCCAGGAAGCACCAAGGGAGAGGAAATGTTAGCATTGATGCATTTTCATGCTTCTTTTAGTTTAGAAACCTTTTTAAGATCAGTAAATCACAGATAAAAAAAAATTGCATTCCATTACAGCAAGCTCTCCAGCTAGGCTTCCCACTGCATCTTCAGTGTCAATCGATCTGGAAATGCACAAATCAAGCCCTGTGTTGTTTTTCTCATCAAATGCAAATGGAACAGCAGATTTACAGCATAGGAAACTTGAGATGACTGGTCTCAAATTGGCCAGCTATTTACCATACTGAAATTTATATTTGTTAAGGTCTTTTCAGGACGACATTACCCTGCTATCAGCTGTCCTTCAAAATGCACTTCACACATCTTAATCAACATTTTTTAAATGGTCAACTTTGACACTTGAGTGATGGTTAACATTACTTCCAGTCCTTTTTTCCATAGTCTGAAAATTTAATCTTCTGGAATAAAATGCAGCAGATGTGAGGAATAATAACTAGTATTGACTAGCAATGCAATCATGTATGTCTACTCAGATCAGAAAAATGTCCTATTGAATTCAGTGAGACTTACTCCCAAGTAAGTGTGCATAAGATTGCAATCTTAAGGTACTTTCAGCTAATGACTCTGATCTACTTTTGTTTTTTGGTTGTTGTTTTTTGTTGGATTGATAGTAACAAGAAAAGCTTGAGCAGATACAATACATTTTTTTTTGCCTGCAACAGAGTCTCTCCCAGTCCTTGGTTAGGACCAAAACTTTTTGTACCATTCACCTTACCTAAAGGTGGGGTACACCCCCCTGAAGACCACAAACATATTTGCACAAAAAAATTAATATGCTACTTTATATGCTTAGATGGAAATATAGAACTAATCACTATAATTCAAATTAAAAACAATACATTCTCATCATAGTGAGGTCTGTGACCGTATGATTTTTCTTACAAAGTATATTTAGTCTGACCCTTACACTAGGCTGACTATTAGCATTTCAAAATATCCCAGTGAGAAAACAGTCCTTTCCTTTGCTACCATGTTAATTTACTAAAGAGGAGTTACCAGCATTTACCTGTAGGGAATTTTTAATGGAGTGTAAAACAGAGAGCACAACATAAAATCTTTCCACATAGAAGCACTCTTTTATATCTGTACAACAGATGACACCTCCAGCCTAGTTGCCTAATCCTGCATTCTCTGCAACAAATTGCTAACTCCTTTCAAGTTTTCTGTTGACACTGACAATGAGATACCACATTTAAGCTATGCGGAAGGAAAAAAATAAGAATTTTCCATTCTTCTGTGTTCTCCATAACGCCTTCCATAATGGATGAACCTCTTCTTCTATTTTTTAAAACAGTAGCAGCTTCAGCTATGTTGGGAGATCTAAGTATAACTAAGGGCTCCTTCAGACAACCTGTTTATTGAGCATTCACCTTGATTTGCTTGCACAAACCTTTCACTGTGGTTAGATTGTGTCCACTGTTTATTGAGCATTCATTTTGATTTGCTTGTGGGGTTGTTATATGACAATGGGCATTGATTCTGATTTTCTTGTGGAGTGCTAATACATCTCCCCTGTAATAATGTGTTCACCCCAAACTTTTCAGTACATCCCTAACCACAAAAAGTCTCTCTCTGTGTTGTTTTTTAAGAGGAAATGTTCTGGTAGGGTGACAGAGGATTTTAATCCACTTTAACTGAAGAAACCTAAATTTTCAGCAGGCCCTTGAATCCCTTACTCAAAATCATGAGTCTGGAGGCACTCTAACATTTGACAATTGACACCAGCCCAAGCAAGTAGCTTGACTTTTCTGACTGCTCCAGTCATCTTTGAGAGTGGGGCCTCCTCCCCACCCTACATTTTGCAGACGAGATACTAAAGCCCTGCTAGCAATGAGCAGAAATATGCCTTTGCTGTGTTTGAACTCCTAGTAGAATCTAGCTATTGTTCTGACAGTTCTTTCACATTTCCTGCACAGCACAGCCTAAAATACCAGCATGTTTACATTGTTTTTCTTTGAGGGAGGGGGGACAGTCCCCCAGGCAACCGTCATAATTCTGAGGATCACTGGCTTCTTCTCTCTCCATTTCACACCTCCTACCCCCTCAAGGTCTGGCATCAAAATGCACAGTTCTAACCCCTTCCGAGTGAGGGGAAGAGACCATTTCCTCTGAGCCAGCATTTGTCCGGCTCTGCTTAATTGTCTGCAGCCGCCTTACTACATGCCTTCTTCTCTCACACCATGATACTGAATATACTTCTGTCTCCACCATCCAGAGGTCATTCATCCCTGGGAGCAGAAAGGGTGAACAATTGGACCAAAACAGAATCCCCTGATATGGATTGCTGTCCTGACTCCAGTGGTTGGCGTGCAGGCGGGGGCACAGGGGCAGTTGTCCCAGGCACAAAATTGTTAGGGGTGCAAAATTTCAACACCTGGTGCTGCCTCAGTACAGCTGCGCACTTCCCTCTCTGGGCTCCGTTGAAAACGGCTTCTGCATGCAAACCAGAAAGTGGCCTCTTCTGACAACGGAACAACTCTTCTTTTCTTATCTCCTGTGATCTCCTGAGTGGCACGGACACCATTAGGCAGTTGAATGTGCATGCGTACTCCACCCATTTCCCTCCCTCCCTCTGCATGGCCCGGGGTTCTGGCAACCCACGCTACGCCAATGCCTGACTCCCACCCAACACACAAGGGCAGAGGTTCTTACTTGTATGTAAAACAGAGCTCTCTAGTCATGCAAGTAATGGTACAGGCTCAGCAGCAGGTATAGCAGCAGAAGTCAAGCGTTCAGGAGCCAAGCAAGAAGTTCAGGACTCAGTGGAAGCCACACACAAGGAAGGCAACTGATCTATAAATATATGTTAACGTATGTTAATGGTTCAGCTTTTGTGTGCAGCCCTATGTGTAAAACTTTGTATCTTTCTGCTGCAGGGAATGATGAAATGGAAGAAAGACTTCTGCAAAATAAACCAATTGCGGTGGAATGGAAAATGCCACTTGAAAGTGTGAATGAATGTCAGAACGGACTGAGATATATCCGTCCAATCTACCCACTGAGAAAGCAAGCAGCCCCATACTCCTACTTCCACAGAAAGAATGGGAATGAAAAGCTGCCACAAACAGCCAATTCTTAACGCAATTGTGCATTGGCTTTTGTACAAGCCATTTCTTCACCATCTGGGTGAGTTTTAGGTATTTTGGAATCTAAGGAAACTATTAAAACTCACCCAAATAGGGTGGATCAAGTGGGAACAGTGCCAGTAGATATGGTCCTGCTTCCCCTTCTGTGTTTTCACTCTGTTCATAGAGTGAACAGGACTATAGGAGTTCCACAGCTAGAACAATGTGAATTCTGGTGAAGTATGTTGTCTTAGGGAATCAGTAGCACGGCTGGATGATAGAGCCCAAGACGTAGGGCTATAAACACCAATGTTTCATGTCTGTTAAATAGCTTGGCTGTTCACATGAATTCCACACCAGGCATATAGATACACATCCAACATATATGTTATCAGTCCCTTATTGTAATTTGTATAAAGCTTACAAGCTACTGAGACACCTATGAGATGCATACAAAACAAACGTTACTCTAAGGCAGTAAATTCCCCCCTCAGACCTATTTACTTTCAAAGCCCAAGGCCATGTAGATAATTGTAAGCCATGTGACACCAAAGTTTCTGAATGCTACATTTCCCCCCAGGAATAACATTTTTTTCTCTTTTCATTACTTAGATAGTTGGTGTCCAGATAGAGGAGGCTTGGATACAATGCCAATACTTATGCTTATTATTTACATGACACATTTTAATTGGTTGTTTTGTTGTAAGAGTGAAAACATTTATCTTCTTTAGGATCTGTTAATGAACATGACACAGTCACTGTTGGAGAACTGATTTGGAGCTGGGCTTATTCATCACTCCTGGATAAAGATACCTTAGTATTGACTGTCGGTTCAGCCTTCTTTGTCAGCTGGAGGCTTTGAGGGCTATCAACACCGAAAAGCTCTCTGGCTTTATGCCTTAACCACAAGCCTGTTTTCCTCCCCTCACATTAGAAAGCTTTTATAAAGTAACATTATTTTACAAACACAATTGGTCACTTCCCCAGGAACTGCAATCCGGACCAAACACAAAGAATTCCTGAACATTTCAGACTCTGTTTGTGGGGAGGAATCTGTAAGATACCACACTGAGCTATTATGCCAGAGATATCCAATGCTTTCATTAGATTTGACTTCCTGAGTGGAATACGAAAATCTCTCCTTCATTTCTATCACAACCAATTAATGATGAGGCTGTTTAGAAGAAAGGAGGCCATCTGCCCAAGTCTTGTTCCAACATGCCTGCCTACAGGACACATGTTCCTTGTCTGCCTCAGAATTACTGGAATGTCAGATCTGGTTATACCACCAAAATGCTCCTTCCATCTCTGTACTGCAAAGGCACAGAGGAAAGGTAAGTTCCACCATGATCAAGGGGGCTTACTCTCTACTAGTAAGTATATTTAGGATTGCAGCATAAAGTAAGAAGAGCTGCGATCTCATGCACACTTACCTGAAATTAAAACCCATTGAACTCACTGGACTTACTTCAGAGTAAACACACAAAGGTGTGTGCCTTTATTTAGGTAACGCTATCGAATGGATAGAAAGTGAGAATACACATCCATTGCATAGCTATCCATTATACATCTAACAGTAGATTTACTAATGCCTGATTTGAAAAGGGACAGGTTCTCCATCAGCTGTCAGAGGGAGAAGAAGGCTATGTAGAGCCTGGATAGAACTGGCTGGGTCTACTTTGGAGCCTGTGAAGAATATGCTGGGTTGCAGAGGACCCAGGAATCTGGAAGGTAAAGGGAGGAGCTAGAAACAGAAATATTTTAGAGATATGTAGTCAGGCAGAATCTGACATGAGGAACATATCAGCAGCATAACAGTTATTGCTGCTACTCTACCACATTTCAGGAAATTCAAGTTCCTTGTGATTTTCCCTGACACCCCGCCCCCTTTTTCGTGAAAACCAGGGCTTCTATTCCAATGCTAGAACCTTTCTTTAGTTTTCCTCAAAGCCTGGAGATCTATTACATGTAGCCACAAATGTGTCACTATTATTTATTCATGAGTGACAAGAGGGATGAATTTGGATGGTGCTCGATTTAGCTCTTTTAATCTCAGGACTTCTTGCTTTACATTGTGCACTGAGTTATGGTTATTGGAGTGCAAAATATATGCAACCTGTATCAGTTGAAAATGGCACAAGGCCATTTCAATCATCAGTTTTCTCAGCAAAATTGATGGAAGCAGGGACCCAATCCTTTCCTTGCCAACGTGTCTGTGCATTTTGTTCTGGGGAAAGCATCAATTTAAACTCTTGAGCATTATTCTCAGCTGATCCAAGGGAAATGAATTTTTATTCTTTTCAGCTTTGAAAATAAAGATTTCTTGGAAGTCTAAAAGTTCACATGATTGTTTCTTTCTGTTGCGCTCTCTGGTTACACACCAGCTATGAAAAGGGAAAAGCACTCAAACTGTACACAGCCAGAATATATGGTGCCAGCTTAAAAAAGTCTTTTAAAACAGTACATCATGTTTAGCTGTGCCATAAAGGTTTTATTGGTACACGCCTGTCCTTACAAATGATGGGCCCATAATTCATTAAAGCAGAACATTCCAATAGTGCCAATAAATCTTTATATAACACTTCATAGATGCTTATTGAACATACATCAAGTAATGGCACAAAGGGTATTGATGTGAAGAGTTTTAGATGTGCCTTGATTAATTATGCCCTTTACCCCAGAGGTCTTTTAAAGGGTAGTTCACTATTTGAGATCATCAGCCTGTGACGCAGGACAGGATTTCTGCATATAATTTACTGTAAAAAAATTAGTATCTACCAGTTTCAGTTGCCTGTTATAGGAAACTTTGTTGGCATGTGGGTATCTCACCATTCAACAGGCGAGATTGGCCTGGGATGCCAAACTTGTAAATATCTATTTTATTTAAGGTATTTATACTGTAGTTTTCAATAATGTCTTCAAGTCAGTTTCTGGGAAGGGAAGATGGGATCCAGTAAAAAAAATAAATCAAATCAAATCAAATAAGCTATTCAAAATAGAACAAATGAACCAAGAAATAGAAGATTTAGTACAGGTCTAGCTGCTGCAGAGTAAGCAAGTAAAAGATTACATAGAAAAATCCTGTATTAATTAGTAGCTATCAATGGATGAAGAGAATAAAACTGATTTGACCTGGCACCTAAAAGAGCAGACTAGATGTCAGGTGAATGTCTCTGTGGAGAGTCTTCAGTCAGGGTACCATCACCGAAAAGGCCTATTCAACTACCATGTCCCATCAGCACAACGATTTCTGCTTACACAACATCATACCCTCCAACATTTCTCCAATGAAAATGGAGAGATCCTCATGCTGATGGAACAGGAGACTTAGCGCTATGTTGGGTGGACAAGTTCCTATGGGAAGGTGATCATAGAATCATAGAGTTGGAAGGGACCCCCAAGCTGATCTAATCCAACTTCCTCCAATGCAGGAATCCTGCCCACAGCCATACCTGGGTGGGCTTGAACCACCAACCTTCTGGTTAACAGACACACTGACCCCTTGTGCCACTGGGACTCCTCTTTCAGTACTCTTGATCTCAGGGCATGTAGGGCTCTGTAGATGAAGGCCAGAATGTTGAATTTTGCCCAGAAACAAATTAGGAGGCATTGTAGATTTTCAAAGGTAAAGAAACATGTTCTTTCCTGCATATCACAGTTAGCAATCATATTTGCCTTAGAACTGAGACAAGGGCCTAGCACTTTTGCCTTCCCAATGGCTATTGGGAAATTATCTTTTTAAGGACGCTTTCCTGAAAGAGTGACTCAGCCATTTTACAGTGGTACCTCTAATTATGAACTTAATTCGTTCCGGAGGTCTGTTCTTAACCTGAAACTGTTCTTAACTAGAGGCGTGCTTTCGCTAATGGGGGCGTCTTGCTGCCACCGTGCCGCCGGCACACGATTTCCGTTCTCATCCTGGGGCAAAGTTCTCGACTCGAGGTAACTTTTCCAGGTTAGTGGAGTTTGTAACCTGAGGCGTTTGTAACCTGAGGTGTTTGTAACTCGAAGTACCACTGTATATGGTATTACTGTAGTGAATTTTGTGATCTGATGCTTTTTAAAATCTGTTTTTTATTGCTATGTATACTTCATTTTACTATGTTGTTGATCATTCACATTGTAGACTGCTTTGGAAATATATGCCGGGAAGCAGCTTACAAATCCTTAAATTAATAAATACATCATCCTAATTATGCCTAAGATGTACTTTCTGTATACAGTGGTACCTCGGGTTAAGTACTTAATTTGTTCCGGAGGTCCGTTCTTAACCTGAAACTGTTCTTAACCTGAAGCACCACTTTAGTTAATGGGGCCTCCTGCTGCCGCCGCACCGCCAGAGCCCGATTTCTGTTCTTATCCTGAAGCAAAGTTCTTAACCTGGAGTACTATTTCTGGGTTAGCGGAGTGTGTAACTTGAAGCGTATGTAACCTGAAGTGTATGTAACCCGAGGTACCACTGTACTTGTCTTAGCTTCATTTACTATCTTTTTTTGAACAGGACTTATATACCACTTAATCATTCCTGACCTATGAGTGGATGACATAGAACACAAAAAAGATAACCAAAACCCAGCGGCGGAGCAAGCCGATCGGGTGCCTGGGGTGGCGTGTGTGCCCTGCATCCAGGGGCAGGACCAGCCGCCCACGGGGTGGGGCCAGCTGGGGCAGGACACTCTGCGGGGTCTTGGAGGAGTCTGCCTGCCTCCTCCCACTCAGCCACCCTACAGCTGAGGGGGAGGTGGCAGGTGGATCGTTTGGGTAGTGTGGAGCCTGCGGGCGCCCAAGCCACCACATCACTCCCAAGAGAGATTCGTGGCTCGGGCGTGCTGCAGGCCCTGTGGTGAGTGCCACCCAGCATTTTGTCACCCACCTCAGTGGTGACACCCGGGGCAGCCCGCCTCCACTGTACACCCCTTCCTCCACCCGTGCAACCAAGACCTTTTCCAAAGGAAGATTTGGGATCAGACAAAAAGGAGAACATTCTAGATGTAAGGCAACCCTAACACTTTCCCCTTGCAAACCATTTGAAAGTGTCATATTTTTAGCCACACATTTTCTTTCGCTCAGCAGAAAACCGGTGTTCCTCCCACAAAAGAAAGCACCCCCAGCTAAATCGCTGGCATCAGAAGCAAAGAGACCTGAATCTGGGGTGATGGGGAATGGCAAAAGAGATGGGTCTTAAAGGTTTCTAAGCTTCCCATTCTGCTAAAGCTGGCTGTGATCCTCCCTTTCTTCCTTGACTTTAAAAGCACACGGCTGAGCAATTTACAGGATTCACCAAAGCTCACCTCTTGCTTCCTTATGAAGACTTCTTGAATGAACGCTGTACAAAAAAAGAAAGGAAGGATAACCCAAATAGTTTTGTTTGGCTATTTCCCCCCCACCCAAATGGCTGCTTTCTGTAAGCTGGTGTTCATAATGTATCTTTCTATGCAACGTGAAGCAGCTTCTCACATTATATTTGTTTATATGTGAAAAAAGTAATTTCTGCACATCATGATGAGCTGCAAATGGGGCACAGTATTCAGGTGCAGGAAATCTGAACTACATTTCAGAAAGCTGTAGAAAGTCAGATGTGCATGCAGTGGCAAACACATTATCTTCTCTCATAATATGTGAATGGTGCTGAAAGCCATTTTGCAATAACAACGAAGTGTGATTTGCACTTCTTGTGTAACATGAGAAATCATGGGTGTGTTGGGTAGAACTACATGACTCTCTCTTACAGTGGTGATACACAAGCCTCTGCTTCCTACGTTATGCAGGAAAGACAGAAATGGAGGGAAAGTGGTTTGTGTGTCCCCTTGTGCATTGCTCAGCCGAAGAGGCCCTTTGGATCAGAACTCGTGCACTTTTCTGGAATACAAAACTGTCTGTGAACATGAAAAAGTCATTTGCAGTTTCATGTAGTAAACAGGCGTTTTGTTAGAAAAGCTGTTCTTGCCAGGGAAACATCAGTTTCTGTGCGCTGTTGGCTGCAAAAAAAATACAGCACTCCATTTTATACAATGTTTGCTTACAAGCAGGGCTGTGAAAACTGCTGTTTGCTCATCAAAATGAGCCATTTTAGCTGCTGAAAATTAGGTGCACACAGTGCATGAGTGCAAGGAGGGGACAGCACTCCCCCGCCCCGGCTTCTTCTCTGCCCCATGGTTCTTTCCTCCTGCCTCCCTTCACTCTGTACACACAATTTCTTTTTTCGGTGATGGCTAGGACAGGAAGAGTATGTGCTTCCACTCTGAAATACCTGTGCTGATCTTCAAACTACCTTTAACCCAGCTTACCAGAGGCTTCTTAAGGCCCATGCTTAAGATAATAGAACTTGAATTGATTTTTTTAAGAACCTCCTTTAGCTTGGTGTTAATCAGGGTGTTTAAAAAAATCACCAAAGGGTGAATTTTCTTACTCTGTGCATGTAGACATATTTTCCTAAGAAGCGCAGCATGTGGGCCACCTGCTTGGAGGAAGCCCCAAATGCTTGGTTGTCTCCCATTGAAGAGCTGCACAATTCACAGTTTTCTTCTCCGTGTTGCAGAAAATCAAAGCAAATGGCGCTCCTAAGGGGTGAAGGTCATTTTTAAGCATTTAATTTATGAGTGCAACAGCCGGAGCTGGAAATGCTGTAGTTTTGGCCTGACTAGGACCACATCTCACAATCTGAGCACCACGGGTAAACTTTTGATTACTGCCTCTGCAAGATGGCTGCTTGCAGTCGTGCGGATACAGAAAAGGCAATGCAAGCCAGTCCACAAAGGAAAGCCAGTTCACTCAGACAGCTCACCACGTGTGAACTTGGCAGTCCTATCACAAGAACCATTCCTAAGTAAAAGCAACTTAATGATCCAGTACAGATTTGAAAACAACTATATTCTGAAGCTTATGCAACTATCCACTTAGCACACAGCCTATAGTATTTGGTAACAATACAATTGTGCATTCACTTTTATCTTATATATTATAGCATGGTCTCAGGACTAGCTAGGGGGAAATGGTAGTTACAGTTTGATTCAACGGTAGCATAATAGTTAATGAGTGATGGCCATACACTTTGATTTTCAGTGCCAAGCTGCAGGAAAGGATATAATGCACCAAACGATTTTACTAGAATTGCCTTCCAAAGCCATACATACATGCACAGACTTCTTAAACAAGATGGAGTGTGGCTTGCATTTTCACTATGTCAAGAAGCCCAGGGGGGAAAATTACAATGCATTTCACTAGCCTGGGTGTGTTTTCAGTTTCTGCTCTTTCACAATTGCTGACTGTGAAGAACTGTAGCAATGGCAAGTCATGGCAGTTGGAACGTAAGATATATATTTGATAGCAGCACATGCAAAGGGTAGGAAAAATTGAGCTGTAAGCTCAAGCCCTATTCAGGTATTCTGCTCAGGTGCAACACCGATAACGTGAGCGGGGAAATAGGAATGAGTGCAGGGTTCAAAATCAGACGGGGTGTGTCAACAGGTAGGAGGAAGCTCCACATTTCAGAACTGTGTCTTCCTTGAGATGGAGGGTGGTGGTGGGGGGTAGCAACTGAGGTGGGGGGAGCAGAGCTTAGCTCCCTTCATTTTCAGTCTCTCTCTATTTCTATTTCTCTCTCTCTTTCTCACTGCGTGTGTGAAGATTTTATAGCTGAGCTGAATACCCCAAAGGGAGTTCCAGGCAATCTCTTAAAACCAAAACAACCACCAAGTATTTTCAACAGAAAATATGCAGATGGACCTTTCAATAGCCATCTTTTATGTATGCATGCATGCATGAAAAACCCCTTCCCCCAAAAAATCACTCTATGAAAAATACCAGTGAAATGCATCATGTTTCGCAGGTGGAAGAACTTACAAAATTCATTTCAAATTTCTTACTTTAGGTACATGAAATATACTCGTAGTTGAGTGTTGATTTCATGCTCTTTATTTCAGCTCATGGTAAACAGTGAGTGAGTGCTTTCCCCTAAAACCTCTGGCTATATATATAGTGGTACCTTGGGTTACAGATGCTCCAGGTTACAGACTCCGCTAACCCAGAAATAGTACCTCAGGTTAAGAACTTTGCTTCAGGATGAGAACAGAAATCGTGTTCCAGCAGCACGGCAGCAGCGGGAGGCCCCATTAGCTAAAGTGGTGCTTCAGGTTAAGAACAGTTTCAGGTTAAGAACGGACCTCCAGAACGAATTAAGTTCTTAACCCAAGGTACTACTGTACATTATTTACGCAATGAGTCCCGTGTGATTGGCTGATTGAACTCCCCTCCTGGAGCCTGATTGGACTGTTCATGCAGGCCAATCAGGTTGCTGATTCACATCCTCCTTGAGCTGGATTGGGTGGCTCCTGCAGACCAATCAGGTTGCTGCCTTCTAGGATCCTACCTGCCTATTGTTCTAGGATCCAAGTTCAGGACATAACAGTACAGATCACAAAAAAGAGGATATGCATCACCAAAAGAAAAAAATGGAACAAAAGAGGGTGCAGGCCTCAAAAAGGACATTTTTCAACCACCCAAAAGCACCCAAGGAACACAAAGCAGAGTCAAAGCAGCCTTAGTAGAGGAGATAATGGCCTGGTAAGGGGTGTGGTCTATGGGAAGTCCTGAGGGCCAGATATAGAGATCTGGGTGAACCACATTTGTCCTGTGGTTCCAAACCCCAGTTTATCACATTATTTACATGCTGCCCTGGTTCTGTCTGGAATAATGGGAGTGTGGCGGGAGGGGGAGTCCAGGCTCTCTTTCGTTAACACTGGAGTACTTCAATAAAATGATGTTTACCACTGAGTCAGTTTTAACTAGAATATTGTAGTTGACTGAAGTCCCAATCTGTTCTTTTGCTGAGAGGGCTCCTGGGATTGCTAATGGGACATGGAACACTTCACTTTTGGTACACTGACTAAAATGCAGTGCAGTTTAGTAGAAAGTGAATGTCATTACTGCCTGCTTATAGCTGTGTGGTGGCCTAGATTAAATGAGTTTGGAAGTGCGGACATATTGAAGCCATGTGGCCATGACATACACAATAACAAACTCTTAAACCATTATTGGCATTCTCACCAGAGAACTAAGAGACTAAACATCTCTGGAGAATGAACAGTCTTTTCATAGGGACCTGCCAAATGCCTGTTATCCAGGTTCACACACAAACAAGTTATTTTGAATTTGCAGGCTAGTTCCTGCATCTGAATATTAACCCCACTGGAATGTTAAAAGGACTTTTGAAAGCAAAAATCAAAACCTCATGTATTTCAGGATCTGAAAATAGTATAAACATAATCTAAATGCATATTTGCAAAAGTGTGCAATGCAGTCAAGACTGGTATCTTTTCTTCTCCTGCTCTGGCCAGACTATGAGGGCCCACTTGCACTATACATTTAAAACAGTATCATCCCACTTTAAGCAATCATAGCTTCCTTCAAAGGATCCTGGTAACTGGTTTGTTACAGGTGCTGAGAGTTGTTAGTGTTGGGATACTGCCAGGGAGATGGAGCCATCAGGCAGGCCCCAGTCATCTCCAGACTCCCATGGAACAGCATCAGTCAATTAGCGACACAAGACTCAGAGACATTCCAAGACTCATACACACCCTTTCTGCAGAGTCTCCACAACGAAAGACGCTGACAGGAGAGCATATTTACAGCTTTATTCAATGTAGATCAGCACAAAGGAAAAACATGACTGCTTGCCTCCGTCAGCCAGAACAAAAGCTATATACAAAACGGAAGTTCCCAGCGAGAGGCTGGAAGTCAACAGGCATGTGATACACAACCATCATGCCTGACCATTTAAGGTGGAACGGAAATATCCTAACAGTTAGGTGACCCCGATTTCCCTCACAGAGCTTCAATTCCCAAAGATCCTGGGAAGAGGGACTGATTATTAAACCACTCTGAGAATTGTAGTTCTGTGAGTGGTTAACTGACCCAAATGATTTTAAATAAATTTCTCCCTGCCTTTAATAAAATAACTGTTTAAATGTCTTCCTTTGGTAAAAGCTTATTTGTTTTGGTTTAACTTTGTCTGCAGTCTTGTTTTTCACCCTACAGCTGAATTATCACACTACCTTCTACCGAGTGTTGGCTGCATACACACCCTACATTTAAAACACATTTAAAGGTTCACGGGAACCATAGTCTGCCTGTCACAGAGCTACAATCCCAAGCACCATTAAACTACAGTTCCCAGAATAATTTGGGAAGATCATGTGCTTTAAATGTAAGGAACGTACAGATAGGGTTTGTTATACCACACACCTCTTGTGGTGTATGCAACATCTCGTGCTAACACAGCACTCCAAAACAAAAGAACTTATTTTCAAGAGTCATGTTGGAACACCACACATGCAGATGAGCACATCTATATGTACCATTGTGTATAATTGGATGAAGGATAACAGTCCACTATGTTGCACTGTTGTGTGTTTAAAGCCACCCTAAATTCCACTCTAAGTTTTCCTAAGTGCTGAATTTGTAACAAATTTTTAAAAATGCTCAGAAAAGACACATAGGCAATAGAAAGCAAACAACATCCAGCTTACCAGAGTTGCAAGAATATAGTGGTAGCCTATCCCATTTTTTCCAAGCTTGATGATCTGTGGTGGTGAAACACAAAACATTTTATTTAGCAGTATAATTTACTGGTAAAACAAGGAGACTTTCACAATGTCTCTCCTGCTTCTGCAATTATTTTAGTTCAGTTGTACTATAAATGAGAATATTTGCATCATGACTACTGAGAAGCTACTTAAAAAAACACAAACCCATTCCCATATTCAAGCTAGAAGAAACTGTCTGTAATGACACATGGGGTTACAGTTGCTAAGTGATCGGAATAAGCAAGGAAGAAGTTGCAAAATGAGTACAGTTACTATATCCCCAAAATGGGTGCAAACACATAATACATTATCCTCATGCATCACAAATGTTTTAGAAAATTATGCTGCTCTCTATCTCACAAGCAAAGGGCGATGATGATCACTGCTACTGACAGGAGCAGTTTGCTGTCATATCTTCCAGGGCTGGCTTGTGTATTAGACAATGGTAGAGCACACAAAAGGCTGAGGGAGTTTGCCTTTTGCTTTCTCAGCTTTTGCCATAATGTCTCAAATGGGACTTGCAGACTTCACCTGGACTGGCCTCCATGAACTCCTGGGGTTATCGGAGGCCCACAGACCATCTCACAGATGGGGGAAGAGGTGGAACGCTTACTTCTCGTATGACAACAGAAGCAGGTGAAAAAAGAAGCACAAACTATGTTTTTGTGAGAGCAGAAGGACAATATGAGAACTGCCTTGAGGTTTCAACAGCAACCAGCTAAGTGTATCAACCTGGCAAACAGGGCGTGGCCACCCCAGATTATTTTTCAGATATTCAGAAGAAGGATGTCTCTGCACATGGAGGTTTCATTTTCCTGCCATGGTTAACATGTCTGACTTCTGTAGCAGTGTGTCATGGTTTAAATAGGAGGTGGGAAACTTTCAGCCCTCATTTCTGTGAGGGGCAAGAGGAAACAGGGTGGAAAGATGATAGAAAGAAGGTGGCAGAAATAGATTAAAAGAGTGACCCTGCCCATTTTGGGCTCTGACCTCACCCACTGGCTCTGGCCCAGCATGTATGCTCCCATCCCCACAACAGATTACTCCTGAGAAAGTGCCACTCTCAGCCGCCACACTATTCAGTATTTTTGGGGGTGACTTCTATGATAGTTCTGGGATGATGCTTTCTTTTTTCTGAGCCTCCATCAGTGACTTCCCCAAAAGAACTAAAGGACTGGCTGAACGGCCTAAGGGCAGAGGTCTTCACCCATAGGCACTAAAAGGCAGAAAGGTACTGAATTGAGTATCCCTGGGTGCAATTAATGCTCAAGGCGTTTCCTTTCTGGTCAGCACCTACAGGCTGCAAGAAGAGCCTATTGCAGGTCTGTAAATGGGATGGAAGGGGACTTGGGTGGCGCTGTGGGTTAAACCACAGAGCCTAGGACTTGCTGATCAGAAGGTCAGCAGTTTGAATCCCCGTGACGGGGTGAGCTCCCGCTGCTCAGTCCCAGCTCCTGCCAACCTAGCAGTTCAAAAGCACATCAAAGTGCAAGTAGATAAATAGGTACCGCTCCGGCGGGAAGGTAAACAGCGTTTCCGTGCGCCACTTTGCCAGAAGTGGCTTAGTCATGCTGGCCACATGACCCGGAAGCTGTACGCCGGCTCCCTCGGCCAATAAAGCGAGATGAGCACCGCAACCCCAGAGTCAGCCACGACTGGACCTAATGGTGAGGGGTCCCTTTACCTTAAATGGGATGGAAACCCTCACCACTATGCCTTGTTCCAGGGTTACGGGGTTTATAAACATTCTCAGGTTCCCGCTCACCTTAAAGGTTATATTGCGGTTAAATGGGCACAGCAGCATTTAACCGTGGACAATCTGCACTATGTCTGGAGAGCAAAGGTGGCCCCAAGGCAACATGGTGCAACATTATAAGTTTATATATGGCATTCCTCTCTAACAAATGTGTAGTGTTGTCTGTGAATTTCTCTCCCCAGCACCATGACCTTTGCAGGGCTGAATGCAGACAGTTTTACTGTTCTTTGTCACTATAAATGCTGAATGGCTCATAATGCTGTCGGGTTCCTTTGCCAGTAATAGATATCTTTCCATTGCCTTTGCGGAACTGAAGAGACTCTTTCTAAAGGGCAAAGTTAGTTGCACTCTTCCTCATCTGCTTTTATTGACATTGTCTTTCCATCCACTTTCCCCCCATCCCCTACCAGCACAGTATATGCTTGGGCTGAGCTCTTATGGAATTTGCATGAACCAAAACACTGGCAATGCTACCTATTGGGAAATGGAGAGGGGAGCGGCAGGACAGCAACCCTGAGCTATTTCTGTCCATTTCTTCCCACCCACTCCTGCATCTTTATGAACTTTTTAAGCTACAGACAAGAATAGGTACAATACAAATTAAATTCTGGGACCTTTCGATTTCTTTTTAATAGAGCACGTGACCACAGAATGAAAAAGTGCGGATGGGTTTTCAATTAAACATCAATGCCCAGGTGGGATCTGTAGGAATACTCAACAATGTCATAAAGATCCCTGGCATTACAATTATCACCAAATGGATTAGTGGTTATTGGACACTTGTTCATATGTTAACTGGCTCACCTGCCTTAGCCTTTTGCAGAAATGCCCTTGAGTATACATTAAAAGCTGTCTGAGTCCTATGCTAATAACCCAGCACCTCAATTAGTGTTATCAGAGCAGACATTTGTTAGCACTTCTGGATACAAATAAGTAAGGCTCCACCACCTTTCACACCAGGCAGATCTCCTGGGTGGGATAATTAAATAATGACTGCAGCAAATGAGTCTGGAACGTCTGCAGATCAGCATGATCTTTCACAAAAGGCTCATTTCAGTTGCATGGATTTCTCCTGAACCCAGGAAGTGGCTTAAGCTTCGTGATATTTTAGGGTACAATTGCCAGGCAGGAAAAGAAAAGAACTGCCTTACAGTGCAGATTGGAAATAATCAGTGCAGATTGGAAATAACTCGAACAAAATGAATATGGAATGCGAGGCAGTTGTTTTAAAATTATGTCGTCTGTTTCTCACTGTTTGCAGATGTATGTACAAAAATAAACCCAGAAAACTGCCATCTCATAATATATATTTTATATAAAAAGAATGTGAATAGAGCTCCTGCATACAGGCCCACTTGCTTTAGTGTGTATACAATTACTATCCCCCCCTTTAATATTTATATGCTGGGTATAAATTCAACTGCCTAGTTCCCTCTCAAGATTGTGGCACTGCGATAAAAAACACACACCTGAGAAACCTTTTTCTTCCATGGATCTCTTAAAAGACACTAACATATATCCAAACAATTAATATATGTTTGGGATGAAGCTATATGTTTCTGTTAGCCTTTTTGGTCAAATAACATGTTGTTCCTCCTGATGCTATTTCCTTTTTCCTTCTGGGTGAGGAAGCTTGGATTGTGGCCTGAAGGGCTGGCTTGTGTGTGTCTTTATTTATTGAAAGAGATAGGAAACAGGTTTAAGTTACACATGTTGTCAATCATCTCTGGCAATCCACCAAATGCAAATCAAACGAAATGCGATGAAAAATGAATTTTTAAAGGACTTCTATCCACCACTGTGTCTTAAAATGTAAGAACCAGATGCAGATACAGGAAAGTTAAACCTACAAGCCTGGAACATGTTGTGAATTTCACCATTCTATGTTTATTTTGTAGTCCAAAGATAAAGGTTTTTTCACCCAGAGAAGGAAACCTGAGTCAAATCCTACTGACTTCCCTTCTGTTATTATGTTTCAGTTGTAAAGTGTATACTGAAGAATTGTGGATCTGTATTTACTACTATTTATCAAATTTCTGGCATCATAGCTGAATATCTCTGGAATGAAAGCATAGCTCCTCAGCAGCACAAATCACAGTTCAGGTTTCAGGCATAAGGCAACAGGTGACTACAAATAAACAGATGGGATGAGCCCAGGGGAACAGTGAGATTAATCTGATAAACACTCTAATCCCAGAATTACAGCACAGCAGCTGTTTTGTCATAGGCAATTTTTCATGCACCAGCGCAAACAAGCTACCTGTATATGGATTTGCAAAAGGTATCCATTTATCTCTGCAGCTATTTCTGCCTTCCCATATACTGGTATGGCCTACTGGGGCCACTTTGTGTGAATACAATTGTGGTGTTTTTACAATTCATATCTGTTGTGTCACATGCAAAATTGACTTAATTGTGACTCATTTACACATTTGGTTGTGGTTTGAGGACCCGACCCCCGCGATGTGAAATAAATACACAAGGACATGTGATATAAGGTTAATGGGCAAGAAAAGGCCACAACTTTATTGATTACAGCAGTGAAAAGGTATTGGCTTAGGCATTGGATGTCTAAAACAAGGGGGTTTATTCACCAGTAGGTGGAGCCTGTTGATGCTAATCCAACTATAGGCTCTCCCCTGATGTCACCGGGGGTCGTGCCATGGCCTTCCGCCAAGCAGGCATCGGACAGAACACACGACCGCCAGATTCCTTTAACGGAATACCCAAAAATTGAAGGCATAGGCGATGGCCACACCCAGCCCTTCGACACACCACAACACATTATTCCAATGCCTAACCTACCCACCAATACCACAAAAAGTTGTGACGATTGCTACGAGGTAGGCGAAAAAACCAAAACGCCTAATGCCAAATGGAAAAATTCCTACCAGGGCGCCCTAGACAACCAGGGCGACCAACCTAAGGTCCATAGCAAGGCCAAAGAACAAAGACCCTGAGCTAAAAGGGAGTGGAGGGTGGGTGACTCGCGTACTGGGGCCACTTTGTGTGAATACAATTGTGGTGTTTTTACAATTCATATCTGTTGTGTCACATGCAAAATTGACTTAATTGTGACTCATTTACACATTTGGTTGTTTATATCTTACATAGAACAGATGATGATAGTTTCAAACCTGTTGTCTGTTCAGAGCATTGAACCACAACAGTGAAGAAGGGCTTTTCATATCAGAAGTGAAAAATCATTTTCATATTCATGGCATCCCTTGGTGAGGTGTGTCTGTCTCCTTCATTGTGGATTTGCATGAGGAACTTACAAACATTCCTGTTTACCCACACATTTGATGGTTAAAAGACATCCATCCTGCTAGCCTTGAGATCTCTGGTTGAGATAATATTTTTAACTGTTTTTTTTTAAAAATAATGTGTTTGTCTCTCTGGCCTCCTTTGGCAGGAAGGGAGGAATATAAATTGAAACAATGAATGAAGAAATAAATAATCTTGGGAACGTTGAAGGCAATTTAGAGGAAATAAGGTGATAGCTTCAGGGGTCCACTGAGATATCGCCAGAATAATATTATGGTATGACTGAGAACTAGATGGGAGACCAGGAAGTATAGGGCTATTATTATTATTATTATTAATCAGATGGCACATTATTCCATCTTCCTGTTTCCTTACCTGTTAATTTCTCCCTTTTTATGTAATCTTTCACACAACATAAAAGTGACTTCTGGAAATTTAGTGGACTCTAGCAGAATTTAAGGTTGCAAAATGTATTGGAGTAAATAGAACTTAATTATTAAGAACTTTATTATTTTTTTAAAAAAGCCATCTTATGGAGAGACTATACCATGTCAAATGTTGCAGTCCTAAAGAGGCCCTCCAAATGGCTTAGAATAAAAGTATTAGCAAATCAACAAAGAAAATCCCATACAAATATCTACTTATTAAATTCCTTCAAATAAATTTTATTGACTCAGAAAAACATTCAGAGCCTGCTAGTCTGCAGTAGGGGAAAAAACCTATAAAGTGTCTTAAAAGGGTAACATGTTTATTCTGACATAAATGTTTGTGGATTAAAACCCACTTCCCTGTAATAAATAAGGTAGCCTTTTGGGTGCCATAAGACTCCTTGTTGTTTTTTCCTGTCTCAGCAGCACTTAATATTGGAACTCACCTTGCCCAAGATAGCGTTGAGCCGCTCTGATTCACAGTCCACCACCACCACCCGCTCCTTCTTCTTCTCCAGGTTCTGGAACAGTGACTTGTACTCTTCTTCTGTTGTTGTCATTATATTGACAGCTGTCACCTGCCAGTTTTTTTCTGCAGCTGTATCCAACACTTTCTGAAGTACTGACAAACCTGAGATGGGATGAGATGGGGGGGGGGGAGAAATAAATTATTCCCCCCCCCAAAAAAAATTCATACGCCACCTTTTAAGGCAGAACATTTCCAAGGTGGCTTATATCAAAACCACCATGCACAGTATATCAAATCTATGAATCCCAGGGTTAGTTCTTCTAAATGGCTTTCCTTGTACAACTGTCAGTGATATTGTGACCATTGTAAATGATTTATTTGGAAGTATAGCCTACCACTACAGTCGTACCTTGATTCTGGGATGCCTTGGCACTCGTACGTTTTGGCTCCTGACAGCCACAAACCCAGAAATGAGTTTGCAAATATTTTTTGGAAGCCGAACATCCAACACTGCTTAAGTGACTTCCGACTGAGTGCAGGAAGCTCCTGCAGCCAATCGGAAGCTGCGCCTTGGTTTTCAAACATTTTTGGAAGTTGAACGGACTTCCGGAACAAATTACACTTGAGAACCAAGGTATGACTGTATATCTATAAGCTTCAGGGCAATTTAATGTGTATCATTTATATATACAGCGTGATTGAAGTTTCAAACATTTATGTGAGAAGATGCCAACTGAGGAGTGTACAGGTTCCGTTCTTCCCCACTGCAGGGTTGTGGCCATGGGCAAGGCTCAATACATGACTGAAAGGAACTGACCTTAAATTCTAAAGACAGATGGACTCTTTAGCATACCAGACCCACAAGTCAACACTAAAGAATGCAGAGAATTTTACTTAACTGATAAAGTGAGTCAAGTTAACTCCATTAATATAGAAACAGAATTGTGAGGGGTTCTGTAAGCATACTATATTCGGTTGGGAGCCGCCCAGAGTGGCTGGGGAAACCCAGCCAGATGGGTGGGGTATTATTATTATTAATAATAATAATAATAATAATAATATCTGATAAAGTGTGGCCTCCCTGTTGTGAGAACCCCTCAAGTTTTCATTCTGAGGGAATTACAGGCCTTAAAAAAAAGCCCCACTTATATACTGAAGGGAAAGCAATGACTCATGTCACATACTTTTCAGCAAACCTGTAAGATAGGCTAGTATTGTTGTTCCCATACTGCAGGTTTGGAGAGGACTGATGCTGAAGCCATTTCATGGTGACTTGCCTAACTCAGGCTAGTAAAGATGCTTAGTGAGCTGCCAATATTCTGCTCCCAGAGATGGGCCTCCCCACCCAACTGCCACCAGTGGTTCTTGCCCTGAAGGGATGGGAGAAGATGCTGAAATGGGCTTTTAAAAAGGTATTATTATTATTATTATTATTATTATTTGCCCCATTTGTATTTTCTATTTTATTGTATAATAGTCACCGGTGCTCACTGTTTTGATAATTTTATGTACAGTGGTGCCCCGCAAGACGAATGCCTCGCAAGACGGAAAACCCGCTAGACGAAAGGGTTTTCCGTTTTCAATGCGCTTCGCAGGATGAATTTCCCTATGGGCTTGCTTCGCAAGACGAAAATGTCTTGCGAGTCTTGAGATTATTTTTCGCTCCCCCCCCCTTTTTGTAAGCCGCTAAGCCTTTAATAGCCTTTTAGCAGCTAATCCGCTAAGCCGCTAAGCCTTTAATAGCCGCTAAACCGCTAATAGCGCTAATCCGCTAAGCCGCTAATAGGGTTGCTTCGCAAGACGAAAAAACCACTAGACGAAGATACTCGCGGAACGGATTAATTTCGTCTTGCGAGGCACCACTGTATAATGCTTTGTGAAGTGAAAATTGGTTAAAAAAGGAAGAAATCACTAAAATAATTACACAAACAAATACAATTATGGGGGAAATGAAATTCGATCCGATGGCCTTGGTACATTCTATGACTAACAAGGAGTCTTCTTCCCTACTCCCCCTCCCTCACCAATCCTGCTGTGTGTCACTCTTCACTCAGACTCACCCCGGTCAGCGTCATAAATATACATAAATTTCTGGCACTTGTAATATTCTATAACACTGATGAGGGCATCCTGTAGTTCTGGGCGCAGCTGAAGAACAAATTGATTGGATGTGTCGACAGGGAAGCTGGGTGTTACAAAGCAGACGTGGAGTGCCCCACAGAAGGATGTGAGCATGTTGACAGTCCTCCTCTCATAAAAGCCAAAGATAGCGTAGACACCCTTGGAAAACTGTGAACAGACTGAGAAGGGGGGGGAGGGGGTAGAAGTCAGTCAGAGAGGCAGCAAAAAGATTAGACTCATTTTCATTTTATCTTTGTAAGTATATGTATGATTCAAAACTACTCCACATCTCGCTGAAAGAAAGCCTCAAGGTCTGAGTAATCAAGAAAGTGTAGCCTATTCAGGAATTATTCTGGTTTAGAAATATGCAGGGAGGCTTCCCACTACAGACAGTCACCTTCCAACTTGAAGACAACCGACAATTTGATGGACACGCCCCCCCCCCCCGCCATGCAATATGCAGTATGTGCAATCCATTGCACATGGTTTCCTTCACCAAAAACACATGGAGCACTGTGGAATGACACTTTCAATTCGTTACTTAGAACTGGATGGAAGCTATATCTTACATAGAGGCAAAACCTCACTCGGGGAGGGGAGGGTGGTAGTGAGTTTTATTTGTTGTTATTATGTAATTCTGTTTTAAGTGTGAAACCAACAAAACATGTTAAACAAAAAACAGCATGGAGGAACAAAGAGATGGAAGTCTGCTCTGGATCTGAACTCATCAGAGATCATGAGTGTGCATTTGTTGATTTCTTGCTGGCCCATTGACTAATAGAAGATAACTTCTGTCCATTCTATATGATTTATTTTGGAAACAGCAGGTCTGTGCTCTCATGTGAGATTAAAAGGCCTGGAGTGATGGTTTCTCAATTACTTAACAAAGGAACTTAGATTTAAAAAGCAGGGGCAGGATTCCCCTAATGAACCACATCAGTGTAAGCCCTATGCAAGCAGACTAACCCCCCCCCCAAAAAAAAAATGGTTCGTGGGTTGGTAGGGGTCAGGAGAACCCCCAAACTGTGTGCAGGGAAGTGGGAGGAGAGAGATTTCTATCTGGAAAGATTGAATTCCTGCACATGTGGAATATTTGTCATAGTGTGTGCTGAATTCCACTCCATAGAAATAAGGTTTCAGTTGCATTCAACACACTCACTCAAGCAAAGGGAAAAAAGGGTGGTGTTATGAGTTGCCTGACTCTAGCATCCTGTGACATATAACACATAGGGACTGGGTAAAAATGGCTCTAAGAAGTCAACATAATAAACATTTATGAAAGCAACATGTTTCTGACAGCCAGTGGAAACTTACAGTTCACTGAGAAGAGGTGTTAGATTATCATAGCAACAAACTGTACAGATCTATGCAAGCACTTTTTTCTTTCATGGAGAATTAGTAGTTATCAAAACATCTAAGTTAGGACTGGAATCCTGTCTATTCACATTAAAGTCTCATATTTCAAAACCTGAATTTTGCTTTAAAAAGTTCATGATAAAATCAACATTCGGCCATCCAATAAAGCTCTAAAATGTCAGTTTATCCTACTACTTTGCAGAGGCTTCCTTAGTAGTCTGTGTGTTTGAAGCTGATTTATCTTTAAGGACATGTGAGTAAATGAAACAGACTTCACTTTTCCAGGACAAGAAATACTGAATTCTCAACTCATTGAAGAATACTGGGCTAGATAGCCTTTGGTCTCATTCAAAATTCTAATGTTTTTATGGAAGAAACATAAAGGAAGCATTGAAAAGCTGAAAGAAGAGTTATTACCATTAATGTTACCTCAGACAGTAAACTGGGTTTTTATTAATCAGTCATATATATATAACACCTTACCACACGACAACACAATACAGTGGTACCTCAGGTTAAGTACTTAATTCATTCTGGAGGTCTGTTCTTAACCTGAAACTGTTCTTAACCTGAAGCACCACTTTAGCTAATGGGGCTTCCTGCTGCTGCTGCGCTGCCGCCACACGATTTCTGTTCTCATCCTGAAGCAAAGTTCTTAACCTGAAGCACTATTTCTGGGTTAGCGGAGTGTGTAACCTGAAGCGTATGTAACCTGAGGTACCACTGTATATTTAAAGAACATAGCATAAAAGGAGCCCTGGTAGATCAGGCTGAAGGCATTTGTTCTCACAGAAGCCAGTCAGTCTATAGGAAGCCCATAAAGAGGATTCACCAACCGCAGCATTGCTATGCAGAGGCATACTGCCTCTGGACAGTATTCAGCTACAGAGTCCCTTCCTCACAAGGATTTCTGCTCGTACAACTGGATTTTCCTCTTCTCCTGTCCCTATATGTGCCTCATGCGTTCCAAACTGAGGAATCCCTAGAGCAGATTCGTTTATTTATTAAATTTGTCTCTTGCTCTATATTGCCCGAGGCAACTCAAAGCGACTTAACAACCAAGCAAATAGACAATAAACCCCATATACTGTAGATACATTTAAAACAAAGAGGAAAGAGCAATACATTAAAAACATTCACCCACAGAGAGGATATGCAGGGGACACATAGGGGGAAGCATTCCATTATGCAAGGAAAACTCCCTCCCTCAGATACTGGAGGTTATATAGCCATCATGACTGGTAGCCATTGGCTGACATTCTCCATTAATTTGTTATTTCCATTGCACTTTGTAAGCCAATGATCTACGTTTACTAAGAGCTATATATTAATCTAATTCAGAGCCATGGAGCAATTCATATGACACCAACTGGGCCATGTAGGCTAAAATCACACAATCAGTTTCCAGATATAACGTGTAACTGATTGCATGACTTGTGCTACACCCATCAGCTTTTATCCGTCCAAACTGTAATTCGAATATGCCATCCCTGCCCCTGAAATTTGGTAAAAAAAAAATCACTTGTTATTCAGACAACCAAGTCTGACTGGGAGTGAGTGAACACTCACACTGTGATAGTTTGGTCATATATTTTTGGCTGTGTGTAAGAATGCAGAATGGCTGAAAACAGGCATTTTTACATAACTGAAACCAAGGTTTCAAAATGTTAGATAGGCCTAGCTTTCTTTGAATATAACTTCAATATTTCCCATTGCTGCTATGCAGGACGTGGTCTCTTGTCAATCATCTCCTCAGGAGAGTACTTGAAAGAGACCATGGGAGTGCTTGAAGGCTGATAGCTACAAATTTTCTGGGGGGAAAGTGCATGGTGGGGGACAGCAGCATATTTTGAGTGGTAAACCTCAGGCTTATATACTGTCAAGCTCATTTAACTTCACTCATGTTTATGGTACATTCCAATTATTCTAAATCAAATTCTTAGGTGCTAGCGCTGAGAGCCTTTCCTCCTCTGACCAAGCCCTTGGCTTTAACATTAGCGGTGGACATGTCTGGGAAATTGGGAGGGGGGGGACTGAATTAGTTCTCCTTGATCTAACATCCAGACTTACATTCACCTGTGTGAAGAATACTATCAAACAAAGGAGTTTGGTCTTATACAAAGCCTACTTTGATGCCTTGCTCATTCTGCTTGGGTTTTTGTCACTAGCTAGGTGGTTAATTTAGTTTACTAATTCCAAATGGACCTCATTTTTTGTATGTATGTGTTTGTATGTGTATTTACACACACATCTTCTAGAGCTGGCCAAAGTATAGCTATGGGGAATTATATTCTTCCACCCCAATTGAAAGAAATGTAAGAAGTGAAGACGTAATAACTCTGGTCTATTTTAGGAATTCGGAAGAGGAAACCTGAAGAAGGTGTCTAAAAACACACCATGAAACAAGTCGCCATGCATATTAAGCGCCATCCGCTAACAGAGCTCGTGGTATGGGAATATAGAAGAGGAAAAGTAAGTAAGAGTTTCCAGTCTTACAATGATCTGAATTGTTGTAAGATTTCTGGCCTGAAAATTATCCTGCCCCTCAATCAAAACCATACTGGCAGGGATCAATTTCACGCCTCTTCAAGCAGCTGTCCCGTATATTCTTCAAGAACTAACACGAGTAGACTAATACTGCATTTCTTCAAGGATAACTTCTGGCTGCAAATATCTGGCTGCAAATATACTCATGGACCCCCAGCCCAAAAAATACCAGCATAATTCAAATGGGAGAGAGAGCATAGGTCAGTGACGCAGCATACATTTCACACACAGAAGGCTACAGATTCAGTTCCTAGCACCAAGGAGCAGAGACTGTAAGAGACCTCCACTGACTGAGACCATGGACAGCTCCTGCAAGACAAGAGCAGATAATGCTGAGATAAGCAGCCCATCTGACCTGGAATAAGGCAGTTTCCTATCTTTCTTATTCCTAGCTCCTTGGTTTCCTGTGCACATTCAGGCTTCATGTCTTCTAATTAACAAGTTAACTTGACTGGGTATCTCCCTCACAGCAAATATAGAAAAGCTATTGGGGCAAATACAAAATAATAATCCGCTAAAAAACAACTCCTCAACAGACTATACTCCTGAGCCATCACCATGACACTTTCCAAGACAGTGTTCCCAATTTTTTCAGAGTGTGCAAAAGGGACTGTTGCATATATTTAATGGAGTATCTTAGAAGAAAATATGGTGGCTCTTCTTTTTTTGAGACACACAGTTTACTGGTAGGGACCCACTAATGGGTTGTGTCCTGAACCAAGGTGGGTGACAACAGAAGCATTTCCAACATGTGAATATATGTTAAAAGATTAAGAATTGGGTTCCCAATTGCATGTTTGGGTTCTGGGTCTGAGAAAGTTGAAGATACCAGCACAACTAAACACCTGTTGCCAACTAAGGCACTCCATTAAAGATACTGGGCAAATATGAGTGCTAGTTTATTTTATTTACTTCATAAAATTTAATCACTGTTTGATTGTTAAAAAAACCCCCAACCCTTAAAGCAGTTTATAAAGCGCCCAAAAGGATAAAATTATCAGTAAAAAGCAGCTAAAGCAACTATTGAAAACATTCAAAATATTGAGATCATTGATGAATTAAAAACAGATTAAAACACATGTCAATATTCTAAATATCTGGGTAGGCTTGTCTAAAAAAAGTGTTTTTAGCAGGCACTGAAAAGAGTGTAGTGAAAGGGTCTGCCTGCACACATGTGGAACGAATACTACGTGGCACCTGTAATTGCTGGTTCTGTAGAACAAAGTGGTTGAGTGGTCTGGTAATCTTGCTGGTAAATTGCTCCCAAGTTGTTAAGGGCTTTATGTATTAACAGTAGCACCTTGAACTGGGCCTGGTAGCAAATTGGCAAGCATGCAGGTCTCTGCAGCATTCTGCACTAACTGCAGCTTCCAGATCAAGCGCAAGGGAAGCCCCACATAGAGCGCATTGCAGCAAACCAGTCTTCCAGCAAGCCAGTTCTAAGCTCCCAAAGTACTTTAATTAGCAGGTGTTACTCTTGAGGAATTTTTAAGTAGGTCAATACTGCTCCTTTTTCTTCCTGTTGAGTCTCAAGATAATCACATTAATTTTCTTAGATATGATGTATGCTGTTGGGAGTGGTAAGAAATTGCATCTGAGTGCTGCTTCTCACATTACATGAATATGCATATGGGAAATAAAACCATAGGTGACACCCCCAGCCCCTTTCCTGTTATACATATGGAACTGCTCTGTTGGATAACAATATGTAAAAATGTGACTGTCTTAATACACACATGGATCATATAGATCCATGTGTCCTTTTGTGGATGTTGGTGCACTTTCAGTTGAACTCTACCACAGTGTTTCTCATCCATGCTTATGGTTTGTGCTCAGTAGGATATAGTCACACTCTGTTGTTGCTATGCCCTCCCCTCAGTTAGTACTTCCTCATCCACCCATCTTTAACTAATTAAAAACCCTGAAACATTTTTGCATGTTTAGTTTTTTGGGCAAAGGGTGTGCAAGTGAAGACACAAATTCAAAAGCTTATGCCGTGTGGTGTGGCTTAATTTCTAAATAAGAGGTATGAAATCAATCTTGCCTGAAAATCATACTTGAGCTCTTTGCATGGAAGCTCATTCCCTGCCATAGATGTGCAGATAATATTTGACTGGTTTTGTTTTTTTAAAGAGAGGAAACAATGGCCCACTGCACATGTGGAATGGCACAGATTTGTGCTTTATAGCACATTTGAATGAAATAATGTGGATTCAAAGAAATGTGCTTAAGCAAACATATCTCAGTATATGCAGTAGGTAGACTTTCCTCTATTCAGCAAAAACAACCAGCTTCTCTTAATTTTTTTCTGCTGCTCTGGGAAACCTCCCTCCTGAGAGTGGGTAATCAGCATTCCTTCCTCTGAGAGCTTAGCAACAATGATTTAGAATCCTTTACAACATTGCTGCCTGCTGAAGCCTTAGACAGTTACCTCCACATTTTGCTTTCCAACTTTCTTTATAGATGCCAATTGACACACAGTGGAGGGCCAGTGTGGTGTAGTGGTTAAGAGCGGTAGTCTCGTAATCTGGGGAACCGGGTTCGCGTCTCCGCTCCTCCACATGCAGCTGCTGGGTGACCTTGGGCCAGTCACACTTCTTTGAAGTCTCTCAGCCCCACTCACCTCACAGAGTGTTTGTTGTGGGGGAAGAAGGGAAAGGAGAATGTTAGCCGCTTTGAGACTCCTGAAGGGGAGTGAAAGGCGGGATATCAAATCCAAACACAAGCAACTCACATCTTATACTAGGGTTCGGTTTTTTACACATAAAATGTAAAGCTGGATGGAAGTCTGCTTACCCAACTTTTGAGATGGTGATGCAAGGGCTCTGGCTGGATCCTAGAGCCCTCCTGCTGCCTTCCTCAAACCCAATAAGCACTCCTGTTTTGGGGGAAGGCAGTGTGAGGGCTCTGGGATGGTGCTAGAGCCCTCACACCATCTTCCTTCCCTAAGACAGGTAAGCCCACAATCATAACTTTGTGCAGATGGTTGGGGAGAATAAATAAACAGAGAGTGGGTTTCCTTTGCTCTCCATTTATTTGTTTATCCCCCCCACCTACCCACCTGCGCAAAGCTGTGATTGCATAAGTTAAATAAGTGTAAGATGCAAGTTTCCTGTACTTTTTTTAAAAAAAGAAAGCTGACGGGGTCTGGTACATGTGTAACCGACTGTCAGTGGTCCTGTTAAAGAAATATTGTTGGTACAACTAAACAAAAAATAATAATTCATCAATTAAAGCTATTTTATGTCTTCTGGTCCACATACCTTATACAGCAGACTATGATGCCACTAAACACATTAATTATAGTTGCTTCTATAACACTCACATCGTTTCAATCTCTCTACCTTCTTCAACACTGTATCAGTCATTAGCATTCAGCACGCCTCCTACGCTGTTCTCAGCTAATTGTTAATCCCAGCCTCTGAAACAGATTGCAGCAGCAAAGAACTCAGAGTTCTGTCTTTTCAAATGGTTGAAGCCCATTAGATTATTTGCAGAAAGGACTGCTTGTGGATTAGATAACTCAGCAGAGCAATATGGAAAACTCTCTGGCTTTCTTAATAATCTATTTTAACATAAACCACTGCAGTAATCTTCCTTGAAATATCTCAGTTTAGTTAAATTAAATTCATTGTTGAGGAGGTAACATGTTATACTCCCATAACTACTTTGCAATTCACATTAAATGTCAGTAATAGTAATCCGGGGGGGGGGGGAAGACAAAAAGATGCTGTGGGAGTAATTCTTATTTGTTTAATGGAACAGGTTACTTGGACATTGTACTATTTAATTAGATGTCTATTAGTCACTGAATACTGACTGTGTTTTATTTAAAGCGGTAACTAGGATAAGAGATAACACAATTTAAACATTGCTTTTCCTTGAAGAAAGCAATTTTTTTAAAAAAGAGCAAGCATCCTTTTTATTTCTGAATGGCTCCAATAAACCTTTTCTTCTTTGCATTTCAGACCTAACTAAAAAGTAATTTAAAATGGAGTACTACAGAAGCCTGTAACATATAAATTAAATGATGGTATGAAGCATATAATAGTTACATGTTTGCAGTATAACAGGAGTAAGTAACCCGTGGCCTTCCAGATGTTGTTGGACTCAAACTCTCATCAACCCCAGTGCACTTGGCTAATGGGATGCTGGGGGCTGTAGTCCAACAATATCTGGAGGGCCACCTTAGCTGCTGTATAGGATAGAATCATAGTTTTTGGCTAATGTATGTGTGCTACACCCACTTATGTGTTGATATTTGCCAGCCCCTCTATCTCACCTCACAATTCTGGTTTACTCCCAAGATGCCTGTATTTCATAAAGAGCAATGAATTATTGTTACATCAGTGCTTCCCCCCCCCTTTAAAATGTTTAGGGGTACTCTCATTTTCCTACTCATATTAAAATACTGCCCCTCAATGAGGCCAAACTTAGATTCACAAAATGTTTAGGAGTATGTGTACCCCTGCGTCCCCCCAGAAAAAAGCACTGTGTTACATTATTTGAAATCAAGGGGGGAGACTTAAATCTATAGAAACTACTTTAGGGGTTTTGTTTTTCACTAGAACTCTGAGTTTGAGCACCCACAACCACAAAATACTGACCAGGAAGAAGGGGTGAATTTAGAATTTAGGGGCAAGATGCCTCTAAGCACCTGCTCAGCTTCGGAATTTGTTTTCACAAAATTCCACTCCTAATTTTCCTCCCAAGCTTTCTTCATCTCAGCAGCCTAAGTTAGGAGGCAGTGATGGTGCTTTCAATTACTCTCTAGCAATTTGACCAAAAGGACAAGTAACTGGACTCAGTACTGCAGACCTTACCCTACAAACATGCAAGAAATAAGTGGGGTATGTTTATTAAAAAAAATTTTTAAACAGCAGCACAACCTTTAGAACACAATTAAGAACTAGTTTGGGAATTAGAAGACAAAAGGGGAAAGAACAAAAGCTAACTTGCCTAGGCTGGTACAAACCATATCAGCACACTGACCCCACAAATCCAGCAGGTAGCTAAGGGGTGTACCCAGGTGTTAAGAAGTAAAGGTGTGAGGCTAATACAAAGCTTTATCCAAACTCGTCCAGTAAGTAGACTGTCAGAATGCTTGAAAGCCAGAAGATGCTAGTATCATGGTCAACACTCATGACAATACTCTTTATTTAAAGCATTTCTCTAGAAAATAATATTAATAAATAGATATCAAGTGTTGTAGTGCAGTGTTAGAGCATTTGCTTTGCATACAAGACAGTAGAATCATAGAATCATAGAATCATAGAGTTGGAAGAGACCACAAGGGCCACTGAGTCCAACCCCCTGCCAAGCAGGAAACACCATCAGAGCACTCCTGACATATGGTTGTCAAGCCTCTGCTTAAAGACCTCCAAAGAAGGAGACTCCACCACACTCCTTGGCAGCAAATTCCACTGTCGAACAGCTCTTACTGTCAGGAAGTTCTTCCTAATGTTTAGGTGGAATCTTCTTTCTTGTAGTTTGGATCCATTGCTCCGTGTCCGCTTCTCTGGAGCAGCAGAAAACAACCTTTCTCCCTCATGGCATTCAGCTGCCATGTCCCATCAGTGCAAAGATTTCTTCTTGTGCAATGGGACGTCCCCCCTGCCATTGCTCCAGAGGGTTGGATTTAGGAGGTGCACAGGAGAGGAGAAGAGGAAAACAAGAGACTTCACGCTATAGTCAGAGTCTCATCTGAAAGCTTGGTGAGCTGCTGTCAGCCAGTGCAGACAATATGGAGCTAGATGGAGCATACTGTCCGACTCAGTATAAGACACCTTCCTATGTTTCTGTTATATTATTAGCAGGGAGTCTGCCCCTTAACCAGATGGTTAGAGAACATTGCAGGTCTACTTATAAGCAGTTGCAAATATATGTGAGAAGGTTGCTATTTATCCTGTCAAAATGCTCTCCTTCCAGACTGACAGTTTTACCACCTCTTTAACAATAGTTGAGGCATGAGGATTTTGTCCAAATACAAAAAGCTCCAAGTGTAGCAGACACACCATACTTAGCCGACAATCTTAAGAGGGGAAAGCATGACACTAATTCATTGCAGAAATAATGTTACGTTCTTTTCTTTTACTATTCTAAACCGCATATTCTGTACAACATAGCAATACATGCATGACATTCTTTTAAAACTAGCTTCATAATAGGAGTCTTTTCCAGCCTGGCCTCCAGATGCTAGTGCTCTATCACTTAGTTACAGACCTCCTGTATCTGGCACCACTTTTCTTTATATCTTCCCTTTCTTTCACAATGGCAGCAGTTATTTTTTTTATCCCACAGCACCTTTCTATTTACTTTATCATTTCCTAGAAAACCCATCATTCTGATCAGATTTGGAAACATTATTATGCCAGGGCTGCAGTCGGTAGTCAGCTCTCTTGTGACTAGAGGGGCTGCCACATTTCTAGGTGGGGCTTCAAATAAATGCAAGAGAGCTGGCGATTTCCTCACAATCAAAAAACCAAACAAAAAACCACACCTTCTATAACTTTGTCACCAGCCTCAAATCTTCATGAATTGTTTTACAGTGGTACCTCAGGTTACATATGCTTCAGGTTACATACGCTTCAGGTTACATACTCCACTAACCCAGAAATAGTGCTTTAGGTTAAGAACTTTGCTTCAGGTTGAGAACAGAAATTGTGCTTCAGCGGTGCGGCAGCAGCGGGAGGCCCCATTAGCTAAAGTGGTGCTTCAGGTTAAGAGCAGTTTCAGGTTAAATACGGACCTCCGGAATGAATTAAGTACTTAACCTGAGGTACCACTGTACTCTGAAATGTGCAAAGAGGGTCCAGAGCCCTTTATTAACTTGTAATGAGCACTTTCCTTAAATAAATAGTAAATTCTCCTATCCTTCCCCCCCCCCCTTATAAGCACCAGGCCTAGTGCTAGAGCTAAAGCATCAATGAAGCATGATCGCCAGGATGAATTTTGGGTGAGCAAAGCTGGGAGCTGAGTTTGGAGCACTGCCACCAGCTGTGATGGTTGTTGCTCCTAAGCATATATCTGCCCTCCTCTGTTTTAGAAATGCGTTCTAATTCTTTAAAGAGAAGTGGTTATGTCCTCATTAGAAATCCTGTTGGTTTTCATAAAATGTTAAGGTGGGTGTCACTACCTCTGGGTCAGACCAAAGACCCATCTAGATCAGCAGCCTATTTCACAGTTGCCAACCAGTCAACGGACAAAGAAATTGGGTGACATCCAACATTAGTCATAATCAGAGCGTACCCACTGAAATCAATGGGTAACTGAGGTCTGTGGATTTCAATGGGTATTCTCTGAGTATGACTAAAGTTGGATCTCACCCACTGAAATTACTAAAAATCATTTCCCCAGGAGCACTGGTATAAGAAAGCATCATTTGAGATGTGTGGAGGTGGAATTGCAGTCGCTGTCTTCTGTGTCACTGTCCCCACTCATTCCACCTCCAGAACTTCATGTATTCCCCATTTATTCTGCCGTTTTTGTTGGCTTTTAATTGCTTGTACTGTTTTGATTATGTTACTGCCTCTCGGAGAACATTTGAATACTGAAGCTGTAGGATATGCATTTAAATAATAAAGAAAACATTCATTTGCTACGAGTCCAGCTGGAATTTCAGAGCAACAGATTAATATATTCCCATTGGCATGGGGTAGATACTGGCTCTGTGCTATATTGTAGCCTTCAAACAATTTTTAAGGGCAGGCACATGGTGAGTGCATTATCATATATTGCTGGAGGATATGCATTTAAATAAGAAAGAAAACGTTTATTTGTTCTGGGTCCCGCTGGAATTTCACAGCAACAGTATAATATTTTCCCATTGGCACTGGGTAGATATTGGCTCTATACTGCATGCAGCCTGCACACAGTTTTTAAGGGCAGGCTCACAGTGAGTGCATTACAATATACCACATCTTTATCTGGGCTGAATGCCAATGCACAATTGTGTTGTTGTATTAATGCTATGAAAAACCGAATTTTGTAAAAACGTGATGTGAGCAATCTAGCTTGTTGATATCTGCAGGGTCAAGAGGCAGTGCCAAGGACTCTAGCTCTGCCTGGTTTGTATGTATGTATGTGTAGTTTATTATTAGCATGCTCAGCCTGAGGGCAGTCCCTCAAATGGTGATGGAGAAACCTGAAACTGCATCAGAGAAGCTGGTGGAACTGTGATCACAAGGTGCAAATGTCTGCTCGAATTATGAGTAACTTGCCTCCCCTCGCAAACATTTGTCCTTGTGGTGCTCCGAGATGGCAGAGGTGTCATAGTGCATCTCTTCACAGCATCCCACAAATTCACTCACATTTCTCTCACACGTTAAATAGATTCTCCCCCCGCCTTCGCATTCCCGACCTTTGATCTAGGCAGTTGTATGAAGGCAACACACTCTCCCTGCCTTTTTCTGATTCTATCACTATAGTCTCTTGTGGCCTTCAAAACAAACCATTTCTTGGCTGCATATGTTTTAAAAAGGAGTTGCGAGTATCCCAGAAACCATCATTTTCTTCACTCTGCTACACCAGTCTTATTAAATGCTAATCTTTAAGAGAGAAGGCATGGGCAAAGGGCAGTAGGGAGCGCAGAAGGTCTTAGAGTTTGATCCTTTGCATCTCTCCATTTAATAAGGGTATGAGGTGGTAGAGCCAAGAACTTCAGAGACACCGCAGAGAGCTGAGCAGGTCAGAGTAATAAGCTGGATGGACCAATAAGCTTGGCTCAAAAAAGCGGGGGTCAAAGGACAGTTTCATCTGAATGGAAACAACATCCAAGAGGAAACCAATTGCATGCTTTGTGTTCTGCATGCTTTCTTTACTCTGGGATTTTCAAAATGTTGAACATTGTCCCCAAATCAGCATGTGGTGGGGAATCTAGGGTGGGAGACTTGCACAAAGCTTTTTGAGGTGTTCAAGGTGCTGAATACAAAAGAGGCAACATGCTGGCTTTCAATGTGTAATTTCTTGCAACCCCCTACACAGCTATTAACCTTTTCTCTATTAAAGTGCATGCTTCCATTGAACGTTTGAATCACTGGAAGCAATGGTGTTATTATATCTGTGTGTGTGTGTGTGTGTGTGTGTGTGTGTGTACACACACACATATATGTACAAAAACACAAATACAGGAAGGTATTCACTGTTCTTGTTGCTATGTAATCATCTGGATTTGTAAATAGTAAAATGTACTGTATGCGGCTATATAAACAGAAATATCTCATAATATCTCATTGATATAGAATTATTTCACAAATTAAACTTTCTAGAAGCAAGAATGCATCATTTGTCTTCACATTAGCATCCAATCAGTGCACCAAAATTATCTAAATATGAGATATGGGAGAAATGTCATGGGTCTTACCTACGTTGCTGACAATCATGAGCCCTGTTCAGATGTTCATTTATGTCACATGGTGATAACCAAATGATGAGGCACTGGCAAGCCCCATTCTTTCCAGCAAGCCACATTTCCCATCCTTACAAGCCTGCATGGAACTGTCTTCTAAAGGGGGGAATGTCCTCCACTCATGAAGGCTCCCTGTGCAATTTAAAACTCAGGTATTTCTGTTAATAGTTAAATGCCACAGAAGGGTATTGTGAATATTAAACCTCTACATTATTTGTCAAAGCTTCCCTTTGTGCTAATGCTGCATTAAAAAATGTTTATGTTTTGACTTCTCTGTGTGATTTTGCAGTGGCAGACCTCTGCTGCTTCAGACCGCAAGCCTATACACATTTACTAGGAAGTAAGTCCAAAGACAGTGAATCGACACGTATAGGATTAGATTGTCACTATTAAAACTAAGCTAGCCAAAAACTAAGTTAGGCACCTTTCTTAGCCTTTGCCTCAGTGCAAAGCCTGAAATATGTTCCTATTGGAAGGAATCTTAGTAAATCAATGTTAAGTGCTATAAATGCCAGCTATTAAATCCAAAGTAAGGAGACTTCTCGTGCTTAGGCCATTGCTGTGCACAATAACACAACACATCTGAACCTTTTTAGTTCATGAGTAAATTAATAGCAAGCTGGGATTTGAGCCAAACAGAGGTTGAAGTGCTTTTATTGCTGTTGTTTATTAAAAACCCAGCATTGCCATTCGGCTACCTTGTAGACATGACCACGGGTTGGTGGTTGCATTTAAAATGTGAAGTCTAGCGTCTGATCTATCAGACAACTCTGAGAGAACGAGATGGGTAACTTTGGGTTGCTATGGCTACTCAAGAAGAGCTTTCTGGACACTGGAGGAAGCAAGCCAGCTTTTCTTCCGGCAGCTTTTAGGAGCTGGAAGGAAAGCCTTTGAGGGATCAAAATGTGTCAGACATTTAAATGTATACCTTTAGCCGCCTTCGGTGTTTTTATTTACGATTACATTGTTTTCTCCTTAATGGTATTATATTGGATAGGTTTGCTTTATTTCTATTAACCTTTCTATACTGCCCTGGTATCTTTGTGGTAAACAATTGTCTAGAAGCATATAAATTAAGTATAAATAAACCAAAAGCCCATTTGGGACAATTTCCCCTTTTCCCAGCATAAAAGAATAGCCTTTGTTCTTGTTATAGATTCCTGGGGCTATTATCTTATTTTTACATATGCAATGTCTAACGTTGTGTTGTCCACACAGTGGGATTTAAAGTGGGATACCTGGAACAGAATAAAACTCTCTTGGTCGGGAAGAATGGCGGCAATTAAGATGAGCCTATTACCGAAATTGCTGTTTTTATTTCAAAATATACCGATAATCAGGGGAACCTCAATATTTAAAGACTGGCAGAAAGTACTCTCTAAATTTATTTGGCAAGGAAAAAGGCCAAGAATTAGATTCAAATTACTTACAGATCAAAGAGATAGGGGAGGATTTGCGGTTCCAAATTTGAAGTTGTATTATGAAGCCTCGTGCCTTTGCTGGGTTAAAGATTGGATTACTATTAAAAACACAGACTTGTTAGACTTAGAAGGCTTCAATATAAGATTCGGCTGGCACACTTACCTGTGGCGTAATAAGGAAAAGGTCCACAAAGGATTTTCTAATCATATTATTAGAGGGCCACTGCTGGAAGTATGGGAGAGAAACAAAAAACTATTGGAAAGAAACACCCTCTGGTGGTTATCACCAATCGACATCCTAACAATAAAAAAAATAAATATTGAAGGAGAAAGATGGACTTACGAAGATTTGCTAGTAAAAACAGAAAATGGATGGAAGATTAGGCCATATGAAGAGATAAAGATTAAACTGACAGGCTGGATCCAATTTCATCAAATCAATGCTTTATGGACTGAAGATAAAAAGATTGGGACAGACTTCCGGGTTGGCGCCTCCGGCAATGGCGGAGCTCCTCCGATCGGGAGGAACTAGCTCCGCAAAAACCAGGGTCTGACCGCCACGGCAAAGGCGGAGACCCACTGAAATCACAAGCGGGAGAAGCTTGTGAACTTGGGATCCGGCTGGCACCTTTGCGCCTCCCCTACTCGTGGGGAAACCCGGTTTCGGGGACCCGGAGCGACGTGGGGTGAGTGGCGCGGTGCTTCGAATCGACTGCTTTTTTCGCGGAGTGAAGCCGCATTGCTGTTGCCGGAGAGCGCTGACTTTTTCCTGTGGACAATTGGACTTTAAGCAACTACCCGTGAGTAGAACATAAAATTGGATCTTCAATAATTTAATTTGGCACCGAAACGGGGAAGGTTTTAAACAGGAAGTCCGCCTTCCCCTTTTTTGTAAATAGATTGAAGCAAAGACGTTATAAGCTAAAGTCTTTGGAAGCTTTTGGCAAAGGATTGAATTTTCATCGGTTAAAGTTACAAAACCCCCCCTGGAAGCAGGAGAGGGGGGGGGATTTTGGACTTAGCGAGCCTGCAGGAGGGAGTGAAAAATCAAATTATCACTGCTCTGAACCTGGAAAAGGGCTGCCAGAAAAAGGGAAATTTTGGGAGAGTTCATTGACTGTAAACAGAACATTTTTGAGAACTGGTTATATAAGAGAAAGATACTGTTTCCATTGTCCTCTTCTGCGTTTAAAAAAGTGGAAAAGTAACTGGAAAGTGAAACTATTTTTATGGTCTGAATTGTGCTTGAAAGGATTGATACAAGTGGAGACTGTTTCCCTCTAGAGGGAGTTTTTGAAACTGTCACAGGACTGCACCAGCTGTATGATAAGTAAGTGTGAGAACTAGAGTTTGACCTTGGACCACTCAAAATGTTGATAGGAGAAACCATTGTGACGGTATTATGTAAGATAAGCTATTCGCTGGAACAGCTCCATAAGAAGATAGATGACACTTCTTTTAAAATTGACATTTTGGACCAAAAAGTAACTAATTGGAGTCAAAAAGTGAGCATCAATACAGGAACAATTCAGGACTTGGCACAAGAAATTACTTTGGTTGGACAGATTGCGGAGGAGAAAGAGAAAGCTGTGGTGGCTGAGCCTAAAGTAATACAAGTGGGATTTTCAGCCATACAGAAGCAAATTGAGGACTACAAGTTGAGGCCTTCTATGATTGAATCTAGAAAAAGCCAGATTTTGAAGATTGGATCCCGGCTTCGACGGAAGAAGGAAAATTGGAAAGATCCTTCTATGCAGGGATTAACTGACTTTTGGGACATGGACTTGGGTTTGGAGGAGACTGGAGTTTTGGGGGCCTTGGGACTTGGAGGAATACTGAAACATGTCACGAAACATCTTATAGACCTCAGCTTTAACTGACTTGTCCAGAAGGAATAAAAGTATTGCTAGGTTGGAGTTTTCTCGAGATTTGCTTTTTGGCACTAAAGAATATGAAGAAGACCTGCAGAAGGGACCTGGAAAAGACTTAAGAGCCTCGGAAATAAGATCTCCAGGTTGATGGACTATATGGATTTGACGGAAAGGACTGGCAGAATCCGAAACCAGGGAGAGGAGATGGTGGATGAAGATTAGAGATTTTAAAGTTTATATATAGAAATATTGCAAAATTAATGAATGATAGAAAAATGGTGGAAAGAAATTTTATGGCTTTAGTAGAAATGTTATAAGGAGTTAAGGATATATGAGTATTTAGTTTTTAATGATAAAAAATATGTTAAGATATTTATAATAAGACAGAAAATAGAGAAAGACGGAAAGGGTTTGCTGAAACAATTACCGTATTTTTCGCTCTATAAGACGCACCAGACCACAAGACGCACCAAGTTTTTGGAGGAAGAAAACAAGAAAAAAAATATTCTAAATCTCAGAAGCCAGAACAGCAAGAGGGATTGCTGCGCAGTGAAAGCAGCAATCCCTCTTGCTGTTCTGGCTTCTGTGATAGCTGCACAGCCTGCATTCGCTCCATAAGACGCACACACATTTCCCCTTACTTTTTAGGAGGGAAAAAGGGAGTCTTATAGAGCAAAAAATACGGTAATAGAAGTGGAATACAAAAAGGGAGGTGAGAGGAAGTAGAGGAAACAAGGGAATGAAAAATAGAGTCTGGAAAGGGTGTGATTTATGTTTTTAAATGTTTTGTTTAGGGTTTAGGGTTAGGGTTTTGTTTAGTTTAGTTCAATGTGATTAGGTTGTGTTTTGTATTGTTATATATTGTATTGTATTGTTCTTTTTTTCCCTTTCTTTGTTCTTTCTCTTTTGTTTCTTTTCTTTTCCTTTTCTGTAATTTTTAAAAGTAATAATTATTATTTTTTTTTTTAAATGAAGATAAAAAGATTGGGATGAACGAAAAAAATCCAGATTCCAGGTAGAAATATTAGAAAACAAATCAAAACTCCTATCAAAAATGTACAGCCAACTGCTTGAATGGGACACCAAAGATGAAGAAATAAAAGAAGTAATGGTGAAATGGGCGATAGACTTTGGATACAACATAGAGTTTGATAAGTGGAAGAAACTTTGGAATAAAGTTATGAAATTCTCGGCATGTACAACACTTAGAGAGAACATGGAAAAAATGATGTACAGGTGGTACATCACACCTGTAAAATTAGAAAAAATGTACAAAACTGGAGACAAATTATGCTGGAAATGTAAGATTAAGGAAGGCAATTTTTACCACATGTGGTGGTCTTGTGAAGTAATTAGAAAGTTTTGGGAAATAATTTACAATGAATTAAAAAAAATATTTAAATATACCTTCACAAAAAAACCGAGGCCTTCCTTCTGGGGATAATTGGAGAAAAAATTAAAAAGGAAGACCAAACACTTTTCCAATATGCAACAGTGGCTGCTAGAACACTAATTGCACAAAACTGGAAGATATCAAAAATCCCAACGATAAATGAGTGGCAATCTAAATTATTTGATTATATAGAATTGGCAAAAATGACACAGAAAATAAGAAACCAAAAAGGTACAAAGTTTAATAATGAGTGGAATAAATTTATGACATATATTGAAACAGATGCAAAAAATTTAAAAATCACAGTAGGCTTGATGTAACGCCCGCGACATAAAGAGTTTTAAGAAAACAAAACTGCAGATAGAAAACCCTTTGTAACATATTCCGAAACCGAGTTGAAGGGAAGTCAATTATTGTTGTGTGATCTAGTTATTTAGTTATTGTAAGTTTAATCTGTTGGTGTTTTATGTTATGCAATGTTTCTTTTTACTTTGTTGTTTTTTTCTCTTTTTTTTGTTCTGTCTTTTCTGTTGTCTTGATGTTTGGTGTTGTATAATGAATTGAAACTAATAAAAAATTTTTTTTTTAAAAAAAGCACTGCATAAATTCTGGGTGTGCATTTACATTTGTCATTGTATGCCTGGAATGACCAGTTTTCCTCAAGGCTTAGAGTTGTTCTACTGAGTGGTCATCCTGCAGGAAAAAGGGGGATCTGTTTTCATGCTAAGCTCTAGGGAAAGAGTTGAACTTCTGTCTCTCATCCACTTAAGCCTCACATCACTATGGAACTCCCGATTTAGATTTTAGATCTAAAGAGTAGATAGTCCTCCACATGGGGTGCCCTGGGGTCATTTTACACCTCCCTCACACTCCTCCCCAAAGCCCAGCACTTACCAGGCTTTGGAAAGGAAGCAGGAAGGCACCCCCTTGGCCCCCTGTGTCCTATGCAAGGGAACCGAATGTGCTGCCCTCTGGGGTGCACTTCACAAACTGTAGTGTGTTTGGGAATAACATGCTGCTCATCAGCCACAGCTTGACCTTACTTGGCATAGACCAAGCCATAATGTCAGGAGGCCATATCAAGTCAGGATATAAGCAAATTGTGTGTAAGATCTAGTTTGTCTTATCTGGCATGTTTTGTCCCTAAAGCCTTGTAGTACAACTGCAGAGTTTCTCTTCTCTACCACTTCTAATCGTCTCCCTGTGTATCCCCCCTGCATATAACTTTTCATCAGCATTCATGTTTACACCTTTCAAAAGCTGAGATTTTTAAAAGGGATAATTCCCACCTAGCCCTCCCTTCATCCTTCCAAATCGACAATGTCTTATTTTCTCATCTACTAAACTAGCACATTTCAGAGACCTGGATGCCCTGCCAAATCACTGTGAATAAATGGGACTGTACAATGTCAATAGAGAATCTGTTCATGAAATGGGATGCAGTTGAGAAAAGATATATACCATATGCAAAGTATACATTAACGTCTCTCTAGCCCATCTCTTCTGTCAATAGAAAAATGATTGCTTTACCCTCCGACGTTTCCACATCTCAAGTCTCGAGAGGCATATATATGAATATTAAAGTGTGGTTATTGCTAATGGCCATATGGCATTTAAATGTAAGATTTCCTTTCTTTGCTGCAAATGTGTTTGATACACCTAATCTGACCACATCATGTGCACAATAGTTTTGTGTTTGTTTGCTGGCTTGTTTGTTTGTCTGTCTGTTTAAAAGCGGACTATAAAGAGGGGACAAGTGCAGCCCACAACACATTAACAATGACAGAGGTCCTGTGGCTGGAACGGGGCGATATGGGATTGGGGGGGCAACTCCCACCTCTTGCGGGGGCGCAATTAGTGCCAGCACCGTCTGCTAAGAGTTTGGGTGTAATCTTCGACACCTCCCTTTCCATGGAGGCGCAGATTGCAGCTATAACAAAGGCGCCATTTTTCCATCTCCGCCAAGCTAAGTAGTTGGCTTCTTACCTCTCTCGCCCTGACCTAGCCACTGTGATCCATGCGACGGTCACCTCCAGACTGGATTATTGTAACTTGCTCTACGTGGGGCTGCCCTTGAGACTGACCCAGAAACTCCAGCGGGTGCAGAATGCTGCAGCGAGACTCCTTACGAGGTCTTTGCTGCGAGATCACATTCACCCGGTGCTATACCAGCTGCACTGGCTCCCGGTGGAGTACAGGATCAGGTTTAAGGTGCTGGTTTTAACCTTTAAAGCCCTATACGGCCTAGGACCCTCGTACCTACGGGACCGCCTCTCCTGGTATGCCCCACAGAGAAACTTACGGTCTTCAAATAAAAACAGCTTGAAGGTCCCAGGCCACAGAGAAGTTAGGCTGGCCTCAACTAGAGCCAGGGCTTTCTCGGCTGTGGCTCCGATCTGGTGGAACACTCTGTCACAAGAGACCAGGGCCCTGCGGGACTTGACATATTTCCGCAGGGCCTGCAAGACAGAGCTGTTCCACCAGGCCTTTGACCAGGGCACAGCCTGACTCCCTCCCTCAGCAATCTTCGCGGAGCTCTGGCCCAATGGTTGCCAGTGGCTTGAATTAATTAATTTTATAATGAATGATTTTAGACTGTTGTTTATGCTGTACTTTTGTACTGTTTTATTGTTGTTAGCCGCCCTGAGCCCGGCTTCGGCTGGGGAGGGCGGGATATAAATAAAATTTATTATTATTATTATTATTATTCATGGAGTCTTTGTTCTTTGCAAATATTATTTTAGAAGATTATGGTGATAGGGCTTTTTAAAGCCAGAACTCAGTTCCGGCACCTCTCAGGTGGGTGCCATTGCCATTGTAAGAGAACAAGGGAGGTGTTCGTGGTGAGTTCTGGCACCTCTTTTTCTAGAAAAAATAGCACTGTTTGTAGGTATCTAGAACAGAATGGCTGGTTTTCTATCCAAGCATCTATTCTGTATCAGTAATGCTTCTTTCCCCCCTCCTGATAAGCTTAAAAAAATAAAACAGGATTTTGAACTATTGATCATTCTCATAAACCTTGAGGGATGCTTCCAAGTGCTCAGCTTAAAAATCCCATGGGCAACCCATCCTCTTCTCTGCCACTACGCCATCCCCCTTTTCCAAGGGAAAAAAACACACCTTACCTTGGGGAAAGGGAGGTAGCAGACAGCAGAAGTCTCCCATGTGTACAGAAGAGGCCCCCTGTGGCCTCTCCTTATTGGTAACCGATAATCAGAGTGTTTTGCTTTCCAGGAACTGGCAGGAGGCGAAGCAGATGGAAGAGCGTTTTTTTAAAAAAGGCTGGCTGGATCAGACCAAAACGTTAGGGCCTACACAGTGGCCCACCAGATGCTTATGGTAAGCAGGACCTGAATGCAATAGCTCTCCCATTCCTATTCTTGCTGAAAGTGCAACAGCAGATATCATTCATTGTGTAATTTAATAACTCTGTTGGCAGTAAGCCAAGGGGATGCATGGGATGATCTTTAGTGAGGTAACAAATGCTCCAGAAGGCTCTCTAGCTGCAGTAGAGTTTACTTGTGGGTGTTTTAGTTGAATCTCTCCCTGAGTTCGACAAGGCCTGTCAAAATCACACAGTCCCTCTGTTTCTTTCTGGTTGTCTCCTATTTTACTCTTTTGTTGATTAGAGCTTTGCCAGGATTTTCTCCCTGGACTCCTCCTGGTTTATTCAAGTGCCTCTGCTAACAGTTATCCAGGAAGTGTGATATATGATGGGAGGGGTACAAGTGGCTGCAGGAGAGGGACTGTGAGCAACATCATGGGACGAGTGTGTCTACGACTAAGGTGAAACTGCGAAGCTCCCTTATTACTTTTGCTTTTGGATGCTGCATGTTGTTTTAGTAGTCTTGTTATATTTATAGTATTAAAATGTGGTCTTTTTGTTATGTTAGTGTATTTGCTATTGTTTTGCTTTCTTACAAAATCGTTGTAAGCCACCTTCAGCATGATTTTTTTGTGTGTGGAAAACTGGATACAAAGAAAACGAACAAATGAACACAGGGGCCATTGATAAATCTTATCCACCATGAATTTGCCAAATTCCAGCTTCGACATTGCTGCAATCTCTTTGCTGAAGTGCGGTGACAATAACTGTATCAATGCCCCTAAATGAATAATGGGGTTCAAACTTGAGGATTAGAAAGCCCATGACTCCTTCAAACTGGAGTCACCCTATTTGAGTGGGAGGATTTTTTCACATTTCCAACCATCCTCTCTCAAATGATAACCCCATCTTTATCTGTAATGCTTCAGTTACTTGCCTTCAATTCTTGTAACGTTCTCATGTGGAGACTAATTGAAGCAAAGACGGAAGCAGCATATGGATTCCTCTTGAAAGACTCTTCCTACGCTCAAGCTGTTCACGGGAATTTCATCAGGGTATGGCCCACTCCATCCCTTCCCAAAACGCTGCAGACAGGAGAATGTCTTCCTGTCTGCCTAGAAATTAAAGCAAAGGGGAGCTTGGAGATGTCCTCAAATGTCTTTGCTTTCTTGTGAGGAAAAAAGATGTGAGCAGCGCTAAGATGAGTGTCACTTCAAAACATTAGGGCAAAACCTAAGGGTTAATATACAATAAAAAGTATAAGGTCTAATGACACATAATAAACAATGACAGCATAGTGTGCTCCATGGGATCACTGTGTTGAAACCTTTAGGAATAGTCACATGCAATAGGTAAAGGCTATCTTTTTTATATATAGTAGTGTTTGAGGAATTCAATTTTGTAAATTCCAGCACAAATTGGCATCCTGGACTAACACTCATATTCAAATTTAGTTATTTCCTGAATGCAGTTTCTGGCTTAAAATAAAATAAAATATCAAAACACATTTTAACATGTGTATTTTGAGAGAAAATATATTTAGAAAGGGGTTTTGTTTTTACAGGAAATGGGTGATATCCAAATAAGTACAGACTCATTAAAATTAAATAACTTTTAAGGACATTGATTCAGTGGGTCTGCTCTGAATATGACTCACACTGGATATCTCTCAATATGTTTAAAAATACATACAGTACTTAAAAATACAACTGGCTGCAAATTTTTAGTGTGATTTAAAACAACAACAGATCAATGCAGCAACTGAATGGGACATTATTGAACACCTGCAAAAATGACATGGACCATAAATAGAGCGATTCACCCATCTCCATTATTAGTTTTCAATCAGTTAATTATCACTTCCCCAAACAAGTGGAAGGCTGGGCTCCAACCAGCTGGTTAATACAAAGCAGTACAATAGTTCTTCCCAACCAAATTTCCAGGTTTGGGACGGGGGAGCTGAGTGTTGGCATATTGGCTGCTAGTGTCAGTCTCCCTATTAAGTTGGGGGGCAGAGCAACAACCACCACCGGAAACATCAGGCACAATTCCATTCCTTCTCTGAGCATTTAGTATCTCTGGACATCAGCGATGTGGAAAGGGCTAATACCGTATGTTTTGACAGATCATATCCATGTGAACAACTGGCTACTTTAAGGGACACCCAAGTTAGTAATACATGTTATGATTCACCCCTCATCATAATGGTAAAGTACCATCGTATCCTTAGTTTTGCTGCTTTATGTTATGGAGCCTGTAATGGGTGCAGGAACTGGTCAACTTCAGCCATCTTGAGCCACAATACCCCTGCCTCCATAGCTACCAGTAAAGACTAGGTGAGAAGCAAAACCAGGTCAGAAGGTGCTTCAAGACCTTCATTTGTTGTTTTCCCACCTCTGATTTAGCCTGTGGGATCAGTATGAATATATTGTCTATATGGGTTTAAGGACGCACATAAGCCCCATTCAATTTAGCATGTTGGGGACAGAATATTGTTTCCCACACATTTACATTAAAGCCCTAAATCAGGTGCATACTTGCCCTTCATCAACAACAGTTGATGATATTAGAGGTTTCTGCCCACACACTCTTGCTGCGCTTATCTGCATGTGTGGTGGCCCCTCAACAAACCAGCTTTAAACAGCTTACAGCAGAGTTTCTTCCTGGCAGCAGATGACAAGAGACTACGAGACTTGCGCAAAATACACAGTCAAGAGTTACTTTATTTCTTGGCTGGTTCATAAGCATTTTAGTTGCGACTGTATATAAAGCTAATAGAGACATGGGTGGCGCTGTGGGTTAAACCACAGAGCCTAGGACTTGCCGATCAGAAGGTCGGCGGTTCTAATCCCCGCGACGGGGTGAGCTCCCGTTGCTCGGTCCCTGCTCCTGCCAACCTAGCAGTTCGAAAGCACGTCAAAGTGCAAGTAGATAAATTGGTACCACTCCTGCGGGAAGGTAAATGGTGTTTCCGTTCGCTGCTCTGGTTCGCCAGAAGTGGCTTAGTCATGCTGGCCACATGACCCGGAAGCTGTACGCCGGCTCCCTCGGCCAATAAATGAGATGAGCGCCGCAACCCCAGAGTCGGTCATGACTGGACCTAATGGGTCAGGGGTCCCTTTACCTTTACCTTATATACAAAGCTATTTACATACATCTTTCCACTGCTGTATAAACTCACAGCATGTGGGTACTCTTTCCTCATGCAAGCAAGTGCGACCTGCAACTTCCTCTGTTTTACTTTCATCCCCAGCTGTAACCAATCAGCTTGGAATGTCACGCCTAACTATTAAAGAAAACTTCTTTAAAGCTACAAGCACCTTTTTCTGTTTCCTTGAAGAATGATTTCCTAACACATGAACCCAACACACAGAAGGACAATAGCCCACACATGTCTAGTGTTTGTTAGATTGCTGTAACCTATTACTGCATGAAACAGCTCTCCTATTAAGTAAAAAGAGCGTCAGAGGTCACATCCATTATATAACAGCAGGACTTCCTGGGAATGAATATAATTTGCCCCCACACCCACAAAGAAGTCTCATGAGACCAAACATTGGGATGAAGGTTGAAATTCAACATAGCGCTAAGTAGGGCTTGTGTACACGAAGCAAGGTCCACTCGTGCAATGAGACTTTCCCTTCCTGTGTGAACCCTCCCCCCAAACCTGTTCATGGGTTTCCCCTGACTCTCCAGAGCAGATTTAGGGGGTGGGGGGAAGAGAGGGGAAAGTCCTGTTACACAAATAGTCCTTCCATGCATGCAACAACTTAGTTGAATCCCACCCAATAGCCTTATTAATTAAAATGACACATTGGAGGAACTACAAACCAAATTAACTGAAGCCCAAAAGTATGGTAGGTTAGGATTTTTATCTAACTACAGTAGGGAAGCATCCGCTCAGACCCCTAAGCATGTGATAGCGTGGCAGGCTGTGGCTCCCCAACAAAGAATGGGGAGGAAACAACTCCCTCCTTGCTATGTGAATCTTGAGTATAAACTCAATGCACACAGACCCCAAATGCACATGTCAGGGCTGATGGGGACCCCCCAAGTTTCACTATGCAGACAACACTGGCAGATCGCTAAAGGGTATTCATAACACAACAATGCCTCAGTTTTTCTAAAGCGTCTGTCCCCAATCTGCCCAGTCTTAATGCTCCAACAGCAACTAAGACATGCCACTCCCCAGAATTCCTATTAAATTTATTCTCAGCAGTATGGAGTGGGGGGGGGGGATCCCAATGTCCAATCAAGAAATCCACCCCTCTCTGCAATTCCTACTTTCTAAGAGGGGACTAGCAACAATCCACAATGAGTATAAGGAAGGATGGAGGGAGGTCATAGCAAAATGAAGGAAGGAAAAGCTCAAGGGAGTAGGAGACTCCAATCCCTTTCCAATTTGCCATCAGCTCACACATGTTTCTCCCCTCAGCCCCCTCCGTTTGGGAGCCATTTTCTTGAGTGATCTCTGAGGAAGTAGGGAGCAGGAACAAAATGCAAGAGCAGGAACAATATTGTCACTAACAACTTGGATTCCCTACACATGCACACACAGTTTAGTGCTGAAGATTTCCCTTAACAGTCATTTGTGGCAGTTCTGTGAGACATAAAAGGCTGCGACTATCTCTGGCGCAAGGTTCCCTTTTGATGAAGGCTTTGTAAATGGGTTGTTTCTGAACTTGTTACAGGTTGCAACGTGAAAGCTTTGATGTTCTAAGACAGGGGTTTTCTCTCCATTTCCTTGGGAAGGTTTTGCATAATCAATATTCCTTGGTGTTGGCAGCCGTTTGTAGTGTAGAGGAAGGTGGCGGATTTTTCTTCTTCCCTTCTTTTTTAAGAGCTTAGGAGCCCTCGATATTTCATACTCAGACACTGTCAAAACCCAGCCCGAGCAGTGGCATTAATCATGCCTTGCAGTTCTTGACAGATGAAAACAGGTACAATTGTGTTGCATCAAGCCAAACAGGGACTCACAGGCTTGCCACATTTTCCTCTTTTGCTTGCAAACTTCCATTAGAAGGACTGATTTATCACGTCGGGGGGGGGGGGGGGGTCTAAGCCACCACACAGTGGCTTGCTTTCAGTGTGCTTGGCTGCTTCTAAAGTGTACTAGGCCATGTATACTTTAGCAGCTTGAAATGTAACAAGGTCATTTCGCCCGTGCAGCCTCTTTCGTGCCAGAAAAAAAGTTGTAATAGTTAGAAGTTATAAAAGTATACCCTCCAGCGTCGCTATGACAAAATGCTACAGAAAGAACCTTTCCCAGACCTGTTACCTGGTGGCCAAACACTGTCCACAGACACATTGAAATTACGTGAAACACCATGCAAACAGAAGCAGCTACGAACAAGAGAGGCTGAGTGGGGGTGCTAGAAATTACTCTGCTGGAGCCTCACAACACAGGGTTAGAACCCAGGAGCAGGCTGAAGGGAAGGGACCTTTTTCCTGGGCCAAACCTCTTCAAGAGGGGCCACTCACTGGTTCCCCAGAAAATTAATAATAATAATAATAATAATAATAATAATAACTTCCCCAAAAAAGAAGAAGCACACATTGACACAGCTATATATGGATGTGAGTAAGTAGAGACGCAGGTGGCGCTGTGGTCTAAACCACAGAGCCTACGGCTTGCCGATCGAAAGGTCAGCAGTTTGAATCCTCGTGATGGGGTGAGCTCCCATTGTTCAGTCCCAGTTCCTGCCTACCTAGCAGTTTGAAAGCACTTCAAAGTGCAAGTAGATAAATAGGTACCGCTCCGGCGGGAAGGTAAACGGCGTTTCCATGCGCTGCTCTGGTTCACCAGAAGCGGCTTAGTCATGCTGGCCACATGACCTGGAAGCTGTCTGCGGACAAATGCCGGCTCCCTCGGCCTACAGAGTGAGATGAGCACACAACCCCAGAGTCGTCCGCGACTGGACCTAATGGTCAGGGGTACGTTTACCTTTACCTTTAAGTAGGAAATATAGATTTGTTGCCTGGTGTTCACAACAACCTTTTTTCTACAGAAATATTTTCACAGATGATTTTTTTTGGCTAAGGATTTGTTATTTTCCTCCCAGTATTATAATCCATCACTAGAAACCCAGATTTCTTGTCTCACATTCCTGTTCTGTCAACAAAGTCAGTGGAAGCTGTCTCAGAAAGTACTGTTCCACATGGGTGTTCATCTTGGCAGGATTGATTCCTCAGGCAAAATCTAACATGCTAGGAGAGCTTCAGGAAATGATTCATTGCTATAATTTACAGATCCATCACTGCATATCGCAAGAAGTGTAGCGCAAATATGAATGCAGCATTGTAAAGGTTTTCTCAGGGCTTAAGTAAGCCAAGCGTAAAATGCTACCAGACACTTTTGGCCTGATCCAGGAAAGGATTCGACATGAAGAAAGAGGCTTTCACCGTAGATTGCATTTGTGAACTGGGTCTGTAGACCCAAAGGAGTGCTTGATGGGTAGCGTTGCCATATTTTGAAGAGCAAAAAAGAGGATGCTATGACGGCCATTCAAAGCAAATAAATGCAATTTGTCTCAAATGTTACCCCTGAAAAAGGAGGACGTGTCCTGGGAAAAGAGGACACATGGCAACCCTGTGGGGGGGGGATCCAGAAGCCAGGGGCGACATGCTTTACATGTATCTGGAATGTGCAACTAATGCAGAATGCAGTGGACCCACTGCTCACAGTAGGAGATTACTGCCGATATGTTATTCCATGACTGAGAAAACTGTAGCGATTGCCAATTTGCTATCGGGTTCAAGGTCTTAATTCTCATCTTAATTCACGAAACCCTAAACAACTTGGACCCAGAGCACCTGAATCCCTGATCCCTTATACCCACTGAGATTCCCTGATAGGGCACTTAGGGTGATTCCCCATGTGGAACTCTGACCTACCCATGGAACTCCCTACCTGTTGAGGTTCAGCAGGAACCATTCCTGCCATCTTTCTGAAAACTTCACTGTTCAGTCAGGGCACCACCATGCAATTTTCTCTTTAAACCAACCAGTATCTACTGATGTTTTATTGAAGTTTTCAATTATGTTTAATGCATATTCATAGAGTGATGTTATTGCATTTTACATGTTGTAAGCTGCCTTGTTATGTTTCATGAAGGAACAGATTATAGATTTTCAAATGAATGAAATAATATGGATAGCCACTGCTCTCAGGTCAGCATCATGTACCCAGAGGCGGAGCTAGCTGCTCCGGCACCCTGGGGCGGGGCTAGCCAGCCACAGGGGTGGGGCGACTGTCCTAGGGGGGGCGGCACAGCGATGTCACCCCCCTCAGGGATGACACCCGGGGCGGCCCACACCCACTGCATGCCCTTCCTCTGCCAGTGCATCTACAGTCATACCTCATGTTACGTTTGCTTCATGTTATGTTTTTTCAAGTTGCATCCCGCGGTGACCCGGAAGTACCGGAAAGGGTTACTTCCAGGTTTCACCACTTGTGCATGTGCAGAAGCGTTAAATCGCGTTTCGCGTATGCGCACAAGCACCAAATCGCGCCGTGCACCTGCGCAGATACGGCACTTCAAATTGAGGGCTTTTCATTTTGTGAACGGGCCTCCAGAACGGATCCCATTCGCAACCAGAGGTACCACTGTACCTGTTTTTACTCACTCATGACCCTTGTCAAAAAATAAGCTTGGACATCAGGGAGAGGGAGATCCAGTATCACCTACAGTCCCTGGGATGTCCTTTCAGGGGCTGATAGGATTGCAGCCTTGACATCTCAAGTACTATGTAATCTACATATTCCAGAAGAGTAGTGAGTTTATAAGATTGATACACATGCAGCATGGTGCTTGCTCTAAACAAAATCCCAATAAGTTGGATAAGACTTATTTAGTCCCTAGTAAGTGTTCTTAGGCAGTTTAAAGCACACTTACCTTTCAGTGCATGTCACTAAGGACCAAACTACTATTTTGTTTGTTTGTTTGCTGCTATCGTATAGCTGGTTTCATGGGCTCATCTTCGATCTGTTCTGTTGTGTCCATGGACATGCCATTATCTACTAGCCTAATTCCACTTCTGGAAAAAAATATTTGACATCTGAATGATCAAATAATCCGGCCGCTATTCCATTGAAAGCTAGGTGGGAAATGCGGAACCAACACTCACAGATTTTTGTGGGCATGCATGAAAATAACCCCACATCTAATGCATTTCAATTATTAAAAACTTAATTAAAAACTTCAAAATAGTTGGGGGAAATGATTTGCCCTACATCCAGGGGATATTTTCTGAATAAAATTAATTCAAATGGAATGCAATCTTTATGGAGACTGCCCTTGAAAGTCTTTGAGAACAGGATTGATCAGTCAATCTTCTAAATGCCAAAAATTCATTATACCTACGCTCTTGCATAGGTAAGGTCTTCAAATAGGTCTCTGAGCACATTTTGAGTTATTGCTTTAACTAGGACTGGACCTTTTTATCATTATTTTTAGTTTGTTCCTGGCCTGTTGCTAGAGCAGAGAGTGGCGGCAGTTTATTTTGTGATATTCTGAGCTCACTTCAGAAAGATCAGGATACAAAATGTAAGAAATAAATAAATCACTTATCCAATTATAAAGAGCTTGGGTCCCTGCTGAGGTAGATCAGAATCTTAATAAAAAATGGGCAAGGCCTAGAAATTCTATTTGCTTGTGAAAAGATGGATCTAAACATAGGACACTTGTGTGACCTAAAATGAAAGGCCTGTGGCCAGTCCACTGCTATTAATAGCATTTTCTATTTACAGTAGAATAAATGAAACATGGGACTTGAAAGGGGCCCATTTGATTCAATTGTAATTTGTTTCAAAACAAATGCAGAATGGCTGGGAAAGGTAAGTACAAGAGTTTTACTGAGGACTCTCATTGATAATCCCTTTGTTCCTCATTTGTACCATTTAGGAATAGAGAAGCTTACCTGTTTTCAGCAAGGGCAAAGCAGACTTCTGTGGCCGCTCCTGGTCACTGCCATGCCCTCCACTCTAAACACCCCAGATGCTGCTATTAAGGGGGTGCTTTGGATGCCAGCAGAGCTTCCATTTTTAAAGCTTTTTAAAGCTTCCTTTCCCCCAGAAATGGTTGGTTTGATATGATCTGCAGCATATGCCATACCTTGCCATGTATAAGACAAGGTTTTTTAATTTAAAAATTATGTTAAAAATCAGGGCTCGTCTTATACACTGATAATGCATAGGGGGAACATTGGGTTGGTTGCTACTGCGAGCCAGAGATTGTCAGCGGCTATTGGGCGTGTTATTGGTGGCTGCGGCAAGCCCTGGTGTTGATTTGTTGTCGCTGTGGCATTTGGGTGGGTGACTGGCGGCTTCTGCCGGCGAGGGGACAAACGATAGGTGGCTTTTGAAACGCGTATGAGTGGCAGTGTAGGTCAGGCGGGTGAGCAATTTTTTGCAACCCCCCCCCCCAAAAAGCTCGCAACTCTGGGAAATCCTCCTGCCCCCCGAAAGGCTGAGCAACTCTGGGAAATCTCCCCCCATTTTGTTAATTTGGAGTCCCTAAAAATAGGAGGCGTCTTATACACGAGGGCGAGTTATACACAAAAAAATACGGTATGTGTGTATGTTCTGCAGCTCCTGTCACTAACAAATAGTGGGAAGAAATGGAAAAACAGTAAACTAATGAAAGAAAATAGATGTTCATAACCAAATGAATGCAATTGCAAATAATGAGAATTGGACAAATAAGAGACATAATAATGAAAAAGAAAAGAATAGTGAACTGATTATTTTTTCTTGGACATCCCTATTTCAGAAAACTAGATATTCTCTCTGTTTCTTATATTTCCCCTCTGTTTGGGAAAATAAAGATTCTTAGCAAGTGAAGGAAGATTCTCTAGAAACAGAGGGCTAGAGAAATTGCATAAACATTCCAGATAAATGCACTGTCAAGATTTTTCTTTTTTAAAAAAGAAAAACAATTGTATGCTCAATTCAAACAGCAACTTGAAGAGTACAATAAGTCAACTGCCATTTGACATTTGGAGTCTGGCATATTAGCACTGTTTCTACATGTATATTAGGAATTAGTTTTTGGAAAGCAAATAGCATCTCACTAGTTAGTTCCTGCGCCTGGGGGAGAAAAACCTACAAATTTTAAGGAAAACCTCTGCAGAAAGAACAAAAGAAAACTCACAGAAGCTGCTTGAAGGATGCTAATTTGTTCCAATTTCTCGTACACTGAGAAGGACTTTTCTTAACACCTTCCAACCTGGTGTGACTTTCTTCTTGATATTGCAAGAAGATAATATACAAACATGAAATAAAATATAGAATGTGACAAAAAAGGAAGCTGGTAATTTCTCCAGATCATAAAATGGCAAGGCAAGAATATATAATCCATGAGGTAGAGCTTCACTGAAGATCTCATGGGTTTTCAATTGGGACATGGGGATTGATTTTTTGGTGGCACAATTAAAATGGGCTTCAACAAACAGGATATACAAAGCTTTTATAGTTGGGTGCATCATGGGTTCAGCTAACCAGTCTACATGAGGGATTGGAAGGTTATTTATTCATACATACATACATACATGTATTCTCTTTACAGTCTACCTTTCTTCCAATAAGCTCCATGCAACATACCTTGCCCTTCCTCCAACTTTTTTCCTCACCCTACTCTATCAGGTATGTTAGGCTGAAAGAAGTTGGCAGAATGGGGATCTGAACCCGAGTCTCCCCCAGACCTAGCTCAGCAATCTGACTGCTGCACCACTTTGCTGCCTTGAACAGCCAGTGCCTAGATATGTATGACCTTATTCCTGTGAACTGACATGGTCTTCAAAACATGCATTGTTGTATTAATGCCTGATCTTTTATCCACAGGAGAAAAATGCCAGTGGGCTCCACTCCACTTCCTCACCCGAGCTAAAAATCGATAGTATAAAGTTTCCAGGAGTGTGTGTATACAAAATTCAAGTTTGTGAAAATGACTCAAGATGGCCAAATATTAGTCAGGGATGTTTCTAAAGCCACATGGGTACCTCAGGTTAAGAACTTAATTTGTTCTGGAGGCCCGTTCTTAACCTGAAACTGTTCTTAACCTGAGGTACCACTTTAGCTGGTGGGGCCTCCCACTGCTGCCACGCTGCTGCCGCACGATTTCTGTTCTCATCCTGAAGCAAAGTTCTTAACCTGAGGTACTATTTCTGGGTTAGCAGAGTCTGTAACCTGAAGCATCTGTAACCCAAGGTACCACTGTACTTGCAACAGGCTTAATATGTTCCTTCAGCCTCGATCCCATCAGGATAGAAGTACTGATCAACATTACAGGTCTGAGGTAAGGATTATTGAGAAAATGTATCTGAACACTCTGAGGCCAGAGCTGCATGTGACATTTACACTTGGAGTTGCGCAAATATTTTGTTTTTGTTTTAACCCAAACACTGTATATAGCAGCTGCTGGGGCCCCCAGTCAGGATCTCCTTTTGCAACATGGTGTCTGCACTGGGGGTCCTGATGAAAATCCACCTCAAAGCTCTCTTTGACAGGGGAGGGAAGCTCTTACTAGCATGAACTGAACCACATCCCCCATGTACTAAATAGCTGTTTTGGGGCAGTTTTTGTTGGGATTGCAACATGGGATGAAAAGGTTGGCTAGGCCTTTGTACCCTCAAATAATATAAGAATGTTGATCTAAATGTGCAGTGGTGGTTGTGAGAGCCTACATCTAGAGGCAAAGAAACTGAACCGAGGATCCCCAGCAGGCTTCTAAATGTTTGAACAAACTTCTTCTACATACTGAAACAGCATTTGTGTGGCCATTTATGGAGTATAAGTAAGCTGTGCAAATGAGCTAAGAATTTTTGCTACGTGGTCACAAAATAGCCTGCATGTTGCAGCTGCTTAAACATCAGTTTGCATCTATGTATAATAGAAGGAACTGTATGTGTGTGGCAGGGCGGATGAGTTTTCGCAGTCAACTGCAGCAGCATCTGTTCCAATGGTATATGGGACCTCACAATGGCCCTGAGGCAAGTTCTCATATCTGTTTCACAGCATGTCAACTCTGACAACATTGTTGGAGACACTTGCCAAGCCCTGGAAGTATGCTTGGCACCACACAGATGATATATTCAGGACAGTGTTCATGAAATAGAGGCAAAATGCCCACTGAACAGAAGAAGTATATTCACTATGGGCCAGAACTATACAAAATATAGTTTCCTAAACTGTATTATTGGGCTTTACACCAGTTTCAGGAGGTCTACTGAGAAGCTTTCCCCTCTCTGAAATTGGTGACACTCTGAGTGGCCACAAATGTTAGGACAAGGCCATTCTTTCTAAGATCCTAAAAAGGATTTTTTCCCCATTATGACAATATATTTCTCACAAATATTATTCCACAGAAGAAGAAAACCCTCTTTATTGGCATAAAGATGGTCTCCAAGCCTTCTATCATTCCTATAAACAGGGTCTAGTTATTCACTCCCAATGTTACTGCTTTGAAACTGTTAGTGTCATGAAATGGTGTCGATCGTATGACTTCATAGCATAGACAATACTTTCCTATTTTTCCTTTTAGCTCTGTATGAGCATGAGCAGGTTTGCTTGTACAGGCGTACTTCTGGAATTGTCTGGGATGTAGCACCTTCTCTACATGTCAATTGCTTTTAGATGTTTCATGTATGGAAAAGGCCATTGGGCCTATATGGTTGGCCCCACTCTAACATTGTGCAGCTGCCCTGGCTCTGCCCCTGGTGTTCATATGCAATATAGGGGAAAGGAAAAGCCAATACAGTGGTACCTCGGGTTACTTATGCTTCAGGTTACATACGCTTCAGGTTACACACTCCACTAAGCCAGAAATAGTGCTTCAGGTTAAGAACTTTGCTTCAGGGTGAGAACAGAAATCATGCTCCAGTGGCGCGGCAGCAGCAGGAGGCCCCATTAGCTAAAGTGGTGCTTCAGGTTAAGAACAGTTTCAGGTTATCAGGTTAAGTACGGACGTCCGGAACGAATTAACTACTTAACCCGAGGTACCACTGTATAGGTTTCCATTGGAGCTGGAACACCAGTTGTACAGTATTCTAGGTCTTGAAAACCTGAAGTTAATGAATTTAGACTTCCCCTCTTCAGATGTCCATAGTCCCACACCTAATCGTGGATGGGACCAAGGAAACAGTGCAATATTGAAGGCTGCTGCTAGACCTTTCAATGTGCGGACCTCCTTAATATGTGTATCTACCATAGCACATGAGGGGACTTGGGTCACTGGCAGTTCCAGAGATGGCAAAATAATAAAGCATGTTTTAACAAGGGTTTCTGGTTTCCCTCCTTAAAAGGGGAGTCACTGATACGAGAAGTCAGAGAAGATGAGAGAAAGGGGTGAGCTGTAAAAATACTGTTTCTACTCATCAATACATAGAGCAGCCAGCAATTTTAGGTTAGCTGAAGGAAAAAGGTCAGGAGAGAACGTTCCTTCTTTAGTGATTCACAGGGAGAGACCAGAGAAGTCACAATATGGTGGAAAATCAAGGAGAAATACTTGTTTTTAAATAAGGAAAACTTATTAAATTAAGCTTTTTTATGAAGCAGAATTACTGGGCAGCTAAGGGCAGATCTGCCACAAGATCACAGAGAGATTTGCTTGTTTTTCAGAGTGAATGTTTTCCCATATACAATTCCATGAATCCATTCAGCTTCCATTCCTCCCTTTGCAGGAGCATACCCCTGGTACCGGTATTTGCCAGATTTTTTTTTCTTTTTTACTAAAGGCATTGAGTGACTATGCAGCCCATACTCTGTTTTGTTTGCCATGGACAACATCACTGTCTTTTCCTTTGGGATGTTCACCTCCATCTCCTGCAATCACACCTCTCATCTTCAGAACATGAAAATATGTGTTGCTATATGTATTCCATGAAGCCAGACGAGATTGCTTTGCCGATTGCTTCAAACTACTGCAGGAATTACTCCACAGGAGGTAGGAGGCAACTGTTGAGGAGGAATTTAAGAAATTCCTCTCAAGAACTCCTCCCTGATTTCTATGACAACCGTTTATGTCTTGGGGAGGTAAGTGAGAGTGAATGAAGAAAAAATATGCCCTGGAATAACCCTCATTCCCCTCTGATGCAATGCCTGCACACGATGATCCACAGCTATGTTTTAGCACACATTTGAGTACTGAGAAAAGAAGTATAAATAAGGAGAGAAATATATTTAATACTAAAGGAAGAGGATAGATACCAGAGGGGAATGTCAAAAATAAAAAGTAATTTTCCCAGTCAACTCGCAACTCCCGGAAATTCTCATATGTAAAGAAGCTGGAAAGCTGCTAAAAAGCTCTTACTGTCCTTCACATAAAGAACTTCCCTCACTCTGCATATCTCTGCCTTTCCATATGCGGAGTAAACCGCACTGCTATATCAAAGGTGCTGTAATCCCTCTCCCCATATCATAGGCATGGTAATCCTTCTCAGACTGTCACAGGTGCAATAATCCTTCCCTCTCAGTGACAGGCATTGTAATGCCTCTTGCTGCATGACATGCACATACAAAAGATCCCCATTTACTGTGTCAGCCATCTCAGTGTGTTTCATGCAGCAGCCCTAAATGTGTCACAGTAATGCTTTCCCTCTGCTTTCAGATACGGCCGGCTTTCCCTCCACAGCGACAAACAACCACACTCTTGGTTAAGAATACGCATATCAGTCTCTCTTTCCAAAGATCAGTTCTGACATACCGAGAACTGGATTTACGGGCATGTGACAAAGGCGACTGCCTAGGGTGCCAGACTCAGGGAGTGCAGAGCTCGGGAGGAGCCTGTCATGGACCATGTACTCAAGGATCCACCCAGCAGCTGAAACAAACAGTACAAACTGTTCACATAGCATGATTAAGTACAGATTTGCAGATTCCCGTTTGCAAATATCTCTTCTTAAACAACAGGGATCAATCATGCATCAAAATGCAATAAAAAGTAAGGTTTTCGACAAATGGAGCAGGTGTCATTTGGTCTAGGACTATCCTCACATATACTCTTTTTGACTTTTTCAAAGGGGCAGAGAAGAAGCAGAGTATTACAAGACCAGTGTTTATGAGCAGAGGCATAAGAAAGGGGGTGCAGGGGGTGCAGACTGCCCCGGGTGTCATCGCTGAGGGGGGTGACATTCAGCGCGCTGCCTGTCCGCAACTCCCAAGCCTACTCCGAGCTGTTGGGGGAAGGGGGGAGCTGTGCCACTTTGCCTTCAGTTCGGAGGAGACTTAGGAGTCGCGGGCGAGCGGCTCGCCCGGGGATGACATTTGGCGTGCCACCTGCCCACGACTCCCAAGCCTACCCCAAGCCATCAATGTGTGTGTGGGGGGGGGGTTTGACAATTCCCCCCCCCCATACCGGGTACCACCTGACCTTGCTGCACCTCTGTGCTTCCATATACTTAGCTGCAACTCACTATGAACATATTGTGTTGCTACCTTCCAGCTGTGGAGTTTGGGAAAACAGTTCTCTATATAGGTTCTGAGGCAAATCACATTGTGCTTACGTGGGCGTGAAGCCATTATATATAATATTAGCATAGGTGAAGAAACTGGAATAGATGACTAAGAGAACAAGGAACATTAGACAGCAGAAAACAATATCAGCAGAAGGCCTCAAGGGATGCAACATCAGCAAATGACTCAACTGGCAAACAACAGACTTCTATGCCCAGGGGTCAGAAACCACTTTATAAGCTAAACAGAGCTGAATGCATTCTTGATGTCCTGCAGCCCAGACACTGTGTGAGCAGCCACAGTAGTAGCAAGCTAATGAAATCTGTAAACAATAGGTCTCTGCTTGGTGCCATGCTCAGCTTTCCAGAAATACTTTACAAACTCAGGGAAACAATTTGAAATCTTCGGGGAGATGAGAGAGTTAGAAATGTTTTATTGGTCTACATACTCTCCCACAGTAATGTTTCTTTTCAAGCAGAACAAGTCATTGGAAAGAGAGATGATGCCTATTTTCGCTTTTTTAAAAATATAATCTTTTCCTGAGATTTGCATGAGAATTGGCAGAGTGGGGACAACTGAACTCTTTTTCATGACTGGGTACCGCTTTGTGCTGCATTCCTGGTCCTGCCACACAAAACTATGTATTTCTCTTATAGTATTAGTGTGGGCATATATCCTGACACTTCTGACCAGATTACAGCAAAATGTTTATGTAGTGCTGTGCCAAAACCCATTCTCTAACATCTCAGAAGTTTCCTTCACAAGCAAAAGAGGCTTCTGTTTTTCTTCCTCTTTCACAGCATGCTTCAGGCTTTCTTTTGATTTTTGTTATTCAAGTAGGTGTGGACTGAGCGTGCTCTATTATTGTGAGGTGGCCATAGCCATGTGTGCGCTTCCTTCCATTAAACATTTCTCCAGGGCTCTGCAGCCTCCCAAGCTGCCTGCAGTTCCTTATCTCAAAAAGACCCATAGGAAGAACAACCTCTTTCCCTAGGTTTTAATTGATGTGTATTAAGCTTGGGAGGTGGCTACTGAGTATCTGAGACCAATACAGTCAGTGGTTTTAAGGGATGCATTTTTCACCTTAAAAAAAACCCCAAACCCTTCTCTTCACTGATTTCTTTAAAAGTAAGACTTGTCTGAAAAAATGAACAGAGGCCAATAGATGGCATCCCTACCTAATGTACTTACAGAAAAGTCCAACCAAGACATCATGGGGCTTTCAGGAAGCACAGACACCCAGGTAGGCTGCAGAACACATACGCTGAAGAGATGATTTGAGGAATGAAAGAAAAGACACTCACAAACACTTCTTCGCCATCCAGAAAGTAAGCTAAGCATATCAAGATCTGGCATCCATACTATGATAACGTTTCATAATTTTTTCTCCCCTTTGATAATTTTTGAATGAAAGTTCTTTCTCATTAACTGATTGAGAATGGTTGAAAAATGCAAGATAAATTTTTGGCAGAACACTAATAAGTGCCTTTAAGGTAGCTCAGAAGCTTCATTTGGTAAAGAATTCAACTCAGAATTTTGGCAGGTGCAGCCTAGTTCATCCGTATTGTCCTAGCATTAAAAGGATTTCACTGACTGCCTGTTCACTATCTGGTTCAATTTGAGTGCCTGAATCTTACCTTTAAAGCCATAAATCACTTTGAAGGGGCTCCAACACTTACATTATTGAAGCGTGTTAATAGATTGTAACGTTTTAACTGAGCAAGTTTTGGTGTGCATTAAAATTTATCTGTTGTTTCCTTTGTGTTTCTTTATAACTGTTTTATGCTGTATGCCATTCTGAAATCTGGTCTGATGAAAAGTGGGATAAATATATTATAGGGCAATCAAGTGGGATAAAAATATTGTAGAGCAATCTGGTGATTTCATTCAGATGCCCAAAGTAGGTCTAAACCACCAACACCTCACCCAACCTAGAATGAACAGTTTGTGGAGCCAGCATTCACCAACAATAGGGCAGGCATCTCTAAAGGATATCCAGTCTTAAGGGGTTGCTTGGACTCCTTTCTGCTATATGATCCTGAGATAGCTCAGTCAGTAGACCATGATACTCTTAAACTCAGAATCATGGGTTCCAGCCCCATGATGGATAAAAGCTTCCTGCATTGCAGAGGGTTGGACTAGATGACCCTCGTGGTCTCTTCCAACTCTACAATTCTATGATTCTACTTGTAAGTCAGAGATCACCTGATCTTTAGTTCAATGCACACCTGTGGCTACAGAATTGTTTTTCAAAGCCCACCGTTCAACTTTCTGATTTGGGTATATCCTGATGCCTTTGGAAATGCTCAAGTACTTGGTTACAAGACTGTGAAGACTTGATACCAGCTCCAGCACTTGATTTCTGTGATTAATATTCAGAACCTTGTACTGAATCTTCCTGTCCCCAAACATGACATTGCCTCCTTATGTAATGACATAAAACATAAACATCCTTCATACTCCTGCTGCCTCTTTAAAGATAAATAGAAAAACGAGAGAGAAACATTTGCTAACGAGCCCATAAATATTGATGTCTTTCTCAAGTCCCCCAGAGCCCTATCATTTCAGCAACTGTCTGATTAATAATAGATTAAACATTTTAGATTTGCTTACTCTGGGCTTCATAACTTTAAGTGCATCTGCTGTCTTTGTAATGGAAGGGTCTGGGATTGACAGACCTTGCAGGTTTTCAGCAGAAAGATATGGCAGGCAACTGGCAAATGTCTTTGCATAGAGTGAGAATGACATATATGAGGTTGTGGGTAGTTACTTATCCCATGCCTAGGAAAGGGTCATTGACATTCACAGGACTGTGCCATGTTCTCTGCAGTGTATGGTTCATAATGCCTTCAGCTCTTAAGATACCTTCATTTTGCCTATTTCACACACATATCAAGAGCCTAGCTCTCACACAGAGAGACTGAGAGTGTAAAACTGTTCCTGGTTTATACATATCACATCACACTGCAGGTGCAGGTGGTTGGAAGCTGGTCACACATTTGAACATTTCTCTAGGAGTAGGAAATTGTGGCACTTAACCCCCCCCCCCAAAAAAAAAAACCCTAGCATGCCAGGAGGAAGGGGTTTTTTTCATACAAGGGAGCATCAGTCATATAACAATCTCACCAGTAGACTAAAGTAATATAATCCAGGAGTTCTTTTTGCCCCTTTGACTGCTGTTTGTGTAGGAAAAGGCTCATGATGTCGGTGTGGTTCAATATGAAATCTTTAATGTGTTTTCCTTTACTTACAGGGATCTGATTCTTGTTCTGCAGAGATGGGACTTGTGATTGAAGAACTGCTCAATAACACATTTAATTATTTCATTTATTTATATCCCACCTCTCCTCCAAGGTGGTACACATGCTTAACATTATTCCCATTTCAGTCACACAACAACCCTGTCAGGTAGGTGAGGCTGAGAGCCAGTAACTGGCCTAAGGTAACCTAGTGAGCTTCATGAGTGAGTGGGAATTTGAACCCTGGTGTGCTAGGTTCCAGTAAAACACTCTAACCAAGACACCATATACACTCTATGTATTGGAAGGAGGAGACCTGTTGTGTGTGGGTAGACTCCCTGTGTCATTTAGAACAGCACAGCCTACACTGGTAGAGCAAACACTTCACTTCAGACCTTCGCTTCACTACAAAGGGGAGGACTACAGCTCAGTAGTCAGGTAGGGCTGTGAATTTCCCCTATTTGAAACCACAGAGAGCCACTGTCAGTAGACAATACTGAGCTGGACAAATCAGTGGCCTTCCTTATTTGATGTAAGACAGTTTCCTATATTCCCAGCCAATATGTGACAACAGTAAGATGGCATGCAAAGATGTGATGGGGGGGGGGGAATGGATTCACCACCGTCTCTTTTAAGGTAGTGTAAAGATACATTAACCATACCCTCAACCTACCTAGTCCAGCTCCCTGGCTCCCTTGAACCAGCCACAACAATCGAGGTCGGGGGGGGGGGATTTATATGGACAGCTTAAAGGCCCTTGTCCACATCCTCTGACCTGAACAGCAAGTGATCGCACAATACCAGATCAGACAGCACATTGGATACCCCATTAGGAAATGTCTCGACCAAGACATCCAGTATGCATGTATAGGAGTGACTTTACCCTGACAATGCCTAGGAAACTTGTCACAGCAAGTACCTGAGGGCTCGAGAATCCCATGCACAAGGACCATCCATGTACAATTGGAACAACTCTGCTGGATGGCTACTTGAGGATGCAATGGAAGTGGAAAACTAAACACCCACTATCATGCAGTAGGTGCAATGGGGTGCTCAAATAGGTGTTCACCTTGCCTTTGGGACAAGATTCACATTATTTGTACTCCAGCCATTCTTTGACTGGACACAACTTCCTGGAAGGGCAGCACATGCTCAATACCACCAGAAGGGAGACTTGGGAATGGTCATATTAATGGTCTATCTAATCACCTCATTCTTCAGTGAGTCTAAGGCCTTGACAGGATCATCAGTTCTGACACCCTGGAAATCCCACAGAGCATTCAGGAAACCCTCAAATTCCTGAGTATGGACCATCTTAATGGGTTCTCCACCCCTGCTGGGGGGACATAGTCACACCTATACCAAACCTCATTAGGAAATAGACATTCAATGGCAAAAGAATTATTACAACAGACGATCCTCAATCCTTAAAACAATTGAATAAATTAGAAAGCATTTATTTATTTAATTAGATTCCTAACCTGCCCTTTATCTATGGAGTTATTTTGATCTCTAATCCATCCCTTTTCAGAAAAGTTCTTTGCAATCAAAATAACTCAATAAAACAGGAATTCTTAGTTACCTTAACCTTATTATATGAACAAGGTTAACCAAATTAAGGGATTATTATTTTGATGTACGCACCATTGTGAACAATGTCTATAATAGTTATTAATAGAGCCCTTGATGCGCATGGAATAACAAATGCCACTCGATTCTCTCATTCATTCTTGTTTCTGAGGGACAAATGAATTCTGTTCAGTACTCAAGGGAAAAATCTAGGTACGATAGGAAGTAGACTGGTTTTGGTACATTCCAATCAGGACTGGCCAAAGACACATTGTTACCTATGACACAGCAACAACTGCCTACCTAATCCCTAGTCAAGGTAAACATAAATAATTAACATAAGAAGAGTCTGATGGCTCAGGCCAATGGCCCATTAAGTCCAGCATCCTATGGCCAACACAGTGGCCAACCAGATGTTTATATTAGGATAACTCTGCATTGAAATTTAGAACAATTTGGTACCCAAAATTGACTATTCAAGACAGCTGCCTCTTCCTGCAACTGCTGGGTCCTGTGTTCCAACTGCAAATGCCTCCAAGATCAAAATGTTAATAGATCGTCTTGAAATGGAAGGAAGCAATCTAGAACTGAGCAGATAATGTTCAGTTTTGTGAACCTTTTCAACAATGTCTGAAAGTACTCGCCATGGTTTTCAACATTCTTCATAAAAATAATTATGCAGTCACTTAGATTCCCCTCATGTGCCCTCACAATCTCACAGACAACTCTGATGGGCTATGTAATGTGATGTCATCCCATTCATTCTGTAAACTATGATTAGGTGAAATCTTCAGAAAAAGGAAGAGGTAACAATGACCCCCCCCCCTTCATGGATCACTGCCTTGCCATGGCGAAGGGGCTTGAAAAACTCAGAGAAGCTATGGGCTATGCTGTGCAGGGCCACCCAAGATGGACAGGTCATAGTGGAGAGTTTCAACCAAACGTGATCCACCTGGAGCAGGAACTGGCAAGCCACTCCAGTATCCCTGCCAAGAAAACTCCATGGACAAAGACAACAGGCATATAAAAGTTATGACGCTGGAAGATGAGCCCCTCAGGTCAGAAGACGTCCAACATGCTACTGAGGACGAGATGGTTGGATAGTGTTCTCGAAGCTACTAGCATGAGTTTGACCAAACTGTGGGAGGCAGTGGAAAACAGGAGTGCCTGGCGTGCTCTGGTCCATGGGGTCACGAAGAGTCGGACACGACTAAACAACTAAACAACAACAACAACAATGACACAGAGGCAGCAACAGCAGCCAGCCACCAGCAGAATCAACGATCCTGAATAGGATAAAAAGGATAAACATCCATAGATTCAAAATGTTTTTGAAGAACATTTCCTTCCCTCTAAAATTTGTTTCTCTCCAGAAATTGAAAGTGAAGAACATATTCTCCAGCCTAGTGTTGCTTTCTCATATATCCCTCTTCTCTCTATTGGAGAGCTTTGAGAATTTCACAATCTATTTCCTTCCTTCCTTCTTTCCTTCTCAACATGGTACAAAGATTAGTTAGAAAACCATAAATATTAATTAAATGAGGCCATCATCTAGCACCATCAATAAACATGAGGATAGTTTTACTGTAATCCATGGCATTCAGGCACTTAATTTAAATGTGAGTAAATTAAGAGGCTCCACTAGCTGAGGCCTTAGCATGTTTTTTATTCCTTTTTAAAACAGTGCTGAGGAAATGGAGAAAAGATGTCCAGGAAGTGAAAGATGAGTTTTTATATGGAAAGATTAAATCTCAGTTATGTTTATCTTTTTTTTTTTAAAGGGTTGTGTATGTTTTTGAAGATAGCAAGCCCTTCGTCAAATCCAAGGCAATACTTAATCCCATGTGCAAGTCCCAGAGCCAGCAATGGAATGGAATTTTAATCATTTTCGTAGAATGTGGAATTTTTCCTTTTCTTCTTTCTTTTTGCATGCAGGCTTCCCACTGTAGAATGGTAAAATATAATTGGAAATGGTGTAGCATAATTGGAATGGGTGTGAGGCAAAGAGATACCTTAGTGGGCTGCACGAAGGCAAAATTTCCTCAATAAATATATTGGGAAGGAATTAATGAGCAGCAGTGGGAAATCAGCAGAAAACAGTTCACGTTAACCTTTCTGCAGAGCAATGACGTGCTTTTCTCCTTGACCTCTTCAGTGAAAGAATCAGGGGCTGCAAATGCATTAAAATACAGAGTATTCTCAGCCATTGAGGCTTCTCTAGTTATGGTGCATCTCAAGGGCTGCTCTCATGAGCATGTAAATTTAAGAATAATGTAATAAATCCATAATTTATCTCACATTTCTTTTAAAAAAGATAATCTTTAGTAAAGATTTTCTTGGGTTAAGACCAGATTAGATGAAACTGTTGCTCATTCATGTAGCCACCCCTTCTCTAGAAGGGCAAGGTACTAGCCAGTTATGGCTTGTGGGTCAAACAAAGACCAACATTAAAAGAAAAATCATGCCAGCTGAAGGCTATGTACTAGTAGTATGGATGAGGGGGATTAGATCCAGTTCGCATTTAAAGGCGAGCCTACCTAATCCACACTTTGTGAATCAATGCAGGAACCAAAATACAGTTGTACCTTGGAAGTTGAACGGAATCCATTCTGGAAGTCCGTTCGACTTCCAAAACCAAAGCGCTACTTCCGATTGGCTGCAGGAAGCTCCTGCAGCCAATCGGAAGCCGCGGAAGCCCCATTGGATGTTCAGCTTCCAAAAAAATGTTTAAAACCGGAACACTCACTGTGATGTTAACATATGAGAGCGCTGGAGGTGAAATAGCTAAACAGGTTACCCAATCAGAACCCAGGGGGTGGAGTCAGAGGGACTATAAAACCAGCTCTGGGAGGGGCAAAGGGGGGGGGAGTTTGTTGGGAGTTCGGTGGTTGGTTGGAGTGGGAATGAATTGGGATAGAGTCTATGGGTAGCTTGAGTTAGTGTAGCGAAATAAGCTGAGTCAGGAACAATTAGGGGCTAGGAAGACAAGTAAATATCTGAGAGGTGGTTTAGTGAGTGAGAGCAGGTAGCGGAAGTTATAGGTCTCGATAGGCACTCCATGATTGTAATTGACCGATACCGTTTATGAAACCACATGCTTGTTAAACCGCAATAAATAAACAGAAGTTTATGTTCCAATTTAACCCTGGTTGGACTCAGTATTGTACCAGGTAGGGCCTGGATGGTGGCAGCGAGAAATAAAGTGGTGGCACAGGGATCAATAGATGGTGAAACGTCCTGGGACCCTGTGTGATCGCCACACTCACTTCTGGTTTTTGATCATTCGGGAGCCGAAACGTTCATCAACTAAGCCGTTCGAGATCCAAGGCATGACTGTACATCCATCCTTCAATATTTGTGCTTGTCTGAATTTTGCAAGAGCTTCTCCAGCCAAGTAATTTGTGCTAAATGAATGCACTGGGGTAAAGAAAGAGGTGGTTGGAGGCAGTTGCTGGAAACCTCAGGAGGGGAGCGTGCTGTTGCACTCTGGTCCCATGGGCCTCTGGTTGGCCCCTGTGAGAACAGGATGCTGGACTTGTATGGGCCACTGGCCTGATCCACCACAGCCAAAGTTAGTGATAAAGGTGAGAACTGAGCAAACAGACACTGCGAAAGTGAACAGTGAAAGGGCAGGGAAGTTTCATTATCAAGTGCAGAGTGCTACACATTTAACCAAAAACAATCTTCACACATAGGTTGATGGGTTCAGAATAGACTGTCACAACTCAGGAAAATGTGAGGTTAAAATCCTGCAGAATGTATCATCTCAGTATGCCCTGGCAGTGAAAACAGCAAACTTAGTGTCAACCCAGATGAAATGCTAAAGCTCCATGACTGGATTTTACATTTCTTTTTTAATTTCTTCTGAAAATAGCCACGGGAAAGGGTGTCAAACAGGACTGAAACTTTCTTTCCATGCACTCATTTGGTTTCCTTCATGGGGCAAACAGATTGGGAGTGAGAGATGTAGACTGGCAAAATGGAAGAGAGAAAATTGTTTAGATCCTCCTGCAACACTCCGCAATTATATTCCGTTTCCCACCTCAACCCCAAGGTTGATTTTAAAGGAGACAGGATCTCCAATGCCTCATCTAGTATGACCTTAGCTGATTATGATGACAATGATGAGAGGGTTGGAAAATAGAACAGCAAGTTTCATAATGCTATTATATAAATCTATAGTGAGGGCATATTTATCAGTCACCAGTCTCAAAATTATTAATATCATAGACTTAGTTCATGTAACATGAAAGTTTCAAGAGAACTGCAGTGAACAATGGTTTTCCTTCAAGGAAGGACAAGTATATTTGTGCCTTTGGACTTTAAAGGTGAGGGGCATGATTGAAGTTTGCAAAATCGTGAATGGGATAGAAGGAGTGGATGGTGAGAAGATAGTATTTCATCATTCCAAAACTCAGGGTCACACATTGAAATTGTTAGACAAGGGAGAGAACTCCCTCTTATCACACATAATTAACTTATGGAAATTAAAGATATTATAATGGTGAATAGCTTAGATGGCTTTTGCACAAATTTATTAAGGACAAATCCATCCACAAGGAAGAGTGAGGCAACAGCCTCAGGCAACTGATATTGGCCGCCATAAAAGGGCAGCAAACTGTTAGCTATTTAAAATAAAGGTAAAGGACCCCTGACAGTTAAGTCCAGTCGCAAATGACTCTGGGGTGTTTATTATTATTATATATTTACTGCCAGGGAAATGGCACTTGTGAGATTTTCTGGCTCAGGAGCCAAAATAATGTGGGTACTGTGCATCTTAATTTGGGGAAGGGCCATTTGCTGATACACCTCAAGCATCAAAAGGTCCTCAATGGCCCTGCATTTAGGTGGAGAAATACTTTTGAATACCAAATTCTGTGGATATATAGTTAAGGACAATGAAGACTTCATACTTTATTTGTAAAGTTCTGTCTAGCCATTGCAGAAACAGAATACTGGACATGAATGGGCTAGTGTCTAATTCATCAAAACAGATCTTATACAGTCAAACCTCATTCTGCGCCCACCTCCACTTGAATCCACTTCAGCGAACGTCCGCGGCAAACCCGGAAGTACCGGAACGGGTTACTTCTGGGTTTGCTGCTCGCGCATGTGGAGAAGTGTTGAATTGAACTTCGCGCATGCGCAGACGCAGCGCTTCGATGTGCATCAGTTTCGGGTTGCGGCGGGGTCTCTGGAACATAGCCCTGCCATAACCCGAGGTTCCACTGTATTCTATTTAGTAGATTCTAGTGACAGTTTGCTGCCACTGTTCTCTGGCTTCTACAAGTGTGTTAGAAAGGAGTATTTCAGTCCTTGTCAATATAGTTTGCAATTACCACATTGTAAATAGGATGGGGATGGTTAAGTGGTCAAATATAATGAGTAGTATGAATGAGAAAAGACAGAATAGACTTATGTAGCAGTGGCAATGAAGCTAAGGTGAAGCTAAACTTGTTTGATGAAGAAGTGGGTTCTGAGGTGAGGTGAGACTAAAAAGGGGTGGAAATGAAACAGAGACAGGCAGGCCCAGGAAGTAACACAGTGTTAATACTTTAGAACCAATGGATTAGTTCCCCATTGTAGCAGCAGCAGCAGCTAATTGCAGGGTTGGGGTGAAAATGTGACCATTCTTACCCTGATATTACCTTCAAGAATTTGGAAATCTACAGCTAGCTATGAGAACACCCTCTCTAGCTTAATTCTGCTTTTATCGCTGGAGAACCCACCTCTGATTTGTCCTACTGCTTCTTCCCCATTTCCCTTTTGCCTTACTTTGAAGTAAGGGAATTGGGTAGGAAGTGACAGCAGCAGCTCCAATCAATGCATGATTGTCGAGGCTCATCAAATCTGCTGTCAGGAATGTTGCAGTTGCATCCTGTATTTCGGACCTTGCATTGAGAAGAGGGTTGGATCAAATGAGTACAAAGGTTCTCTGAGTGAGGCTCATTTGATTCTCAACAATGTTAAACTGAGCCTTTAGTGTCATTGGGCCAGTCCTGTGGAACACGCTACCAAGAGAGATTCAGCAGGCACCTTCTGTGTTGTGTTTTAAATGGCTGCTGCAAGCTTTTATACTCTGCCAGGCCTATGCAGAAATGAAGAGCATATCCTTTCACAGTGGGTTACTAATCTTTGCTTTGTTTTTAACTACATTGTAACTACATCAATGCTTTTCTTGCATGGTTTTATCTTCTTTTTACTGTTGTAAACTGCTTTGATACATCTTGGTGGAATGGCAGTATATAATTTATTTATTTATTTATTTATTTATTTATTTAAAACTAAATAAGTTTCCTTCTCATCTGACAATTCTGTATTTCCACATCAGGGATCAGGGAGGTAATTAGTGTCCCTTGAGGAGGGGGCAAAATGTGTACCATATGTTACCTCCTGCTGCTGTGTATCCTCCTGCTCAATGGAAAATGCTACTCAATGTCAGTCCCTGTTATGGATCCTGTAACTTATAGTCACATCCCAGGTCCTCAGTGGGTAAATATAACATTCCACACATGGATGCCCTTATCTCAGATCAATATTTTTTGCCTTAGGGCAAAGGGGGAGGGAAGGAGGCGATGGCAAGCCACCTGGGGTTGTTCCTAAGTTCCCAGAATTCCCTTGAGGGTTTTTAAAAACATATTTGGAAAGTCTCGAGCATTTTTGGGCTGAGCAGGAGGAGGATTGCCTGCCCTTAACAGCTAGCACTGCAACAGCAGACTGCATTCTTTATGCTGGGATTGTTTGTCCTCTAGTCAAAACACTAGTGCGTGGTTTCTGTCAAAAAAAGGCTTAGATGACAGCTCATTGAACGTTGGCAGCTATCCTGAAACCCACACAACCTCACAAAGCCTTTGAAATAGCCAGGGAGAATAGAGAATCTTCCCTGCTAACCCATTTCCAATGAAAGCAGACTAGGAGGCTTGTTTCTCTTAGTTGGCAGCAAAGACATGGCTTTGGAGGTTGACTAAGGAAGTCCTTACATGAATCACTGGGCTATTTTTTGCACTTGTTCATTAGTCTGTCTACTTCTGCTTTCTTCCTAGTGTAGCCAGGCTTCTGTGTAGGGGAAGATGGAGATCTAATTGCTTCTTCAGCTGCTACTTATCTGGCTTCCCTCACCCAGTAGCACAGGCCGATAAAACACGATGGTCCCCCCACCATTCCTTAGCCCTGGGGTCTCATTAGTATGTGTTTGCCTTTATTTATTTATGTTTCAAGAAGATACCGGCAGAAAAGATAAAACACTAGGGTTTTGCAGCAAACTGTGAACAGCCACTGCATCTCCACAGCAGAGAGATTCCTTCTGTGGTTCCCACTGTGACAAGAAGGGATGCAATTCATCATACAGACTCCATCTTCATTAATTTCTAGCTCAGAAAGCTTTGCATTGATACCTTTTGTGAAAGAACAAAATCATTGCCTTGCCTCTTTTAACTATTTGTCTTCTCCACTCTCAATCTTGATCTCCACAGGGGACAGGGAAGGAACAAACCTGCCCAATTCCATGCTCTTCTCTTTGGTTTTGAATTTAATAATTGTTGTATGAAACTTCTTTGACTGCATCTGTTTCCCACACCCTGCTGAGACTTCAAACTGTTTGCTTTCTTCTTCTTCTTTAGCCCAACACAAATTAGTGGCAACTCTCTTTGTAAGAAGGGAAATGGAATGTCAAATCCATTCCAGCCCTATGTATGTTCAAATTACAAGAAAGGAAATTCTGTCTAAACATTCTGACAACGGAATGGACTGCCTCAGAAGGTGGTGGACTTCTCCTTTACTGGAGGTTTTTTTAACAGAGGTTGGATAGCCATCTGCCAGGGGTTCTTTGGCTGTGATTCCTGTGATTGCTACATTCTAACCCTACAATTCTATGATTATATGTTTGCTTGTAATCAGTGGGGCTGCAATTGCAGCCTCAATCTCTTTCTCCAGTCCACAAATGCAAAAGAAAAATGTTATGCAGTCAAACCTTTCCGGCTTAGTCTCCAATATGTTACAAATGAAGAGGAACTCAGACAATCCCCTACAGCAAGGAACTCTTTGCACATACAGGATGAGTCCTTTAAAAGAGGTCCCGTGGATACAGAGTACACATGTTCCATGGGGCCTCTTTTAAAAGATTCACCCTGTATGTTGATGCATGTCTACACGTTGGCACATGTGCAGGACCTTTTCTTACGCTTGCTGACTGAACAGTATCTCCGAAAAATTTTACACATCACTTGGGAAGACAGGCGAACTAATATCAGTGTACTGGAAGAAGCAAAGATCACCAGGGTTGAAGCAATGATTTTTCAACATCAACTTCGTTGGACTGGTCATGTTGTGTGGATGCCTGATGATCGTCTTCCAAAGCAACTACTCTATTCCAAACTTAAAAATGGAAAGCGTAATGCTGGTGGTCAACAAAAGAGGTTTAAAGACTGTCTTGAAGGCAAATCTAAAAAAATGTAGTATAAACACTGACAACTGGGAAACACTGGCCTGTGAGTGCTCCAATTGGAGAACAGCCTTTACCAAAGGTGTCAAGGGCTTTGAAGACACCCAAACTCAGGACACAAGGGAGAAACATGCTAGGAGGAAGGCAAGCTTGGCAAATCCACACTGTGATCAGCTCCCGCCCAGAAACCAATGTCCCCACTGTGGAAGGACGTGTGGATCCAGAATTGGCCTCCACAGTCACTTACGGACTCATTGTTAAAACCGTGTTTATGGAAGACAATCTTACTCGGCTATGAGTGATCGCCAAAGAAGACATGTTGGCACATGTGCAGGACCTTTTCTTATGCTTGCTGACTGCGTGGTTAGTGGGGATTTTGTCTGACATGCTCAGCTACCAGCAGGGGACAGTACTAGTTTAGCAGCCACCTCTAAAGAGTGTGTGTCTTTATGCTCTAATCTCAAGGATTGCTATATCCAATAACTGTTTGTCTGAAGCAAACTCTATCCAGAGGCTCCTAAACCCAGCTATACTGGAATGCATACGGTATAATACGATACTCATTTAGACACAGAATGTGCCACACATTCATACCCTTCAACAGGTGATGTAACAGAAGAAATGGTTACAAATTTTGTGCTAGTCAAACAAGAAATCCATAGTCTGATGGAAGTAATAGTCCCAGTCCATTCTGCCTTGATCAGACCACATCTGGAGTACTGTGTCTCTTCTGAGCACCACAATTTAAGAAGGACATTGATAAGCTAGAATGTTGGATGACTATCTGTAGACTAGCTGAGATTCCTGCAGTGTAGCCGGTTGGCATAGGTGACCCTTAGAATCCCTTCCAACTCTACAATGATATGATTTTATTATGGTAAAGCCACTTCCATAGGTATTGGTTTATACACTTTCCTATCAACATGCCCCCTTCCAAACAATTCATCTTGTGATCAGTGAGTGGTGAAAATATGAAACCTAAAACATATGGTGAGTTGGAATAACTGCATACTAATTTGAGGATTTGGAATGTCAGGGGGCAACAAAAACAGGTTTCAGTTAAGTATTTTGCATTTGGAGGATAATATCATTATTTTAGATGCTGGTAGATACATGGAATCAAGTATTTAAAAAGCAACCAATTTTTTTCATTGTTCTGGCCATTGCCTAGCATTTACTGCTAAATGTTGGCATTTAAGACTAAATGTTGAAAAATTACATATAAACTGGGTCATTTGAGTTAAAACTAGGTCATTTTTAGAAGGCTATTGGAACTTACTGCTATGAACTGATGAGAACCAGAATTGATTTATGTATATGGCCAACTTTTCTAATTTTCACAATGACTGCTCCCCGCATAAAACGGGGGGCGCCCTTTGCGTGGACGCGCGCAGCCCCTGGATCTGGAGCGGCTCCATCAGCATAGGCTTGGCTTTGCCTTCCCTCAGGTGGGATATCTGGAGGTCTCCGCCTACCCCAGTCAGTTGTCCAATCCCACCTGGGGGAAGCGTTGCCAAGGAGATCAGGCCAGGTAAGGGGAGGGATTACCTGCCCACACAATAGAGGGAGTATATGGTCCTTTGTTAGTAGCTGATTAAACAGTATATTAAATCTATTTGTTTAATGAAGATGCCCTGTTGACTTTGAGATTTATATTGGTATATGTCGGAAATGTTTGTTTCATTAACCCTCTCCTGGATATTTATTGCTAGGCCTTGGTAACTTTTGCCCTTTATCTGTAAGTTATGGAGAAGAGGAGGGAATTTGGTAACTTAACCAAATATTCTCATTACCTCCCTATGGTGTTACAAATTATCAGTAAACATCAGAACTCACAGAGTTTCCCTCATACATATTTGCAAATGCACAAAACACCAACTTTTCCTCCTCAATTAATATTGTAATTCTCACACGTGTTAAAGCAGCCTGAAAGTAGAAATCTACAATTCATAAGTTTTATGAATCTATCTATCTACCTATCCATCAAAGTTTAAAATTTTAAAAGGTTTTTTTCTAAACCATTAAGATTACAGCTCTCTTTATGTGTCAGTTATGCAAGGGAGCATCATGGGCATAATTATAAAGCAATGTGGGGCCACACATTTAACCTCACCACTAAGATTGTGTGGTTACCCCCACCCGCACTGCCTAGTCTTCACATGTTGTGCTATAATTTATTTTCTAACTGTGTAGGCTTCCCATGAAGTTTAGAATCATGGAAAATATTGTTTTTAGATCAAGCATGTAGTCTATGTGGACGCGGGTGGCGCTGTGGGTTAAACCACACAGCCTAGGGCTTGCCGATCAGAAGGTCGGCGGTTCGAATCCCTGTGACGGGGTGAGTTCCCGTTGCTCGGTCCCTGCTCCTGCCTACCTAGCAGTTCGAAAACACGTCAAAATGCAAGTAGATAAATAGGTACCGCTCCGGCGGGAAGGTAAACGGCGTTTCTGTGTGCTGCTCTGGTTCGCCAGAAGCGGCTTAGTCATGCTGGTCACATGACCTGGAAGCTGTATGCCGGCTCCCTCGGCCAATAAAGTGAGATGAGCGCCACAACCCCAGAGTCGGTCACGACTGGACCTAATGGTCAGGGGTCTTTACCTTTTATGTAGTCTATGTGGACAGAAAATGCTTCAGAAAATATCCTTCAGTACATGAGCATCTGCAAGGAGCATTGCAGTTTTAGGGATGGGGCTCAACATATGACTCCATAGTCCTTTTTTTTTTTTTTGTATCTGCACTGATCCTTTACATGAGTAATGTGTGAAGAAGGCTTAAGTGGTTCTCAGCCTTGGGTCCCCAGATGTTTTTGGACTACAACTCCCATGATCCCTAGCTCACAGGACCAGTGGTCAGGGATGATGGGAGTTGTAGGCCAAAAACATTTGGGGACCCAAGGTTGAGAAAGGCTGGCTTAAGCCATTCATTTAATCCTTATATGGGACCAGACCCAATTCTAATTTAAACCTCATAGATCAGGGGGAAAGTTGTATACTTCCTTATAACAAGGAATAACCTTAATTGTCTGTAAAATGCAATGAGTTATCACTAGCATCATATTCCTGAAGGCATGATTTCTCAAGGGATATTATACTGTACTGTACAGAGTCCTGGGTCTTGATTGCTGGTTTAATGATGTTTAGCATTTTCCATATTTTGTGAGCTCTTGGAATTATGCTATAGAAGAGGAAAGTGAGTTTTCCCTTTCTTTTTCATATCATTAAGGGTCTTGTCCTTATAGTTGTGAAAATAGCTTAAAAATAGAACTCTAATAAAGCATTCATAGTACAGATGCCAACACTAAATATTAATAACTAATAAATGAAACAGTTTACCAATGTTATTAACCAATCCACAGTATGATCACAAATTTTAATTTAACACTTTGATTAATTAGAATAAGCCATCTGGGTTCTCATATTCTCATGGAATAACCTGGACTCAACGGTAGTTAATGCTGTTTAGTAGCCTGCTGTCAGGCCAAAGGGTTTATAAAATCAGGTTATGTTTGTTGGTTGGCAAGGGGAAAAAATAGGTAGGTATATAAAGGAGAATTCCTCGGATGCCAGCATCCAGGTTTGAGGCAAATACTCTTTAGTGAGAAAATCCCAGCTGAGATTTAAAATAAAAAAATATGCAGCAAAGTAAAGTGTTGATATATACGCCGTTAGGCCTTAAAAATATGCCCTTCTGAGATTTTTCCAAAGTTCCCCGTTTCCCCTAGCATAGGAGGGGAAAACCACATGTTTGGTAAGTTAAAAATGGTTTACTTACAAACTTTCCAAAGGTCAGATTCATATGCTTTCCCACACAGCATTCAGCAAAAGTTGCAAAGGCAGCAAAACTTGGCTTAGATACAGTAGTGAAATTTCCTAAATTGTTGGTATACTGTAGGAACTCAAGGGTGGTTTATAAGATAAGCTGCAGCAACCTGCTTAGCCTCTTCACATGCTGAGTGTCTCTGAAGGGGAACAAAGGCTTGATTACCTAGTCCCTAGTCCCTCCCAAAGTGAGCTGAGCCTGGCAGGACAGCTTACTCTATGGTCTTAACCCCTTCAAGCATTAATTAGACTTATGCATGTTGGTTATATGAGACTGGTTATCCCACAATGCTAACAAAATATTATGCTATTTTACACAATCTCATGATTTGATTTCAGTGATGGTACAGTTTTTGGTCATCTAATCTGTAATTAGTAGCATCAAATTGACTAGCTTTTAAACAAGTTCACTGGTTATGCCCTTCTTGGTTTCCCACTCCCTCATCATTATGAAGCCCTGAGGGATTGGAAATTGTTTGTTAATGTATTTTTATATCTTTAACAACAATTACTGAGGTGCCAGTTGTGGCTTTATTATCACTGAAGTTCTGCAGCATTTCCCACCCAAGCCAGGGATTTCGAAACATTTTGTAAAAATACACTGTGACACTTTTATTTGGAGAGTGTAATAGCTTTGCAAGTACACCCATTAACTGGTTGCCAGTTAAAATTAATTTTAGAGTAGATGCATGAAGGAACATAGGCCTTGTTTGTGCTGCATTATCTTTATTATGAAATGAATGCTGGTTCTTCAAAAACACCATATACCGTATTTTTCGTCCCATAGGATGCACCGGCCCATAGGATGCACCTAGTTTTTTTGGGGGGGGGGGGGAAATAAAGGAATTTCCCCTCCTTTATTTCCCCCCCAAAACCAGGTTGGGGAATCCAAACCAGGTCGGGGAACAGCGGCATGGCGGCGCTGCGTCTCCCCGCTGTCCCCCGAGCTTGTGGGGCTAGCGCTGGGGAGAAGCACGCTTCTCCCCAGCGCCAGCCTCCAAACCAGGTCGAGGAACAGTGGGATGGCGGCGCTGTGCCTCCCCGCTGTCCCCCGAGCTTCTGGGGCTGCCCGATGTCTGCCCGAAGCACAGGGCGCTCTGCTTCAGCGCGCCCCACGGTCCGTGCAGCAGGCTGCTATCCGCAGCCTAGGGAGCCCTGTGGGAACTCCCACGGGCTCCCCAGGCTTGCTGATAGCTTCCTGAAGCCTGTAGAGCGAGAGGGGTCGGTGCGCTTCAGCGAAAGCCTGCATTCGCCCCATAGGACGCACACAGATTTCCCCTTCATTTTTGGAGGGGGAAAAGTGCGTCCTATAGGGCGAAAAATATGGTAGGTACACCATAGTGAAGTACTGTTTATGCAGATAGCTGGGATAGCTCAGTCGGTAGAGCATGAGACTCTTAAATCAATGATATTTAGTTCTATAATGCTACTTGGCATTTTTCAGGGCAGACATTGAAAAGATTGATTTTGTTGGAGTTTATACCCTGGCCTTTGACACCTGAGTGTGACTGTACTCCGTTTAAACATTTTGATTCTGAATTTTAAATTGTAGTAACCCACCCTAGGACCTGAGGGTGAAGGATGGGTAACAATATACTGCCAATGAGGATACAGGCCCTTGTGGGAGAGGAGAGGGAAGAGCTCACCTTGTGCCCACACTGCCTTCCTCTTCCCTCTGTTCTAGCCTCTTCCAAACAACTGTTCTCCTACATGATTCTCTATGCAGTCCCATATAAACAACTGTTTTGCTCTGTAAAAAGTGCATGAATCTAATGGCTGCTTTCAGTGGAATGTTTCTCTCACTCCCCCCAATACTGTTTTTGCTGAGTATCTTATTAATTAATTAAAAATAAAAAACACACACATTTTGCAGCAATAATTTCACTATGTAAGTCGGGAGAAGCTCTTGAGATCGTGATTTCCCCCCCTCAGGTTCCAGGAGTGCCCTGAGGAAATCCACACACCAAACAACTGGTCTAGCCTTACATCAACAGGATAAAGCAGAGAGAGAGTGACTCAGTCAGCAGCAAGGCAGAGATTTTCAGACCGAACACAAGGTAGGTCTGCATTCCCTCTCTCAGCTTTGGGGGCTGCGTGGGCTGAGAAATACTGCAATACCTCTGGCTAACAGAAGTTGAAGGTTTTCTTATGCACTATTGTGCCATGTGCTACTTTGGCACAGCTTTGGGTTGAAGAAACCTCAGTCTTAATTGAATTAGTATTACAGCAGTATATGGCACATAGGAAGACTCTTGTTTGAAGAGCTTCACATTTTCCACTCAGAATAACTTGAATATATCTACTCTCACGATATCTTTAGCCATGGTTTTGACCAAATACTTTAGTTATTAGCTAAATATTCACCAGATAATCTAGTTCTCCTTTTGCTACATTTCATGCTGATAATAAGGCTCTCCCATGTTCCTTTGTAAGGTGCTGCAGTGCAGAGAAATAGATATTTGAGAAGGAGGCTGTGTAGGGAGTGGTTTCTGTCAGAAGTTGTTTCCCTGAATCCCAGAACACTTTTGACAGTTTCCTGAAAGCAGATTTTCTTGGAATGCTTAGGATAGAAGGGTAATTAAACTGGCAAAGCATCAACCTGCCACTGCAGCAGTAGCACTATGCCCATATTGTACCCATGGATGTTATTTACAAATGCCAATTAAATGAGAGCTGTGGCAAGAAAGGCTTTCATATTTAGTTCTTAATTTTTTTAAGGTGAAGGACCCCTGACCGTTAAGTCCAGTCGCAGATGACTCTGGGGTTGTGGCGCTCATCTTGCTTTACAGGCCGAGGGAGCTGGCATTTGTCTGCAGATAGTTCTTCCGGGTCATATGGCCAGCATGACTAAGCCGCTTCTGGTGAAACGGAACACAGAAACCAGAGCAGTGTACGGAAATGCCATTCACCTTCCCCCCGGAGCAGTACCTATTTATCTACTTGCACTTTTTGGCATGCTTTTGAACTGCCAGGTTGGCAGGAGCTGGGACCAAGCAACGGGAACTCACCCCGTCACGGGGATTCAAACCGCTGACCTTCTGATTGGCAAGCCCAAGAGCAGGGGTCAGCAAACTTTTTCAGCCGTGGGCCTGTCTACTGTCCCTCAGACCATGTGGTGGGCCAGACTATATTTTGAAAAATAAAATTAACGAATTCTTATGCCCCACAAATAACCCAGAGATGCATTTTAAATAAAAGGACACATTCTACTCATGTAAAAACACGCTATTCCCAGACCATCCATGGGCTGGATTGAGAAGGCATCCAGCCCCCAGGCCTTAGGTTGCCTACCCCTGCCCAAGAGGCTCAGTGGTTTGGATCGCAATGCCACCCGCGTCTCAGTTCTTAATTTAGTGATTGCCAAAGAATCACCAGTCTTCACTGTGATTTCAGCTGCCACCTTAATATTATGCCTTTTTTTGTGTAGGGGTGGTGGTGGTTACTTGGATACTAAAAGAAAGTCTGCAAATACTAATATTTAAGAACTGGGGGGAAACGTTTAATCCCAGAGTGAGTCCACAGCTCAGGAAATCTTCCAAGTCTTGGGTAGAAAGGAGCTTTGCAGTCCCTCAGCTTTTCTGCCAAATTTGGGGAGCAAATCCCCAATTAAGCTTATAAGAGACCCACTTTATTTCTACTTTGCCTAGTTATATTGTTTGAGGCACAGCTCATAGAAGAGAAGAGCTTGGATTTGATATCCCGCCTTTCACTCCTCTTAAGGAGTCTCAAAGCGGCGAACAATCTCCTTTCCCTTCCTCCCTCACAACAAATACTCTGTGAGGTGAGTGGGGCTGAGAGACTTCAGAGACGTGTGACTAGCCCAAGGTCACCCAACAGCTGTATGTGGAGGAGCTGGGAAGCGAACCTGGTTCACTAGATTACGAGTCCACCGCTCTTAACCACTACACCTCACTGGCTCTCTCTTAGGCTATGTGAAGAAAGCATCTAAGCTTTAAACATTGGGTAGCTTTCAGAAGCTTGGTCAGAGAATCTCAGGGTTACACAGTTTCTTTCCCTTTGTGTTTTGGGCACTTTCCTGAGCTATGCCCTAGCTCTGGGACTATGGTGGGGTTTTATTCCCTTTTATTAAGGTTGGGGACTTGCATGCAATACAGTGAAACACTTTTGACTGCTGTGAAATTGCCTTAGCTGCTTGACAAAAGGTTCCCCACAATCAAACATGCAAATATTGACACATACAGGGACAAATAATATTGTGGAAATTTAGCTCATGCCTAGACACAGAGAGAAATTAAGCCTAGACAGAGAGCAAGCTCATCTATGATGAGTATGAATTCATTTCATACTGAGGTCACCAACCAAGTGACAATGAACTATCAGAGAGCCCTTCCTTCCTTCCTTCCTTCCTTCCTTCCTTCCTTCCTTCCTTCCTTCCAATTTCAGACCCTGAAATAGGAATCAGTTTCTCTCAAAGTCTATTTTTCCCCCAATCCCAACTTCAGTTATCCACATTTCCAAATCAGTTTGCAAAATCTTTTTTTAAAAGGTCCTCATGAAAACTCGCCAGCCTTTTAGTGTAAATTTCCCCATATATACACATTTTTGTATGCGATTTTACTTAATGTGCTCAATTTTGCATAGCAAAAGAAAGGATTTTTGTATATTTTCACTAACATATGCATTTTCATTGACATTTTAGCCTAACGCATTAATTTGCTGGAGAACTGCACTTCAAAAGTTGGAGAAGTGTGACTTTTGAAGGGTGACTCTGTTTCAGTTCACATATTGTTTTGGAAAAAGCAGAGTAGTAGGTGCGCTCACCTTTACATGTGAAGTGTGTGAAATTTCTTCCCATCCCTCCCCTGAAACCTGCTGCTTATTTTGCTTGTGCCATTTCACAAGACAGCTCCAAGACCAAGCCTGCCTTACAACATTCATCCCTTGCTTCTCTTCCTGGCAGCTAGAACAATTTTACAATCCTGCCTTTGGTTGTCTGTTTGCTCCAAGGGGCATCAAGTCAATATAACACAGTGTTTGTGTCTGTGTGTGTTGTATTTTTTTTATTGTGCTCTGCATCCACTGGTGTCCAAATACCTTACTGCTGTTAAGAATCCCCACCTGTCATATAGGAAATCTCATATACATGCATTTCAGTTTATGATTCACAGCCTGCCAGCAACAATGTCAGTCGGTGGAATTTGTGTTCTAACTGGCATGGCACCAAGTGGCAGAGACTGAGGATGTGATGGACATAAAAACACTTAAATGGCTGCCATGTTGCTCCAGTCACCAGAATCAAACAATTTATCTCTTTCCATTTCATCGGGAACTACTGGTGCCTTTACCCGTCACAGGTCAAAATGACTATATGCAGTCAAGGTGTACTTTGTACTTTGGGTTTGTGGAATGAGATAATCATACAGGCTTTTGTTTTCATAAGAGGACATATGAATATTAATAAGATTTGGTGATTGGTAATTTTACCCTGTTGCAAATTGCAAGCTATCCAGCATTTGGAAAGAGCTTTGCGTTCATTTTAAGGCAATGTTTCTCAACAACAGTGGTAATTAGTCATTACCTTTCCATTTGAATGTATCTGTGATGGCCTGGGAATCTGATTCAGAAGCTGAATCTGAGGAGTCCCAGCCTGCACAGGAGTCCCCGCCTCCAGGGCTGGCTGAGCTGGGGCAGGGGCTTGAGTCTGAAGGGCCTGCACCTGTGCCGGATCCTCAGGAGCAGACACCAGATGCATCCACTCTGGCTCTGGAGGTGATTGAGGATCCATTGCCTGCAGGTGCGCCTCTCCCAGCCCTGTCAGGGGAAGGTGAAGCTGCCCCTGGGTCCAGTAACCCTCCAGCCTCTCCTGAGCTGCAGAGGCTCAGGACAGAGAGGAGGAGGGAACTGGGTTCTCTCAGGAGGAGTGTTCTCCTTAAGGCCAGGAGAGGCGGGTCACCTGTGGGCTGGGACCGCCCCTGGCCTCAGAGGAGATAAATGCCAGTCAGCCCAGTCCCAGGTTGCGGGAGCAACGACGCTGGAAACCTGTTTCTGCCAGCACCCAGACCTGTTTTTCCAGAGTTCCCGACCACGCCTGGCTTCTTGCTTTGGACCCTGCTTCCCCCTTGGTGTACAGTCTCCAGACCCTCGGCCCAGGACCGGACTTTGACCACGCCTCATGGTAACCCCCCTGGGACCAGCACAGTATCATTTGTTTAATGCAGACCCCAGAACAGAATGTGATACATGCCTCCAGTGTCTTAGCCACAAGGCTGCAGAGATGTATCCAGAGTCTGTTTTTGGGAAGAGGAAGAACTTTTAAACAGTGGAAGAGGTTCATAAAAGTTGGGAAGATTCATAACCATTTGCCTGTATCCTCCCTGCACCTGCCCATCAACATCTATATGCATAGTATCAATGCTAGTAGCATATAACAAATGTAATTAAACTAATGTCACTATAGTGCACAAACAATCCCTTTAGGTACCGAATTAAGCCATAAGAGAGACTCCACCTAGATCCTAAACACCAAGGAACTGAAAATAGAGCAATTCCTGCTTTTAGTGGTCAGGACGAATTATCTTGCAAAGTGTAGTTTGTTAAGAATGCTGAAAGTTCTCTGTCGGAAATCTATAGACCTATTCAGAGAACTACAATTCCTGTGCTCTTGTGGGGAGAGGAAATATCTCTTAAAGCAGTTTAACTCTGTACTATAAATATGTCCCTCAGGAATCGGGAGAAGAAAGGCAGACTTATTTCCCATTTGCTGTCTTACATAAACCATGTTCCTATCATGCCTCCAGACACTCGTGCCCCGTTACTTTTGGATGTAAACACTTTCCCTGATTGATTATGCTCAGCTTCTTCCCACAATCTGGCACTAGAGGGAAATCAGAAGCAACCTGTTCTCAGCATTTTGTACCACTAACCAATGTTAGCTTTTCTCCTATAGGGATCGGCTTTACCTGAGAAGCACCCACGCACCCCCACCCAGCCTTGATCTGAGATACTGACCTCAGCACCCACCCCAGAGAACAATGCATACATAATGAACTGCTTTCATATGCTGATTTTGAATTTTTTTTTTTATTAAATCAGCTTTATTATTGCCCCAAAGCTTATCCAACTTGAGGTTTCACCGCTCCCGTCTTTGTTTCCCTGCTGATATTTCCATCAAGTGCTGTCTGCCTCCATGAGTGAGAAAACATGATCCCGCTTTCTAGGGCAAGGCATCAGATGGAAATCCCTAGGCTTCAGCTACCTATTAAGTGAGTATCTCTTGGGTTTTTAGTATAAAACAGATTGAAAAGCCAGTAGGCCAACAGGTTTTACACAGATTTTCTTTTGTTCAGTTCAAAAGGGGAAAAAAAGGGGGGGGGACGAAGCTCAGAAGGAGACAAAAGCTCTGCATTTTTGGAGGCGGGGAAAACTTTCTTCTTTTTTAAAGGATTGAAGACTACAGCAAATGAATCATCACACTAAGTTGTTGAACAACCACACCTCTTTAACAATATGGTCCTATCAGATAACACTGACCACAATATCTTCAGCAGAGACATACGGATTGTTAGGACAATACTGGAGGGTTTTTGTTTGTGTTTCAAACTAACAAACAAATGGTTAAGTAGAACAAATGTAACTGAGAGAATTAAAAAATATCAAGATGGTCACAAAGCTCAGAGTGAAGGGGTCATAGCTCAGTGAAAGAGCACATGGGTACCTCCAGCTTAATGGTTCAGGTAGGATATGATGGGACAAACATCTGTCTTAGCCCTTGAGAAGTTGTTGTCAGTTGAAACATGGACAACCCTAGTGGTCTGACTCAGTGTAAGGCAACTGTACATGGTCAAGGATACGGCAGGAGTAGGAAACATGACGGACAGGAAATTGTTTTCTATTCCTTACAGAATGGTTTTAGGTATGAACTTGCTCTATACATCAGCATTTCACCCAGCAGAAGCTGGCTACAGCCGGATTTGCAGTAGCTGACTCACAGCCCTGGTGGAAAGCTTTGGATCCCATTGCAAAGCCTCCTGAGTTACTGTGCCTACCTCCAGCTCTTCCATTTCCTTTTTTGCTGGAGACTTGCCGCACGATCACCTCCTACAACATCTTATTGTGCTTTCTTTGACAGCCATATGGGGAAAGGCATGCTTTGCTTCTGCTCCCATGTGGGATCTGCATGACAAGGAACAACCCCAGAAATACCGACGAGCTGTTCTCTGGTTGAATACAAAAATCATCTTTGAACAATGCAGAAGGGAGTCGGTTGGATTCACTTTCAAGGCTGTTTTCCCTCTCCTATACCCAATACTGAAATATTGATAGTTTCTGCTTACTCAATCATTATAAAGAGAAGTTGTTGGTTGTTGTGGGGGTTTTTTTGGGGGGGGGGGGTTAGGAGAGGAACGGATGGGTCTTAGGATAACTCAGGGGCAGCCAATAGGTTGCAGGGCTAAAGCTCCCATCAGCCCCACCCATCACGGCCATTTGTGTAAAGGAATGGCGGGGTAAGCGATTGCCTATCCCTTTGCTTCATGGACATTTCTCTCCCATATGTGGTGCCCTCTAGATATTGTTGGACTACTTCTGTGATTCTATGATTAATTCCCATCATCCCTGACCATTGGCTATCCCTGTGATAACTTCATATATTTTGAAGGCATCTGCATCCTTGCACATTTCTGATGCAGTGTATGATGGTGATTTCTTCTTATTTTTAAAAAACCAAACAAGTGAATAAAATACACTCTTTTGGTTTGAAGGGACATTGACCATATCCCCTGACACAGAATGAGGACTGCCAGCAATTTAGTGGAAGCCATTTTTGTGTTATTAACAGCGCTCAACTTACAGACTATGAGGTGGAGAGGCTTTTCCCACCAGTGTTTTTCATGGTAGCAAAAGTCACACTTGCTGCAGTTCTGTGTGTCAGGCATAGGAGCAAGCTGACTTTTAAAAAAGTGAGGCAGTCCTAGATGGAACACCATTACCTATCCACCAGCAAACATGTTGCCCCAAGGGAGAAGCTAGTTTTGCATTTATTTTATCCACCCTGATAATGAAAATTTCATTTTACAGTTTAGGACAATTTGTATCTGTAAAAACAAAAGTACACAACTGTCTTATTTCAGCAGAGGAGAGGGCTGTTCTCCCACTAATAGGGGACAAGAAATTGGAATCTGAGAAGGTGCACTTTCTTTTTCTTCTCTGTGGCTGCAGGACTTGATCACACTTGGGTAAGGCTTTGAAACTGAGTATCCTATAGCAAACTCAGATTCTACCCAAAGTACCATGCTGGCCCCAACAATTACATGAAGATCACCTGCTGAATTTTTGCCTGCTGTGTAGGGATGAATGAATCTACCAACTTCAGTTTCTCTATGTTTCTTATTTTTCCTATCTTAAGTTCAGTTCATGACATTTCTGCAGTTGGTGATCTTTGGTTAAGTCCCCATGATCCCCCACCCCAGCATTTTAATGCGTATTTATCCTAATATATACATTTTTGTATATCTCCCCTAATAGAATGCATTTTGTTCTTATTTTCATGGGTTTATTTATAAGAGGTTTTAGGCACAATAAGGTATTTTTTACACTTTTAAAAAGAATAGTGCCTTGGAAAATTTAGAGATCTGCAGATTTGGAAGGATAGCTTATTGCGTACTGTTTCAAGAAGTGTGAATTAGGCAGATTCACATTAAAATGTCAACTGAACTGAATTTCTCCCTCATACCCTTACATACCCTTACCAAATATGGAGATTGGGGGTTGGGGTGAGATAACTCTAGGTTCAGATATTTTTCTTTAATCCTTTCATACCCTCCATCAATAAGGGTTACTACTGCAAGGGTTACTGCATTTTTATGACAAGTAATACCTTGAGCTGAAAGAAGCCACTTCTGTCTCCAGCACCGGAAGGACAAGAGACTTCAGCTGGAGCTGGCATTCAGAGAGGGTGCATTTTTGCAGGAGTTCAAGGGATTTGTGGGAGTCTGCAGTCATAGGTAGCAACTCACCTGGAAGTGAGTCACACTGGGACTGGCTTCAGTGTTATTGAGTGGCAAGACAGTCTGGCTTGCTCAGTAAAGCCAGGCAGAGATTTCATGGATTACACAGTCTCTCCAGGATGTGGTTGTTAAAGATGTTCTTGGCTTAAGCCATTAGAACTCTGCCCTGTGAGGAAAGATATGAGAAGTTCTTAAACTATGGCTTCTGGCTGGGGAGGTAATTGACTGGCTGGCATGCTAGCAGGAGGTCAACTCTCCTGTGCTTTCTTATCACAAAATCCTTTTGCATTGCCTTCTCCAAGTCTAGAAGGGCCTTGTTAAACAGGGTCAGACTGAGTCACATTAGACAGAAAAAAGTGAAGCAGCATGGACTGCGCCTCAGACAATAGAGTGCACCCAGAGAGATCCAGCCGACTCTCCTCTTGAACAGGAATTTAGCAGAGAGGGTGTGCTTTTCTCTTCTCAAATCATCTACAGTCAGCTTACTTAGCTTTGCTCCAAAAATCCATACTGCAACTAGAAAGGTAACCATATTAATCTGTTGCAACAAAAACTACAAAATGTTTTGTGCCACCTTAAATGCTAAGAGATCTATGGTGGCATAAGTCTTTGTGGATAGTGTCTGTGAACAGTGCCTCTCTTTGTAGTGTGTTACCTAAAACCAGAGGTGGTAAAACACAGCACCGGAAGTCCACAAATAGACCCACCCACCAGGATGTTGACACTATGGAGTTCATTGAAATCCTGCTGGATTTCACCTGGTGTGTTGCTTCATACTATACTATCCATAAGACAGAACACCTGTGAGTAAATTGTGTTTACAGCCCTCTACACAGAGCTGCAACATGGATGGAAAGGGGTGATAAAGTGGGCATGATTGGATTGACAGCATTCAGTTAGCAGGTTGTGCAAAGTGCATGTGTGCTTTACTCCCATTGCATGTGTGAGCTGTACTCCCAGTTATGCCAAGGACCTGAACTCCCTGTGAATGGGAGCACCCAAGCCTTTTGTGCGGGTGGTTTCCCAAGCAGCATGAATGAGGTTATCCCCACTGCCAGTTGACTTGGGTGAGACTTGTAGGGAAGGTCCAATGCTAGCCATGCAGGCTGCAGATGTCTCCAGGCACACACATGGACCCCTTCACATCAGTGCTTGAAGTTTCTACTCAGCCCCCAGCATGAATCAAGACCTCCTAGAGCCATATTTACAGCAATGTCCCATGAAATTGTGTTTCTAGTTCTGCAGAGAAGTATTTGCAACTTTGTCACTGAATTCCAGTTTAGAAAAGATTCAGCAGAAATCTGATGGGTCCTACTTCAAAGAAAGCTTTCCATGATTGACACCTCTTGCCTTAAAGTCAGGATTTCCAGATGTTGAGAGCCTCATTGTTGAATTCATAGTTCTTTTGCTATTTGTTGATTTGGCTGCTCTCAAAAGGAGCTCATTAGTAGTCATGGGTGATGGGTCAATGACAATACAGAGATGAGAAGTGACCAGGGGTTGTGAATGGAAAAGAGTTGCCTAGTGCACTGTTTAAATGAGACATTGGATTAACCAATCAGTCACAAGATCTAGTAGAGGAAGGTTTGAAGGGACTTTCTTAGCCTGAATATCAGTGGAGGATTTATAGGCCTGCAGGGAATGAGGGTCCCAAGTGGCTAAGGAATCCCCAAATTATTAGCATATGTTATTAAGTAAGAGGATACCTTTGAAACATGGCTACAAAAAATAAATTGCAATTTTTTTCTATATTTCATTTCTGTCTCCCCAATTAAAGGCAGTGGAGGCTGATCCATTAGGGTGGGTGCTGAATGAATACTGCTACCCAAGGACTGTGTACATGGCCCCACAGACAATAAACCTGCCGCTGCTGATCTTCCACATGGCAGAAGGATGCCATCTTAATACTTTGTTCAGTATTTCAGAAGCACACAACATCCTTTAAGGCAGTGGCTTAAGCCAAAATACATTGGAAATAAACTATATTATTTGGGGTATTGTAAAACATCAGCAATGCCAGTAATTTTACTGATGGGTTAATCAGCTGCATTGCAAAATAATGGAATTTGGGGGAGCTGTTTAAGGTTCCCCTCACAAAGTTTTAAGAGAAAAACTTGGGCATTGTTTCTCTCTCTCCATTACTTTCTTGACTGCACTTCTTGGTACATTTTCTATATTTTCTCTGGAGCCAAAGCAGTTAGATGCTTACTTAACAAAATGAACACTGATAATCTTACAGCCTCAGCAGCTGGGACTTGATAATGAAAACTAGGAGACCTGTAATAAATTTGCAAGCTGTGGCTGCCTTGTTCCTTGTTGTGACCCACTTTCCAAATGCTCATGCAACACCCAGCCTTGATATGAATGGGAATGTGAACTTCATTGCACTTAGAACTCATCCCCCCCCCATTACTTTTGAATCATGGAATTGTAGAATTGTAGAGTTGGAAGGGACCCCAGGGGCCATCTAGTGCAACCCCCTGCAATGCAGGAATCTCAATGTATGGTCCCTCATGCAATTTGAAACCATAATGGATCCTGCTAGCTTTGCAAATGTGCTAGCAGTTTTATTGCTGCAGCAAAGTGATTATATGGCAGATGCTTTCATTTCTCCCTTCCCCTCCCAGAAATAATGGTAGCTCCCCTATGAAGAATGAATGGATACTATGTCACGGTTTGAAAGATGCTATAATGCAGGAGGTTTGGGGATCAAGTAATATGCCTGTCTCATTCTTGGCATCAATTTTTTTTGTTTAATTGTCTGAACCCTAAAGCAAGGAGGAAATGGAACCAATCATACAAAGACCCTATGTATTTCCATCTCCATGCAGAGGCTAATCTGTCTGCCACAAGGCTCTCCTTAGCAACAGAACTCCTGCAGGACCAGCCGTTGACACTCATTCTCCTTACACAGCTACAATGACTCTATTGTTTTCAGTCTATTGAGTATTCATAGAAGGTTTTTAAAATATAAGGCATTACTGAACCTTAGGCAGATGGAATGATGTACTGCACAAAGGGAAAAGAAAATGGGAATAAGGATAAAAGAACATAAAAATATCATTCTTATAATGTGACAGCCAAGCAACCCAGGCTGGCAACCCCTGCCTTCTCCCACTCTAGAAAAAAAACATGACACCTGACAAAGGGAGGAGGTGGTGTTTTGCCTTTCCTCTCTATCTTGGAGGTGTAGGGGTTCATGAAGAAGCCCTCAGATTCAGCTAGTAGGAAGTGAAAACATTTCCAGAGACCTTGTGGTACAGGGAGGGAACTAGTGGGGCCGCTGCTTGAAGATATCAGAATAAACAAGGACGAAGTACTAAAACATGCACTGCACTGAATCAAAAACCTTCAGTGGTGTGCTGGCTTCTGCCTTTACACCTGAAATTTCTGATCCTGCAAGAGGCATGTGTGCTGGATCAGAATGAGTTGCAGAAAGCACTCTGGCTTCCACTGCCATGCAATCCAAAGTTTGGGAGGAGTCGAATCTGCTCTTTTCCAAAATTCAGCATACAGGAACCTGTCAGTTTCAACCATCTTCACTCAATACTAAATGTCACTCATGGATAACTGATTATCTTGACATTATTCAATGAACTGTCTGAATTCATACAAGATAAGATAGGCTTGGGAGTTTTCCAGTACAATCACTTGTATTACCTGCAACTGTTTCATATAGAAAGAGGCTGATATCAGAATTACCGTATTTTTCGTCCCATAGGATGCTCCGTCCCATAGGACGCACCTACTTTTGGGGGGGGGGGAAATAAAGGAATTTTTCCCCCTTTATTCCCCCCCCCAAACCAGGTCGGGGAACAGTGGGATGGCGGCGCTGCGCCTCCCCGCTGTCTCCCAAGCTTGTGGGGCTGGCCGATGTCTGCCCGGCGCGAGGGGCGCTCTGCTTCAGGGCGCCCCACGCGCCGGGCAGCAGGCTGCGGACACCTGCGCGAAGCACGGGGCGTCCTCCGGAGGGCGCCCCGTGCTCCATGCTGCAGGCTGCCACCTGCAAGCCTTGCGCGCCCGGGGGAACTCCCCCGGGTGCGCAAGGCTTGCGGGTAGCTTTGTGGAGCCTGGAGAGCGAGAGGTGTCGGTGTGCACCAACGCCTCTCACTCTCCAGGCTTCAGCGAAAGCCTGCATTCGCCCCATAGGACGCACACACATTTCCCCTTCATTTTTGGAGGGGAAAAAGTGCGTCCTATAGGGCGAAAAATACGGTACTCCTACGTGGCTGCAGGCCTGCATAGTTCATTTATCTTCCTTGCTTTTCACACAAGCTCTGATTTACCTTTGGTTCTTTCCATTCTGACTGCATTAGAGCCCCGTGAAGCTCAAACATGTACATAGCAGGGAAGGCCTACCTTATTCCTATTTCATTTTCATTAAACTGTAATAAAGAATAAGAGCATGCCATCATGCCCCTCCATGTCTGTCTCCCGCCATAAAAACATGTGTAAATGTAAATGAGAAGAATTAAAAACAAATAGAAGAAAAGCAAGGACAATTACTGTGTGCTGGTGGGCAATGAAAATCCCTGCGCTGCATGCCACAGCCTTACTTATCTGGTTATTATTGATATAGCACATTATTATTTTAGCCATGCCCTACACAAAGCTTCTGTTATTATTTTGGGCCCTAGGAGCCCATCTATCCACACATTAACACAAGTTCTTGTTCTTTAGGGTTTGAGCATCATTGAAATGGACAGGCTTGCAACACCTAAGTGATTTGAGAACCTCAGCCCCAATTGATTTGTCATTTTCATTCTTTTACATGCAAATGTAGCCAGTTTGCAACACATTTTAAGCCTGTGGCCTGTTGCTATCAATATAAAATATTCATCAACGCCATGCACAATAAAGGAACAGAATGTTAAATATTCTCCCATATGGATGATAAATATTTAAGACCATGTTTTGTGGTGTGTGATTTGTATTAAGGCACAGAGAACTAATGCCTAAAAAACTTGCTTTATTGGAGTACAATACATAATTAAAACATCACCTGATGATCACAATTTCTAGTGTATATCCAGAAGTCCAATGCTCTCTTTTACAAAATGGAGGATGGCTGTTGGTGGATGTAGCTGCACCCAGATCTTTGGAAGTCTTTGTTAGCAAACTATCATTTATTCTTCTCTCTCTCTCTCTCTCTCTCTCTCTCTCTCTCATAGCAGAATTTTATTCTTCTCGCTGCTCTTAATAAATGATTATAACTGTTTGCAGAAGGATCTGGGAACTTAAGATCCTAATTAATCTTCAGTCTAGCTGCCAAGCATTTTAGTGTGAGAATCTCGGTGAGTTTTGTGGGCAAGTCAACTAAGACAGTTACATAGCAACCCTATGTAAGTGTGAATGTAATATTCACAACTGCACCACAAATAAATCACAATGTATGTTTTAGGGCTGTGCACCTGAGTCAGCCAGAATCTATATCCTGAACTGGATTGGGTCTTTTTGGGGGGAAAGCAGTATTTGGCCAGATTGGGTTGAGGTAACAATGGGTTGCATCAGGTCCACCTGGAATGCTCCAGAGCTGTAAAAAAAGGGCAACAGTCTGGTAGTGAAGAGAAAGAGATGCATAGGCAACTTGAATGTGTCTCCTTTCCCCTCCGAGTTTAATTAGGGTTTAAAAACCCTAATCCCTGTGCAAAGCCCCTGAATCAGTTTGGGGCCAACATCTGGGCTAGCCCTAGATCAGATTGAGGCTCTCTGAAACACTGGATAATCCCTGAATTGAATTGTGGGAGGCATGCACAGCCCTAGTATGCTCCACGAAAACTGGAAAATCTTGATTGTTCATCACAGATGTAATAAGGAATTTTAGCATCTCAGATTCCCTTGTTGCTGCACAAGACTGTTCTCCTTAAGGAATTCTAAATGCCAAGGTCCTAGGTTTTGCATTAGGAACAAGAAACATGAACAAGAAGAGGTGGGGGAGGCAGCCCAACAGGCTATAATCATAAGACGACAAGAGTTTACTATGGAAATAGCATCCATGAATAATGCAATAAAAACTTCCCCTGGAGAGAAAGAGCCCTCAGAACGTGATTGCACCAGATCTAATGGCTGAGACGGTCCATTACAGGTGTTACAAAAGGCATCTGTTTCCATTTACATACCAATCTGATGAGAGCCTTGAGCTACAAATTATATGACAATCAAAGTTCTGACCAGGAGCAGCCTGTGACACCTACCAAGTCTAGATATGCAGCTTATGTTAAAGATGCAAGTACAGATACTGCTAACATCAAAGATGCAGAATACAAAGCCTGCTCCAGCTAAGGGAGAATGAAACAGACTTTTCTGGCGGAGAGTTGCTTCCAGAAAATGAAGCATTGCTTTGGCACAACAATACTACTTGTTCAGAATCAACAGGAAAATTACAGCAAGGATATTTAAACTACTATTCCATTAGGCGTATTTCCACTTCTTAATAAATGATTTGCAGTTGATTATTGATTTTCTTAATTAATTTTGAATTTGCACATAACAATCACATTCCATATATTTCTCAACCTAATGTTGAGCAATCTCTCTCTCTCTCTCATTTTATTGCCATAATCCCACAACATGGTTTCCTATACACACTCACCTGGCTGGTAGTGAGGCCCACTGAAGTCAATATTTTGAGTAGGCATGCATAGGATTGCACGGTAGGTCAATATAATAAAGGACAATAGATTTAACAAGCCCTGACAAAATAGCCACAAAGTCTACCATGTTTGCTTTTGGCATTTCCTAAGCAATCTTCAGCTATTCAGATTTCTTCATTTGACTTCTTTCAAACCACTGTGGGCAAGAGGAATCCCATCCCGTACTATATGAACTCCAGCATTTATCATTACCAAAGCTACTCTTCCTTTTTTTTTATGGTGGCAAAGTAGAAAAAAGGACTGGGCTCCTGCACCTTTAAAATATATATATATATATATATATATATATATATATATATATATATTTCTGTCCAACTCTTCTATCCAAAGGAACCTAGAGTGACAAACAGCTGAACAATAAAACAATACAATTATAATAAGATAGAAATTTATTTTAAAACATTTTTAAATTTGTCATATACCCGCATAGTTAATCATTTCAAGGTTGCCAGGAACAGTTACTTTCAGCCATCACATGTCTGGTCGAACAGGAATGTTTTGCACTCCCTCCTGGAAGTTAATAATGAGAAAGAAGAACCTCACCAGGTAGGGTATTCCATGAATGGGGAAATGGTCACTGAGAAGGCTCTGACATAAGTTAACAGCAATCTGCAAACATTTAGCTGTAGCTTCACCAACGGTGAAGAGACAGGGCAGAGATGGTTGCTGTGGGGGGAGGTACTCTATTAGGGACTTGGCTCCCAGGTTGTTTAGGGCTTTACGCACCAGCACTAACAGCTTAACTTGGACCTGGTAGCTCACACATGGTCCTTCAGGATGATTTACTCACCAGCCTAGCAGCCGGGTTATACACTAGTTGTAGCCTCTGAACCATCTTCAAGTGTGGTTCCACACAGAGTTCATTCATTGCAGTAGTCCTAATGAGAGATGATTACAGAAGGTCCATAGCTGGTTAACCAGCCTAAGATGGGCATAAGTACTGTTAGACACAGAAGCCACTTCGGATGCCAGTGACAGATTGAATAGCAGTAGTGCTCCCAGACTATGAGCCTGTTTCTTCAGGAGGAGAGCAGGAAATAGTTTTGTCAAAGGATGAATTTCAGCAGGCAAAGCTTACCATGCATACTGTACTACGCCATTTGGACTGCCCTCTGCTACAAAACTGTTAAAGGAGCAGGCCACCCTACTACCACAGTGTTTCATATCAACAGAGTATTAATCCACCTCTCTAATAATTCATGGACTTGTTCAGAACATTATTTCAATATGTTTCCAAATACATATCTTTTTTGCTCCTGAGAGAAAATGACACACACCCTCTTCCCAATTAAATTTTATTTGTTTGCTTTAACTATCAATATGCTGCTAAACACAATAGTCTTTAAGTGATGTACAACAACAAAAATACAGGAGAGATGACAGTCAGTTGAAATTACAGTGGTACTGTGGGTTACGAACTTAATTTGTTCCGGAGGTCCGTTCTTAACCCGGAACCGTTCTTAACCTGAGGTGCACTTTCGCTAATGGGGCCTCCTGCTGCCGCTGGGCCGCCAGCATGCTATTTCTGTTCTTATCCTGAGGTAAAATTATTAACCCGAGGTACTACTTTTGGGTTAGTGGAGTCTGTAACCTAAAAGGTTTGTAACCCGAGATACCACTGTAACTATCAAATCAGAAAAACTTACTTAAAAAACTGAAATAAACTTACTTAAAATGCTGAAATAAAAAAGTCTCCACCAAGCACCGATTTTCAACAGGGAGGGGGCCTATCTCAACTCAGCCAGGACAGAGTTGGGCTCATATTACTGAACACATGGCTCCTGGTGAATATGAGCCAAGCTTTCAAGCCATTGGGGAACGCTAACAGTAAACGTAATGGTTCATTTCCACCAGTACTATATACACAGTTTTTCAAGCCACCCCCATCACAAGATATCTGTGTATAGGCAAACAAAGTGAATTTGCATCTCAAACAAATGGTGATGAACCTGGTTATGGCTACAAGGCAGCAGCTCATCACTGACGCAATTTCATAGAGGCTTCTATGTGGTAGAAGGGAAAGGTTCCATGACTTCTCCATCCAAACTAATTGCGAGTGATACAAAGAAAGCCTCACCCCACACTTGTATGGACTGCATCTTAAACAGAGCTGCTGTTTATCTCACCATATCTGCATGTACACTTTGCTCTCTGTAACCAGAACCTGGATGTATGGCAAGAAGCCGTTACATACATTAAAATAAAATTATTGCATGCTGGTTGTTATCTATTTTCAATACAAGGCTACTGAGACAGTAAAAGGACCATTATGCCCTCTTGGGAGAAAGGATTCGTTTTTAGAAGCCAGTGAACCAAGACACTTTCACAAAGCTTAAAATTATGGTTTCTGTCATGGACGATAATGTGAAATCTGCCCCTTTGTCTCCTCAGCTATGCTTTGCTCAGATGCCTGCAACATGTCTTCCTTCTTGAATGAGCTTCGGACTGTTGCTGCCATTCACCTGAAGGAATATGAGGTTTCTTATCTGTGGCTCAATTTAAGCATGCCTACATTTGTGTTGTTTTTTTTAAAATAATTTTTATTAGATTTTTCCACCATAATAACACAAACCACAAAGCAGATTAATACACAAGAACAGAAAAGGAAAAAGAGAAGAAGAGAGAGAGAGAGAGAGAGAGAGAAAAGAGAGAGAGAGAGAGAGAGAGAGAGAGAGAGAAAGAAGGAAAAAAAGAAAAAAAAGGGAGGGGAAAAAAGGGGGGAACAATAAACAAATAGACAATAATAACAAACTTAATTCTTCACAAATCCAACTTTTTAAACATCTTGATTGACTTCCTCAAATCCCTCCCTTCTGAGTTTCCTTGTAATTTAAAAGTAACAGCTTTCCAATATCATTATTAAACTAAAACAATTTCCAATTATAGTCATCTTATTCACCTTTCTTGACATTCTGAATCCCATTTATTTAATTATAACTTAATTTGTCCTAGGCCTATTTGTTTCTTTCAAGTAATTTCTAATTTTTTATATTACAATATTTGTTCAAATAGTCCCTGAATTTCCTCCAGTCCTCTTGAAGCTCCTCTTCTTTCTGGTCGCGGATTCTTCCAGTCAGGTCAGCTAGCTCCGAAAAGTCCATCATCTTCATCTGCCAATCTTCCACTGTTGGTAGTTCTTGTGTTTTCCAATTTTTAGCAAGTAATATTTGAGCGGCCGTTGTGGCATACAAAAATAATTTAACATCTTTCTTGGGCAATTATACACCTGTTATTCCAAGGAGAAAGGCCTCTGGTTTCTTAATAAATGTATATTTCAACATTTTTTTCAGCTCATTATAAATCTTCTCCCAGAAGTCTTTCACCTTGGGACAAGTCCACCACATATGGAAAAAAGTACCTTCTTTTTCTTTACATTTCCAACAAAGATTATCACTTTTGTGATAAATCTTTGCTAATTTTACAGGGGTCAAGTACCATCTATATATCATCTTCATAATGTTTTCCTTTAACATCGTACATGCAGTGAACTTAACCCCTTTCCTCCATAGCCTCTCCCAGTCCTCCATCATTATATTATGTCCCACATCCCTTGCCCAATCAATCATGACCGATTTAACTTGTTCATCCTTTGTATGCCACTCCAACAACAAACTGTACATTTTAGACATATTCTTATCATTAGTATCTAACAACTCCGTTTCCAATTTGGTTTTTTCTGTTGCAAAACCATTTCTCTTATCCATCTTATATAATTCGTTAATTTGATAATATTGCAACCAATTCACTTTATCTTTAATTTGTTCAAATGGTTTTAATTTAAAACCTTCCTGATTCTCTAACAACAAATCTGAATACCTCAACCATTTGTTTTCCATATTTAACTTTTTTTGAGCCTGTGCTTCCATTGGTGAAATCCATTTTGGTGTTTTTCTTACTAAGAGATCTTTGTATCTAGTCCATACATTGTATAATGCCTTTCTAATTACATGGTTCTTAAAACCCCTATGGGCCTTTACCTTGTCATACCATAGATATGCATGCCATCCAAATCGATTATCCAGTCCCTCCAGGTCTAACACATCATCATTCTCTAATTGAATCCAATCCTTGATCCAGCAGAATGCAGCAGCTTCAAAGTATATCTTCAAATCTGGCAGGGAAAAGCCCCCTCTTTCTTTTATATCTGTAAGTAATTTATATTTAATTCTAGGTTTTTTCCCCTGCCAGATAAATTTAGACAATACCTTCTGCCATTCTTTAAAACATTTGACATTATCAATGATTGGTAAAACTTGAAATAAGAACAACATCTTCGGCAATACATTCATCTTAACCACCGATATTCGGCCCATCAATGAGAGTTTTAGATTTGACCATACCTCAAGATCTCTCTTGATCTCATTCCATAATTTTTCATAGTTATCTTTGTAAAGATTCAAGTTCTTTACCGATAAATTCACACCCAAATACTTAACTTTTTTCACCGAAACAAGGCCTGTCCTTTCAAAAAGGTTTTTTCTTTCCTCATTATCTAAGTTTTTTTCTAAAACTTTGGTTTTGCTCTTGTTTAATTTAAATCCTGCTACCTGCCCAAGCTCTTGAATCAGCTCCAGTGCTTTTACTGCACTGGTTTCTGGATCTTGTAAAGTTAAAACCAAATCATCAGCAAAGGCTTTTAATTTATATTGCTTGGATCCTACTACAATGCCTTTAACCTCCTCCTCTTTCCTCAACATGTTTAACAAAACCTCCAGAACAGAAATAAATAGCAGAGGGGAAAGCGGGCACCCTTGCCTGGTTCCTTTCTCAATTGTGATTTCCTCTGAGACCACATTATTAACTATGATTTTTGCTTTTTGTTCAAAATAGATCGCATTAATACCATTTAAAAATTCCTGGCCAACCTCAATTCTTTCTAGATTTTTCATCATAAATAACCAAGAAACATTATCAAAGGCCTTTTCAGCATCAATAAACATTAACATTGCTTTACAATTTCTTTTTGCTTCCAACCTTTCTATTATATCAATTATATTTCTTATGTTTTCTTTCATATGTCTCCCAGGCAGAAATCCGGCCTGGTCCTTATGTATATAATTTGATAGAACCTTTTTTAATCTATTGGCCAAAATGTCTGCGAAGATTTTATAGTCCACATTAAGTAATGAGATTGGTCTATAATTTTTTACATCGGATCTATCTTGATCTGTTTTTGGAATCAGAGTGATAAATGCATCTTTCCAGGTTTCGGGAGCTTTGTCCCCTCTTAGAATCTTATTACACACATCTGCCAACGGTTGAATTAGCCAATCTTTCAATATTTTATAATATTTTGCAGAAAGGCCATCCGGTCCCGGGGCTTTGCCTAACTGCATCTTATTTATTGCCATCTCAACCTCCTGTCTTGTAATCATGCCATTTAGTAGGAACCTTTTATCCTTGGGAATTTTCTGCATTTCATTCGCCACAAGAAATTGCTCAATTTTATCCTTATCTTTTTTACCTTTTTTATACAGCTGTTTAAAGTATTTCTGAAAACATTTTCTTATATCTGCAGGGTTTTCCATAGATTTTCCATCAGATACAATGTTTGTAATAGTACTTTGCTTCTGTCTCTTTTTTAATTGCCAAGCCAACAATTTCCCACATTTATTTGCAGTTTCAAAATTTCTCTGTTTCATCATTTTAATTTTCCATTCTATTTCCTGATTAATAATTTGAGAAAATTGAATCTGCAATGCTTTAATTTCTTTTGGAATCTGTTGACTCTTTGGCATTAATCTTAAACTTTTTTCTTTGTCTTTTATTTGAGACAGAATTTTCTCTTTTTTCTCATTCTGTATCTTTTTCCTTATTGAGTTCTGTTGTATGAGGAAACCTCTCATTACTGCCTTACTTGCATCCCAAATGACTCTTGTTTCAACCTCTGTGTTCATATTTAGTTCAAAATAGTCTTTTAGAGTCTTTTGGGCCTTACTAATAATCTGTTCATTCCTCATTTGTAAAGGAGATTTGTTTTTCAGCTCTGCTTTACTTTCTTGCTTACTGCCACGCACACGCATATATTGGTAAAAGTCAGTTTGCCTCCATAGCTGTTCTGGTCCATAAAATTCTGGCAGTTATTTTATCCTCATCCATTTTACATGGCAAACTACCTTGGAGGGATCAGCTGGCTTCTGAGAAAAAGATAAAAGTTCCATTGTGTTTACAAGCCCTTGAATACACCTAAATGGTTTGTTTTTGTTTTTGGTGGGGGTTTTTTTATCCCGACCTAGTTTTAGCATGTTTCCCATCATTTGCTGTTGACACCTGCTTGATATAACAATTAAGAATTTTAAGGCAAAGGTGAGCAAGCAGGCCTATTGCAGATGCTAAATACCTGTCAGAAACCTCTTGTTGATGTTTAATCTACTCTTAGCTATTCATTAACATGCCATGTTGGTAGGCTTGTGATTGGTTGCTTGTTTCCAAAGGAAGCAAAAAAAAATTATGACATTCAGTTCAATGTGTAACTTAATAGTGTTGAGGAGAATCACATTTGATTAGCTGATTTTTTGAAATGAAAAAAAAAAACCCTTGCAAACTAATCAAGTGCTTGGTAGTTAGTTTCATTAAGCAATTGAAGTAATCAAACACTAGCTTTGATTTGTCTAAGAAATGAAACCATTTTTTTTTCTTAATGAAAATTAAACTTTGTGCAGACTTTCTCAAGCTGCTACGATTAAACAAAGCTGGAAGCATGAGGCTGTACTCAGTGTAGTGCTAAGTAGTGCTTTGTGTGAACAGAATGACATCCATTGTGAAACAGGACTATTCTCCCCTCTCCCCTCCATGTGCTCCCTAAATCTGTTCTGGAGGTTCTCCCAAACCTCTGGAGCAGAATTGGGGATGGTATGGGGTATGGACAGGTGCCAAAGAGGAGCGAAGTCCCATTATGCAAGTGGAAGTTGTTCCATTCACACTTTTTTTTGGTTGAATACGACCCAAGAGTATGTTAGAGCATGTACACCCAGACACACATAAAATAAGAAGCCTCATTCTGAAAGTCAAATCTGAAGCACAATTTCACTCAGCTTCTCATCTTTAAAACTCATCTCTTTCATTTATTCATTTACACAAAATTCAAACTTCTATGCACATTTACTCTGAATCATTATAGCACCTATTTAAATCCTTACAACTCTTGACAAGTTACTTTCTTTGTTATTGCTACTTTATCTGTCATAATAATTTTCAACAATAGTTTTTCTCTAATTAAACATATCAACTTTGCCTCCAAATAACGTCAACAACCATTCCTCCATACTAAGCAATATTATTGCGGCTCATTGGGTCCTACATCATAGCCCAATTTGCTTTCTCAATGCATTTCTAGCTTAGGAATTTCTACCTTTTTAAAAATGTGGAATCACAATGCCAAGCATATTGTCCATGATGAAACTTACTCTATCACCCGATGAACTGGGATAAGAATTTAACATCCTTCTGGTTTCTTGAATGATAAATGCAAGGCAATAACCCTGTAAAGAGGTGTGTGCCATTTTCCCTGGCACAGTACTACAACTGTGGAATTACTGCACGGCAATATTGTAATATTGTGGTATTGAGATATTACATAGTGGATTGCTCTGCTGTGCTTGAAAATAATATGCAGATACTGACTAACCTGTGGGAAACCCAGCGTTTCATGAAACTAGGACAAGAGAAAAAGTACCTTCCCCGGAGTCACAGTCATATAGTACCAAGAAGATAAAATAGTTGAAGACAGCAAGAAAGAGGTGGATGGGAAATTCGGAATGTGAAGAATATGTGTCAGGCTGCATAACAGGGATCCTTTTTTAAATAATGATTGTTGTAGCTGATTATGATTATGAAAGAAAACAAACTGACAAAGAATGCATAAGTGGAAATATAGTAAGCGAAGCAAATATGCTAAGCAAAGTAAAAAAGCAGAAGGCAGTGATGATCTTGAAGTAAGGGGAGCAGGGACTCAATTCACCAAACTGAAACATAAAACTAAAATCCAGAGGGTGATTCTTACTCTGGTATATCAATATATATATTTCAGGAAAAAAATATGCATGCCCTTTCGAGTATGAAATAAATAGCATTGATTTCCTGCTTTGGTTTGACATAGACTCAAGACTACATATGCACCTGCTTTCAATGCTTGTCAGAATGCATATATTGGTAATGGATATTTCAGTAGAAAAGGTAACATATGAAACAGACGTATCATGTAAAAAACAACAAGCCCATGTTTCATCTGTGTTAGACAGCTGACCCAAATTTAGTTGTAATAGAATACATTCTACATATTTTAATGAATGAGACACTGATCAATCTGTTATACTTGCTCTGTTCCTCCCCCTATATTTCATTTCAGCATTTCCTCCACTTGTAGTCCTCAGTCCCATCACCTGCCACTCTGCCCAGTCCAATCAGAAAGAAGCCTTTGAGTTCAATAGGGTCTGCCTCCTGATAAGTGTGGAAAAGACTGCAGTGTTGGTGAGTTGATATCCAACTGCTTTTCCACAGGAAACCTTTCGAGAGCCATAATGTTACAATCTGACTTCTGTACTTAACACCCAAAAAGGGTATTGAAGTTTAAGAATACATATTCCTAGCACAGGTTATTGTGGTTCTCCTGAACCTTGGATGTAGTTATACAGTATTTATTTAATCTGCTCTCATTATTTTTCCTTGGCACATTGATTTCCCCCCCTCAAAATATTAACTTGACAGTACTGGTCCATAACTATCACAGTGATAATTTCATCTGTCAGTCCTCCTTCAGTCTAAAACAGTTGCAGGCTAATCCTTTGCAGCTGATTTTGCTCCTGCTGAGGATACTTTTCCTGATTCATTTTATGAATGTTGTCATGAGTCCTAAGGGGTTGCCAAGTATGGGCTTGGATCGACAACCTATGATGGACAAGAGACCTCGAGTAAAGAGTCTCCGGGGCTCTGCAGGTCTCATGGATGATAAAGGTTACCAGCTCAGAAGCTGAAGGTGTTGACAGGACCATCTCTTTACACCTTCAAGGGATTTGGGCACTAAAAAGCAAAAACCACCTGTATCTGATTTTTACTTTATTGTTATGTTTGCTTCTTTTTTAAAAACTTATTTACATCTGACCTTTCCTTCAAGGAACTAAAGAGGGTGTGCAGGGCTCCCCATCTCTCCAATTTATCTCACAACAATTCTGTGAGGTGGGCTAGGCTGGGAGACTGTGACTAGTCCAAGGTCACCTACTGAGATATATGACTGAATGGGAATCTGAACCCTGATCTCCAGGGGCCTAGCCCAACACGCCAACCACTGGATCTGATGCCTAGAACCAGGGTTTTCCATTCAAGGTAGCTGAAAAGAATGACAGTTCCTATCACCCAGTTATGCAGCAAGCATACCTAGCCAGATTTTGGAATATTGACTTTAAGTAATCAAGAACATTGCAGATCAGACTTGTAAATTAATGAGGTGGTATGGTCTACTGTTCAACCCATCTATTTTCTTGTGTTTTCATTCCACGAATGTGGGGACAAAAGACATAATTTCGTAGGATTGTCAGAGATTGCAAGAAAACAAAATAAGTCAATGAAATACACTCAACCCCAAACCAGCCAACCTACCCATCTGCCTACCTGTGCAGCCATGTATTGCATCTGTTAAAAATGTCTTGGAATTGGCAGGGTACCCTCTAGGTTTGGACATTAAAACGTAGGGTAAGAGGTGCTTGCGGTCAGTTTTGAAGTATATTGGTATATCATACATTGGCCTGGGGCTGAGATGGAAGGGATGCCACATATCAAACCACATTAGCATGAAATGAAATCCCAGCAGACTCTTCCTGTCTATCACTCCACCCTCATTATAACTCTCTGTTGGGACCTGAGCATCTATTAGCATCCTTACTGCTGTCTAAATTTCATCTTGTTTCCATTTCAATTACTCCCATCTCTGTGTATCACCTGCATGCAGGAGAGACACAGCGCTGTACTCTTTAAAGCATTAGCTCCCTGTTTGACTTTCTTTTTCACCACAAAGCATCTCACAATGCTACTTTTGATGGATGCTATATAAAAAGTAAGCTGTGTTAGTTTTTATGTGACAAGCAGCCAGTTGATTGACCAGAGGATTCCTCTAACACTTGCTTATGGCTGCATCCTGGCTGTTAATAATATATTCCCCTTTTACTGTGGGCATTGAATCGAAGTCTAAGAAAGGAGACTTTCCAGGCAGAGGGAAAATGCATAGCTGGCATTTGCAGAACGTATATGAGATTTGTGATGGACTGTACAGACACACATTCTCAAGTTTTTGTACTATCATCAATGTAGTTAATAAGTGTGTCAACTTTCGTTTTAAATAACTGATGGGATATTTATCTAATTAGGACTGAAATCAAATCCTATAGTGAATTTCTCAGGATGGGTGTAAGCTAGACAAAGAGCTGCTCTGATATCATGGAAATAATTTCAAAAGTACAAAGATGTTGGGTTGCTCTATAATCCAGTGAGTTGTTCTTTTGAAAATGAGCAAAGATTTGAAAATAAGGGATCAGCAGCCTCGAAAATAAGGGATCAGCAGCCTCATCTGTCCCAGGGACAGTCTACGGGATATCTAACAATCCAGGATAGCAGTGGAAAGCAGCGGGAAATGGCGCTGGAATAAGGGAATTTCCCGCAAAAAAAGGGAAGGGAATTAGTCTCTTTAAGGCAGGAACAAAATTTGGGCACAGAAGGATTGTATTATTATAAATTACTAAATTACTACTACTACCACCAAAATCACAAAATTCCAGCTGTTTTCTACTCAGTCTTCACCAATACTTTATCAAGCTCTGACCTATGTCTTGAAGGTGCAAGATTCCTCAGTTAGCAGAACCATATGATGCAAAGTTTTGTTAAGATGTACCATCTCAGATTACAAGTAGGGTATAGCATGTTTGAATACCCTTGCATATAAAAGAGCCTTCTGCATATAGAACACTTGCAAGTTACTGACACATTTGCTTTATTTTTTATTCAGTTATAGCGGAGCAATGGAGACAAGTTTTCCCTACTGTCTAGGGATAGGCAATTTGTGTTAATATCACAATTTTTATGGTCTTTTTTTTTTAGTATACCTAAATTCCTTTGCTTATTAGGGGCCATCCCACAATTTCTTTAAAAAAAATTAATAATGCTTTGCATAGGTAAGTACCATACAGTTATCAAAAGTAGGGGGCCTGTGGCTTGGTTTTTGAAAAACAGGGCGCCCTCAGTAATTAGCTAATTGGGAACCACTGCTTTAAATGCTTCCTAAGCAGCACAAAAAATAAGAATTGCTTCTTCTTAAAAAATCACAGCTCAGCCTACATTGGAGGGGGAAGGGGAATACAGGGCTTCTTCTGTTACAGGAATCCCATATTCTTGGGTTCATTTTTTATTCAATCTATGGTTGATTCATACTAAGGAACAGAAAAGGCCTGGAGGCAAGACAGCTCATCTCTCGACAACTGCAAACACATCTTCAATCCCAACTGGAGAATTGGGGACCTTGAATGCTACTTGTGTTTCGCTTCCTTAGCCACATGTGGATTGCCCTCCCCCTCCTTCCCTGAGTTTCAGTTCAGATGCAGTTATTCAGTCCAGCAGCTTGTGTTGTCATGATGTTCCTTGCAGATATCTTATTCTTCCCACTTGAGACTATCTAGATAGTGTGTGTGTGTGTGTGCATGTGTGCGTGCGTGCGTGCGTGCATTCTTATTGCATTTGTCAAAGGACACAGTGATTTAAAAACTATCCCCACTGTACACCGAGTACTGATTGTTGGTAACCTGGACACAGATCTCACAGGCTGCAAAATACTACGTCATGTTTATTCATTCAATGAACAAAATAATACACACCCCACTCACAGCCCAGCTGCACAGGAACCTAAGAAGATTCTTATGGAATCTTCACAGAGGGCAAGGCCACCAGTGCCTACTACCCATGATGACTATGTTCTACCTCCACTGTCAAAGGCATTGTACTTCTGACTCCAACTTGCTGGGAACTGCACTCATTCACAGCTTACGGGCTTTCCACAGGCATCTGGTTGGCCACTGTGAGAAGAGAATGCCTAACTAGATGGGCCATTGGTTCTGCTGTATCAGAGGCCATGTGGCGATTGTTGGCACATGTGTGTGCATGCTGGGCAGGGTGCAGAGGGTGAACAAAACCTACTATGCTAGTCCAGCCCTTGCCGCCAACACTGCCAGGTGGGCATGTGTGGGATGTGGAGGGTTCAAAGAGCCCGCCACACCTGCCCAGCACTCACCACCAGAGCCAAACAGGGCTGTGCCGTCTGCCTGCCCATGCGGGGAGGAGCCCAGCCAGGCAACATGGCCCTTGGCAAGTGAATCCTCTGACGCTGGCGAGGGGACTGGGGATGTGGTGGCAAGGCCAGGCCAGGCTAGGCTCTGGGGTCCATAGACCCCCAGTGGCAGGCAGGGCAGGGATCCCTGCATGGGGGTGCCTGGTTCATGCCCCCACAAAATTGAGCACCCAAGGCCTCCCATGCCACTCCCCTGTGCTGTATCAGACCAAATGCCTATCTAATCCAGCATTCTTTTCTCACGGTGGTCAACCATATGTGCATGAGAAGACCCCCAAGCAGGCTTCGAAAGTAACTGGACTTCTACCAGTTCAGCAAAAACCTTAGGAACGTTATTAGCAACACTTACCATAGTGATTTGTTTCTCTCTCTCATTCTCTCTTTCATAGTGAACAATATGAGCAATCTCTAGATAAAAGTTCACATGCAGAAATGGAAGTAAAACTATAGTGGCGCCATGCAAAAGATTCCTATATTGCAGGAGGCTGAAAGAGATGACTCTCATGGTCCCTTTCCAACTCTACAATTCTACGATTCTATGATATGGGCGAGGTATTATTATTATTATTATTATTATTATTATTATTATTATTATTATATTTCTGACATATTCAATCCCCTTTCCGCTGGTGTATACAATTAATCCAATCCCTTGCATGATAGATGTATTCAACTAAGGCTGCATGTGTATATAAGAATGGATATTTCTTAGTATTGCATTACAGTGGTACCTTGGGTTATGAACTTAATCCGTTCCAGAGGTCCATTTTTAACCTGAAATTGATCTTAACCTGAGGCGTGCTTGTGTTAATGGGGCCTCCTGCTGCCACCGTGCTGCTGGTGCGAGATTTCCTTTCTCATCCTGGGGCAAAGTTTGCAACCCGGAGCAACTACTTCCAGATTAGCAGAGTGTGTAACCCAAAGCGTTTGTAACCCGAAGCACCACTGTACTCTTAGTGGGATCAGGGCTAGACCAAGACTGAGGTGCCTGGGGTGAAGGACAATACCCCACCCCTTTTCTGCCTAGGAAAGCTATAGGGATTGGCAGTTGAACCTTACTTCAACATTGGTGACAGTAGAGCATCCATCATATATAAAGGCAGCATACTAGCTTAAGGAGCATGGGGCAAACATTGGACCACACATTGCCACTGCTCTTTGCCTGCCCCCTACCAGCATCCACCTCCTCCACACCTGGTCTAATGGTAGAGCTGTCTCTGAGAGCGATGCATATTCTGCTTGGATTTGCATTCTTGTCCATAACTAGTCAACACATATGCACCATCTCACTGCTAGAATGCAGATTAGTGGGCATATCAGGTTATGGGGTGGGGAGAGCTACATGAATGTCACATGCACAGATGGTATTCAGAAAAGCAAGCATATCTAAGTCATCTTTAAAAGCGTTATGTGATTATCCAAGAGAGTACAGGGAAGCAAAGCAGAAACCACGGCTCAAATAATGTGAGAGTCAAACACATTCCAAAACATAGTACATAGGAAGCTCCCTCATCCTGAGTCAGACCATTGGTCCATCTAGCTCAATATTGTCTACACTGACTGGCAGTCGCTGTCCAGGTTTTCTTGAAGGGTTTGTCTCCTAGCCCTACCTGGAGACGCCAGGGATCAAACCTGGGAATTTCTGCATGCAAAGTAGCTGCTCTATCACGACTCTTCATCAAGTGCCTCACTATATAGGGAGGAATTCATTGTAACACTATTATATTCTGTCAGCACAAGCATTTTTGTTGCCAAACAGAATGCTATCTCCTCTGTCCATGCATTCTTCTCAGGGTTCCCCCTACCCTTCCAGAGCTCAATTGGTGGAGCTCAGGGGCAGGGGGGAGCCCCATTGTGCTAGCAGGACTAATTTTTGCTGGTTCCCACTAGTGCAACTGTTGAGCTGAATCCAGCCCTCAGAATTCAACAATTGTCATCCTGCAAATACAAATATTTACACATCAGCTGTGAAACAGGAAAATGAAATGGTATGTATTTCTGATCAGATGGAGGACCCACTCATTCCAGTTCCAGTGTTTGACTGTGACTAGGCCATTTCATAGGAGTATAATCAGAAGGACCAATTCAGTTGTCAAAATGATCCTGCTTCACATGGCTAATTCTCAAGAGTCAAATTCAGAGCTAATGGATGGTCTTAAAACCTGACCTATCTTAAAGTTACTGCCTGGGGGAGGGAACATTCATAGGCAACAGGAGGTAGCGGCAGACCTAGTGATTAGGCAGTTGCAACCGGTCTTGGTTTATAGATTAAAGGCAGCCACCTCTGCTCTTCAAGAATTAGCTGCTGAACTTAGAAGTGAAAAGCCAAAGGACTGAGCTCTTTTTCTTTCATATGTCACAATAATGAAGAGATCATCTGAACAAACATGCCTAATAACCAAGCAAGCAATTGGTTGCTTGCAGGAAGTGCAGGAACTGATCATGATAGGGAACTGATCACTCCCCACATAGCCATGCCCCCAAGGAAGAGTTCGAAAGAACAATCACAGAACATAGCACAAGACCCAGTTTATTGGTTTCAATAATGCTATGTATAGTTTCCTGGAAGTAAGTTCAATTGAAATCAGAGATGCTGCAAAGAAGCATTATCATTCAAGGTGCTAGCATGAAGTAGGAGTCCCAGTAGGAAAGAAGATGAAAAAAGAATCTGGCCTCTGCTTGATTCACTTCCTTGTTTGCTGACTTCCTGTATGCCAATTTGCTGCAAACAAAATGGAAAAGCCTCTTTATCACCTCATTCACTTGCTAGAGGTAGGAGAGTCTATCAATTACCCTGGCACTCCAGCAGATGACACCATTGCTCCTGCTGCGAAGTACATCCTAAACTGTTGTCGCCTATATTCCTCCTTACAATACACACCAGAGATGGACACCATCCCGCCATCATTCAAAAGCATCAAGAGCAGATCTGCTCCATTCATGTGACCTAAACAGACTTCTGAGTAAACATGCTAATTCTGCCAGAGATTGCTTTGGTATTTGTTCCAGTTAAGCCAACAATATTTTCATTTAAACATGGTGCATGTTTTCATGGCTTGGAGTCCATTTCATCACATGCACCATGCATCTAGCTCTCAGAAGTGTCAATCTTTAAAGTGTTAGAACAATTTGTTGTTGTTGTTGTTGTTAATGTGGATTCTGGAAACTCTTGGTCAAAGCAAGTTAGCAAGGTTTATGATCTCCAAATGAATAGGCTATTACATTTATAAGTTCATCATTAGTTTCCCATTCTAACAGGAACTTATATATCTTAGAGATTTTTATTGGGCCCCGAAATCACTTTTTCAAAATCTGGAAGCAATGATTAAGTGGACCATTGATATTGGGTATAATATTGAATACTTTGGCCACCTCATGAGAAGGGAAGACTGCCTGGAAAAGACCCTGATGTTGGGAAAGATTGAGGGCACAAGGAGAAGGGGACGACAGAGGATGAGATGGTTGGACAATGTTCTCGAAGCTACCAGCATGCGTTCGACCAAACTGTGGGAGGCAGTGGAAGACAGGAGTGCCTGGCGTGCTCTGGTCCATGGGGTCACAAAGACACGACTAAACGACTAAACAACAACATAGTATTGAAACTGTCAAGTTGGAAAAACTTTGGAACCAAACAACGAACTCCTCTGCTTGTTATCAGATAAGAGAAAATATGCTAAAAATGCAATACTGATGGTATTTGACACCGGTCAAATTGGCCAAAATGTATAGAAAAGATTCAAAAATCTGTTGGAAATGTCTAGAAGCTGAGGATACATTTATTCACTTATGGTGGAAATGTAATCAGGCAAAGAAATTTTGGGAACTGGTGTACAACAAGTTAAAAAAAATGTTGTCCCAAGAGACTGGAAGCATTCCTTCTTGGCATAATTGGAAATGAATTACCAAAAAAAGCCCATAATTTATTCTTATATGCAACAACAGCTGCAGAGACAGTATATGCAAGGAACTGGAAACAAAGAGAGATGCCAGGGAAAGAACAATGGTTAAATAAACTAATTGAATATGCTGAGCTTGCAAGTATAACATCTAAAGTAAGAAATGTCAACGACAAACAGATGAGGAGTATTTAGGGGAATATTTACAAGAATTTGATCTTAAGTATGAATTCCAGGTAGGGGTTACCTCTTGACCAGTAGTTGACAATACAAAGGATAAGGGAAGGTGGATAATAAAGTGAAGGTATTATTGTATATGCAGCTAATTAAGATATACTGTACAAAGAACTGTCATGGAATGCTGGATGGGAAGTCCAAAAGAACTAGTGTATAAGAATGAAAAATGATATGAGTGTATAACTGAAATATATATATATATGAATAGGCTATTACAAAGCGATCATTTGCAAATGCGCTGAAAGTGAGCTGCTTGAAAGATATTGATTCTTCATTCTCTGAAATGTGATTTCCATATTTATGCTGCCATTTCCCCTCTTAATGCAGTACAATCGAGGCAGGTGTAATCTGACACAGTTTGCAAACTGCCTTTTTATGTAGACTTGAAAATAAGCCTGGTAGACCATTTGGGAAGGGATCACAGCGATCATAGCCTTACTCTAGGATTTAAAATCAGCTGAATCTAGCTAAGATTGTCAGCAAAATGCACTGCGCTGGAGAACAAAACACCACCACCAGCAGCAGCAGCATCGACAATGAAACAAGCTCTGAGGATCAGATTATTGGGATCTCTGAACTCGGAACAGAATTTTAGTGATAGTGTATGTATCCCTCTGGGAGGCCTGGTTCAAGACATTTTGTTGCCTGAGGCAAAACAACAATGCTGTTCCACCAGACTAAGGCACATAGAACCCAAAGCCAGCCAAATTATTCTGCCACCTGAGGCAGGAAATCCCGCATGTGCTTCTGCTCCTACCCTCCCCAGCAGCAAAAATACAAGAATAATATACTAAATAATTTGCTGCCTTTTAACAGTGTCCCCCCAAACGGCTGCTCAGGCAGTCCCTTCAGTCTGCTACAGAGGTCAAGAAACACAATATGAGCTCAATCCATTTTGATTGAATTATATGGAAAATTCCAGGCATCATTAGCATACTGCCTAAGCATGTTCCAGTCTTTCAAGCATGTACCTTTCTCATAAAATGCTGTAGATGTTAAGTACCATTTTGTGTAGGATTTAGAAGTCTATACCGTATTTTTCGCTCCATAGGGCACACCGGATCATAGGTCGCACCTAGTTTTTAGGGGGGGAAATAAAGAAAAAAAAATATCCCGCCCAGCTGTGGGGCTGGGGCGGGGGAAGCCCAAGCTTCCCCCGACCCCAGCCCCCAGAACAGGCTGCAATCCACAAGCCTTCGGAGCCCAAAGGCTTGCGGATAGCTGCCTGAAGCCCGGGGAGCACAGCGCTATGCTCCCTGGGCTTCAGGCTGCTATCCACAAGCCTTTGGAGTGCGGGGGGGGGGGGGGACTCAGTGCGCACTGACCCTTCTTGCTCTCCAGGCTTCAGCAAAAGCCTACATTCGCTCCATAGGACACACACACATTTCCCCTTCATTTTTGGAGGGGAAAAAGTGTATCCTATAGAGTGAAAAATATGGTAGGTGCCATTAATATTCTGCCCCAGAGCAATGCCAGGGTTTTGGGAGCTTCCCTGAAAAGCAGTATAAAAACTAACTAGCTAATTAACTGGACATGCCATTAGAATGTTGTTTATTTTTTGTCCCTAAAGTGTAAGTATACTTTTTTTAAAAAGCAATAATTCTTAAATATACACTGCATTTCTCTCAGAACAAATATATCACACATAGTTTTAATCTAGCTGTGACAAATTCAGTCATGTTTTTATTTGCTGACCCTTTCGAATAAAAAGAAATATGATGTGGACAGTATAAGCAGTAATCATAATAATCTAGACTTAGAGGTGGCGTATCCTGTTGTTCCAAATTATCTGGAAACGAAAAAGTTGTTTGTAGGTTTGTGGGCTTCTGCTGGCTCCAGAGACCTTTTTGATGCTATAGAGTGGTAGACTACATGTATGCAAAAGCCCTGGCAATACATGATGATGGCCTACAATTATTCTGCCCCCACCACACACAAATGACCTGCAAACACAGATGCCTGCTTCATTGGCAAAAAGGCCTCTAGAAGCAGAACCCAGCACATTGCTGTAAGTTCAGATTCTGGTTTAGTTTGGGTGTCCCGCACAGAAGCTAGAAATCCACTGCTGACTTCTGTCGTATTTTCATTCACAATACTTGTTTGTATACTTTCAATATATATATTCACATATTAAGATCAACATAGTCCACCCCCCTCCACACACATTGTTCACTGAATATTCTGAGGTATTATATTTTCCATATGGGTTTGTGTTTGAAAGATTAAACATCCTTTATCAGTGCGTATGTGCAGTGACAAATGTGGATCAGATTCACTTCTGAGAAAACAGATTGTCCAAGTCAACATTTCTCCACAGTTTAATTCCTTGAAATTCTCACAGGTGAATCTGCACAAGGGTGATTACCAGCATGTCAATCAGGCTGCCCCAGGCATATGGCCAGGCCTCCAGGGCCATGTTATGGGATAAAGATGAAGATTGAAATGAGCACATAAATCACTCCCTTGTCACTTCAGTAGAATGGAGAGGAATGAATCTCTATGTTAATTATAAGCGAAATTTCCTCTACAATTGTAATGGGTTTGGAAGAGCAGATGGCAAATAGCAGCTATCATCACTGCCCAAAATGGTTCCTCTGAATTCCAGAACGTGCTGCCATCACAGAAAGATACAAAGTACAATTATCTGTGTCTGTCATATACAAGTTTTTGGGGATTATATCTATTTCTCACTGAAACAACCATTGGATATTAAATTTATTTAATATTCCAGGACAATAGATGTACCTTGGATATGATTTCATTTGCTGAGTGAATTTTAACATTCAGAAATGTACTATCCTTCTAGCATCTACAGAAAATGACTATAGATCAGCTACATTTCAAAGCCTGCAGAGTTTAGTTAGGATGTTTCTGAACGTAAGTCAGAACAGGAAGCCTTCCTCAGCTTACTTTAAGCCTCCACTATTTCAGCATCATAGTTTGGGCTAGTTTCTGTTTTATCACCTGTTGCAGCCAGCCGTGCTAAAAGCCATGCAGAAGAAACAATGTGGTAGATTATGACTTAGCTGAGAGGTTTGCATGGGACTATCAATGGTGGTGATAGGACCACCTCTCCCTGTATGAACCTACCCAGACCCTATGATCATCATCAGAGGCTCTTCTTTGTATGCCTCCTCCATGAGAAGTCCAGAGGGTGGAAACACAAGATCAGGCCTTTTCTGCAGTGGCTCACTGTTTGTGGAATTCTCTCCCCAGGGAGGCCCGCCTGGCGTTTTCATTATACACCTTTAGGCACCAGGCAAAAATGCCTTTATCCTTTTAAAACATCCTTTATCCTTTTAAAAGTACTTGTTTGTGTGTGGGGGGTGTTATTGGTTGTTTTTGTTTATATTATGTATTTTGTATTTTTAATATTGTCTTTTATGCTGTGAACTGCCTTGAAAACTTCAGATGAAGGGTGGTATACAAATTTAATAAACAACAATAATAATAATACCCAAATTTCTTTGAAACAAGGGATAATTAATTGAATAAAGCATCAGAGCATTCAGAAATTGTAAATAAAATTGCAGTGGTTTAAATTATAATCTGTTAGAGCTGTGTGTGTATCCCACACTATTCTGGGCCAGGGCAATCCAAATTCTGCACAAATATAATTCTGCAACTTGTGTAAATTAGATAAATTTGCATGGTTTTTCTATTTTGCATCCTCCCCTCTGTACTTTTTTTCCTATTTTACATCATATATTCTGCTTTTGCTTGACATATGGACCAAGGCGCTATCCAAGGTGCTGAACACCAAGCTCAGTCACTGACAGCCTCATTCAACCATCCCACAGGCTTCTGCTAGCAGCAGGCTCATTTTCAGCATATTTTCAAGCGTGTTGCCACAACCACATATAAACGTCCTTTTCCATATATGAATGCTGACATTTTCAGACAGATGAATCCTGCATCCAAAGCCACAGTTGTGGGATTTTTGTATTTTTCAGAATCTCATCGTAAACATGCCATTGATAATTGCTTGCAAACAGTTTCACTGATCAGGTAAAGGAATTTTAAATAGTAAAAGAAACTTTGCAGTGCAACCACTTTTTCTGGGACTCCCTGTCAACAACAAATAAATGAGTTCTTTCCTGCTTTGAGCTAATAATGAGTTGTTTTCTGCTTTGAGCTAATCATTATTACCTTTCCCATTACTGATTTTATTTTAAAGGACTGCAGATAAAATTAGGACGAAAAATACTTTTGCTATAGGTAAAAGTGTGAAGTCCATTTGATTAGTAGCGGTCTGTGTATGCACAATTTATCAAAGTTAACTAGATCGTTCTGGACAACTGCAGCATCTTTTCCTTCCTCTAAATTCCTTCCCATTCCTGATCACACAACCTGCCTGAAATCTTTGTCTGTCTGCAACGGGTCACAAGCTCAAATCCAATGTTTAATTAAAAGTACACAAAATTAACCTGATATATCTCAACAGAAATGTTCTTAACAGTTATGCAAGAATAACCCTAGCTCTAAATTCATGCAATGACGAACCTGATGATGATGTTATAAGAGGATAATGATATCATTTAAAGAGCTCAAACGAATTCAGATATATTATCTAAGTGATAACCCTGAAAGGTAGGTTGGTGTGATCCTTGTGTTGCCAATGAGGGCTGAAGCTGAGAGACAGTTGTTTGCTTCAGGGTGTCTAGCACAGCCATGGATGAGGTGAGATATGAACTGAGAGACAGTGCAGCCCACTGTGCTATACCAGCTCTCAAATATTGTTGCATAAGTCAATAAAAGGAAGACAAATAATTAAACTTCACACTAGCTTTCTAAGTCAATTTCTTCACTGTGTAGCCTTCTTTGAACTTTACTAATCCAGCCTGAATTGAAAGAGATATCCTTCCTTTCCATTATGGGGCCACAAATAAATGAGTTATCATACTGGCAGTTTCTGAACACACACAGTCTCTGGGCTGCTACATACAGAAATATGAGAAACATGCAGCAGCAAAGGAAACCATAAAGATCCTCTCTTCATGCCTCTTGTATACGATGTCTAAAGTCATTCATTTCTCTAAACATTACAGTGGAATTTCTGAAAGAAATACAAGGCACCCCTCAGGAATTACCACTCTGGGAGTACTTTTCCATGGCTTCATCCCATACTGTTGCAGTAATATTTCATTGCCTGCCCCTTGGCTTGGGAATGACCCGATGGGAGGGACACATGCAACAGGCTCCACCCACTTGTTCTGATTCCCAGACATTACTGCAATGACATGGGACAAGACCATGGAAAAGTACCTCAAGTCATTTGGGATGAGCCATAGCTTGGTGGTGGAGCACATGTTTTATTCACAAAAGCTCCCAGGTTCAATTCCCAACATCTCTGAGGAAGGGTTGGGAAAGAGCCCCTCCCAAAACCCTGGAGTGCTTCCACCAACATAAATTATATTGAGCAAGATGTACTGTTACAATGTGTCTTTTGTACCTCACCATACACATAACACCTGTCAGGGGCTGGTCAGAATCGGACACCAGGGACTGCTCTGACTCTGAAGATGAAGGAATGCAATAATCAATAAACACACAAGACATAACCAGCTGAACTTTTGAAAAAAATAAGGTATACTATTCATTGTATCAAATTGTAGATTTCAATGGAAGTTTCATAAAGTTCAATGAAAAAAGCAGAAGACCCAGTAGATCAGTTCATTCTCTGGTCATTCTCTGCATAAGGTCCATACATGTGTAAGTGTCTATTCCACCTGTCTGTTCATAGAGTCCAATAATCCACATGAAGGGTTGTTACAGTTCCACAGAATCCTTTCACAGGTCTAAGACAAGTATTTCCAGAATATTAGCCTTGTTTCGCCAGACACAGACAGAGGAACCTCTGACAGGAGGAGGAGGAGGGGAGAGTTTGCCCCCCCTTCCTTCAACTTTCCCAGCAGCTGATTCAGAGATGGCACAGTCAGGGGAAGAGCTAGAGTCAGTAGCTAGGCAACCAGGAGGGAGGGAGCATTTGGGAGACTCTTCTTTCGAGAGCGGCGGGGACTTTCCTCCCAGCCCTCGTACTAGGAGGTCTAAAAGGGTTAAGGCTTAACAGATGTACAGGGGTGGGCGAGCAGAATGTTGGCGTCCTTCTTGCTGCGGAAGGGGTGGGGATCCAGAGTGACCAACTAAGATCCCGAGGGAGGGTGGCTTGATGCAGCTCTCTCTGTGTTGTTGTAAATAAAATGAACTATAAACCTGTTAGAGGCTCGTTGATTCTTATCAGGAGCTCCCAGAGAGAAAGGGAAACTCCCGTGCCTGCTAGCGTATCTTACAACACCCAAGAAACATGGGTTGGGATCTTTAACCCAGAGTTGCAACATGAAACAAGGAAGTCAATTGTTTCAGAGGGAAAAATAAGCTTAAAAGCAACAAGAGGTGTGTGGTACATCAACACACACTTTATTACAAAGATAGATAGGAAATACACATGGTGATGTTCAAGACCAAATTGATATTAATATTTTTACACACTATTCGTGGAGTTCTTTTCTATGCATTGCTTGGCATTGTTTTTGTAACTCATATTGACCTAAGGTCACAAACTGGTCCAATAGGCCCAATTCATTCCTGAGCTCAACCTTCAGTTTCTATCTTGCTCATTCCTTGTCCCAAGTTCATCTAGTCTTTGTCTTGCTCCTGGTTCCCTACTTCCACCTGACCTTCCTGACCTCTTGACCTAAATCTCTATAACTCTATTTCTGACTATGCAACTGCTGCTGAATTTCTACTTGCCTAGTTGGCCGGTCTTCTTATCTTCTCAGCATTTAACATGTAGTGTTTTGAACACTGGCTATGAGTTCTGAAATACTGACATAGATGTCTGGTTTCTTCTCTCATTGACACATAGGACTATCCCCTGTGTTCAGTCTCTAATTCCCTACTAACATTTACCACCTGGTAATAAATTAATATCTAGGAAAGATAGTGAGCTCACATTCCATGAGTCGTTGTATGAAGATCTCACAGCTGCTCCTCATTTTCATAATTAGACTCTTTCCAAAATAAACTCTCTCTCAAAAAAAGAATCTCAACCTGATGGATGAGTGACAAGCTAGCCAAATTTTAGTCACCACATGCCAGAGAAGGGTCTATTACCATACTTGATATAATAAATAATTTTAAAATAGAGATAGATATATGTGTCAGTGATAGACTCTGTTCATACTAAAACTGGAAATGAGTTAATATACACACACACTTAGTCAATTTCCTGTGAACATATGGACTAGTTCATGAGAAAAAATATTCCAGGAGTTCATAGTTGATTCATTGATTATATTTCTTGTGGATAAGGATTGTTGTCAAAGGAAACAGAGAGAACATTTGATGCTTAATAAAACATTGTACAAGTAGGTACATGGTGCAACAACAAAGAGCTGAGGCATTGGAAACTAAGCATTCAGTGACTGCAACACATACCTGAGAAGTAGCTATATCTTAAGTTCAATATATTTGGCATCAGATCAATGAGTCGGTCCATTTTGATTTATACAGTTGTCTGAACTCTTCAGCAAATCAAAATGTTGCATGGATCTGTCCTATTTTCACCTAAACATGAAACCCTCTTCCTTGTCATCTGCAGTTGTGTGTGTGTGTGTGTGTGTGTGTGTGTGTGAGAGAGAGAGAGAGAGAGAGAGAGAATGCACACTATGCCACAATTCATTAGGTTTGTTCCTGAGTTACACTGATGTCTGTGGCATGTTATTGCACAAAATTATATCAGAAGGTCCACACAGAATCACAGAACTGTAAAGCTGGAAGGTTTCCCAAGAGTCATCTAGCCCAAACCCCTGTGATGGAGGAATCTCAGCTTGGATTGTCCTGTTGATTATGGGATCTACGTGTCATAAAAGTGATGGCTTATTTCTTCATGACATGACAATCTCAATAGGAACTCTTTGCATTGGTGCTCAAGACAATACCACAACAAGTTTGCAGTCAGCTTGCTTCATATATCTTCTCTCACCAATGTGTGCCACAAACATATTTTTTCATTTAAAGCACTCATAGACCAACTTTCTGTCTCTAGGGAAATCTAATCAAGGTGCCTACCAACAATTTAAAGCATCTGACTAAATGCATAGAACATAAAAAGGAAAACTAAGACAATAGCTTCATATCAAATTGTCAAAAGCAGGTACAAAAATTTATTCATGGATCTATATGCAGCATGAATGGCAGTGCTCTGTTTTGTCTTCCACAAGTTAAGTTCCATGGTTAAGAAGGTGCTATTTGGCATTCCCACCTTCAACCTCAAACAGTGGCAAGATGCAAAGCAGGTCTTCCACTAAAAACCTAAGCTTCTTGATAGGTTCATATTGGAGGAGATGGTTCTACAGATATCAAGGTCCCAATCTGGTATGGACTTTAAAGAACAAAACCAGTTAAACCTGGAAATGAATCTGGAACAACAACAACAACAAAACAACAACAACAACAAAATTATTATTATTTATAACCCACCCATCTGGCTGGGTATCCCCAGCCACTCTGGGTGGCTTCCAGCACATATCAAAACATTAAAATGTCAAACACTAAAAACTTCCTGATACAGGGCTGCTTTCAGATGTCTTCTAAAAGTTGTGTAGTTCTTTATCTCCTTGACATCTGATCAGAGGGCATTCCCCAGGGAGGGTGCCACTGCCAAGAGGGCTCTCTGCTTGGTTCCTTGTAACATCACTTCTTGCAGTGAGGGGACTGCCAGAAGACCCTTGGAGGTGGACCTCAGTGTCCGGGCTGGGTATACCTCAAGTCCTGGTTATACCTGAATGTATACTATCCTTCAGGTATAGCCAAGGCCAATTGAATCCAATGCAAGATATCTAATCACATATAGGAGGGTTGTGCTATAAACACTGTTACCAGGGCATAAGCCCCACTGAACTCACTGGGACTTACTTCTGGGTGTCTATAACACAAACAGTGGGGCTTACTTCTTATGTGGGGACTGATGACACATTTGAAACACTGTGGATGTGGATGTGTTTTGTTTTAAAAGTTAATTCACGGATACTAATCTTTTATTTTGGACTTCACCTCACTCATTTGATAAGATGATTGAGCTCTATATATGAGCAGAACTTTGTGACAGTCAAGCAGAGATTCTTTCCTGGCTTATATCAGTAATTGGATTCATATTAAAATAAAGGAAACCTGTACAGTTCCTTAGGAGGTTGATTTTATGAGCACTTTAGAAAAAAGTAAAAGAAAGGTTGAAAGAAATTATCAGATATAGGAAATTGCTTGCAATACCACAGACATTGTTAACAGTAGTTCCTTGCACCATTCTCCAATCTAAAGAAGGTATGTTTAAATGGGAGAGTCAGAAGAGGACACACAGGTGGGAGGAATATCAGGAAAGAATCTTAACAACACACGATTGCCTTTTGAATCGGCTTACAGTGATGCTGAGAGCCCAGCATTGTCATGGTCCAGCATTTTATTATCTGGTTTAGAAACCTAGAAAATTGGACAATTTCTTTGCAGTTTGCTGTTCATGTTACAACATGGTCAAATTAATACATGCTAATGTAATGTTACATTAGTGTAACGCGGGTGGCACTGTGGTCTAAACCACTGAGCCTAGGGCTTGCCAATCAGAAGGTCGGTGGTTTGAATCCCCGCAACAGGGTGAGCTTCTGCCAACCCAGCAGTTCGAAAGCACATCAAAGTGCAAGTAGATAAATAGGTACCACTCCAGCAGGAAGGTAAACAGCGTTTCCGTGCGCTGCTCTGGTTTCACCAGAAGCTATCTGCGGACAAACGCCGCCTCTCTCGGCCAGTAAAGCGAGATGAGCACTGCAACCCCAGAGTCGTTCACGAGTGGACTTAACTGTCAGGGGTCTTTTACCTTTAATGTAACCATCCAGGTCGCTCTCTTTGTAGAAGAATCGCAAACAGAATCTTTCCTGACTTTTCTCCCACATATGTGTCCCTTGTGTCCTTTGGATACTTCACTGATTCTTGGGAGATTTTGTGTGTTGGCATTCTGTGGGTTGGCATGGTCAGCGTGCTTTGAACATATACATCCTTCTACTTAGATCACTTGTTCATCTAATTCAGCATTGTGTACCCAGACTGGCACTGGCTTTCCAAATCTCAGGAAGGGTGTTTTTCTCAGTCTTGCTGCCTGAAATCCTTGTACAGTGGAAGCTTGGTTGTTGAATGCTTCAGAAGCCAAATAATTCAAAACTCAAACGCCGACAACCCGGAAGTGAATGCTTCCATTTTCAAATGATTTTCGGAAATTGAACGGCTTCTGGGGAGGTTCCCCAACCCATTGACTTCGCAGCCAGCCCATTGATCCCAGGTTTTCGAATGTTTTGGAAGCCAAATGGTCTTCCAGAAAGGATTAATTTTGAAAACTGAGGTTCCACTGTATTTGGAAAGGACAAAGAGTAAACTGAGGAACCTTTTGCATGCATGAAGATAATTTACTGTTGCTTTAATGTGGGCGTTCATCCCAATGTTGGCACAGGGAGTTCAGATGTAATGGCTCTAGGCTTTCTGAGACATGCATGGGCTACTCTGCTGATCTGCTAGGCTGGATATAGCTATTGAATTTGTTGCCTGGGATGGCATTCATTGTTATTCTTTAGAGAGCCTGGTGGTGGTTTCCTATCTTGTGCTTCTTTTGGATAGTTCATTAAATGCATTAATCACTTTCTGTACATAGAAATTTCCCCTGAACTCCCAGCAGACCAGGCCTGTTTCTCATTTTCAGATTATCCCAGCAGCCCTGGCCCTTTGTAGTACAGTAATGGAAGACTTATATATTGTCTTCAGTTAATGCAGTCTGGTGCTTTCTTTTTCTTTTCCTTAAATGCTTTCCTCAGTGCCATTGGTCAGGTAGTTTGAAATGTCCTCAAGTTCAAACCAATAATATTTACTGTTGTTTTAATATGGGTGTTGATCCCAGTGTTTTATCAGTATTTTAGAGATGCTTAGGTAGGGCATGGCCAAAAATGGGTTCGGAACCACTGCTTTAGTTAGACTAGTGCATTGTAGGGTGTTGGAGTAGATGGCCCTTGGAGTCCCTTCCAATACTACAATTCTATGATTGAGCCACATATCATCTCTGACCACACTGGACTCATACAAGACTACTGTGATATGGCCAGTGTTCCACTATGGAACAATATCACAACTTCCTACACTGCAGGGGCCCTTATCCCATTTTTGTCTTATCTATATTTGGTCTTGAACAAAAGGCTGTGCAACCAATGGAAGTATCATATCATTTCAGATATTGATTTTCACTCCGGTTCTGTGGAACTAGCTTCACTTCCAGGCATTCACTATCTGTTATCCTAAGGATAAACTCTAAGACTTCCGTTATTAAGTGAGAGTCAGGACTCTTTTTGATCATTAGACGACCCTTGTCATCAGCCCCATATTACTCACTAATCTTAGACTTTCCCTCTGCTATTTTTCTTTGCGGCATTGCTGCACATTGGCCAAAAGCGGGAAAAGTCAAAAGCAGAGCCTGGGTAAATAATCCATTTCTTTCTTTCTCATCACCCTCTTGCTATCACTTTCTCAAAAACCGTCAACCAATTTTGTGGATTTATATTCTACTTCCTTTTCTCCAGCTATGGGTGTGAGTTATGCCATGATTTAGGTGAAAATGGGGGTTGTTTTCAACAACTCGGGATGAAAGGCATGGTGGGGGAAATTAGCAAGCCAAAATATCTTGCTGTTGGGATTGATTGGCAATGACATTTAAAGAGCAGAATGGAGGAAATCGAACAAAGGCAGCTGATGTGAGGAATAATGACTGACACACTGAGCAAACAGAAAGGAGACTGCTGTGGTACGTAATGTGCTGTATCATTTTTGAGCTATGTTGTGCTGAGAAGATGCTGGAATGCTAATGCTGAGATAAAAATCTATCTCAGACTCATTTTTAACCTCCCTCAGGCAATTTGTTTCTGCAAGATATTCTTTTATGTCCCACCATCCTTTCCTAATGTCTCAGAGATGGCCATAGCAGGAGACAGAACCAAATGAAACAGCAGAAGAAGACAAGCTGATTTGATGGTCTGTTGGTTAATAACAGAACTGTCTCAAGAAATCTGCAAAAAAAAAAGAAAAAAAAGGAAAAAGGACAAGGAAAAAGAAGAAGATGCCTCATTTAGCAGTCCTTGGGTCTTAAATTATAGCACTTAAATTACATCACTAGACTCTTTTGAGACCAGTAAACAAATGACCCTACATGATATGTTTATATAGCAAAATGTGCTTTTTTAAAGGGACAAACTCCTCACAGGGGAAATGCTAACTTCAATGGTGTTACCAAGTTAGTTCAGGTCATATGTTTCAAAGCATGTCTACACTCAACTTGCCCATTTTCATGGAATAAGCCCATCCAGAAAATGAATGTTTGTGGAGGTGTAGATGGGAAGTTAGCTCAAATGGTTTACAAGGGGAAAACCTCTAACCACTGCAACTCTTCCTTTACTCACCTGGAATACATTCTGATGCCAGTTTTACTCGCATGCTAATCAAATTTTAAGGAGCCAAGTGTGGGTGATGTTCAGATCATTTAGTACTTTATACCTTATAACGCAGCTGAAACAATTCAGAGCTTTCCCAGAAAACAAAGGGTTTCACTGAAAAAACAGTACCAAAGTAGCAATTAGCTGGCTTTCTCAGAAGGGAGACAGGGAGAACAAGGAGGGATTGTGGGGTGATTTGATGGCACAGCCCCTCAGAAGAGCTTTGGATTGCACAAGAAGAGAAAAGAAAGGGAAAAGGTGCTGCAGAGCTAAAAAAGATGTAGGAGAATAGGGTTAGACTACAGAAGAAGGGGAATTATTAGCGATCCTTCCACTTGCACTCTGACTGATGGAGAAGAGGGAATGTTCTCAGGATATAAGCTGGGCATCAGCCAGGAGCTGCCATAATTTGGGGGAGGCAATTGTCTTTAGGGTACTGTAAATATCATCTTTAGGGCTCAGAATGTACAGAGGATGTACAGTGAGGCTTTGATAGAGTAGTTGCACTACCCAGAAGTCCAACACTGATGAATAGCAGAATGGGGCCACACCTTTCTCCCTCCCCCCTTCTTGCCTGAATTCCTGTTCCTCCTCCTTACCATTTACAAGAAAGGATTGGGATCAAAGGCTGCATATAGCTTTAGGCTGCAGGTTATCCATCTGCATCCTAGGTTAGGGTAGCCAGCATGATGCCCCCCAAATGTTGTGGCACTACAACACCCATCATTCCTTGCCACCATGGCCAATGGCCTATTCTAGGCAAAGTGGGGGGGCGGCAATGAGTTGAAATCACAAGCCAAAATATGGATGGCAGACGATATTTTGAGAAGTCGCATTTGAAACAGCAACTTTTCAAACATTGAACCTTGACACAAATCAATATCTGAGCTCCTACCATGTCCACAAGTGAACAAAAATGACTTTTGCAGAACATCTTTCCTTATACGAAATCCACAGGTAGAATAAGTTCTGAAGAGTCCAAGGGTGAGAACTAGATCCAGATTTTTATTTTGTTATTCTGTCTGCCCTTAAAACAGCAACATCAAAGAACCAATAGCATCATTAATTCCATTGCTAGAGACTGAACAGAGCAGACACTAACCAGGAAGTCTCTAGTCCATTACCCATGGCCTTCCTGACAGCTTGGCTCCAGATGCAGTAATCTGTATCTTAATCCTGCATACAGTTAGGCTGCTCAAATTCAATAAGTTTCATTGGTCTGTGTGTGGAATCACTGCAGTTGGGAACATGCATTTCAGTCAATTTTATGGCACTCCTGGGATACGCAAATACAACACACACAAATTTACATAGTATCATACAACTAAGCTTGAGGAAGTTTAATTACAAAACTGCATTTTAATTGATTACCAGTGGAATAAATTACAACAGTGCCATTCTGAGAAATGGTGGCCGGTACACATTTATCCATGGAGGCTATTTCCCCCTGCTCAAACAGAATAATGGTTTAATTGCAATAAATCTAGACCTGCAATTGAGAACATTGATGTGTGTGCATATTGCTTTTTTAAAAATAATAATAATACAAGGCAATTTTAGAGCTGAAAAGTAAGGTTCCAGTGTGTTGTACAAGGAAATGAAAGAAAATATCATAACAAATTTATCATTTCATCATCATCATCTCTATTGCTTATAGGAGCACTGCAACTTCTACAACTAACACTACTAATATAGTAATAACAACAATAACAACATGATTGCATGACCTTGGTAGTTTCAAATAAAGAGGAAAATGTGTGATTGGTATATAAAGTCATCTTACTAAAATGGAAAGGGATCAAACAACCATCTGCTCTACTGCCTTGGCCTAAGGTTGCAGTACACTAACTCCAGCAGCCTATCCTATCCAGAGCACAGGGCACCGAACTAAATAGCAGGTACACTGTACTGACCAGCGTGCATCCAGATTGCAGCTTACACCTGAAGAGACTTTTTAAGGCAAATGTCGAGGCTCCTGCATGAGTAAGATATCTGAAGATTGTAATGGGAAGCAAAAAGTGTTCTTATTAAGGCTACCAAAATTTGTAGAAAAAGAAAAAAGAAGGCTCCACATAATAAGTGCAGGTGTCTAAACAAATCATACTGCAGCTCTTCCACCATCCATGAAACTTCTAGTTCTACTCAGCAAGGACCACCATAAAGGAAGAGGGGAGTTGTAGTCCAATATCTGGAGGGCATTTGGCTGGGGAAGGCTGCTTCATACATTGACCCAACTATGCCCCATTGTTTCATGTTATTAGGATAGAGCCAAACGTTATCTAGTAAACATTTTCAGTGAGAAGCTTAGGGCTGTTAGAGAATCCAAACTGCTCCTATTTTGCATCTATTGACTGGTGTCCACAGTACAACCTGGTTGCTGCTTCAGCACTAGCTTTCAGTCTTAACAGTCCAACTACCCCCTCCCCTTTACCCAGAGGCAATCAGATTTGGCTATGTGATGACATAATGAGGACAAATGAAGCTAACAGGACACATTGGGGAAGCATTGCCCTTACTTTGAATTGTCCTCATTGGTGTCATTTACATAGTCATATCTGATGATGATGCCACTGTTCCTCAGATGATGGTGGCTGATTTGAAGGGGGGAAATAGGTACCGAAATTGAATTTCATTAGGGTGAAGAATAAACTGATTATCACCACCTGAATGACCCACATTGGGGCAGGAAGACAGAACTACCCGAGACTGTCTTAGCAGAACCTCCTGTGCAGAATTGGCAGGGAGGGTAAACTTTCCCTAAACCTCCTGGGGGGAAATAAGTCACCAAAAAGGGAGTTACATGTGATGAGTAAAGAAAATGTTCATAAACATACCTCTAAGTTTTGGCTCAGCCATATCTGTTCACATCTTACAACCCTAATTTACTTATTGTATATCCATCCAGAGTGAGCTCAGGGTGGATCACAACAAAGCAAAATACATTGACCAAAAATAAAGCATGCAATTAAAACAGATTATTAAAACGTATTTCATTTTTCACAATGGAGTCCCTATATTAACTTGAAATACTTTCTAGAAGAAGATGGTCTTTAGCTAGTGCTGAAAGATAGATAAACTCAGCGCCAGCCAAAGCTCAGAAGGGAAGAGGGTGCTGAAAGCTATTGCTTAGAAGGCCCTCTGGTGGGCCATAGATCCCCTGTCTCTTTATACCAATAGCTGCTAGCTATGATGGAGACAATGCTCTGCACCCCTGGTCAGAGGCAGTATGTTTCTGAATACCAGTTGTTGGAAACCACAGAAGAGCAGAGTGATTTGTGCTCAAGTCCTGCTTGTAAGTTTCCTGCAGGCATCTGGTTAGTTACTGTGAGAACAGGATGCTGGACCAAAAGGGCTATTGGCCTGATCCAGTAGGGCTCATCTTGTTGTTTAGTCGTTTAGTCATGTCCGACTCTTATGCTTTTAATAAATGATGGTATTACCCCAGCTGATGCCAAAGTCTGGGTAGGATGATACGTTTCCTTTTGTTAATGTTAACTTGTGACCCAAATCAGTGATCCAAAAAACAACAAACCTGTCTACTCATCCTGATCAATTTCCTCTCGGCTGATAAAAGGTACAAGATACCAATGCTACTTATATTTTGTGGGTATATATAAGTCCTCTTGCCAATACAGTGGCACCTCAGGTTAAGAACTTAATTCATTCTGGAGGTCCGTTCTTAACCTGAAACTGTTCTTAATCTGAGGTACCAGTTTAGCTAATGGGGGCTCCTGCTGCCATCACGCGATTTCTGATCTCATCCAGAAGCAAAGTTCTTAACCCGAGGTACTATTTCTGGGTTAGCAGAGTCTGTAACCTGAAGCGTCTGTAACCTGAAGCATCTGTAACCTGAGGTACCACTGTAAAGTTAGGGGTTTTTGTTTTTTACACAATTAGCTTCAGTTTTCTAAGTAAATATAATTGAATGAACATAATTCTATGTTCATTCAGTAAAAACAACAGAAGCAACACTACAAGTACCTGTATTATCATCTGCATCTTCCGAAGTGACATGCCATGGTGGATGATGCATTTACAAACAGATTTCCAGATTATGGTTGCTATTGCCAAGTTCAGCTCAGTATCAGGGACAGTCCAACCATTAGACGAGGCTGCTGCCTCAGGTGGCGGAAGCGCCCAAGGTGGCACCTCCGCTGCTGGTGGAGAAGTGCCACTGGCATCAATCTAGGGTGAGATCTTACCAAAATCACAAAAGATCTGGTGTGATTTTGGTGAGATCTTGCTGGAAGCCAGCGAGATCTCCCCCCAGTGCAATGCCAATGTCCACACCACTTCTCTGCCATTGGACGGTGAAGGCAGTGGCAGCAGCAGGGCAGGATGGCACTTCCTGTTTCAGCTCAAGTGGTGAAAGGGTACATCCTGCTAGAAATGGTATGTGTGAGCCATGTGTCTGTTGATAAGAGGTTGGTGGATGAATACCTGCAAGTGACTGAGTCCAATACATTGTGGAATAGCATTCTGGCTACCAACAGCATGAACATTATGCTCCACAAGTGAGGCCTGCAATAAAGTGTTCCAGCATGGAGTGTTGCTAATCAGGTTTCCACCACCACCACCACCCATTCCATTCTACTTCATGTTATTTTCCCACGTCCACCACCAATGGCAACAGTTAGTCAGCATACCGCTTCTGGGATAGCTCAGTTGGTAAGAGCATGAGATTCTTGATCTCACGGTTGTGTGTTCAAGCTCCACCTTGGGCAAAAGAATCCTGCATTGCAAGGGGTTGAACGAGAGGACCCTCATAGTCCCTTCCAACTCTACAATTCTGTGATTCCATGGATACTGAGCACACTTGGTCCTCACTGGGCTGTTTGTTCAGTCTCACCTTGTTTTTTTCTTTCTAGAGCTTCTCACCCACCCCTTTGTAAACACTGAGATTTCACCTACCCTGATGATACCTTCCTCTCTAGAGCATATGTTGTGCTGCTTCAAAAAGCATGGCAGAAAGAGACTGAGCACTGGGAATGGAGGGAATGAAAACCAATTCTATTTCCTCTTAGAGAGGAAACAGAAAAGCTAAGTGCTCTGGTTTTGCTACTCCTGCTCTTACAAGCTAAATCTAACTTGTTCACATCCTACATTTTCACATACTGCCATTTCCCATAGGTTTTATTTTCTCATTTACTGTTTCATTTACTATCTACTATGATGCCCCTCCATTTTGACTGTTTGGGGATTAGGTCTGCTGTGGCTGGCATGTTCAGTTGTGGTGTTTTCCACAGCTGAATTCTTAATATTCCTAATGTAAAAAAACAACAACACAGTTCATTAATCTAGTTGGCTGTTTTTTTGTTTCACAACAAAAATGTTTTGGGTGGTGATATGGCTTTTGGTGATAGGTCTTTCCCTAGAGAAGCATGCAACTGTCTCTGAAATCCAGATATTAGCACAAGTAAAGATGTGCCTTTAATTTGTTTTCCTTCTGAGCAGCCCCCTATAAAGGGTATATAACATAAACAAAGAATGTGCTCACCATAACAGACTTTTTCCTTTTTTTAAAGGGCTAACATTAACACAACTGTTGAAAGGCACCCAGTAAATTTTCATAAGCCTGCATTGTTAAAGGAAAAATGCATGAAAGCAACATTGCTATATATTTGTATTTATCATGGGGTTTTTACCTTTCAAATTGCTTTAATGTTGAGGGGAAGACAAATGCTTTCTATAACAATTTAATTTCAAACGTGACCCATTTCCTAGGAGGTAGCAGTCAATATTGTTGCAGAAGCACCCAAGATTTAAATGCATCATATATAGCCTGCTTATTGTTGCTTTAGATCACCAAAGATGATGCCATGGCAACCATGCAACAGTCAGTCATTGCATCTGGCTTATTGCCTGTCAGCACCGGGTCTCAGTTCCACTGTATGTGACTCCTAGTTCTATTTCAATATTACCTGCTAGATGGCAGTGGATGACTTTTTACTTTGTGCACCACTGGTGGTTGGGGGATTTTCCTTGCAAAACTCCTGTCACATGTGGACAAAGAAAATACATTTTCACAAGATGCTTCAAGATAACTGTTTTAAATGGAATAACTTTAGTTTGGTTTAAAAATCTTTACATTTTAATGTTTGATATTCTATATTTGTATAGTAAAGTACCCTGGGATCTCTAAGATGAAACATGGCTTAGAAATCACAGTAAATAAATAAAACTCCATTTTGGTGCCACTAGTCTCAAGAACCACACACAAACACACATACACACATACTTTTAGATTCTTGCTTATCATGCCGACTCTAAACCATGGGTAGGCAAACTAAGGCCCGGGGGCCGGATCTGGCCCAATCGCCTTCTAAATCCGGCCTGCGGATGGTCCGGGAATCAGTATGTTTTTATATGAGTAGAATGTGTGCTTTTATTTAAAATGCATCTCTGGGTTATTTGTGGGGCATAGGAATTCGTTCATTCCCCCACCCCAAAAAAAATAGTCCGCTCCCCCCCAAAGGTCTGAGGGACAGTGGACCGGCCCCCTGCTGAAAAAATTTGCTGACCCCTGCTCTAAACTTTCACTTTACAGCAATGATTGCCAGCTACCACCATCGGGCTTTTAACCATTTGTGCAAAAACAGATCCAATAGCAATAGTTGTTTCTGGCGATTAACTAGTTTCTGCCCTCCAGATTTTGCCTTGTGGTTCCCAAACCCACTGTGGGAGTGAAGGAGCAAGAGAAGCACTTTCACAAAGAGATTAGAGATCAAAAGGGAGGGTTGTAAGATTTTAACCCCCTCTATTCCCTCAATTCTGCAAATGGCCTTGAGAGGCTATTTTGCCTTCCAAGACAGGCTCACTGCTGACTCCAGTTTTTTGGGGGTAGGGGATACCCTCAAATTTTCAGGGGATAACTTACAGGTGGTGAAAGGGTTAGAGGCTCCATTCCAACCTACCAATTTATCTCTGCAAGTGCTGCTCACCCCCACATTAGTCTTACAAGAACTAATGGGGAACACACACACCATTTTGATTGCATTGCTGCCAGTTCTGTCCTAAGGCACCACGCAATAACTTTATCAGAAGAGCCACCTACTTTACGAATAGCTGAAAATATCAGTGGCAGGGCATCTGAGGACAAAGGTAGCTCATGATACAAAAAAAAAAAAAAAAAAAAAAGCCCAAACGCAACCAAGAGCGTTCTCCATGTGCATCTCCATGGAAACAAACAATCTTTATAAGAATATTTACATCATATTATGAATAGAAAGAGCCCACCAAAGCAATCAGCACTCATATAAATGCTGAAAATGAATAATTGTGAGTTTCTCCAACACAATCAGTGGTTATAAGAAAACTGATATAAGAAAGGACGACCATTTTTAGTACAATTTTTAAGAGGCACAGGTGTAGTACTCCATGATTAGCTTTGTTACTGAAAGCACAGCTTGCCCTACAATCTGCAGAGAACAAAATGATGGAAGATTCTGATTTACTAAAACACTGATAATTAATTGCAACTGCAATCAAATAGGTTTGCAATTGGATGCAATTGCCATTAGGACACAGTGTTTTACAAAAAGCCAATCTCCAATATAAGCTAGTCAAAAAGTGTTGTTCTGTTGGGACCGGGGTGTGTGGGGGGGTGGGAGATGGTTTGCTTGCAGTTTCCATTGCAAGCATAATCTCAATTCTGTGTGGATTAACTCAACTCAACTAGAGACATGAAACTGGCAAACCACAGGGCTGGGCAGGATCTCCTGGACCTATCAAGCCAAATCAACAATGATATTATACGACCCTCGACACCTTAGGATATTGTAAACTCAGATGCTGACACAGTTAGTTAAGCTCAGAAAGTCAAACTGTTTTTGAACAAAAGGATGGAAGGGCAAAATGTTTCATTCTGAGATTTGTCAGACTCTTGTTGTCAGAGATAAAATATCCTGCTTAATATCTGTAGTTAATTGTCCAAGTCATTATCAGCTTTCCAACAGCAGCACATTCCTCTTAGTTTGTCTAGTTTTGATGCTATTCAGTGGTTTTCTGCATCCAGTAAATCAAATCCTCAGTTCAGTCCATCAATATAGCATAGCCTCCATCCATTCAACAGAACTAGATCTGTTCTGGACCCATATTCTGATTCATCTTCTCACCTTGATGCCACACTTCTCTGAGTCCTTTGTGTTCTGCTATTTATAATAGCCACAGTCTAAATCCACCATTTGCACACACGATCCTTTACTAACAACATGTCAAAACTACAACTCTAAACATAATAATGATTCTAGTCTGGTTGGTGGAAGGGAGCCTTGGGATTATTCATGTCAGGAACAAGGTAAAGGCTTCTACATCAGACCAAATTTGTTATAAAAACTGGGTCTCACATATGTGTAACCGACAGCAGGAAACTGAGCTAAATAATTCCTGTAATACCGAATCAACCCCTTTTTGTGCATATAGCAGCATATATTTACAAAGACCAAAATCTGACAGTCATCCCATTTTAATGGAGAAGGCTTTGTTTTCTGTGTTTCTTTTATGCCTCTTCATGGCTAATCAACTTGGTTGGGCTTCCGCCCTGCTAAAATCATATGAAGTCCTCCACCATGCTGATTTCTGGAGAGATGTCCCACAAAACCTATGAAAAGCTTTGCATTTTTAAAAAAAAATATTAATCTGAGAAACCTTTTAACAGCTCTGGGTAAAAGTCTAAGAAGAACTGCTTCAGCTCAGACCTCTCACCTTGGTTGCATTGCTAACTTTCGATCTGAGCTTTGACTGCACTTCCAGCCAATGTCAGATAACTGTTGGTTACTTAAAAAAAGAAAAGAATGCTGCGCGATTAAGTTATAGCTATCAAAATACAGTACATAAAATAATTCCTTTTCTGTTCTGTATGTATCGCACACTTGGGTTATGACAAATCCATAACGATGGGTGGGGGAACTAAGAGAGGAATGGTGGGAACAATAGGAGAAGGAGAAGGAAGAGGAATAATCATAACTTGGGGAGTGGAACTCTGTTAGAGATCTCACCATACAGACCTTGATAAAGTGTTTTAATTTTAAAGCAACAGCCTCTGCAATGGTGAACTAGATGGAAAAGGCAGAAAAAAGATGGGGGGGGGAGAGAGATGGGGGGGCTTGTAGAGAGAGCCACTACTTACAGGTGTAGGTCATTTCAAAGCTGTCACTAATATTCACAATGTCAATCTGAGGAGCCAGCTTGGGGGGCTCTGTGAACTGAGACAACGCAAACATAAAAGCAGCATGTTCCTGGGATTGTTGAGTAGGAAATAATCCCCCTGGAGAAAAACAGAAAAGAGGTTGGAAACTAATCAGCAGTGAAACATTAAGTGACAATGGCATTATTATGATCACACTTCAGCATGTAAGCAAACACCACTTTGCTAGTAGAGTGGCAAAAACTTTTCTCCAGACACGTTTCCAGAAAGGTAGCCATGTCAGACAGTGTCTGCTAGCAAAAAGAACAAAGAATCCTCTGTGCCTTAAAGACTGACAAATGCATTTGGACATGATCTTTCAGGATCCTGTGCAGTCTGACCATTACACAAACACAAAACACACCACCAGATCCCAAATATGATCGTAAACAAAGAGTGAATCAGGGCTATGGAGAATGGGGAGGGTGTGGGGGGGGGTCATTTCTGTGGGCTTCATTTCCTGTAAGGGTTAAAAAGGAGCTGGTCAAATACAGGAATGAGAATCTCCACCCCCTTTTCATCCAAGGGAGACTCCTTCCCCCCCATCCCCCTTACACCAGATCTGAATCTGCTACATTTGCCCACACAGAGCAGATGTTTACTCAACAAGTTGTTGGAGAACTAAGAGGAGATGAACAAAGGAAAACGAATCCTGCATTATCCAGGCAGCACCTTTCTTTGGACAATGGGGCCTGGGGAGTGGCCAAATAACTGTTACAAATAAATTAAGCCACACTGTATCACGAGTGGTGTTAGCTGTACCAAGGGGTGTATTCAGGTAACAAGAAGACCTCGCAGAAACCTGGGTGCCACAAGGTCTGCTTATTACTGAATTTATTTAGTTTCCCATCTTAGAAATGCAGGGTAGAGTGCGTAACTGCCCAAATGGCTCCAAGCGTGCTGCTGACAGTGGCTTAATTGTAGCTAAATGTGCAATTAGACCTCTGAATCCGGTTTCGGCACTTTGGGGGTCCATTTGAGTTTTGACAGCAATGTAAATCGAGTGTGACATCCCTAAGGTGCAGATGTGCAAACGAGGCAGAGACAAGAGTCAGTGGCGGGATGGAGCAGAGCATCATACGGATGATCACCGTCGTCAATATTATTCATCGCTCTCACACTTTAATTCAGCAAAGAAAGCAAAAGCAGGAAGCGCAGCCTCCAACGAATAATAGCAGGGTACTTTCTGCACGTTCAGCAGCATGCACGATTTCTGGATTTGTTTTGCTTTTTCGTGGAAAGGCTTATTTTTGCACCAGGAAAACAAACAAATAAAAAACACTAAACCCACACTTCGGCGCCTGTGGTTGCCAAGGAGGGGGCTAGAAATGGCAGCCTGCTAATTTTGCAGGTTCGTTTTGTGTTTCCCCGAAGAAATCTGGGGAAGGAGGATGCCGGCGAGGGAACGTTAAAACTGCAATAAAAGCGCCAATCCTGCAAGTAAGGCTATCCCATGAGTTTCTCTACCCCCCGCCCTTACTGTGAGGGTGAGCCAGGAATTGGCATTGCAAAGAGACATAAGGGCGAGGAGGGAGACCGTTCTCCGAAGCAAATACTATCAATTATGTATTTGGGGTGGGGGAAAGAAGCTGCCTGCTGATTGAATGGGGGGGGGGGGCGAAATGAATGAAAGATATATCGCTGATGCTTGGGAAGGTGGGGGGGGGGGGCGGGAAACAAGTGGATGCATGCAATGGAAGGAGCCTGAGTGCAACACCTTCCTGGCGTTGTTCTGCTTTTGTTTCAGCGCAACAACAAAGACTGGTTTCTCCCCGAGCCTATCTCTTTACTTACGGACAGTAGAAACCATTCCCCACTCCCCCAAACAAAAGGATGGCCAAAGAATGCAAAGTGCCCCGGTCTACCCTTCCCCAAATGAAATGCTGAGTCCCAGATTTAGGAGGAGAGAGAAATTGTTTGCTTCCTCCATTTCGGAAGCAGGCATGTGCAGGCATGTCCCCCACCCACTAAGAAGGAGAGATCCATCCCGTATCAATATCTATTTTTTTCCCGATCCCCCAATTCTATAGCAAATCCACCCCATGCATGGGCCAGACCCCCATTCTTTCTTTGCGAGAGGAGGCGGTGGATGGGCTAGATTTAACACACACACACACAAACACACACACAGAACCATCCAGGAAAATGCATTCGCTCCAGAATGGGCAACCTTTTCACACTCACCTATCTGGATGTTGCTGGGGAAATTGACCCCCAACACTGCCCCTAGGAAACTGGTGCAGAAGAAGGCAAAAATGTGCTGCATATTCCCTTTTGCATTGGCGAGAAAGAAGCCCAGGTCCAAGCATAGATTTGGTAGTTCCCCCCTTCTGGTTTTCTTCCTTGCTTTCTTTCTTTCTTCCTTTTTCCTTTTCCTCTCCCCCCTTTCGGTCCTCACTTCCTTCTATACTGCCGTGTGTCTCTTTCTCCTGGAATCCAGCGCTTAGATCGTTGCCTTAACGCCAACTGACAGCAGGATTAACTGAGCTCTGAGAGAGAGAGGAAGAGAGAGAGAAACCCTTTCTCATCCACAGCCCCCCTCCTCTCTCTCTCTCTCTCTCTCTCTCTCTCTCTCTCTCTCATACACATGCATGCACACACAGTCTTCTCTCTCTCTCTCTCTCTCTCTCTCTCTCTCTCTCTCACACACACACACACACACACACACTGTACTCTCTCTCCTCCTGCTCATTTCCCTCTCATTGTTTTACTGTCCACCCCACTTTTTTTTGGCAGCCTCTTTCCTGAGGGTCCCCTCCTTCACCACGTGCTGTTTCCCATAGAAACATCGGAAGCTGCCTCAGACTATTGATCCAGCTCTGCTCAGCATTGTCGACACCGGCTGCCCGCGGCTCTCCAGACAGGGCTCTTTCCCCAGCATTGCCCGGAGACACTGGGCATCCAACTTGGGGTGCTCTAACCACTGAGCCCCACCACCTTTTCTCATAACACCAACCGCCTTCCCTCCACATTCTTTCGGCAGGTCCTGGCTGGGACAGCCTCTCTGCCAGCCGGTCCCTGAGCGGCAAACTCCAGCCGAGAAAGGGCTGTGCTCTTTAGTCACAGATCAATAGGTCCTCGGGCGGGGTTGCTCGGCTCTTGGGATCCAAGGGCTACGAAGCACCAAGTCGCTCGCTACAGTCCAGATCATTAAGACAATGATGGGTAAGATGGAAACAAATGGCTCTCCAGAGAGGAAGGTGAAGGGGGGGGGGAGGCAAAAGGAGAGGCTGACATTCGTCTTTTCCCTTTCCAGCTGAGTTTTCTCCCACCTGTCATCATTAACTTGCTTGTCCCATTTTGCCTTCCTGAAGATGTGTTTTGTTCCTGCCCTCAATGGAAAGGAATCCAGGCTAAAGAGGGCAGCACAAAGGCTAGAAGTTTACATACCTTAGGCTTATTAATGAGAGGTGTGTGTGTGTGTGTCTCTGTGTGTTTGTGTGCGAGAGAGAGAGATGATGAGGAGAAGGTTCGGGCTCTCTTACAGCGAACAGCTTTCCTTCCCACTCTCGCCACATCTCTTCTGGGATTTAAAACATTTAGGGCACAGGCATTCGTTTTGTAAATGCAAATCCACTGCAACGGAGGAGGGCACAGTTCAATCGCTGTTATTTATTCTTTGTATATACTACAGTAGCAACCAGGCAAGCCGGCCTAGAGCAGGATGCTCCAAGCAGCTCAATCCTGTGCTTGACTTGCCTAGCAAAAATATATAAATGCTGCAGCTGCACCAGCATTTCTATTGGCATACTCATCAGCCAGTCAACCAATCCTGGCTTTTGTATCTATACAGTCTCATTCTTTGCAAAACCAAAACATCGCCTGCTGCAACAGCAAACTAAAAAGACAGGAGTTAAATGCATGCCCACCGACCCATCCACCCTGCTCTTCTATGTTTCAAGGGACCTCAGCATGGCTCAATGCACATGAAAACACAGGAAGAGCCTGCTGGATCAGGCCAATGGTCCAACGGTCCGGCACCCTGTTCTCACAATAGTGCCTGTGAAAAACCCTCATTGCAGGACCTGAATGCAAGAGCATAGCTCTCATTGCTAGGAAAGAATGAAGCAGGGTTGATTCTTAGTAGGTGGGATAAGCAGAGGAAGGAGGCAAGTTAGGATCCCACCACAATAGTGCCTCTGGGAATATATAGCTGAATGATTGCCATTCACTTATGTTGGGAAATTGGGATATTGTTGCCCTGAAAGGAAAACCTGCAGTCCCGTGGACACTCGTGGTCTGGCCCTCACTAATGCAATTTGTCCTTCTCTGCCATGTGCAGAGCAAACAAGTGTACTGCCCCCTCCTTGGGGGGGGAGCATTCCACAAGGAGGGAGCCACCACAGAAAAGGCCCATTCATGTGTGGCTACCCTTTGGACCTCTTGCAGAGAAGGCACATGAAGAAGGGCCTCAGATGATGAGGGTAGGTTCATATGGAGAGAGGCGGACCTTGAAGTACTACTACTACTACTACTACTAATAATAATAATAATAATGTGCAGCCCATCTGACTAGGTTTCCCCAGCCACTCTGGGCGGCTTTCCAACAAAATATTAAAAACACAATAAAACATTAAAAACTTCCCTAAAAGGATGTCTAAATGTCAGATAGTTGTTTATTTCTTTGACATCTGATGGGTGGGTGTTCCACAGGTGCCACTACCAAGAAGGCCCTCTGCCTGGTTCCCTGTAACCTCACTTCTCACAGTGAGGGAACAGCCAGAAGGCCCTTGGAGCCGGACCTCAGTGTCTAGGATGAACGACAGAGGTGGAGACGCTCCTTTAGGTATCCTGGGCCGAGGCCATTTAGGGCTTTAAAGGTCAGCACCAACACTTTGAATTGTGCTCGGAAACATACTGGGAGCCAGTGTAGGTCTTTCAGGACCAGGGTTATGTGGTCTTGGCGGCCACTCCCAGTCACCAGTCTAGCTGCCTCATTCTGGATTACTTGTAGTTTCTGGGTCACCTGCAAAGGTAGCCCCATGTAGAGCACATTGCAGTAACCAGAGCATGCACCACTCTGGCAAAATAGTCCACAGGCAGGTAGGGTCTCAGCCAGTACCAGATGGAGCTGGCAGACAACTGCTATTACACAGAATTGTGGTTTTGAGTTCAGAGTCAGAGTTGTGTGCGTGAGTTTGGGCTGATGTGGGAAGCTGGAGAAACAGAGGCATGCCTGCTCTGTGCTGGATCCAGAACTATGAGGAAGCAACACCTGTTGGGAGTTAATGCATCCATTCTATGCTCAGGTTGCATATATATGCTACTAAAACCCTATATTCAAAAGATACAACAGTCTCCATTGACCTTTGTTCCAAGGAAACTGAACCCTGGGTAAGCACTGGAATCCCTGGAGTCTCTTGCCACTCAAAATTAGGGTGCATGCAACAATATATTCCCATAGAAAATATGCATCTGCTTCTTCTCACTTAAGCAGCAGGAATTTCCAAAGTTCCTATAGCAGTAAATAAATAGTAGATTTCACCTCTATTCTGCATAGCCAAGGGAGGAGGGGTGATCAATTCCCACCTTCAGGACTGAGCTAGTGGTCAAAACACTAGAGTGTGCCTGGTAAAACCAGAATCCTTAAAAAAAAACTCCTTTCTCCATGATAGGCATCTCTGAAATAAAGATTCATTCAAGACATCCTTGATTTGAATTCTGCAAGGCAGACAAATTCACCTTAGGAGTTGCATCATCATGACCTAGTTTGCCTCCTGACACCAAAATGCGTGGGGGAGACCTACATAGTTCTCTCAGTCACATCATTTCATATGCCATGTGGGTGGCAGGATCAGTCCTTCTATTGGATACAGTGAAGCAGCCACCTCAGGCGGCAGATGCTGGGGGTGGCAGCAGCAGCAGCAGCAGCAGCAGATTTCCCTTCCCCTGCAGCTAGACCCCACTCTAGCTGCACAAGTTCATTTCTCATGGATAACTGCAGCAATAATAATAATAATAAAGATGGTGGGCAAATCATGTGCAGATCTAGAGCATATCATGTACCTAACAGCAAATATTAATCTCTGATCTCACTTCAGTTTGCTGGGTTTTGGGAGCTACTTTCTCCCAGGTCAGACCATTTGTTGAACCAGCTCAGCATTGTCCACACTGAGCTCCCAGGCTTCCAGGCAGAGGATGCTTCTAGCCCTATTTTGAAGATGCCAGAGATTGAAACTACAGCCTTCTGTATGCAAAGCAGATGCTCTACTACTCTGCTGGGGCCCATATATTTGGTGCTATGGGAAAAGAAGGCTAACAGCATAGTATAGCAGATTGTGTTTGCTCTATCTACTGATATGAAAGAAAATGTTCTTTTAAAGCCAATTCTGTTCACATTCTGCAGCACTATGCAACCTGATTTGCTGCCTTAGGCATCAAAATGTGTTGGTCTGGCCCTGGTGGGTGACTACTACTGGCTAGGGCTGTTGCCAGGCTAGCTAAAAGCAGCAGTATTTGGAACCTACAGCTTTGTAACACTTCCCATCTTCCTGATAGCTCAGTTGGGTAGAGTGTGCTGCTGATAATGCCAAGGTCACAGGTTCGATCCCTGTATGGGACAGCTACATATTCCTGCATTGCAGGGTGTTGGACTAGATGATCCTCAGGATCTCTTCCATGTCTACAATTCTATGATTCTATGATTCATCAGCAGTATTCCTCCTGGTTCATAATTCCTTGGCCCACTTCACCTTATAGAAGTCTACTATCCTTCTCAAGTATTACCAGCTCCCTTCAGAACCATCACAGGCAGACTCTTAAGAAGCCACAGAAATTGTCTGGTAGAAATATCACAGCTGAAGGAAGATGTCACCCAAAAATGATTCAGTTTCTGGCCAGAATAGATACTTCCTATACATGCTATATGAAGAGCCCGCGTTTCTCTAAGGATGCCTATGAAGTACTGTCATTTTTTAAAACTCCTTTTAGTTCTCTGGCTGGATAATCCCTCTATGAGATTTACTTTGAAATATATGGGGCAGAATGTAATTATGATGATCATTTTAAATTTTTAATAGAATATTGTATAGCTTTCAGTACGGAGACGGCGTAAATGAATATGAATATTATTGCTTCATTCCAGAAATGGCTTTTTCCTCTTTCCCTACCAGTGCTTGCCTCCTTTAATTATTTCTCAATTACGCAATTGTACAGTAAGGCAAAATGAGATATCGGACTGCTACAGATAAGGATGTTTATTTATGAATTCCACAATAAAAAAAATATTTCTCTATTCCAATAGTCCAGACACAGCTGGTTTGCATAGGGTTTGCATCACAGCCTGATGGTATGCATCACAGCCTGATCCATAGGGAGGTACCACATTTAGGAACCACTTTCTGATTATGTTGTTGGCATCTGACACATGTTGCTAAATACATAATGTCATAGACAAACACTTCCATGTAGACAAGGTATTTCGGTAGATAAGGCACCTGATGCCTTCTCTATGGTCTTTCTTGGCACCAGATAAAGGCCTTCTTATTATCCCAGGTATTTAAATGGCAGTTTAAATCCCTCAGGTGCACCTCCACCACTGGCAGGAGATGAGCAGCAGCCAGGACACCTGCAGAGCAGCTAACCCTTTGACTATGACATTCCTGCTCTGCTTTTGCAGTTGTTCCCTTTGAAAATAGAAGAGAGATGCTGGACCATTCCTGTTTTATAGCACCTGGCCTTGACACTAGATATCTTCACGGGGGTGGGGGGATAAAATCCTGAAGGAGCGTCTCCACCCCCATTGTTCAGTCCAGACACTGAGGTCCAGCTCTGTTCCTTCCCTGCGAGAGGGGAAGTTACAGGGAACTCGGTAGTGGCGCCTGCCCTGTGGAATGCCCTCCCATCAGATGTCAAGGAAATAAACAACTATCTGACATTTAGAAGACATCTGAAGGCAGCCATGTTGAGGGAAGTTTTTAATGTTTGATGTTTTATTGTGTTTTTAATGTTCTGTTGGAAGCCGCCCAGAGTGGCTGGGGAAACCCAGCCAGATGGGCGGGGTATAAATAATAAATTATTATCATTATTATCATCATCATTATTATCCTCATTGCTGGGTTGATGTGAATGATATTGGGCAAGGGAGAAGGTGTCAGTGTTGAGTTTTTATTTTTATCATTTAGTGAATGGGAGTATTGTTTTCTTTATTGTTTGCATATTGCTATTTTTTAAAATTATTGTTATAGGTGTTTCTTTTTTGTTTACCAATATGTTGTATAGTATATTAATTTATACCATGTGTGTGGTATTCATGCATGTGTACATATATATATATATATATATTCAGTGTAAGTCACTTGGAGACCTTTGGGTAAGAAGCAACTAATAAGTTTAATAAAACAACAACAATTCTTGGCTGTTTAATACTGAACCTGTTCTATTAATTTCCCCCCTTTATTGTTGTGTTTAATCATATTGTATATTTCTTTTTACCAAGGCTATCTGAGGAATATTTATTGATGGGCAGCCATGTAAGAATGGACATCCCCCTACTCCTTATAAAACTGTATTAAGCCAAGAAAGCATAGGCAGCAGAGTGAGATGCAGAGAACAACTGGCCAAATACATATATCCATGTGGAAAAAAAGAAACTATTTTTTGCTTTAATTATTCATTTCACAGCACTTGTTTGACCAGACTTAACCGATTTTAACATTTAACCTCTATCTGAGAACTAGGAGAAGATGTTTGCTCAAACAGGCTGAATTGCTGGCAGATAACTAAATTATGTAGATAAAAGAGGCAAACAAACACATCTTTGGTTTCTGAACAGTATCTAAGTTTAAACACCTTTTCTAGACATGCTACCAAATAAGTTCCTCCTCCTTCCTACTTCATGCTGGGAATTCCATCAATAGGATTTTTTAAAATGGTTACTTAAAAGAGCCATGGCTTAAAAGTCAGTATGATAAGCAGAATCAGCCCACTTTAAAAGAGATGGGAGACCTTTCTTTCTCCAATCCTTGATGTCCTTCCTAGATAAGACAGGACCAGAGGTTGCTCTGCCCTCAGATAGGCCCAAGAAGAGTCATGATGGCTTTCTAAAAAGTCTCTCTTAAAATCTAATGTAGATCATTACAATATTTAAAACCAACATTGTGACAACAAAGAAAATAAAATAAAAATAAAAATACAGGAACAAACACCTCAAAGCAAAATCCCATCAGCTCCCAAAAGCAGTTCTACAAAGATGGGCTTTGCTCCTAATGGCTCCTAAAGGTTCAGTGTATTTCCACTAGTAGTTTGTTCCTGAACAGCCAGCATCCTGCTCCTTCCTGTGGCTGATCTAACCCAATGATTGTACTCAAGGTAGGGCATCCTTTGAACCAAATTGTATATGGGAAATGGGAGCTATGATCAGAGCTATTCTCTTGGATATAGAAGTCTAAGGCTATGACAACCAGCATCTTGAGTTGAGGCCAGAAGCTTACTACTGACTGAATATGTTCCCACTTTCTCACATTACCCACAGAATTCTGCCCCTGCTACAAAATTCAGACATTGTCTTCAAGGTCAACTTCACATAAAGCACATTGCCATGGTCAATATGCTGTGTTTGGCTGGGTGGGGGTCAAGGAAATCAGGGTGAGGACAACTCTATCTTTACACTCCTAAGATGAGTAAACTGTCTTGGACAAAGAGAGCTATAACTTGGAAAACACTGTTTGGTGTTATTGCACCCTAAAGCCAAACAGCTTAGCAGCATAGTTTAAGGTTAAGCTGGGCCAGGAAATAAGAGGTTTGCCAAGGTGGCTGCTGTTAGGCACACATTTACTTTGTTCATTTTCTCCAAATGTCGGGTGGGTGACCTTTAAATATTTGGGGTTCTGCAACCTTCCATCCCATTCACTTGGAAATGACATTTACTTTTTGAATAGAACTGGTGTACAATACATTTCTTGTGTCTAGGTTTTGGGCTGTTTAAGAAGAAATTGCTCTCACAGCATAAGGTATATTGGGGGGGCGGGGAACGGGCAAAACTTTTTCAGCTGGGAGGGGCACATATGCCAGTGGTTGGAGGCGGTAGAGGAAGTGGGTGGAAAAATACATGTATATTTTACAGTAGGCAAATTTTGTCACACTCCGACACATCTCTCTTGGCTCCATCTGAGGAAAGCAAGAGGCCAGAGCAGCCTTCGATTGCCAAGGTCCACTCCCCTCTGATTGCTCCTCTGTACCCTGGTAACTTTCCAATGGAGTCTCCTCCAGGTAATGGTTGGGGTGTAGCCTAGGGAGGTTCCCGTGTATCAGAAAAAAAGACCTGACCCTCCAGGCTTGGGGTTGCTCATCCCTGCTGCATGGACACATTTTGGTTATCACTATATCCATTTATCCTATTTATAAGAAAGGATTTCTTCCTTTCCAGCAATTAATTACCCAAACAGATTGATGAGATTTGAAGGTGTCAGTCAAGTAGGCACCATAGCTGCTGTGCTGGTCTCAAGCTGGCATCACAAATATAGCAATTAGCCAATAAGGCTGAGGAAACTGAAAGCTAAATTATGATTCACCAAGGGAACACTTTTATTTCTGTGTATCTGCTGGTGGCAGGATCCCCCTCCCGCTCCTTTATGTCATTCAAGGATGTGCAGTTTTGGTAAAGTTCATTTTGCTGTGAGCAAAGGACAAAAGGTTCCGAGTTCTGCCATTCACTGGAAAAATAATGCACCTTAGCAAAATTTTCTTTGCTAAGTGGGCAGAGTGCAATGGCCATTTCTAGCAGCTGCTATTCAGAGGTATACTGCCTCTGACATATTGGACAATACTTGAACCTATTTCAAAGTGAGCAGATGTCACTTTGCCATCGAGGTCAACTGGCTATTTGGGGGCAATGCTTCCTGACAATGCAAATACTTCCACCCTCTTTTACAGCAGGCCCTGGAAAATCTTCTGAAGGACTCTGCCTTTCCAAACTGACAAAAAACGTTCGTGAAAATCACCTAGCTTCGGCTCAGCCCTATCTTGAGAAACATTAAAAAGAACTGAATAAAGGCAGTGTTAATCAGAAGTATGTGCTATTTCATCTCACCTCAAACACTCATAAGAATGTAAGCACACTAGTTCAGATTTCCACCATGATACATACATAGCTCACTGAGTGACTCAGGGACAATCACAATTTCTTTAGCCTGTTTGCCTCATTTGGGTGTTGTGAGATGGAATAAACTCCATGTATATTACCCTGATCCTCCAGAACAAAAGGTGGGATATAAATGTGGTAAAGAGTGTGTTTTATTTCTTTCTAAAAATGATGTAGAAACAAATTGCTTATCCTATCAAATTGTTATTTTTTGTAATGATATTAAAGTGTACAGCGTAAGACATGCACTATTCCTACCTCCAAATTCCCTTGGGACGCGACCAAAATACAAAAACATTTCCTTGGGTACTTTGCCTGTTACATACCTGTCAGAAGTCATTTTAACATAGTATCATTTCAGCAGCCTATCATTTTCTGGCCCAACTGGTGCTAGGAAGGAAGGAAAGAAGGAAAGAAGGAAAGAAGGGAAAAGGTTAAATGTTTTTGAAGGGAGATAGGTGGGTGTATGGAACAGTTTTCTTATAATTAAATGGTTGTTGTGTCTCTAATAAACTGCTTCGTTATTGTAGCTCTTTAAGCAATCCCCATGTACAGTGAATGTGCATGGGGAAAGTGGAGTAACAGCAGGAAGCACTAATCATACCAATGATCTGTAGGATCCCTGTTTTTAAGCTCTGTTTACGCAGCTGAAACCCCTGCAAACTCACCGTCACCACCCAAAATCACAATAGATTATATTCAGTGATGACTGTCTTACTAATGATAGTATATTTGTCATTAGAACTGGGAGGAATATTTCAGCAAACCCTCAGCACTTTCCCTAAATCAGCTCCAGAGGGTTTCCAGAACTTTGGAGCAGATATATGTGGAATGGGAGGTTCTGCTGATGGAAGGGAGGTCACCGAAAACCACCTCCCCTTCCTTTTCTGCCAACAAGTTCTCTTCTATCAGCTGACAGTCAGCATTGGCTATCATCCCATATGCCTGAACAACACCAGAGAATTCTAGTCAGCTGGGTATGTCTATGTGACAGCCAGATGAATGTGCTCTTCGTTAAATACTTGCTAGACTCGTTCTTAAATCCTGCTCATTTGTTTGGCTTGCATATTTTCCTTAGTCTTCAAATAATCCTCGTTCTATAATGTTTGTTAGCATTCTCAAGCTATGATTTGACAAACATTTCTACAGAACACCTGCCTACCCACAAAATCTGGCAAATATGCCAAAAGCGGCATCGATTCCCTGGTCCTTAAATGCTGAAGGAATTGTTACTGCATTTCTTCTTCCTAGAGCGACAATTTCATTACCATTCTTTTAAACTTATCTCTTTGATAAGTGTTCTCTGAAATTCCACAATTTTAAATCCAGCCAGTAGGTAGGATTCATTTCTTTTTGGGTGCTAGTAAATTAAGAACTCCCTTTAGAATTTCATTTTTCTTCCTATTTGGTTCCCGTTCATTGCTGAGTCATAATCTTTTGGCACCAGCCCTTGCAGCGGGAAGTGTGTTTCTGCTTTTGTTCTTTTTTATTTTTTTAAAAAATAAGACACATTGTCTTTTTAAACCTCACCATTGGGGGCAGAGATTGCCACTAACTTGCTTAGGTTGCTTGCAACAGTGGCACTTGACTCCAGCACTCCTTTGATTACTACTATAAATGCAACTTGCTATTTTCCGGCTGAATGGAAAAACAAATAGAATGCAAGTACACAGAGTCCTTGAAAATACATGCTAAAGGGATTTATTTTATTTTACTTTTTAGTGTTAGCTAAATAATTGTGTCAGATTTAGACCATAATCAAAACTTCAGATAGCTACATAGATAAGAACCCCTGCATTTTTTTTCTTTTTGAGGGAGGGTGTTTCTTCCTGTGCAGACAAAAAGTTTCAGAAACACTTTGAACGCTTTTTATAAAGCCAAATAAAGATTGAGGCAATTGTTGTCTAACGCTGATGTATGAATCGACTCTTGTTCCTCATTTTCAGCATCAAAAGCAAACAGTTGGGGGAAAGACCCACATGTGAAACAAGATAAAAGGATGCTGATTTCTTCATTTTCTTCTTCCTTTTACATAAAGAAAGGAGTATCAGCAACTTCAATAATTCAAACAGCTTTGCAAACACCATCATTACCATCTGGCTTAGAAGTTCCTATGCTGCTTTGCAAACACACAGGGGTGGGAGTGGGGTGGGGGAACAGGTTGGGTTTCACAATGAAATGGCTTATCTTGGCCTTTCTCAAAGTCCAAAGGGAATCAAAGCTTTGCAATAGAGAAACTGAGCTGAGGAAGTAAACTACCAATTTTCTGTCTTTGCAATGTTCACTGCTGTATAACAGAGTTCTTTTTATCATCAGTTGGTGGATGAATAAAGGGGGAGACCAAGCAAAAACACTTTTGCAATTTCCCAACACTTGTACAATGTTTGTAGACTTTACCTTCAGCCTATCCGATTATGGTTACCACTTTTCCTTGGCTGCATAGGTGGTACTTGTAAGGACTCAAAGTAGAGTATGCAGTTCACATTCCGAAGTTCAAGAAAGGAAACACTGTGTTAATATTTTCATAGTGATTTGGAAGGCTTCTGGTGCCGTCTTGCCATCTGACGTGACATCAATAAAACCTAAATACTAATTGTGACCTCCTTCTAAGAGTGTGGATCTTTAAGCAGTCACCATGGGACAGTCTAGTCAGAAAGTTCAGACAAGCACTAAGGAAAACAAACTCCAAGGGGAGCCCCCAACCCAGTAGCTCTGTGAGGCCTGAGCAAGCTGACTAACTGGGGATGGAGACAAAGCAAAGTGTCTGAATAAGAATGGGGTTTCCTGGAAGAGCAACATGGCCTGGCTGGTTGAAACCCTGAACAGAAGCACTCAACACCGAAATATCCTGCTGCAGGTCCCACTTGGAACAAGGCTATCATTGAAGGTTTCAAAATTTTGGGGAGAGTTGGTTTCTAAGATATGCCAGCCTCAGACTGTGGGGGGCTTTAAAAGAATGAACTTTTGAAGTGGATCTAGACTTCAGTTCTAGATTTGAGTAGTTTCATAAAAGTGGCCACCTGACAATCCTTCATTGAGGGTTTTTCTAAAGGTAGTCCATCGTCACCTGCTAGAAATTCTCCAAGTTCAAAATTGCAAAAACAAAAGAAAATGAAAGCATGGTACTTAAAGCTAGCTAGGAAACGTATTTTTTATCTATCACCAAGAGCCAGCCAGCCTGGCTTAGACTTGCCTCCCTCACTGAGAGGAAAGATAATAAGGATTACTGAGATTTCATATGAATATTGGTCCACTGGTACCAAAAAGAGTAAAACATCACTGACTACAAATACTTGTAAACCCTTTCCCATTATGACCACATTTTAATGGCCCACTCTGAAGTAATTGTGTGGACTTTTTCTTACTCCAATTTGTCACTCTTTTGGTGCTGGGGCTAAACCCTCTAATGATTTACCTATGAAAACAGTCCCTCCTCCTGCTGTTGCTGAACTGAAGCATTCTTCCCAAGGGCTGTGATTATGAAATGTCACTGTGGTAACAGTTGGAGTCAAATACATTTCTCTCTGTGTATTATTTCCCCCCTCCCTGCTCCATCTCTTTGTTCTGAATGTCTCTTCCCCACCCCACTGGAATAATGAGCAGAGGAGGATATAATGACAAGAGCAAGCATCTTGTAAGGGGGAAAGGAGCTACTTTTCCATAATTTGTGGGGAATGTAACGCTGTCAGTTGCTCCAGCTCTGTTAAGTGTTGTTGTAGGCAGTAGCGCCATTTCTGCCATGAGCAGCCAATGTATATGAGCAGGGCAAATTAGTGGTGCTCCAAGCAGGCCTTGAAGCAGCCAGAAAGCAAGACTGCCATTGCTACAGCTGCTACCCAAAGAGAGAGCCTCTCCAGTTGAGCTGTTCATTGAGCATTCTTCCCACTGCACAGAGATTATGCAGGGGTTATATGATGCCTGCTTTTTAACGAGCAACTGTTCTGATGGGTTCGCAACTGTTCTGATTGGATCCCTTCCAATCGGGATTCAGGCCTCATCATGGGACTGAAACTGCCTTGGTCGCACTGGTTGATGATCTCCGGCGGGCTAGGGACAAAGGTGAGAGCTGTTTCCTAGTTCTGCTGGATCTCTCAGCGGCGTTTGATACCATCGACCATAACATCCTTCTGGACCGTCTTGAGGGGCTGGGAGCTGGGGGCACTGTCATACAGTGGTTCCGCTCCTTCCTCCTGGGCCGTGTTCAGAAAGTGGTGGTGGGGGATGAGTGTTCAGACCCCTGGGCTCTCACTTGTGGGGTGCCTCAGGGTTCTGTCCTCTCCCCCATGCTTTTCAACATCTACATGCAGCCGCTGGGAGAGATCATCAGGGGGTTTGGGCTGGGTGTTCATCAGTATGCAGATGATACCCAGCTCTACCTTTCTTTCAAATCAGAACCAGTGAAGGCGGTGACAGTCCTGTGTGAGTGTCTGGAGGCGGTTGGAGGATGGATGGCGGCAAACAGATTGAGACTGAATCCTGACAAGACAGAAGTACTGTTTCTGGGGGACAGGAGGCGGGCAGGTGTGGGGGATTCCCTGGTCCTGAATGGGGTAACCGTGCCCCTGAAGGACCAGGTGCGCAGCCTGGGAGTCATTTTGGACTCACAGCTGTCCATGGAGGCACAGGTTAAATCCGTGTCCAGGGCAGCTGTGTACCAGCTCCATCTGGTACGTAGGCTGAGACCCTATCTGCCCGCGGACTGCCTTGCCAGAGTGGTGCATGCTCTGGTTATCTCCCGCTTGGACTACTGCAATGCGCTCTACGTGGGGCTACCTTTGAAGGTGACCCGGAAACTACAACTAATCCAGAATGCAACAGCCAGACTGGTGACTGGGAGCGGCCGCCGAGACCATATAACACCGGTCTTGAAAGACCTACATTGGCTCCCAGTACGTTTCCGAGCACAATTCAAAGTGTTGGTGCTGACCTTTAAAGCCCTAAACGGCCTCGGTCCAGTATACCTGAAGGAGCGTCTCCACCTCCATCGTTCTACCCGGACACTGAGGTCCAGCACCGAGGGCCTTCTGGCGGTTCCCCCACTGCGAGAAGCCAAGTTACAGGGAACCAGGCAGAGGGCCTTCTCGGTAGTGGCGCCCTCCCTGTGGAACGCCCTCCCACCAGATGTCAAAGAGAACAACAACTACCAGACTTTTAGAAGACATCTGAAGGCAGCCCTGTTTAGGGAAGCTTTTAATGTTTGATGTAACATAGTATTTTAATATTCTTTTGGAAGCTGCCCAGAGTGGCTGGGGAAACCCAGCCAGATGGGCGGGGTATAAATAATAAATTATTATTATTATATTATTATTCGCAGGGACGCTATACAGCAGTGAGCATTCATCCTGATGTGTTTGCACAGAGATTATACACCTTCCCATCAATTGATCATTATTAACCCTTTTCAATTCACTTTTTATGTTTTATGAAGTTTTTGTTTTAAAGTGGATTTGTTGTGGTAGAGCACTTTATCTGTAAAAAAAATAAAATCTAAGTTTTTGAAATGCAACTGAATCCAGCATCAGCAAAATAGTGACAGCCTGGAGGTGACCAGAGTCTCACAACACAGACTGATGGTCAAGCAGATTCCCTGAGCTGTAATCATGGGAAATCTAGGAGTCTTGGTTGACCACAAACTTGACATGAGCCAACAGTGTGACGCGGCAGCTAAAAAAGCCAATGCAATTCTGGGCTGCATCAGTAGGAGTATAGTATCTAGATCAAGGGAAGTAATAGTGCACTGTATTCTGCTCTGGTCAGACCTCACCTGGAGTACTGTGTCCAGTTCTGGGCACCACAGTTCAAGAAGGACACTGACAAACTGGAACGTGTCCAGAGGAGGGCAACCAAAATGGTCAAAGGTCTGGAAACGATGCCTTATGAGGAACGGCTAAGGGAGCTGGGCATGTTTAGCCTGGAGAAGAGGAGGTTAAGGGGTGATATGATAGCCATGTTCAAATATATAAAAGGATGTCACATAGAGGAGAGAGAAAGGTTGTTTTCTGCTGCTCCAGAGAAGCGGACATGGAGCAATGGATCCAAACTACAAGAAAGAAGATTCCACCTAAACATTAGGAAGAACTTCCTGACAGTAAGAGCTGTTCGACAGTGGAATTTGCTGCCAAGGAGTGTGGTGGAGTCTCCTTCTTTGGAGGTCTTTAAGCAGAGGCTTGACAACCATATGTCAGGAGTGCTCTGATGGTGTTTCCTGCTTGGCAGGGGGTTGGACTCGATGGCCCTTGTGGTCTCTTCCAACTCTATGATTCTATGATTCTATTCTAAATGCTTAAGAAGACATGTCTCAGCCTTTTCAGATTCTGACACACAGTGATAGGGGAAAGCTGGGTATTTTTCTTTTGTGCTGTGTTAATAAGAGATGGCTTGCCTCTGATAATGATTTTTTATCACACTTCTCCTAGGCCTCACTAAAGGTCAGAGCTGTCCACTGAATGCTGAAAGGCTAATTTGCTTTGGAGTTTCACATGTAGAACTCCTCTGTTCTCAGAATTCACAAGAAGTGCTCATAGAAGTGCTTGTAGAGCAGGCCTAGGCAAACTTGGCCCTCCAAATGTTTTGGGACTACAATTTGCATCATCCCTAGCTAACAGGACCAGTGGTCAGGGATGATGGGAATTGTAGTCTCAAAACATCTGGCGGGCCGAGTTTGCCTGTGCCTGCTGTAACTAAGCCTAGCAGTTTCTTGTCAAGCAATTGGAAAACTGGGGTGGGGTGGGTGGGAGGGATCAAAATAGTATGATTGGTATGAAAGATTATTCATTTAATCAAGAATAATAATAAATAAATAATTTATTTTTATTATTTATACCCCGCCCATCTGTCTGGGTTTCTCCTGCCACTCTGGGCGGCTCCCAACTGAATGTTAAAAGCACAATACAGCATTAAACATTAAAATCTAGGGACTATACTCATTATTGCCAAAGGTCTTGCACCACTAAAATAGTAGATTGGCTGTTGTTGTTTTAGTGTTAGCCATGCAGTATTTGATAGGGTCCCTACACACAATTAAAGTGTGGCCATTCATGTATTGCCAAAGAAGATATACATCACCCAAAAAGAGATTTTGCGTAAAATGTTGCACATGCGAATTGAGAGAGAAAGAGAATTTGTAAAGGAATTTTTATTTATTGAATTTATATCCCAACCTTTTCAGTGAACTTCATGGCTGAGCAGGGACATGAACCCTGGCCTCCGAGGTCCTAGTCCAACACTCTAACCACTACATAGGCTGGTTGCCATTTGTCTGTCTTGGGAGACAATGGAGGAGTGTGCCTTTGGGGTTGAGGTCAAACTTTTGTAAGGTTGCAGCTCTGATGCAGACTGATGTGGGAAGAGACATGTTTTGTTGCAGCTGGGGCAGATGTAGGCTTCCAGTTGTGCTGCTGTAGATGCACCATAGTATTTCTTCTCTCTGTGCTTCTCCCAGAAGTCATTCCTCCTCTGGTCACTGCTATGGATACATGATTTGACAGTCTTACTCCAAGCACTGCAGTCATCTGGGTTCATGTTACCAGCCTTATGTTTGCAGACACCTTTGTAATGCAGAGTTGGTCTGCCAATGAGTCTGGTGCAAGAAGCCAGCTCCCTGTAGAGCACATCTTTGGGAATCCTCCCATCTTCCAGTCTGTGGACGTGACCAAGCGTAGATGTCACTGAGACACGAGTGCAAACATTTTGGGAATGTTGGCTTGGGAGAGCACATATTTGTTTGTAATTCTGTTCTGCCACCACACACTACACTCCCTCAATTACTATAACTGAGTTTGAAATGCAATGTGTTTTATCATAGTGGTGAAGGCTGATCACGTGACCCATCGTTCAGCCCAGACACTGAGGTCCAGCTCTGAGGGCCTTCTGGCAGTTATTTCACTATGAGAAGTGAGGTTACAGGGAACCAGGCAGAGGGCCTTCTCGGTAGTGGCGCCTGCCCTGTGAAATGCCCTCCCATCAGATGTCAAGGAAATAAACAATTATCTGACTTTTAGAAGACATCTGAAGGCAGCCCTGTTTAAAGAAGTTTTTAATGTTTGATGTTTTATTGTGTTTTTAATATTCTGTTGAGAGCCGCCCAAAGTGGCTGGGGAAACCCAACCAGATGGGTGCAGTATAAATTATTATTAACAACAACAACTACCATCATCATCATGTGCCTGCCCAGTCTGCTCTCCAGTTGCTATCTGATGCGCAACTCTGAGACCCCTTAAAGAACCATGAGATGGGAGAGCAAGTGTCTTGAGGTTGTGGATCTTAAGATAGAACTTGCACATCTTTAAACTGGTTTCAGAACGGATAGGCCTTCAAATAGACTGTCCTCTGTAAAGATGAACACATAGCCACTTTGCCTGCCACATGCTGAGAAGGATGTAAGAACAGGTCTTTGTAGTACTCCAACTAACATTTCAGATGGTTCAGGAATTTGTGTTAATGCAGTGGTCAGTATATCCAAAATCTCGTATGCTGAAAGACAGCAGCTGGCATCCAACTGTGGCCTCCCGCCAGCAATGTGGACTTTTGCTCACACAGCTCCCTCTTATCCCCTCTTCAGATCCCTGCATGCGCCTCAAATATGTTTCTCAAGGACCATCACAGCCTCTCACACACTCTCAAAATATGCCCTGGAGGATTGAGGAAACCTTTGGAGAATATTTGGAGGTGGGGGGAACTGCAATGGGGATGAAAGGAATCGTCCCATGTACGATTTTGGCTATCACCTAGTAGCTCTTCTAACTGGGCCATTAGAATGGATAGTATTTAAAGGCTTGATTTGCACCCTTCCTCACCTGAGTCTCCTTCCAGCATTTACCACACTTTGAAACATTAGGCAGTCTAATCATTTTTTCCTGAATAACACGATTACTGCGGGAAAATAAATTAGGTCAACTTCTAGGTCAACCACACTGAAATATTTACACATTAAAGAGATTCTCTCAGTCCCCTTGATCCTTTAATTACCCAGTCTCAAACTTAGGTAGTTGGGGCTTGTAAAAATGGCAAGATAAATAGGAATATAGCATCATGGTGTATGTAATAAGCAATTAAATTTGTCCATTTTCCTAATCAGAATTGTAAATTATTCAGTTATGCCATTTTCTCTTACTCAATAGGAGTAACTATTTAACACAGGCACTTACATTTAAATTGCTCAATTCCAGATTTACCATGAGTTGTATTGAAAGTTAACCCAGCACCCAAACCAACATCATTCAAAATAATATTCTGCTTTCACACTGAATAAATCTTTACAGCCAGGTACCTTAAAATACTTTTCCAAAATGAACAAGTATCATTATCTTCCTTTGATTGACGGGGCAATTGAGATACAAAGTAGGTACTGTGAACCTAAAAGGTTATTCTGTGGACATGAAAAGCAGTAAATTAATGTACCTTAAATGTGAGATTTCAAACACAACCAGGTTCATTTAATTATGCTAACATTTCCATTTCTTCAGGCACATACTGTCACAAATAGCTGACTATAAGTGGTATTGTTCATCTCAAGGAAATTCAGAGGAAGTTGGGTGCAACTTTTTGAAAGGGAAGCGTATTGATTTTGGTTTTTTTTACCAGTTGCTGGACATCACAGGAAGAGAGAGTGCTCTTGTGCTCAGGTCCTGCTTGCTGGTTTCCCACAAGCATCTTGGTGGCCACTGTAAGAACAGGATGTTGGACTAGATGGGCCATCGGCCTGATCCAACAGACACTTCTTATGTTCTTATATTGGGAATTTACCTCAGTCCTAGTCTAATGAGGTCATAAAATTATTTGGTTCAATCCTATTGCAATGAGGTTGTAGAAACAGAAAGAATGAATAAGTCAATTCTACTTAGGACAAAGGTTGAAAGGTCATAGTGTGTAGAGCCATTGGACTGAATCTAGCGAAGACCTTATCTGAGCAAAGCAGCTTCCACACATCTAACAAAATATCCCCTCCTTGTCTTCTCCCCATATGCCCCCTGTATCCCCACCTCAATCTATTACCAAAAGGTTGGGGGAATTCCCAGAACAGATTTGGCGGTTGCAGAGTGAGGAGAAAGACAAAGTTCCACTGTACAAGCAAAAGTCATTCTGCTCACACAACAGCTTAGGCAGGTACAACCCAGTAATTATGGTGTTTAACATGAATAGTATTTAGGATTGCTGGGCCTTCAACAATACAATTCATAAGACTCAGGGGAGAGGCCTGCTGATATGGCACAGACACCAACTCCTGAAAGATAAAAAATAAATCTGAGTTTGGGGCAGAGTCCAGGGATGTGAAGTTCTAGAAAAATGAAAGGAGGTGGAATTAAGGGGGAATGGGAATTTGCAGTGAAACATGCTTTTTGCAGTGGAGTCTCCTTCTTTGGAGGTCTTTAAGCAGAGGCTTGACAACCATATGTCAGGAGTGCTCTGATGGTGTTTCCTGCTTGGCAGGGGGTTGGACTCGATGGCCCTTGTGGTCTCTTCCAACTCTATGATTCTATGATTCTATGATTCTATGTTATATCTTCCTTCAGAATTATGGAACTTAAAATAATGTTGCTACATCCAGTTGTGCAGTTGGAATACTCTGACATCCACAATTTGAGGCAGCAATATTAGTGATGATAGCTTTGCTACAGCTTAGAGACTATCATAATTAAACAGCATATAATTTGTAGAAATAAATAATTATTGCTGCATTTGGTTTGACATGCCCTCCAATATGTCACAGATGAACACGCTTGCAACCCATGCAAAGCCAAAGATTGCAAGCTCAGTTTGCATTTTCCTTAGTTGATCAGAAATGTTATCTTTCTAAATAGTTGCATGTGAAGACCCCCAAAATAAAGACACAATAGACACAGAATTTAGTTTAAGGTTTTGGGCATTAATTTTGGCCACAACTTTATTGATTAGAGCATGTGAGTAGTTGCTTAGGCATTGGTTCCAGACTACCTGAACCTGCACAGTGGCAGAAACAGGACTGACACTGGGCACCACCATATGTCAGTAAGGAAAAGCATCCTGGGGGAGTGAGAAGCTGGCTTTGATCTCACCTCACCCCAGGTGCTCCCAGGGGCTCTGGCATGGCCTTAGCCCCTTGACAGAGTTCAGACAAAAGCAAGACGAGCCCCTGGATTCCTTTAACGGAATTCTCTAGCAGCAGCGATGGAGGGGCAGGCACAGCCAACCACTTCCCCTCCACAAAACACTGAACCAATGCCTAACCTCCAAAGTTGTGACGATTTGCTACACGATAGGCAAAAACCAGATGGCAACAGCCAATCAGCCAAATGGCAAAATTCCTACTGGGCCCCTGCTCCAAAACCGACGACCCCTAGACAGGCATAGCAAGGCTAAAGAACAGCCCTAAATATAGGGTGGGAGGGCGGGTGACCCGATGCAAGTCACAGGAAAGAGAAAGCTCCCAGCAATGTGCAGCAGCTTAAATAGCCCCTTGGTAGCCAATAGACGACCCAACAGGCCAAATTTCTACCCCAGCAACTGAGGGGCAACCAATGCGGTGTTGTGGCTATCCAAATGGTCCCGCCCCACAGCAGGGAGGCAGTTTAGGTGATCTCACTACAACACGTGTCCTCCATGATGGAGGACACAATTTGCAGAATTATTATATAATGGAACAATGACTAACACCTGCTCAAAAGAGAGGTGCAGCTCTTCCTTGACACCAGGACTAGAACAAGCCATTTCTTTCACAAAATTTTAATTCTGCCAGAAGACTTCAATACCTTCCTTCTATACCAGCAGCATTGTGGAAGCACTGCTCCTAAGACTAATATTTTCAGAAGTCAGGTGAGTGGCTACTAGGAAGGACACTCCAGATATAGAGTGACTTTCCCAAATAGTTTTACCAGTGACCTACTTCATTATCTTTCAGTTGTGAAGAAAAATGGCCTGTTCTCTGTTGTTTTGACAGGATATAATGATGGATTTTATCTGTTATATTACATGCTACTTATGGACTGCTGTTATCTGCAGTTTGTTTTACAGTGCAATCCTACACATGACTTCAATGGGTCTTACTGTCAGGTAAGCGGCACCCTAAAATTGTTTTGTATTGAATTATGCATTTAAAGCTTTTTGCATGTCAATTGCCTTTGGTTTAGCAAATCTAGAGAGTTAATTGGGCTGAAGTCGTTTTTTTAAAAATAAATAAATTCTGAAGCAATTTCCTTTGAAATAATAATCAGGAAATGTGCATTGGTAGGGATATACAAAACGATCAATTTTAATTTCCAAGTTTCTCATTTTCCCCCTCTTAAACTCAATTCTTCAGGTTGTCTTAAAAAAAAAAAAAAAGTTCTCATGAAAATTCATCAATGTTTTAATGCAAATTTCTCCCAACAAATATATTTGCAATTATGCTCATTATACTCAATTTTGCAAACCATTTCCCCTTAATAAAATACATTTTTGTATGATACATTTTCATCCACACTTTACTTTAGTATACACATTTTTGTATGCATGACTGGAGAGCTCTGATGCAAAATTCAGAGAAGTCCAAATTTCAAAGGATAGCTGTTTTGTTTTATGATTTGTTTCAAATCTGAAATTGCAAATTAGAGAGGTTTGTCATCAAATGCAACCTTCTCAAATTCCCCCCCCCCCCATCCCTACATGTAGGGTCTGCTCATGGTGGTCTCTGGGAACAAGACAAACTCATCACTACAAATGCCATATTTAGCAGAAACCAAACTGTCTATGCATGTACAATCATAAGCAGCTGCAACCTCCTTTCTTGGAACCCTCACATTCACATGATCTTGCTAAGCCAAGGCTTATCTTAGCATGTCATGCAAACACAGCCCTTCTGTACATTCTATTCTTTTACTAATATATCAATTACACACGATTCATATTATGAGAGCATAAAGCCGATATGCACTTCCTTTTTTGACAGAATTACAATCTGGGTGGATCCAGTGGTGGAGCTTTCAGCTCCGGCTGGGGGAGCGGAGAGCAGGCAGGGATGTGGCTGCTGCGTATCACGGGGGCGTGGCACCCAGCGCGGGGGGGGGGGGGGCAGCTGCGATGGCACCCCACTGGGATCGTGCCACCAGAGGCTGTGAGCTCCCCTGCACCCCTGTTCCTCCACCAGTGGGTGGATCAAGGAAATGCTTTGCCAAATCTTGATTTCAGTAAGATTTGGCAAAGCTTCCATGATATTCTTACACAGAAGCTGGTAAAACGTGGGTTTGATGAGGTAACTGTTAGGTGAATTTGCAGTTGGTTGACTGACCGAACTGAAAGAGTGCTTACTAATGGTTCCTTATCATCCTGGGTGGTTGTAGGGGGGGGGAGACAAGTGGGGTGCCACAGGTTTCTGTACAATAACATCTTTATAAATTACCTGGATGAAGAAATTAAGGGAATGCTCATCAAATTTGCAGATAACAGCAAACTTGAAGGGTTAGCTAATGCAAGCAGAAAACAGAATCAGGATTCAAGATGATCTTAACAGATTGGAGAACTGGGCCCAAACTAGCAAACTCAATTTAAATATAGACAAAGATTCTACAACTTAAGCAGGAAGAATCAGCTGCACAAATATAAGATGAGGAACACCAGTCTTGCTAGTAGTGCATGTGAAAAAGATCAAGGGGTTTTAGTGGACCTCTATTCCCCTCATCGAGCTACAGTTGTCAGAGTGGTTTAACAATCAATCCTTCCCAGGGAACTCTGGGAATTTTAGCTGTGTGAGGGGAACCAATTCTAAAAAGGTACCTTCTTTGCAGAGTTGATAAATTCATCAACTGAACTCAGAACCTCCCATATTTATCAAGAAATTGAGGTTCTTCTTTCATGCTGCTAATGAGAACACACCACCAACAACAAGAACAACCACTTTACTACCCTGCCAGCATTTAACATATGTTAACCACCTTCCTTCCACATTCTATATATTAAAAAGTCACCCTTGATTTTCTCTAAGTATTTTCCCTATCTTGTTTATCATTTTCCCTGGGACCTAAGAATGGGGTCCATGTTTGCAGAAAATTGTTTTTCTTTGGCAGTTCTCTCATTTTTCATGCCTGATCAGTCAATTTATGTATGGCTGTGATTTATGAAGTTAGCTGTGTCCAATGAAGCACTGATTAAGCCAGCAGAGATTTCCAGTTTGGCACCATGGAGGATATGGCTGTCATTTGCTGGAGCTTGGCAACTGGGATTGCAAAACACTAGGGATTTCAGAGAGGTGTTCTGTTTTCTTAAAAAATAAGTAAGTTCAAGAAGCAAATCCAGTCTTTGATATGTTTATAGCTTTGCTCAACTGCAGATGGGCTGTAGCTTAGTGATAGGGCAAATGCTTCCAGGGATGTCACTGATTTAGAGAATTTGTCCCAATTTCTTATTTGATCTCTGAATGCCCCTCTTTTCCTTAGGATGTCCCCATTTTCATTGGAGAAATGTTGGAGGGTGTGGAGTCATCCGACACCCCCCCCCCGAGCCATCCTGTATAGGGAAGTGTGATACACACACACATGTATATAATTTTCTTTTTTACAATTGAAAATATTCCATTATTACATCCTTAAAATATCAGTGACTTCCCTTCTTCTCTTTCCATGGTTCATTTTACATATCATAAATCCCTGCATATTTTACAGAAACTATACCATTCAGTATTCCATTATTACATCCATCAAAACTTATTTACACTGCTGAATTTATCTCAATGCTGCCAACGTTTTCAGCTGTACAGCTTATTTAATAAGCATTTCTTCTCTAAACACATGTTCTTCTTGTTCTCTTATTCTATATGTTAAAGTTTTTTTAATGTTTAATATTTTATTCTGCTTTTATATATGTTGTAAGCTGCCCAGAGTGGCTGGGGAAACCCAGTAAGATATGTGGGGTATAAATAGTAAAGTTATTGAATGGGACGTCCCTATTTTCATCAGATAAATGTTGGAGGGTAAGCAAGTATTCTCTTATAAGGAAGTGAAGATACATTCTTTTCAAATCAAATTATAGCCAATAATTAGGCAAGAATTAAAAATGACTTCTCATGTATTTCCATGTATCACAATGGGTGAATAAAACGTACCACAGCGTCAATATAACCATCAGATTTAATCAAAATTCATCTACAGACAACTATCTACTATGAATATATATGAACTTCTGGAGGCTGAGGGGATGCTTTGTCATTAAACATATTGACCACAAGCTAACACAAAGAAAAACCATTTGAAATCAATGGGCTTACATCTGCCTAACTTGGATTGTGGTCTTGGATATCTAAGCTTCCTGGATCTCTAATTTTGGGTATTTTAATATTCTGAAAGGCAACGAAAAATGGAGACTTACCAAGTTATGGCACAGGCTGAATGCAAATTTGCCTCAGATTAGGGACCTTCACAATTAGGGGTAAAGAGATTATAGCAAGGCATTCTCACCCTTTCTGGCATTCCACCTGAAGTTTCAACAGGCCAGTTTCAAACTGGAGGCTTTAAACTGTTGCATTTAAGTCATTAAATGGTCTTGAGCAGTTTTCATTGAATAATGAGGAGGATTTACATTTTTTATGTGACCTGTGACTTTGGGTATTATTTTCCCACTCTAAATTCATTATTTTGGCTATTTCAAGCCACTGAAGTTCTTAGTAATCTACCATGACAAATTGTTGGCTCTAATTACTGGCTCTGAAATGTCCTTATGCACTGAGCCAGTGAAGCCTGTGCAGCTACTCATATCTGAATAAGTAAGTTAGGAGTGGAAGTTGCATTTCAAACAAAAAAGTGCTTATCCCAATCGACATTTCTGAGCATCGTATGCTATTGTTTTGATATTAGATGCTCCATCTACACTATGGATTTAAAGTAGCAACATACCACTTTGAACATTTGTGGCTTTTTACAAAGAATACTTTAGCAAACCGTGGTTTGCTAAAGGTACTGAGAGTTGTTGGGAGACTACAATTCCCATGTGTCCTGAACACCTGGCCTACCTGGCAGCAAGTCAGTATGCCAAGTCCAAAGTTCAAAGTCCAGCGGTCATTCCACACAAGCAAATTTCAAGGGTCAGGAAACGCAGTCCAAGGTCAATCCAAGTAGCCAAGTCATGATATAGTCCAGAGTCAAACCTGAACTATGGAAGTTCAGGAGCAACCAAGTCAAGGTCTGTCAACATGGGCAGTTGAGCAGATGCATCACCTCAGCTCTGCTTCCCTTTTATGCTTTGCATGCTGATTGCAGCACCTGGGCTTGATGTGATCCTCACCTGTTCTGAGCCTACTCCAGCTGAGGAATCACACCCCTCCTCCCAGAGCTAGCAAGCCCCACCTGGCCAGCTAGGGAGCTGGGCTGTGGCCCTTGCCTGCTTCAGCCTCCTAGAACATCCTTCTGACTGTTCCTTATGCCTCAGAGTCCGCCATGTTCATGGAGACAGGGGCCCCTCTGGCTCTGGTAATGGATCCTGCAACTCTGGTTCCTGTGCCCTGACCCCCGCCCCCAGCCCCTCACCATCCTCTGTCACTCTATGAGTACTTCCTTCCCCATCCCATGCTTGCCCCAGTGTGGCCCAATCCTGGCTACACTCCTCACTGGGATCTGCTTCCACCAGTGCACAGGAACCAGTTCTGTGAGTGAAATATGGGTCTCCTAACAACGCTCAGCACTCTCAGTAAACTAGTTTCCAGAATTCTTTGGGGGAAGCTGTCACTCTTTAATGTGATATGATACTGCTTCAAATGTATAGTGCAAGTGGGACCCAGTCTCTCTGTTCTAATGCGGTAAAAATAGTTTTTATTGTATAGTTGAGCCCACAAGAATGTTCATCTGATTTGAATGGTAATGTTCTGAGCATGATTAAATATAAAATTCACTTTTACATTCCCCAGCTGTGAAATAAGTTCAATTAGTTCACCATGCTGTTGCTAACACGTCCCTCCTCCGAGGGTTGCTATGGCAATTTCACAGATTAAAAATGGTGATTATGTTGGGGGTTGGCCCTCCTGAATTCACCTAGTAGTCTGTCTCCTCCCAATGAGGCTAAACTTGAATAAGACTTAAATCAAAGGTTATAAGGGGAACTCACACACCCAGTTACTCCTAGGTGTTCCTTAAAATACATTTGGGACCATGTCACAACAACTAAAGTCAGAAAAAGGAGCGGATCCAATTAGAGCAGAATGTCTAGCTGCAGTTTGGGAGATGCAAGCAGAGAACTTTGGCCTCCTCATAAAGTAGAAAAAGAACTGTGGTTCATCTGACTGGAATGCCAAATCACCAAGTTCAGGAAATGATAAAGCAAGTAAAGAGAACAGAAGTAGCCATCATGGTTGTGGACTACAACTTCCATTGACCCTAGCCGTACGGCCAATGGAGAAGGAAGATGAGAGTTGTTGTCCACAACAGTGAGAAGATACATGGGCTATGCTGGGGGAGACCATGCGGTGAAGCACTGGGCCTGATAAGTTGGTTGGAGGAGTGTAACCCAGAGAACACAAATTTACCTTATTATTATTTATTAAATTTATATACCGCCCTATACCTGCAGCTCTCACGGCTGTTCACAACATAAAAGCACAATATAAAAATATAAAATACATGTTGTTGTTGTTTAGTTGTTTAGTCCTGTCCGATTCTTCGTGACCTCATGGACCAGAGCACGCCAGGCACTCCTGTCTTCCACTGCCTCCTGCAGTTTGGTCAAACTCATGTTAGTAGCTTCGCAAACACTGTCGAACCATCTTGTCCTCTGGCGTCCCCTTCTCCTTGTGCCTTCAATCTTTCCCAACATCAGGGTCTTTTCCAGGGAGTTTTCTCTTCTCATGAGGTGGCCAAAGTATACATAATAAATTCCTAATAATTCTCCCTCCCCCCTTAAAAGATACAGTTAAAGCAGGAGAGGAGGTAGATACAGCTTATCCTACCCATTCTTCTCATAGGGTTGTATTGAATGCCAGCCCTATGAAGAGTAGGCCCATTGAAATAAATGGATCTTATACATCACAAGTGTCCCGAAAAAGATGGACATCCTGTTTTCTCGCACAAGAGCATGGCAGCCATTTTGGGTGCTGTGATATTTGTGTGATTTTTCATTGAGATATTGCCCTGAAAAATGCCCCGCCCAAGTGCATATTTTGGGTTCCATGATCTCACATCAGTTACAGGATTCATGTGGGAGCACAGGCGGGAAGACGTGTGTCCCAGTTTTGGTACTCAAGATGTTGGAGGTTATGGGATCTAAGTTCACCTTTTTAAACCCCAGTCGGCAAACTTCGAGTAGGAAAAGCATTGGCTACACCCCAGGTTCTTTTCATCTACCTTTTTCCCTACCTGCAGCAGTGAGCAGGAGCAGCATCCCTCATTTATCTTACTGCTAGCAAAGGAGGAAGCAGCTGGAAGGTCCAGGGCAGCAAAGGCTGGGAATACCTATGACTCAACATGATGCATAAAACCAGGTCTGTGAAGCAAAGCTGCTACAGGCAACAACTGATTTATATGCAACCAACTGATGCACAACCATGCACATGTGCATCGTGGCAACCCAGAAAAGGCTTGAAAGCGGGGCATAACAGGGCGTAGCAGGCTTATGCATGCTCTGCCATCATGCACGATGACCTGGAACAAAACCTCCACACAAATCGGGGGCTGCTTGTATACCACTTACTCACTTGGCATTAGGTGTGTGGCTGGGGCAACCCAGTTCAGATGGTCAGGGTGCAAATAATAGAATTATTATTAAAATTATTATTATCTCAGGAATATGTGCCTTGCAGAGTTTTCTCGAAGGCACAGTTTGAGCAGATGGAGCTTCTCTTGCCATATGAGATTTCTGAAGCAAAAAAAATGTACCTGCACAAAATTGCTTCTGTACACAAGAACTTTGCCCCATTTTAAAAGTGTCAGCTTTATCATAAGCCACAGTTTCAATACAGAAAGCGTGTTTACTTTTCTGCTAATGCTAGGCAGGTTGTCAGTAGATGAAATGTTTCGAGAGTGGACAGTGCTCTCCTGTCAGGTAAAAAATCAGCAAGCACCACTTTCTGATTTATTATCTTTATATATCACCCTTTATCCAAAGATCTCAAGGCTTTTCACAAGATAAAATAATAAAATAATAATAAATCCTATCAATGCCTTGAATGGAGTTCAGGGAGCTCATTTGCAGTTTACTTCCCAAATATGAATATCCATGACATATAAATTAATATTCCAGAAAGACATTTTAATCACCACACACTAACATAAAAGTGCTACAACTTCAATTCAGCAATGCTTGTGCAAAGGGAATTTCATACTATTTTTTTGCCTTCCTGATACAGAACAACAACACTAATGATAATGCAATGCAAATGCAGTGTCCTAATGATATTGAAGTCTGAAATATTCCTCTGTTTATGAAGTATATGTAGTTTATGAAGTATATGAAGTTTTATCAAATCAAGGCTCCCTTCTTTGGACATAATGAATCTATTACTGTCCCTTTCCCTTTGAAGTTTATAGACGTGGCAATACATGCAGCAAAATACACATTAAAAGAGCTACCCTGCCTGTGAAATCTCTGAGAGTTTTCTATTGCCCTGGTTGTGAGAGAAATCAAACTGTTCAGTGCCATATGTACTAGACACTGGAGACATGTTTGAATACACTTCCTACAGAGATGTAATTTCTGAAATGTCTTTTCTACATTATGTTAAGTAAATTCATCTATTTCTTGACATTGACTATTACAGGAATCCAGTGGTGTTTTATTTTTTAATGCCTGGAAAGAAAATAGCCAGTTTGTGAAACAGGGATGACCAAAGGATATGATTAGGCTTTCAAGGAAACTCTTGAAAACTATATGCAATGGCCCTGTTCTGAAAGAACCCAAAGTGGGAATTCAGAAGGTCAAGTCTGCATGCTTGGCTCATCCTTAAGAACAGCTGTGTGAACTGCAGATATCTATTTTTACCATTTCTGCTTTCATGCTGCGCCTACAACATTCTAATAATGCATATGAACAAGCAGTTAAATTGCTTTGTGTGTGGTATCGATATGCCAGGGCAATCTCATTCTCCAGCTCAATTCAGATGCCATGCCCAAGCAAAACTATGGTGAAGAAAGCTTGACTATTGTTTCGTGTGATGCCTGAAATTGGGACGTCTGCCAGCAGGACATGAATAAAAGTCTTTTCCCACTGTTGTTCTCCAGTTGCAGGGCCGTCTTAAGCATATCTGGCACCGTGGTGCAAAGATTCCCTCTGGTGCCCCCCCGGCACCTCCGAAACAGGGGAGGGGGGTGGAAAATGTCCTCTGCCTCCCCCACCACCCTGATCCCTGGCATGGTGGCAGCGATCAAGCAGGAAAACATGCTGGTGGACATGCTCTCTGGCATTGGAGTGCCCGAGAAGGCAGCCCAGGAAGACTGTGTGCCGCCTTTCATCAGGAAACAGGAGGACAACGACCAGGAGCAGGGCTGTCTTTAGGAGATGCTGAGGCTTGGGAGATCCTAAGCCTCTGCAGGGATCGCTCTCCTCCTGCGGAGGCTTGGGAAGGAAGCTGCCCGCCCTCCAGCCATATAGTTGGCGGGGCGCAGCTGGCGGACGTGCAGGGAAAGGGGAGGCTGCCGGCAAAGCCACACAGCTCCCTCACTTGCTAGGGTGTCCCTGAGAGACCAGCGCCCTGGCACAATGAACCACTAAGACCAATGGGAATGATGGCTCTGTCCAGTTGTTCTCCAGTGGTATTCAGAAGTATTCTTTCTCTGATCCTATACAACCATCATAACTAGTAACCATTGATAGTCTTCTCTTCCATTAATTTGTCTATTCTTCTTAGACCATTAGGTTGATGACCATGACTGAAAGCAGTCCAAGGGCTTGGTATGCATGAGCAGCTGCCTTTTGAAGGCTGCTGTCTATAGAAACCACTGCAGGTTATTGAAATTACTAGCCGCACACTGAAAGTCAGCTATCCCTGCTCCACTGAAAACCCAGTCGAAGGTAGCATGATGATAGCAATATCCTTTGCATGGTGATTCATCGGCTCAGTTCAGACATCACATCAAAACATGATTTTGATTTGTGCTCTTGTTTAGGACCATATTTTGAACTTGCAAACATACCTGCAAGCAAAGCACTGCTCACTGTAGCGCATGTAAGAGCTGTGTTTTGCTCCTTCTGCTCCAAACAATCTAGAACACAGTTCTTACAGGCTTTACAGTGAGCATTTGATTAAAATAAAAATTTAATTAATTTTAATTGTAACAAACATCATATAAAAATAAACATGGGGGGAGTTCAAATACAACTGTAACATTTTCCATATTGTTTATACAATCAGTACAACCTCAAAATGTGGGATTTTTCATATCCCTTGACTTCCCTCTACCCTCTCCATGGTTCCATTATTTTCATTATTAACTCATGCATGTCCAAATTCAATTCTCCATCTATTTGTATCTAATTCTATCTTTCATTAAAATACTGCAAATGTTTTTTAGAATCCTGCTGACGTATCAACTTGTATACAATGCTTTGAGGGAAGTCATAAAGGAGAAATTGGTGATAAATAAGATGTTCTGATTGTATAATTTTGTATTGGAAAATGAATAAAAATATTTACAAAAAAAGAAAGAAATATATGCAATAAATATTTCCCATTCATTTTAAAATTTGTCATCCTGATTTCTGAGTCTTCCTGTTAACTTTGCCATTTCAGCATATTCCATTAACTTCATTTGCCAATCTATTTTCTTGGGTATTTTTTCCTCTTTCCAAAATCAGGCTATCAATATTTATGCGGCCGTAGTTACATACATAAAAAGATTTCTATATTTTTTCAGTATTTCCCTTCCAATAATTCCTAGTAAGAAAGCTGTGGGTTTTTTTTAATAAAAGTAATTTTAAAAATTTTCTGCAATTCATTATATATCATTTCCCATTTTTTACATAACTTTACATTGCCACCACATATGGAAAAATGTACCTTCTGCTTCTTTACATTTCCAACATTTCTTTTTTTTGGGTTTGTACATTTGTGCTAATTTAACTGGTGTTAAATACCACCCATACTTCATTTTCATATAATTTTCTTTTACCAATGTATAAGCCGTAAATTTCAGATCGTTTTCCCACACTTTCCCACAAGTGAGCATTTGAGGTCAAGATAAATGGCATGAGCTTCCCATGTGTAACCATGTCAAGCCAACAATCAATTTCATTGCAGTGCTTATGAATTTGGATGGAAGTCTCCAAGGAACAGGGATACAAGAAGGAAACATGTCTTCAAAGATTGCAGTTGATTGACCACCATGACAGTTAAGTAAGATTCACACTTAAGCACCTAAGTTACACTTGAATGGACTACTGGAGAGAAGGAAACAGAATACTTTTTCAAATCTGTTAATTCAAACATGTATCTCATTATCTTTTTTGGGCAAGAAAACAGAGGACACTTTTTACTGGTAGTATTTGTACTTGTGCTTTAAACTAAGATAGAAAAAGTTTGAAAAAAAGTGAAGCAGGATTTCATCCACACATGGACATTTTTCAAGAACTTCTCTATCTGTAAACTAATAATAATAAAGCAGCAGCTACCTCTGAAATGTGTGTATATTATGTATACTATATTATGGATGCCTTTTCTAGCATAGTATATAAGATATAAGCAGACTTTCAAATTCTCTCCTTCCTTCTGAAGTCGGTGCGTTTATGTGCCAAGGAAAGCCTGACCTGCTGAATTTTTGCTTGCCATGCAGCTGTTAAAGGCATGGGAGTTCAGTCAGAACAACATGTTAACAATCACTTGTTGATGCTGTTAAGAAATGTATGTTGTGACTATACACAATATAGCAAGGCCTTCTCTGTGCAAGTCGGGCTGCATCAGAAGAAAGGATTAGGGAGGAAATTTACCTAATTAGCATGTTCTGAACCAATATGTGAATCAAGGCTCACCTATCCTTCAAGATTCACACTTCTGCAAATTTTGCAGTTTAGTTTTCTAACAAAAATATTTTATAAAAAGCACATATTGAGGGAAAGCATGCACAAAACCGTATATAATGTTGCACACAAATTAGATGAATTTTCATTATAAATGTGGAAACTGATGTAGAAATGAGGCGATAAGAAAATATTAGAAAAGTAAGTAATGGAGAGTAATGAAAATTATCTCTAATTATATGGGGACAGGCTCCACCATGACCAACCATGGTTCCACATAAACCAACCATGCTCTGTGATGTTGCTGTAGGGCAGGACCTTGGCTTTCTTCCTCATTACATGCGTGCCAGGTCATGCTCTTGTCTACTGTCAGATTTAGGGAGGCACTTTTGGGTTTCCAAGTATCTCTGTTCCTTTTTACCAGAGATTGGTTGCCTTTCTAGCTTGGCTAGGATAACTGAAAATATTAAACACTAGGTCCAGCTAATTGGTTTGAAAGATAATTCAAAGGAAAGGAACATAACCCTGTGGTAGATGAGATGTTTTCTTTGCAGAATATCACAGGTTTAATCCATAGCATTTTCTCACTGCAGGATCTTAAGTAGCAGAATTAGGAAGTAATTCTGCTTGTGACCTTGGAGAGTGTGGGGGTACAGCACCTGCTTTGCTTGCAGAAGGTCTCAGATTTAATTTCTGTCATCTGCAGGAATGGAAGGGCAAGACTTTTGCCTGAAACTTTGGAAAACTGCTGCCAGTTAGTGTGGACAAGCCTTAGCCAAATGGACCAATGGTATAAGGCAACTTCCCACCTTCCTCGTCAGAACAGACAATATTGGTTGATGGACCATTGGTCTGAATCAGTATAGTGAAGCAGTTTCAATGTGTTGCAGATATGAACATATTTTCCAAGGTTTGTGCCAATATTATGCTATAATACAGACTATAGTAGAGATTTCTCCTCAGTGCAGGTTGCATATCGCAGTAACCCTGCGCCGTTGCTTCAAGCTGCTGTGCTTATTGGACTGAAAGTTTTTCTACAGGACTGTTCATTTTCCAGTGGTATTGCAATTTTCCACTGGACTTGCCATGTTTCTAACTGAGTTACAATTTTTTCTAATTGAACTATAATGACACTAATTTAGCTGCTTGTTTCTGGGAGAGCAAACACGAAGTCCTAAATCATTCCCCAGGGTAGAAAAATCCGTAAGTGAAAGAAACTCATTGTGGGGTAAAAAAAATCTTTGCAAAGATTTTTGAAGATCTGCATATCTTCAATGCTGTAAAATCCTGAAATTTGAAAGGAGAGAGGAAGAACAGTAATTTCTGGGAGATTAAAGCTTGGGACCATTTTTAAGGGTTAGACACTGGGTTTGGGGCTTGGTTCTGAGAAGAGAAACATGTTTAGACACTTTTTATGGCTCTGAAAGTACAGATCAGTGGAACATCCTGGCTTTCTTCTGGAAAAAGCACCTCTGCTACTTCCAGAGTCCATATTGAATACCATTGGCTGGGGCAGGCAGAATTCTGGTTTGCCAGAATCTACTTTGGTTTTGTTTTTTTACTAGAATCTTGAGTTCCGCTAGCTGGAGCCCAGTGCAATTGACATACATTTAATACTAACGAATTGTGAACCCAGGCATTTGGTCTGAGTGACAGAACTGAATGGAGCACATAGCAATCCACTCCTGGTTATTCCTCCCCCAAATTCCCCAACTCCAGCTTTCTTTACCTTGGAAGTGTGTTTCGAGGAAAGAATCATTTTGTGATTGCCACTGCTAAACAATTGAGTCAGAATTTTCTGCTGAACTACCTCTATTTATCCAGAGATGTACTATTATATATAGAATAGAATTGTAGAGTTGGGAGGGACCCTGAGGTTTATATATTCCAAGCTCTTGCAATGCAGGAATCTCAGCTAAATCATGCAAGACAGATGGCCATCCAACCTTGCTTAAAAACCTGAAAGAAAGGAGCGTCCACCTCCTCCTGAGGGAGTCTGTTCCACTGTCAAACAGCTCTTACTGTCAGAAAGTTCTTATTGATTCAAAATCACATTAATACATTGGTTTGGTATATCTTCTGTCTCCCCCACACCATAGTGTCCGGCCTTGACATAGAATGAGTTGGACCCTGAGAGCTTTACAAGACATTATTCCTTGCCTTGCAAGCACAGAGGACTCCTGTGTTGACCTAGCATTTATTTGTTTGCGACATTTGTATCTAACCACCACAGCATACAATTTCTCTGGATGAAATACTAAACAAAAACAAAAACTTCTAATAATCATGTTTCGTTTATTTAAGTACAAAATGAAGCATAAAACCAATTAAGCACTAAACTTGCAAAACCAAAACTCATCATGTTCCCAAAGTTGAACACAGATTTAAAAACAGAAAGGCTCAGACTGAATAGTTATTTAAAAGGCCGGGGGGGGGGGGGCAGGCAGAAAGGTCTATCTTCCCTAAAGTCCTCAAAGAAGAAAGCAGGCAAGCTTCTCTGAAGAAGTTCTTAAGGTACATGTGCGTCGTAGAATCATAAAACTGGAAGTGGCTCAGTTTTTCAAGCAACATGCTTCCAAGCCATTTAGGACTTTACAGGTTGAAACCAGAACTTTACTTTGGTCCCAGAAACAGATGTGGTATGATTACTTTGTTGTGCTGAATTGCATGGTGACAGTTACCAAAAGTATGTTGCATAAGGTCTTTCCATAGAATCATAGAATTTGTAGAGTTGGAAGGGACCAGGTGGGTCATCTATCTAGTCCAACCCCCTGCAATGCAGGAATATTTTGCCCAGTGTGGGAGGAGAGGGGAAAGTCTCATTGTACCTGCAGAAATCATTCTGCTTACATGGATATTTAGTAGGATACAACCAAATATCTGCTGTTTGTGAGAACAAGGGCCAAATTATACTTCTCAAGCTCAATAATCTCATCAGATAAAAGATGTGCTTAGGGTAGTGTGAGATACATAGCAGTTCCTAGCAACGGGTTCTGTTTTAAACCATGTATCCCAGGAAACACCTTGGATGCCATCCCAGAAGTGTCTTACTATTTATTCACCATTGCTTTAATGTCTCATTTTCAGCCACAGATGCCCTATTGAACTAAAGTGTTGACATGTGGGTCTTTCTGAACAGATATGAACTTGATTAGAAAAGCTATTAAAGACAGGGATAGTAAAGTATCAAGCATGCTTCAATTTCTGGAACCTGCAATTCAGATACATTGGGAATTCAATAAACCCTTCTATTTTGATTTTTTTAAAGAAAAGATTATTCTGAAAGCTACCTTGACATGAAGTGGTCAGAAGTGGTTGGCTCTATTCCAGTTTGGCCACTGACTTGTTTTGTGTATCCTTTGGCACATACCTTCCCTTGATGATGTTTTTTGGTGTGTTTGATAGAGATTCTTATCATTTAAAATACTATTTATGCTGAAACCTTAGTCTGTTGCATAACTGATGCTCAAAATTGGAGGCTCGGAATTATATCATTCCCCATTCCCATACACCAATTATTATTATTATTATGTTATTGTTATTGTTATTACCCTGACCATCTAGGTGGGTTTCCCCAGCCACGCTGGGTAGCTTACAGAAAATATAATTTTCTGATAACTTTCTGAGAATAGAATATTTTGTAAATTAATATCAAATGCTGAACCATTCAAAAAGCTGAAAAATAAGCACAATTATATATTCAGAATGATCCCACAGAAAGGGGGGTGCTTTAAATGTCAATGCATCTGTTCATATTGCAAATACTTGAGGTGGAAATAATTCAATATGTTTGCTCCCTGTGTCTACCACAAAGGGAGTTCTGATATCAGCATCACCTCCCAATGTTATTATGACATAAATAATTGTAAAAGTGTTTTGGTACCAGAGCATTTCAGGGAATAGCATATCATGTCATTTTGCATCAGTAGCCAAACATTTGAAGGAAAACGTCTTTAAAAAAGCCTGTTCACAGGAAAAATTATTCTTGTTATTATTTTTGTGTGAAAGCCAATTTCAGCTACTAACGGAAACGTTACTGGCCTGAATCGTGGCTGGAAAATAAAAATGTAGGGATATTGAAACCTATCACCATATTCTAAGCAGAAACCAGTGAACAGGACCATAGAATAGGTTTCTACTTTAAATTAGTCACTAATCCCATTTACTGCCATTCCTTTCTCAGATTAAAACTGCTCTACACATTCTGAATAATCACAAAGTCTAGCACTAAATGACTTGGGAGTTCGGGTCAGGAATTCAAAGTTTAACTGCTTATCCACATCAGTGCAGCAGTCCTAAACACTTACTGGCAGTAAGTACAATCTTCAAGGACCTTAAATATTTCACAGGAGCGCACTAATGTCAGTAGAATGGTGACAAGGACTTAGTTCTGAGTAGACTCAACTGAGTAGGATCACACTGCTATTGAGGAGAAGGGAGAATGTTTTCTACATTAAACATTAATAGAATGTTTAAAAAACCTATTATTATTATTATTATTATTATTATTAATGCATTCCACTACTGTGGCTCGAGTTTTGTTAGCCCCCAAATGGAAATCAAGTGAAGTCCAAACTAAAGAAGAATGGCAACTTAAATTGATGGACCTAGCATACAGAATAAGAGAACAAAAAGAACATATGTTTAAAGAAGATTGGAAAATGTTTATTGAATATATGGAGGAAAATTGTGTTTATTTGAAAACGTGACCAGCATTAAGATAAATTCAACAGTGTAAATAAGTTTTGATGGATGTAATAATGGAATACCTAATGGTTTAATTTATATAAAAATATGCAATATTTATGTTTTGCAGAATGAACCAAGGAAAGAGAAGAAGGGAAGTCATTTATATTTTAAGGTTGTTTAAATGAGTATTCTAAAAATGTAAAACAGAAAAATTAATAAAAATTATAGGAAAAAGAATGTTTAAAAAACAATTAAACATTGATAGAATTAAAACTATATACATATATAACGTCTATTTAAAACATACCAGTAATTACAATAAAAGCAGCACAGCACCAGCCCCTTAGTTAAAAGAGGTCAATTTCCGAAAAGCCTGTTGAAACAAGAAAGTCTTTACCTGCTGGTAGGACAGCAAGGAAGCAGCCAGTCTAGCTCCTTGTGGCAGGGAGTTCCAAAGTCTGGCAGTGGTCACTGAGAAGGCCCTTTCCCATGTTCCTACCAAGCATAGCTGTGAGGGTGGTAAGACTGAGAGAAAAGCCTTCCTTGAAGATCTCAAAACCCAAGCAGGTTCCTGTGAGAGAATATGTTCTTTCACATAGCTTGGACCTAAGCCATGTAGGGCTTCATATGTAATAGCCAGCACTTTGAATTGTACTTGGAAACAGACCAATAACCAGCAGAACTGGGAGTCCTATGCTCCTTTTAACCAGCCTCAGTCAACAATCTGGCCGCAGCCCTTTGAGCCAGCTGAAGGTCCTGAGCACTTTTCAAAGGCAGCTGCGTGTAGTGTGTCACTGGGAAAATTGTGATGCTAATAATTAAAGGGGTATCACATAAATCTCATGGCTCCAAGTAAAGGCGTTTCTTGGGACTCTTTTAAAGAAATTGCTGTTTAGTCATTTAGTCGTGACCGACTCTTCATGGCCCCATGGTCACGAAGAAATAGAATGATCCAAAGAAATAGAATGATCCAAATCAGGGAATATTCATGTAAAGTAATCTGCCTGCTGACAAAAATGTCATTGATAGATAAAGGAAAAAGAAAAAGGCGTCTTCACTGTTTATAGGTAAGATTCTGAATTTTTTTTATTTTGCCTAGAAGACTTTTATCCAGGGATACAGCCATAACATTCAGATGGACTCTTCTTTTTGTTCCAAATATTAATAGCTATTTGTCCATAAGAGTCATTATCTCCTAATCTTCTGACCTGGTGAAGTCAACTTAAGGGTCAGTTTACAAATGATGTTCAGTCACACCATATGTCCCCCCCCCCCCAATATCTTTCAAAATAAAGAGCAGTCTTATGGGCTGGAATCTGAAATGTTATCCTGGAATCAGTGCAGTGGAAAAAGAACGGGGCTTCTTAACTCCTCCTAGCAACCTCCTCCACGTTAGCCATTGCCTCTCCCAACCAGGGGAAAAGATACAAGTAGTATCTTACCCACATCTCTGGTCTCGCATCTATTTTTAGAGGTCAATATTTTCATCTTACTCATTCCCCCCCCCCCCCACAATAGATCATTTTATTCATATTTTTTTACAGTAGCTCATGCAAAATTATCCCTGGGAAGAGTGTTTCTAGCAATTCATGGCCATAAAGTGTAATGCCAACATTCACACAGAATCTATTTAATAGACGGACCAATAATTTCCAGGCACAATTCAGTCATGATTTAGCCTGAGACCATCAACGCGTCTGCAAATCAAATTCTTCTGCCAAATCAAAGCTGACTCACCTTCTCAGTACAAACAGAAAATAATGACAATGGCCATGAGATGTTGTTTGAAAAACTGTCTTTGACTAACAACTAAGCAGAGCACAGATTTACATGTATTTTGGAGATTAAGCAAGGGGTATAAATACTGTTAGAATTCCTGCTCCATGATTGCAGTCATGGGATTTTTGTCTATCACATGACGGTGTATGTTTTGACTCCACAGAGTGGGAAGTGACGGAAGTAGGATGTTACTGTGTTCCGTGAAGTGGGACTATTGTCCTTTGTCCTTTCTCTTTGCTGTCTGATGCTAGAGAGAGAGGGAGCCATGTTGCAGTGCTCCGTGTGTGTTTATATGTAAATAAAGTAGATTAGCCAAAATGCTGAGTTGCTGAGGTCTGTTACGCAAGCTGCACAAACTCTGTGGATCCCTAAGTGTGCTGGTGTCTGATAGCATTGGTCGCTGTGATGTTTGGGCTGAAGAAAGCTTTTGAAGCTCCCGAACGATCGACCAGGAGGGAGACAACATGCCAGTCAGGCATGTGTCTCTGCCAGGGTCCTACTCGAGTGTAGGCTGAGCTCCCCTATGTAACATTCACTGCTCATTACTTTTTAGATACTTATAGGAAACACCACTAGGCGGAGCTTATCTGCTTACTTCTAGATACCTGTTTAAGAAAAGAAAACCTCATTGGTCCTGGTTACCTGATTATTCCATTATGTTTCTTGCTACCAGCAGTTATTTTGTTATGACCATTTGCTCTAGTACAGGGGTCAGCAAAAAATTTTAGCCGTGGGTCGGTCCACTGTCCCTCAGACCTTGTGGCAGGGTGGACAAGTGGCACTGGGGGGGGGGGCTGGAAGAAGAGGTGAGGGGGAGCAGTAGTCCTCCTCCCCACCTGAACCCCCAGCCACTGTGCTTACCTTCCCAGGGGCTGATGCCGCCACCACCACCACCACCGCTGCTGCTGCTGCTTCTCATTGGTAGGCAGAGCGAGCTCATCCACTCCGCTCTCTGGCCCACAGGAGCACCAGGGCGGCAGTGGAAGGAATATGAGCAGCGTGAAAGGGCTGGCTCTGAAGAGGGGCTGCTTAAAATGGCGCTCAGCCAGCTCAGCCCAGCCCCCTTCCTCCTCTGGGCGGGGAGAAGCCAGGAGAAGGGAGGAAGGAGGCACCGCCGCAGTGTGTGTGTGTAAAATGGAATTGTGGGGGTGGGGGGTGGCACAGCCCAAATGAACAGAATCCCCACGCCGATCCACGGACAGTCCGTGGGCCGGATCCTGAACATAGCTGTCAACCTTCCCTTTTTTTGCGGGAAATTCCCTTATTCCATTGCCGTTTCCTGCTGCTATCCCAGATTGTTAGATATCCAGGAGACTGTCCCTGGGACAGGTGAGGCTGCTGATCCCTTATTTTCAAATCTGAAAGTTGACAGCTGTGATCCTGAAGGCTATTGGGCCTGATCTGGCCCGTGGACCTTAGTTTGCCAATCCCTGCTCTAGTAAGGCCTCATTCTTCTGCCATGCTGTGAATGAAATGCAGTGCAGTATAGCAACATAAAGCTAATGATATCCATTGCCTCTCTACCACAGCATGATGACCAACTCACTCCTACATCTTATTCAGCATGCATTAGCACCATTCTACTGACATTAGTGTGCTCCTATGAAATATTTAAGGTCCTTGAAGATTGTATACTGCATGTATTATATCTCCAATCTTAGGATGTGGCTACTCAGAAGAAATCCCCATTGAATTAATGGTACATATGGGAGTAAGTGTGTTTGGGGTTTCAGGTGGAGCACATTTGATATATTATATGATGGCCAATGCTAAACATTATGGTGGGATACGAAGAATCCATCATATGCAGATTATTTCCAGCTTCCACCATATAATGGACATGTTTGCAAGTCATGGTAAGCAGTAAACCATGGCTTACTGTGGACGACTGAAACATACTCACTTGTCTCCTTCCTGTTTCTTCACACTCACAGTGGGATGAATCAAACCATGACCCTTGATTTAGTGTAATGTCTAAACTAACAAATCTTGAACTGTACCCAAGATTTCTGACCACTGGTCTTGCTAGCTAGGAATGATGGGAGTTGTAGTCCAAAAACAGCCGGAGACCCAAGTTTGCGGAACCCTGAACTATCTGGTTCCATGCGTGGAAGCCCGTCCAAGACTTCTACTAGTGCAGGAGGGTTCCTCCCTCTCTTCATACTGCCTGTGCTCCCCAAACTGGCTCTGGGAGATTGGAAGAAAACAGTGTGCAAGGGAAACAGTGTGCAAGGGAAAGGAAAGGGAAATTGTCCCATTGAGCAAGCAGAAATGCTGTATCAGATGGAGTAGGACCCTCGTACCTACGGGAACGCCTCTCCTGGTATGTCCCACAGAGGACCTTACAGTCTTCAAACAAAAACATCTTGGAGGTCCCGGGCCACAGAGAGGTTAGGCTGGCCTCAACTAGAGCCAGGGCTTTTTCGGCTGTGGCTCCAATCTGGTGGAACGCTCTGTCACAAGAGACTAGGGCCCTGCGGGACTTGACATCTTTCCGCGGGGCCTGCAAGACAGAGCTGTTCCACCAGGTCTTTGGCTCCCTCCTTTGGCAATCCTCACAGTACTCTAGCCCAATGGTTGCCATTAATCTGATTTGAATTGATTTTAGAATGAAATGATTTTAGAATGTTGTATCATTTTAATGCTGTTAGCCTCTCTGAGCCCGGCTTTGGCTGGGGAGGGCAGGATATAAATAATTTTTTAAAATTATTATTATTATTATTATTATTATTATTATTATTATTATTATTTGTAACAGTGTGAGGTTTAATTCATAATAATAATGATAATGATAATGATAATGATAATGATAATAATAATAAATGTTGTTCATGCACTATGGATGGTGCTATGAGTATCATATGACTGTCAAATCTGCATGGCAAGTAATTTGAAATCACTCATATATGGTTCAAGCTGACTTTAATCCTGTTGGTACATTGTGCTTGTTTAAATATGCCTCTCCTGGAAGCCTGACATTATTTACCTGCAAGTAATTCCATAAGCAAAGAAGCATATCTGTTATCTCACCACTGCAACCTGAATGGTTAAAAAGTATTGTATTTGCATATTTACCAACAGCAATGATTGGAAAGCTAATTGCATAATGCTATTGTAGGATAAATACCAAAGTGATGGGGGGCGGGGGCGGAAAGCATATATAACGAGGAATAACAGCCATGTAATTTATGCAGATTCATTACACAGCTGTTAATCCACAATTGTTTTCCATAAGAAATTACAGTTTTAATATATACTAAATTAAACCAAAATTAAACAAGCATTCCTGAAAAGTTCATTTTAAAGTGACAATAGCATTTGAACTTTGGCAAAACTGCCAGGTGCAGTGGTAAGGCAGTGTGCAGACCCAGATTATGTTTTGAAGCTATTGTATCCCCACAATAACACTGTTGCACAGAAAGATGACAATTGCAAGGTCATCCTGTTTTCTTCCTCTTCGAAAGAGACTTCCATTTTCCCCGATAATTTGCAGGAGGCTTTAGAATTTCAGTGAGTGCAGGCTTTTCTTATCATGGCAAGGTGGCTGAGGGCGACGTGTGCATTTTCCCCTTTCTACTAAACATTTCTCCAGCATGCTGTAGTCTTCCCAGCTCCCTTGTCTGAAAAAGGCCCATGGGAGTAGTTGTCTCATAATGTCTTCCTCTGGGCTTCAGCTGAGGTATGGGAAGACAATGTAGTTGTTGAGCAGCAGAGAAACATAGCATAGCAATCTGCCTTCTACTGAGCCAGACCATTCTTCCATCTACTCAATAATGTCTACACCAACTGGCAGAGGCTTACTAGGATTTCAAGCAGCCCTACCTGGAGATGCTGGGGGGTTGAACCTGTTACCTTCTGAATTGAAAGCAGATGTTCTACCACTGAGCTGTGGCCTTTCCCTGCTTGAGATCAGGGAACCCACTGGTTTGTGCTTAAAGAAAACCCTTTGTTTTTGCTTCAAAAAGCCTTTCCACATTGATTTCTTTAAAAGACTTGACTGGAAAAAATAGCAGACAGAGGCCAGGCACACAGTGGGTGGCATTCCTGATTCTTACAGCCCAGCCAAGGACATCATGGGGCTTTCAGGAAATCCAGGCACCTAGGGAGTCTGCCAAGCGCACACCATCAGACATACGAGCATACAATGGAAGAAAGGAAACTCACCAACATCTTTTGGCTGCCTCAATAGCAAGGTAAGCACAGGAATCCTGCACCCACTGCATGAAAATTTCACTGTAATTTTCTCTCCTCTTTCATGATATTTGATATCAATTTATTTCTTGTTAATTGAGGAATGGTTGAAAAAAATGCAGGAGAACATTTTGGCACAGAACTAACCACCTCCTCTCTGCATTGTAGGAAATACCTACAATTCATGCAATTTATTTTCTTGCTGAATCTCCATGTATTTGCTGTGGCCTTTGCTGGCCACCAGCTGGTTTTTTCTAATTCATTTTCTGTTGACCTAGTGGCTGCCATTTTACTCTGAACTGCAGCTTTAGCGTCGTCCTTTTCATGTCTTGTTTTGTACACCGTCTTGTTGTTGCACATGAAACGTGGTGAAAATAAATCCAAGTGGAAGCAATTATTATAAGCAGTGCTTTTTTATTAAAAAATGTTTAGGGGTGCTCTCATCTTGACTCAAGAAAATCACCATTTTATAGTTCAAATTGGGAAAAAGAAATACAGTAAATGGACAAAAATAGAAAGATTCACAAAATGTTTAGGGGTATGCGTCCCCCTGCATTCCCCCCCCCCCCCAGAAAAAAGCACTGAGTATAAGAAACATCTCCTTCATGGATCACTGCCTTGCCATGGCGAAGGGGCTTGAATAACTCAGAGAAGCTATGAGCTATGCTGTGCAGGGCCACCCAAGATGAGCAGGTCATAGTGGAGAGTTTTGACCAAACGTGATCCACCTGGAGCAGGAACTGGCAAGCCACTCCAGTATCCCTGCCAAGAAAACTCCATGGACAAAGACAATGGGCATATAAAAGTTATGACGCTGGAAGATGAGCCCCTCAGGTCGGAAGGCGTCCAACATGCTACTGGAGGAAGAGCGGAGGCCAAGTACAAGTAGATTCAGAGCTTATGAAGCAGCTGGGCCGAAGCTGAAAGGTCGCTCAGTTGCGGATATGCCTGGAAGCAAAAGGAAAGTCCAATGCTGTAAAGAAAAACATTGCATAGGAACGTGGAATGTAAGAACCATGAACCTGGGTAAGTTGGATGTGGTCAAAAATGAGATGGCAAGAATAAATATTGACATCCTGGGCATCAGTGAACTAAAATGGACAGGAATGGTTGAATTCAGGATGACCATCATATCTACTACTGTGGGCAAGAATCCCGTAAAAGAAATGGAGTGGCCCTCATAGTCAACAGAAGAGTGGCGAAAGCTGTACTGGGATGCAATCTCAAAAATGATAGAATGATCTTGATACAAATCCAAGGCAGACCTTTTAACATCACAGTAATCCAAGTTTATGCACCAACTACTGGTGCTGAAGAAACTGAAATTGACCTATTCTATGAAGACTTACAACACCTTCTAGAAATGACACAAAGAAGGATGTTCTTCTCATTATAGGGGATTGGAATGCTAAAGTAGGGAATCAAGAGATAAAAGGAACAACTGGCAAGTTTGGCCTTGGAGTTCAAAATGAAGCAGGGCAAAGGCTAATAGAGTTCTGCCAAGAGAACAAGCTGGTCATCACAAACACTCTTTTCCAACAACACAAGAGACAACTCTACACATGGACATCACCAGATGGGCAGCATCAAAATCAGATTGATTATATTCTCTGCAGCCAAAGATGGAGAAGCTCTATACAGTCAGCAAAAACAAGACCTGGAGCTGACTGCGGCTCAGATCATCAGCTTCTTATAGCAAAATTCAAGCTTAAACTGAAGAAAGTAGGAAAAACCACTGGGCCGGTAAGATACAATCTAAACCAAATCCCTTATGAATACACAGTGGAAGTGATGAACAGGTTTAAGGATTTAGATTTGGTGGACAGAGTGCCTGAAGAACTATGGATGGAGGCTCGTAACATTATACAGGAGGCAGCAACGAAAACCATCCCAATGACAAGGAAATGCCAGAAAGCAAAGTGGCTGTCCAACTCCAGCTTCCATTATACCTGACCCTTGGCCATGTTGTCTGGAGCTGGTGTAGACTGTAGTCCTAAATATGTGGAAGCTGTTAAGTTAGGAAGGCTGCACTAGGAGTTGCCGGCCTTTGACTGCACCCAAAACAAGTGGCAAAGATGGTGTTTTAAACTGAAAACAGTCAACTCCTAAAATTCATTTAAAGGGTACAGTTGGCTAGGAAACAGAGATCTGTGACATTTCAAAGCATTAAAACAAATGTTCCCCATCAGTACCCTGTTCCAGGCTGATCTGGCCATCTCAGGGGATAACAAAACATACAAATGTGGAATTAGATACAAATGGGAAATTTGTGGAGTTTCCTCCCAAAGACAGTAAATACAACCCCTTCATTGCTGACATTCAAGAGAGCTCATAAGACATTAAAATTTTGATCTGAATTTAATAAATGACTTGTCAGGGCACCAACTAGAAACAAACCACACAGAGTAACTGAAGTTAACTCTTTATTAGAATAAACACGGAAGGCCTGCTCAGGGGTGCCAGACCTAATGAGTGCAGCAATTCTTCTCAGTACGGCTTGCCCCTGTGAGGGAGTTGTGAAGGCTGCCTCAATCTCCTCCTCCCATGGGTCCTTTCCAAGCAATCTGAGACTCCACCAGCAACCTTGTCTCTGCTCCTCCCTCTTCATACCTCTTCTGGTTCTTGGAGACATGGGGGGGGGACTTGTTGCAGCAGGAGGGAGAAACACCCTGGCTTCTTCACCAGCCTGACTCATCTCTGCCTCTTGGCCTCCCTCCTCCCTGGCTTCAGCTTCTGCCTCTGGTTTTGGACTGCTCTCTACCACAGACTCTCCCTGCTCACTAAACCCTGTTACCTCTTCAGCTTCTGACACCTTCTCCTCCCAGTCTTCTCCTTCCAACCAGTCATCATCATCTCATCACCAATCCCCAGGCTCTGAGCCTTCTTCCCTTGGGGGGCTTCCCTTGGGGGGTTCTGGTGCCTTTCACCATTCCTCTGTATCCAGCCGGTCCATGACATCACTGCATTTTGATTAATTGTTGCTGTTCTTTTTTAAAAGGGATATGTGTTCTTAATCAGTAATACAGTGGTACCTCGGGTTACATACGCTTCAGGATGAGAACAGAAATCACGCGGTGGTGGCTGCAGGAGGCCCCATTAGCTAAAGTGGTGCTTCAGGTTAAGAACAGTTTCAGGTTAAGAACGGACCTCTGGAACGAATTAAATACTTAACCCGAGGTACCACTATATTGCTATTATATTATATTATATTATATTATATTATATTATATTAATCAGCTATTTATTTTGGAAAGTTGTTGGTCTTTATTCTTTCAGAAACCTCTTATCATAATGAAATAATGGTTCCTGAGATCAAGGAGCAAGATTTGATCTATGTTTGCCTACAGTTGGGTGCCATTTTGAATCAAGAAGGTGGCCTTAACCTTTCAAAACTGCACTGAAGTGGATTCTTCTTCAGATATCATCCCTAAATTCCAGAGATCAGACCTGCACACTGCATTTTTTTAAAAAATATAACATATGGCTCATGCATAGATGACCTAGGTAGATAGAGCTTGTATGAATGAACGAGCAAAGATTCCTTACACAAAGTCCAATCGACATGTAAAAGTCAATATCAGCTCCCCTATCCTGTCCTTGCTTTCTATGTGCACAAGTTCCATTGACGAGTTCTACTCAATACAGATCACGATCAGAGGTGGGACCAATGGTGGCAATTCCAATTCCCATAGAGGATTCTGGAAAACCAGCTTCCTATCCCATTCCACCCTGGCAAGTGGCTGGGTTGCCCGTTAGATACCAGAGGCCACCTTTCCCTGCCTACACCTAGGCTATGCTGCAGCTCAATGAATTAATTAATTTTATAATGAATGATTTTAGAGTGTTGTTTGTGCTGTACTTTTGTACTGTTTTATTGTTGTTAGCCGCCCTGAGCCCGGCTTTGGCTGGGGAGGGCGGGATATAAATAAAATTTATTATTATTATTTATTATAATGGAAAAGCCATTCTTTCTTTGCATAACACAACAGCATGACTCATGACACCATTAAGTGCATTGCTGAAAAGCAACCATATTTAGTATTTGGAGAAGCAGCTTAACAGCACACTGTGACAACTCGTGAAAGTTCAGTACAGAAAGATGCAGCATTGTTTAATATTGTTCCAGAGAACGCGGCAGAACAGGCAGCAAGGTTCAGGGGAGGGGGATTTTTAAGGGGTCCTGCGTTTCTGTTCTATGTTCTCTTGCACGCTGAATGGGAAGTACAAAGAGGGATGAATTCGAGGGCTGGCGAGGAACAAGAGACAGAATCAGGGGGAAGGGGAAAGAGACGAGAGCAGGCAGAGAACTAAAAAATCCTACTGGGCAATTAGCTCTTGAAAGGCAGCTGCTGTTAGAAATTGACTAGGGAGTCATGGAAACCTGGCACATGTTTAGGCCTGCTTTTGTGTTTTTCTTAAGCACTCGGAACAGATTTGCCAGTAAGAGCCTTGTAAATTACACGTGGGGGTGTTTTTGACCTTTGTATGATCTAAGCAATTTGAGTGCAAGAACCAAATCAACCAAACCCCTTTCCCCAAAAGTACCGTTTCCCGCACCTCACAATGTTTCCCCTCCAGAAAGCCAACACACTGGACGAGGGCTTTCTAGTCTCCAACTACAGACAAAGGTATTCACGCACAATGAGTGATTCATTCCTTCCACTTATGGGGGAGGAGGCAGAACGACTGCTCTCCAGACAATGCTGCTGTTTGTCACAAAGACATTATTCTTCATTTTAAGAAGTTGTGGTCCCCCCACGCCCCACCCCAATGCGAACAACTTGCACATAGTAATCAAACTTCACTATAATCAAACTTCACCGTAATCATCAGCTTGCTTCTGGGGGTATGATGGACATGAAAGAAAATAACATCCTGGCACCTATTCTGTCTATTTTTCTAAGACGTGACCAAAAATTCCTTAGGGCAGAATCATTTATGTAATACGTTTTAACTGTTTTTAATTCTGAATGTTAATTTGTTGTAGCTCAACCTTGGAGCTGCTAGTGAAGGGTGAATTATTATTATTATTATTAGTAGTAGTAGTAGTAGTAGTAGTAATAGCAGTATTTTATCCATCATAATTTAGAGGAGGAATGATGGAAAAATATATGGAGCATATCTGTTCTTCCCATATGTCAGTTTAGAAGGTTTCAACAAACCTCTTCACGAATCCACAGCAGAAATGTCTCATCTGATTCTTGATCCTCATCTGATTCTTGACTCCTATCTCCTCCGCCATCAACCTTCCTCTCCACCACATAATAAACTTCTGTCTCTCCCTTGTCTCTTTCTTTTCTGCATTCAAACAAGCCATGGGTTCTTCCATTCTCAAAAACCCTTGACCCACCTTCTCTTTCCAACTATCTCTCAGTTTCCTTTCCAGTCAACATCTCCAAACTCTTGCATTATGCTGCTTACTCACAATGCGGGGTGGGAGAAGAATTCAATGCTGCTGCTTCACAAGTGCTTCTGCCAGCATTGCTGCTGCTGGTGTTTCATGGGTGCCGAGGGAGGGGTGGCAGCAAAAGGGTGGGCAGGCAGTAGGGGGTGGGGAAAATGATCTAATTTTGCCTCAAGTGGTGAAATGAGCCATGTCATGCCTGTAAGTAAGTAAGTAACTAAGTAATATTTCCAGCTTATTTCCAGTAAGTAAGTAACTAAGTAATATTTCCAGCCTACTGTGTCCACCCAACTGGGGGGTTGCTGTGGTATATCTCATTCAAGGACCCCCTTCTCCAATGCAGGAAAATGGAGTATTGGACTCGCTGTGATTGATTCATTTTCTGCATGAGTTGGAGGCCTGTTAAGGGAATTTTTAATTTTTTAATGTTTTATCGTGTTTTTAATATTCTGTTGGGAACTTCTCAGAGTAGCTGGGGAGGCCTGGCAAGATGGGCGGGGTATAAGTAATAAATTATTATTATTATTATTATTATTATTATTATTATTATTAATCTCCACCCAGTGACTGATGTACTGTGCAAGCAGTCAGTTGCAGGGCAAGAGGCTCTTAATAGCCAATTTTTCCTTTTTAAGCTTTTGTTGCTTTCTGTTTCTATCATGGTCTGTTTCAATCGCTGCCTTGCCGTATTCTTGGGTAGTATTCTGTTAGCTGTGGCACTTATGAACGGAGAGTGGGCTCTTCTTCCATTCAGAGTGAGTGTTGTCAACCTGCCTAAGCCTACCTAGTGGGGTGAGTGGGACAATTCTTTTTCCTTGATCCACTGGAGTCACCTTCCAAATCTGTGAGGCTAAAGGGCTGGAAGTTCTCCTCTCATTCTCCTCTCCCTCCAATTCTCTGGCTGCTAAAAGGGGCTAGTTCTGTGTGGGACAATGACGATAAAGATTACTGTATTACTGTATCGTAGTTCTGAGAATTCATACCAAAAAAAATGCAAGAAGGCATTATATGGTAGAGAGAAAATGCTTTGGAAAAATGTGTACATTAGGTGAAATTGCATTAAAAAATGTGTGTAAGTAGGAGAAATTTGCAAAACAACACTGGTGAATTTTCATGAAGGTTTAAAAAACCCCACAAACCTATCTGGAAATGTTGAGAACTGAACTCATATGGAAAAACAAACAAACCCCAAAACTAAAAGAAACATAAATTGACATATTTGCCCACAATGTATCAACTTTCCTATATTCTGGCTTCTTTCCTTCCAACTCCATCAAAACTGCTCTCAAGGAAGATCACAACACTGCCAAATCCATGGGTCTCTGCCTTGTCCTCTACTTTTTTAAAAAGTAGATTTTATTGCATTTACCCCCGAATTAATAACTGTTTGTTGTTGTTTAGTCGTTTAGTCGTGTCCGACTCTTCGTGACCCCATGGACCAGAGCACGCCAGGCACTTCTGTCTTCCACTGCCTCCCGCAGTTTGGTCAGACTCATGTTTGTAGCTGGCTAATCTGTAGCCCTCTGCTTGCTGCTGGGCTCCAATTTCCATCAGCCTTAGCCAGCATGATCACTGGTCAGGGATGATGAGGGTCATAATCTTGCAACCTCAGAAGGGTGTCCCATGCCCTGTGTGAATACAATAGCATTTACACACACAAAAGTGGGCAGGGAAAGAGATGGGGTTGTGGTGTTTCTGGCACATGAAATGAAAATGTTGTACAACCAAACTGACATCTATTAAGCACAATTTACTAGTGACTATATGTACTTTAACATATTGGGAGACAGTATTGATGGGGCATGATCCCATCCATTTTATATAGGCATAAGGGACCAGGTAGCATGAATGTGTACATGCATGTTGATTCTAGAACTAGACTTGTCCAGGAAGGAATGGCCTGATTAAATCCTCTGTACATACTAGGCCAGAACTATGGAGTTGGAAGCCAAAAGTTGAAGAAAGGCATCCAGGTAAACTAATCTTGAGCTAATTTTGAATATGATAATCCAGCTGGAAAGGAAAGGATCTGCAATTTGAATATTAGGAATCTCCTGGTAGCATGAATGCAGAATCTTTGCACTGTGACTGTTCTATTCTGTGTTTGTGTTCTGGTGACTAAGCAGTATTGAGGCTCTTCGGTTCTCATTTTGCAGCTGCAGATGTTTAGGCACACATATTAAACTCCTAAATAACATGGTAATTGCAATGACGTCACCTACAATTGCAAGCTTGACTCCTAAATGATATTGAGGGCTCTTTCACAGTAGTAAGAAAACTTAGAAAAACTTTTCTGTCTGATGTTCGCAATAAGAAAATAAAATAAAAATAGCAATGTAGATTATTGGTCACTTTTCAATTTATGGACTTTATGCAAAAGGCAGGTGACCCACATTTTGAACAGTGGAAATAATTTGTGTCACTATGCTATAGATATCAATAAGAAAAACAAAGTGAGTATTTGTTGGTGCATTTGTTCACGAGATTTTGCTGCCCCGGGCCAAATGTCTGCATAGAAGTCAGCTCCGTAAAAGGCAATGGGGTGAATACCTTTAAAAAGACAACACTTTTTATTCTCTTTTAAGAGTGTGTCAGGGCTGGAGTCAGATGCAGGTCAGCAATAAAGGAAGCAGATCTCCGTTAGTGAAATTAATTCTTTATTCGAGGAAACAAGTATACAACTCTGCTTAGTGGTCTGAGCAGCACTCCACAGTAGGTCTTGCCCCTATGGTTCCTCCCCCATTTGGAGTGTGGAGAATGGCTTCATTTTTCAGCTGCTATTGGCTAGTATCTTTGTTGCCCCATGGGCAGGGCAAAGATACAGCTAAGCTATAGTTAGGAAAGAGTCCATGTTCATAGTCAAGGTAAGCCAACAAGAAATTATGCAGTTTTAAAATTGGACTAGAAGTTAACAAATAATGTTTTAAGGTGCTGGGCTGGGTTGGCCCAGAACACTAAACCATGTGAAACAGGTCTTAATCCAAAGACTTGTCTTTGTGGACTAATGTGCCATAGTATGCAATGACAAAGTCTCTATATACGCAGGGAAATTATGTACTAGAGATGTCAAATCTTGATTTAATTAGGGCTTTAACCTTACTGAGATTCCAGCAAATGCCTCTGGCCATTTTAGACAGATGGCACCTTTTAATCTATTTTATTGTGTCAGTGGGAATGAGCCATTTCTCACTATACACTCCATGGCTCTGTTTATGAGAGTGCTCAGAACAAATTTCTTCAAAATCTTGTATGAGGTTATGAACACTGGTCCAGCCAGTCAGTTTCTCCTGGCCAAGGAAGGTTTCTCAGATTCATGGAAACATTAAAATGTATCAGCGCTTGCAAAACAACATCAAGAATACCTTGCCATAGGTTTTAAGCGTGCTTGGTGCTGAGCATTGGATAGTGATGGATGGTTGCTCCTTTGTGGGGTTCCTTTGCATGTATGTCTTTTCCCAACTGATTAGTTTTACTTTGATTTCTGGTTTTCTGATGGATGTTTTGTTACGGCCAGATAAATAAAACAGACAGCAACAGCACTTTATAGCTGGAACTGCCCTGGGAAAGGCTTTTGTTAGGGTTTGTAAAGATTTTAAAATGCAAACATTAAGAATGCAAAATAAATAGCTACAAAAATATAAAAGGTTGCTAAAACCAGCTTGGCGACTTTGTGCCAACCCAAATTAAAACAATGCAGCCCAGCACTTACCTTCTATATATCTGTATTTATCTATATCTACCTACCCATCTAATATATCCAGCACAGGCTTCTATTACCAGGAAGTAGGGATGTGATTTTCACTTATTCTCCTTTCTTCAGCCACCTGGTCTCCCCACCTCCCATTTGCTCAAGCAGAGGAGTTTTTAGGGTAGCGTGACCAGCACTGCGCTATGTGCTGCAGGGGGCACCAAAACAATGCTGTAGAATGGGGGAGGGCCCTGAATTTGGCATCGCACAAGTTGCCTCTGAAATTTGAGAGCCCAAAGTCTGCCACTGGCTCAAATGAGTTGGGGGACCACTTGGAACAGCATGAAGCCAGCAGCAGAAAGGCTAAATTAGCAGAAATCACCTACCGTCACCCCGCTCTCTTTCAGCCCACAGAATCTCCACTAGGTAAAAGAGCCTTCTGTCAATGGAGGAATACAAATGGATATAACCTGTAGTGCTTTTCTAGTCTTCCAAACATTCACAACTGAATCAGGAATCTCTTGGTGCATAACTCACACCCTTACTTAGGTCTTAGAAAGCTTGCAGAAGCCACCAATAACACTTCTCTGCACCATGCATGGAAATAGTTGGTCTTAGTGATCATAATGGGGAATTTTGAAGTTTAGACTGTTTTGAACATCAGAATTCTTTTAAGAATAAAGAGGTTCCTTCTAAAAAATGATCTAGGGGCTGTTCAATGCATTATTGGTAAGGAAGGTATGTAATGGCCCTGCTGGTTAACTGTTTGTCAATAAGGAAACTTACCACGTTTCCTATTCTTGGTTTTACATGAGAATTTGTCTCCTGTTGGTGATCAGTTTACAAAGCCCTGGAACAACAAATACCTTATGGGTAGACTGACTCAGATTGATCTATGAGTTTTTGTGAACATACTTGAAAGCAGGAGAATGGATGGTGGCAGATCAAGGATTCACATTTCTTATACACTTTCATTCCTACCTTCCAAGCATTTACTCCTTTCTGTAGCCTTTTTTGGCTTTTGTTTTAGGGTAGGGAAGACAAGAGGTACAGAATGGAACAGAAGGGTGTGAATAGCTCACTTAACCCACAGCACATGTTTTTATAAATTAAAACAGAACTCAATACATACTCTCTACTGTAGTTGTCAAGGGCTCTTCCCAGCCAAAGGAATGTACACAGCAGAAAGTAAGCTCTTTATCAAAAATAACACAGTCGCTTCTACAGCTCCAGAAACCCATGCACACCAATCTAGTGTCTAGGCAACGATTCCCAGCCTCGTGCTCTATAGAGCAGTTGCAGCAGCAGGGAGCTACTCCCCCTCCAGCCATTTTTGTACCTTCCCTGGAGACTGCACCTGCGGGGCAACTTCTTCTGCTCATCCCATTTCAATCCCCTCCTAGGTCTGGGAGACAGTGGTGCAGGAGAGGGTGGGGAAGAGCCAGGCCCATAGGAGCACATGGGGTTACATTTGGAGGCACCGCATGTTTACACGAAATCGCGTATAATCAGAACACCCATTGAAAAAGCTTGCAAACACCCCGTTCTGGCCCTGTCCCATTCTTCTCCTTTTTGTGATGTTTTTGGGTCACTTCTGGGCTTGCATGTGTGCATGTGTGGTCACGCAAATATTGGGCGCACCTAAAACGGCTGCTGCCTGTACCAGGAAAAGTTCTATCATCCAGAAGAGCTGGCCTTTAGAGAGTTAACGTGCAAAAATAAAGTCAACCAACCTATGAAATGCCCAGTATAAATTTAGAAACATGTACTTCTACTTCTCATGTTCATATCACACAGAGACCATTATGTTTTAAAAATATATAGGTTGATAGCCAACCAAGAGACTAAGGCAAATTAGGAAAGGTCACCCCCTTTATTGAACTACTCTCCATTGATAAGAAAATGCCCCATTCTTCAATCCTCCTTATGGAAGAATTCTACATGCTTCTTATCTCCTTACAGGGACAAAAGCTGAGCATTAGAGTTGTGCAGGAGCTAAAAGGATTTCCAACGCTTTGCTAACTGTATATAATCAACAAAATCAGCCTTGCATTGGATTTGAGATGAGTGTGCTGTTGCAGTCTTAAAACCTATTTGGAACTGAAGGGAAAGCTATAAACTTTCTGTGTTGGACCTTCCTGCAAAGATGAATTTATGAGAGTAATAGAAAGTATTTTAAAAACAAAACACCAAAGGCACAAGGAATAAGAGAAGCAAGAAGGAAAGCCCAAGTTCCTGGTTTCTTCCCCAGATACAGTTGTAAAAGCCTACACAGTGAAGCCAAAAATAACACAGGCATTTCTTTCCACAGAGACCACCCTGGCATTCTGAGATTATGACTGCAGCTGATTCTGCCCATTTAAATGTAGGGCGGTAGCAATTTATAGCAGCATGACAAGCAGCAGAGGTTATTTTATGCAGAGGATGGTCATGCTGGCACGAAAGCTCCTTGACAAATCTACCTATTAACATCAGAATTGCTATTTTAAAACACTGTCAAATGTATTAAATGCGACAAATGAGAAAGAAAAGGCTTCAGCCTGCTCAGGAAGAATGGGCACAGTATACTGCTCCATATTGTGGGGGAATCCAGTCAATTTGACCCTGTCTGCTTTCAGCACTGTTAACAAGATGGAATACAGCATTTCACAACATGACTTAGTGAATAGTTTTTGTTCACCCCTCATACCTACCATAATATGCTCAGTCCCACTGCCAGTTTCAGCAAGTGCTCTGGTAACTCCAGTTGCATTGCTGAAGGGAGGTAGCCACTGGCCTCTGCCTCTGGTCAAAAGATCTAGGGCCACAGAGAGGCTGCGCTTCTTGACTCTGAAAAAGGTCATAATAGCACAGACCACGCCTGCACATCAACCAGTGAAGGTAGTCTACTCCAGTAGCTTCCTTTCCTCTCCCCCCTCAACTCTTTTTTCCTTTTGTATTGTGTATATTAAATTATGAACCTGCGCCCAGAGAATGTCTCATGATCCAGGTATACAATGCACTTTTTCTGTGCCAATAAAGGAGATTGATTGATTCAATGTAGTACACCACTTTTTAATAAAGGAATAATGATAAACATAAGCACATTTCTTCTGGCATAAGCTTTCCTAGTTAGGAGAAGGGATGGTCAAATTTGCCAATTTCAAATTCTTTCAGTTTCCTGTTTTCCCCATTCTAAGTTCTGTTCCACATCCATTTGCTTTAAAAAGGCTTCATTTTAGCACAAATTTCTCCTGATCTACATGTGTTTGTATACAGCTTTTGCCTAATATAAATATTTTACAAAGCAGTTCCATCATATATCATGCATTTGTGTATGTTATTTCCACCAACATATGCATCCTTATGCCCTCTTTACCATAGTATATACTTTTTGTTTTTTAAAACCCATTTATCTGCTGGAGAACTGCACTGAAAAATTCAGAAGAGAGAGAATGGCAGAAGTTCACTTATTGCTTTTGAAAGTGAGGATTTGTTAAGGTTCATCTTTAAATGCAAACTGAATCAGCATCCCTACCCCCATTCCTACTCAAGAGCGCACTTCATCCATTGCATTAAGTTGTCATTGAAATATCGTGCTACAATGAATTGGTTAGGGTTGAAATAAAATGGTGCCCTTCACTCATGGAAGGCCTCTGGATCCAGCAGAGACACCTGCTAATGGAAGAGGTGGAGAGGTAATTGCCAATTTTGTCGCGAAGCTCAGGTGACATACTCACACAGTGGAAGTTGTTCCCAGTACCAGTCACTATATGGAAGCAGAGAAAGGTTCAGATATTTTACTGTTGCAGAAGATGAGGCTCAGTAAAACAGCTCTGGATGTTGGTATACACAGTTTGTAGGCTTTTGCTGATTCAGATATCTAGAGATGCATACAAGTACAAAGTATCTCCGTTGCTCTCAATAAGTTCAGCAATTTAAGACATAACACTGGACAACTAACAGACTCTGCCTCACACTGACCAGCACTACTGACCTGGCATACATTAATCACAGATATAGTTGAGGCACAAGGTCATCACCATAGCAACTAGAACAGCTGACCACCCACCTGCGATTAGCTCATCCTTGGGGTGATTTACACTTGTGAAGGAAATTAACCCTGTCTCATGTTTGGATACCCCTTAAGGCTTCCTGACATGGTACCACCCTGTCTCACATCTCTCTTAAGTTTATTTTTTTGGGGGGGGGGGAGCAGTGCTGGGTTCTGCAGGGGTGGGGAAGAATAGGCGATAATCACCTCCTGTCCACAGATTGAGGAATATCCCTTTGCGAGTACAAGTGCACCAGCCGGATTCAATGCATTAGTCGTTAAGATACAACATAACTTTGTGTGTATGTGTTTGTGGGTTTTTGCTGCAAGAGACTAACAAGGCTTCCCTTTTGGAATTTGTCAAGAGGCATTTGTAAGTCCTGAAATATTCAGTGGAGGCACAGCCGATAATCTTTTCATTTGCTTGTTTCTGAAACACCCTGTTCCGTCTTCCTCACTTCTATCCTCAGTCAATCCTTGTATTAAGCTCTGCTATAATACTGGTGGCAATCACAACAGCAAAACAGCCATCAATCTGAAAGAGGGAAAGTGAAAACAAACAAACTACGTCCATCATCTTTAATCTTTCTCAGTTTTCCTGCTCAGAACCTTCACACCAGTAAATCATCATCACCAGGTGGTTGGTGTGTGTGTGTCCCCCATCACACGATCACATTATAATGTCTCAAAAAATAGAATAAAATCAGATTTCAAGATATTATTGAGGAATTAGGCTGTTGGTTTACAGCTCATTCATTGCTTTTCCCATCAGGACCTCTCTCTATTAAGAAGACTGACATCAGCTGAGACACTGAACTTAACTTCTTGTCCTTCTGAAAGTGTCAGGAAATCATCAACATCTACCTGCCCAGCCAAGTGGGAATCAGTCTGATGCAACATCCCATTTGAAGGATGCCACCTCTAATAGTATAACTTCCACGCTATAGCCTGTGTAGTTGTGTCATCCATGATTTTAGCCTAAATCATGACGTTGAACTAAACTTCCAACCTCCTGGCCTGGAGGAAAATGTGCCACCAACTGCAGTAACTCCTGTCAGAAGGATAATTCTTTCACACTGAATAGTTGTGGTTAAGGGATAAAAAAATGAAAACACTTCAAATAATGTGTCCCTCCCCCCCCAATGAATTCATGGCTGCAATCCAAATTATTTTGATTTCCTTCCAAGCAATTATATAATATAGCATACTCTTGCATTTTAAATTGGCCACATTAGAAAATACCTCTGTGTGATGTGTCTCTTGTATTGTGGTTGCCATAAAGGACCAACACTCTAAATTTAAGAAATATGTTGTGAGTGTTCTGGACCATGAGCCTCTATGGTGGAAATGCAAATTGTTAAAAGGTAGGGTTATGCAGTATCTGTTTTCTGGTGCATTGTTCAGCTTCTTTGCATGTGAATATTATGGTTGCAGCAGCAGCATTAAGCTGATATATAACCAGAGCACCATTTGTGTTTTAAATACTCTCCTGTACAACTTGATTGTCTATACATACCACATAACGTGTTAGACAAATTCCATTCTGTTCTCTGATTTATCTAGCACTCGGCTTTGCTTTTTGTCCTTGGTTTTTTCTTCTCTTTTTGTATTATGACTTTGTTTCTCATTTAGAACTGATTGACAAACGCATTATCTAAAAGTATTTCAGACCATGAGTTATTCATGAGTCATTTGTTTTAACCACATCTTCAACTGTTTTCCGGCAGTGCAAATACATTGGCTCAGTGTCACAGTTCTGCTTTTCCAATTGGATTTGGTGCTTAGAATTTATTTCTTTATTTGCAAAAAAGAAGTAGAAAACAACAGCCAAGTTGGGGGCGGGGGGAGGGGAGGAGAGAGATCTGATATGCATAGTCAGAAGGAAATTGGAGGGTGTGAACCTTGAGAAGGTTTTGAATATTGTCCTCTAAATTAATCTGCAGTAGAAACCTGATCTTCTCTAACTGCTTAGCTTCAGCATCCTTTCCAAAGCTCCTGAGCTTAGACATGGTTTGCTTTTTTTCTGAAAAATGAGGCATACACAACTCATGGCTTACCAAACCAGATGCAACCTAGAGTCCTTCTCGTGTGGCTTCTAGGTCCTTGACTGCTGCCTGGCACCATTAAAAAGTTGGTGCCAGCCAGCAGATGTGCACTAAATGGACCCAGGCATCCACTTTGTGTCATGATGCCCACCCACTAACTAATAAGTAACAGGGGGCACACAACACCACTCTGAGAAACATGCCCAGGGCCTAGCCATGGTGCCTAAGCTTCTTTTTAAACTAGAGATCCAGGGATTGAAGCTGGGACCTTTGGCATGCAATTTATTTTTTTAAAGCTCTTGCATAAAGCTTCTAGGAATTGATGATTTCCCCATAGGGGGAAGCTGTCTGGCAGCTTTTTGTGGCAACTTTAGCTGAAACAACCACATCAAAGGCTGCTAGTGTGAATGTTATGGACTCCAATTCCTATCAGTCCCAGGCAGCATGACCAATGTGATCCACGACTTTTTGAGGGTATCAGGTTGGCTACTTCTGACCGAGACTATTCCTTGTGTTGTCTATTGGACTGAGGTTCCACCCAGATGTTGGGGATTTAACTGATTTATTTGCGAGGCAATAAAAAACTCTACAGTGGAACTTTACAGGATTGTGTACAGCTAATTCACTGTGTGAGTTAAAAAACAACAAAGATCCCCTATCATCATTTTACTGCATGTAGGCACCTTAGAGATAAAACCACAGACTCTGGACTACCTTAAATAATAAGGCACTACAATTTTGCCTCTGCAAGGAAATACAATATTCTGTATAGGACTCTTTTCTAGCCCACTCTAACAAATGGGCAAGTGAATAGCTGTTTTCTGTTATCAGCAAGGAGAATGAATGGGGAAATGGGGTGTGTGTGTGTGTGTGTGTGTCTAAAAGCAGTGAATTCAGAGTTGAATAATGTCCAGGAGAACAGAGGGAAATCATTTTCTCCTCGCAATTTCCTCTACCCTAGAAGCTGTTTCCAAACAGGAATCTAGATCTCCATGCAGCTTAGTAATGTAGCCAAACAGCTTCACGAGGCTGTCATTAGCTCACATTGTTTTTGAGGAGCATGAGCAATCAGGAGATGCAAATTCCCACTAATTATATCTAGCAGCCAAACTAGCAAATGTACGGGGAGTCTATTATTCGTCCTGGAAGGCGCTCCTGTCACTGTTCAAATCCCTGCCGTTTGCGTGGAGCGAATGGCAGAGGCCTGTGCTGCCTGCCGGAGGTGTTAATAAGGTTCCATACAAATCTGAGAGGGGTGGAAATTTTAGGAGGCTGCGATATCATGGAGGGATTTGGTTTGGCAGTAATAAATCAAGGCTAATAAGAAAAGGAACAAGACGGAACAGAAGAGCAAATGTTTCATTGTTCCCTTGGAACCTGATGAATATCAGTTGAATTATCTCTCTGAGGGATTAGAGCTGTTCAAAGAAGTTACATTTTCAAGGGAGAGATTATCCAGTGATTCCTGGGAATGCCTTGGGTTGAAATCCTGTTCCCACTTCCCTGGCGCTAAGACCCATTGAAGTCACGGGTTAGACACGTATAGGGAAGTGGGAACGGCCTCCAAAGGTTGGTGATTTGAGATCACACGAGGGTTGTCACCTTTTGTTTTGTTTTGTTTCTGGCAGGGCCCTTCTGCCTGTGACAACTGCATGTTGAGCAGCTGCAGTTTTTAATCCTGAAAGGGCTGTACCTCAGTGGTACAACCTCTGCCTTGCATTCAGAAGGTCCAAGGTCCAGTCCCTGGAGTCTTCAGGTAGAGCTGGGAATGCCCTCAGTTGCTGCCAGTCATCAGACACAATATTGAGCTAGATAGGCCAAGGGCATGACTTCCTACATTGCTATAGAAATGTGCTGCTCTTTCCCTCTGTTTCATCAACTTAGCCAGAGGAAGGCAATCCCTGTGTTTCTGAGACGCTGGTTGGGTAGGAAGATAACCCCTGGTGTTTTCTTATTTATTTGTTTTATTAAATTTCTATTTTGCCCTTCATCCAATGATCACAGGGTGCTTTCCAATGTAATATCATAAAAACAACATAGAGACAAACAAAATAATACACTTCCCAGTTTAAAAGTTTAAAAGGCTATAGATAGTATAATTACGCAAAGGCCGAGGAGAAGAGGAATGTTTTTTTGCCCAGCACCTAAAAGTATGTAAAAAGGTGCCAGGCAAGCTTTCCTGGGGACAGCTTTCCACAAATAGGGAGCCACTACAGAAAAGGCCCATTTTCATGTTGCCACCCTATGAACCTCTCGTGAAGGGGGCACATAAAGGAGAGCCTCAGATGATGATCGCAGGATCTGGATCAGAGAAAGGCAGTCCTTGAGATATTGCAGTCCTCATCCATTTAAGGCTTTGTAGGTCAAAACCAGCATTTTGAATTGGGCCCGGAAGCTAATTGGCAGCCATTGCAGTTGGGCCAGGATGAGGGTAATATGCTCAAACCATCTTGTCCCAGTGAGCAACCTGCCTGCCCAATTCTGCACCAGCTGGAGCTTCCAAACCATCTTCAGAGGCAATCCTACATATAACACTTTGCAGTAAACTTTTCCTGAGCCTGCTATTTTAATTCAAATGTAATTTGTAGAAAGAAGAGCAGCCCTTTCCTAAGAGCCTGGCAATATCTGTTGACAGTGAGGAAACCTAAATGAGCTTTGATGCCATTGGTGATTTGGGGCAATGAATATTTTTTGCAGGGGGAGAAAGGTGATATCCAGAATCAGCCTCTGCAAAGTAAAAAGGTGCAAAATGAAAGTCCCTCACTTAAATCTCAAATCTGCCATAAACTCAATATATCCCATCCTAACATAGCAATCTTAAGGGTGTTTAAATACCACTGTGTTCCCAGGAAATTATGCATAGGATTGCAGGAAAAATTTCCTAGCAACTATCATGCCAACATATCACAAGATCCGGGTTGTTGTGATGGCTGCTGAGGCTCAATTAAATGTGCAGTTAAATACATAGAAGACAGCTACATACATTGTTTTTGTTGGTAGCACGCGCGCACGCGCACACACACACTACAATGTTATGAAATGGTTTGTTAAATGACAACAGTGATAAGTTCCCTGCAAAAATCAGCAGGTGCTGAATAGAAGTTTCCACCAATAAATAATCCTCTTGCATATGGGAAACCATATCCAGAAGGACTATGCACCCATGGAAGCTTGTTTCTATGTGCATAACACTCTTGTTCTTGGTAACAGGGTGTTTGTGTTTGTTTTTGTATTAGATCACAGTCCTAATTCTCACTATATGCTGTTTGCATTCTGTTTTTCTAATGCATTTGGTTGGGACGCTATTTGGGCACAAGATTACACATGATTATTCCCATTCATTCCCATTTTCCTTTCATGTTTTGCCAAAGTTGGGCCTTTCAAGCACACCCATTCATTGTTGCTATGAGGAATAGCATTTTTATTATTTACCATTTGCGCTGTGAATTTTGGTGCTTAGAGGGCTTTCTTCTTTGAGGAAAAAAGGCAGGCATGTGAGAAGAATGAGAGGTTGCTTGAAAGATTACTTTCCCAGCTAGTAAAATTGACCTGCTCCTTCAAATCTAGGGTCTTTGAATAACTGAATGATTTCTTAAGTGTCATTTGTGTAGGATAGAGCAATAGACATAGTAATAGTATGGCTTTGGTTAAAGATTGCCAGGATCCCTTAGGTGCAAAATAAAATTATACAGAGGGGTTGCTGTGTTAGCTTTTTGGTCGGCAAAAACAATGGGAGAGTCTCGTGGTACCTGAATATATCTATATCTATATCTATATCTATATCTATATCTATATCTATATCTATATATACACACACACACACACACACACACACATACATTTTGATGGATTCCATTTTGTCAGATGTATGCATGTTGAGGCATGGTTGGCATGTATATGAGGAAGAAAATTGTAAGGTGGAATCTTCATTAGAAGTTTCTAAACAGCAGTTGGATTGCCATTGGTCAAGGATTCTGTAGTTGTGCTTACTGCATTGCAGGGGCTGGGCTAGATGACCCTTGGTGTCCCTTCCAAGCCTAAAATTCTATGATTGTGTGAATCACAAAAATCACAGTGATACTTAGAGATTAAGGCTGCAATGCTAACCCAACTTACCTGAGAGTGAGGCACACTGAATTAAATGGGACTTACTTACTTAACGACAGTGCTGTGAATATATGTTCCAGCACCCAGTACATTTCTGAGCACAATTAAAAGTGTTGGTGCTGACCTTTAAAGCCCTAAATGGCCTCAGTCCAGGATACCTTGAAGGAGTGTCTCCACCCCCATTGTTCTGCCCGGACACAGGCCCAGCGCCGAGGGCCTTCTGGCGGTTCCCTTGCTGCGAGAAGCCAAGTTACAGGGAACCAGATAGAGGGCCTTCTCAGTAGTGGCACTCGCCCTGTGGAACGCCCTCCCACCAAATGTCAAAGAGAAAAATAACTACCAGACTTTTAGAAGACATCTGAAGGCAGCCCTGTTTAGGGAAGCTTTTAATGTTTAACAGATTATTGTATTTTAATATTTTGTTGGAAGCCGCCCAGAGTGGCTGGGGAAACCCAGCCAGATGGGTAAGGTATAAATAAATTATTATTATTATTATTATTATTATTATTATTATTATTACCTAGGCACATATTTTACAATAGCAGTTTGGTGATAAATGCTGTGACAATTGCATTAAAACCTGCAGTTAGATAGGGAGCCATTAGCAAGAAGCAGTCATAGACAGCGCACTTGGTCAGTTAATTAACACATGTAGTGTGCTAAAGGGGTGTTAAGGGAGGGGTAGTACCTCTGGTGGGGGACATGTTGTGCTCCTTCTGGGGTCCACCTTTGGTCCCCACAGCTCTCCCCTGTGGCTCCTAGAAGCTGTCAGCATGCGATAGCGGCCACACCCCAGGAACGGCTTTAAGTGGCCAGCTAAACCAGGTGAGGGTAACTGATGGGGTCGCAAACCTTCAGTGAGTTGGGGACACTTTAGAATCCTCCACGAGTTTTAAATTACTACTGTCCCTGAGAAGATTACACTCCTCTCTTCAGATCTTTAGATCTTTACCCTCAGTCTTGTGGAGGGTACAAAACTTCATGAAAGTGCCACGGTGGAAGGGTCAGGATTGGAAGCATGACCTCACTTTTCCTGACACGTTGATTGATTTAGAAACATTAGAAGGACCTGAAATGGGAATACATGTGGAAAAGTCTACCATTGTAATTTCTGAAAGAGCACTTGTAAATATGACTCACAGGAGGGATGGCTTTGTTTCACAGCACTCCGATCATTTATAACACTGATCATATCATTACTCACTTCTCTCTCTTCCATGATGAAATATGCACAACTTCTAAAATATGGATGTTGAGAACAGTGTTATTTCAGTCCCATAGCAAGGAAACATTCTGCTCTTGGGATGACAGGAACTCCCACCAAGGCACGTTTTTAATAGTCATAGAAAGATGCAGAAGTTTGCCTGTGAGGAAATAAAATGCGGGTGGCGCTGTGGTCTAAACCACAGAGCCTAGGGCTTGCCAATCAGTAGGCTGGCGGTTCGAATCCCTGCAATGGGGTGAGATCCCGTTGCTTGGTCCCAGCTCCTGCCAACCTAGCAGTTCGAAAGCACGCCACAAAGTGCAGGTAGATAAATAGGTGGGAAGGTAAACGGCGTTTCTGTGCGCTGCTCTGGTTTCCCCAGAAGCGGCTTAGTCATGCTGTCCACATGACCCAGAAAAACTGACAAACGTCAGCTCCCTCAGGCAGTAAAGCAAGATGAGCGCCACAACCCCAGAGTTGTTCGCGACTGGACTTAATTGTCAGGGGTCCTTTAACTTTACCTTTACCTTTAAAGAAGATGCCCTTTTTATGGCAGTTCATCTTGATGCCAAAAAAGAGATGGTTTAATGGACTTCGCTGGTAGTCATGCTTCTTCTTAAGCATAAAAAGATAAAAAAGAATTTTGGTTTGCTACTAATTACTTGGCAGTGAGGCCAAGACAGTCTGGGCAGCGCAGGACCTCCATACAAACTGCCTAGGCTTATGTCCCAAGGAGGTCACTTGGGTGCCTGGCTTCACCCCCGGAGGCACACTCCATTGTCTCTTGAGAGGATGCCAACAACTCAAGATTTAATTAAGTTTTTAAAAAGTGAAGGCCATCAGAAGGAAATGGAGGAATTAATGTTCTCCAAGAAAAGAAAAGAAAAAAAGCTGCCATGTGAAAGTGGAACTGGATAAATATCTGCCAGAGCAAGTGATCATCATAGGCCCAGACCATTTTGGGTGTGCTTTGGTTGCCATAAACATGTCAGAATTTTAAAGGCATTTCTTAGTAAGTAATCTACCATATGAGCAATCATTTTGGACTCACTTCACTAACTGCTTTAATTCCTCAGTGAGTGGGGAATTCCCTTTGGAGAAATTCCCTCTGTGGCAGAAAATTTTGCCTGTTTGATGCTGTTTGATACACAGAGAACAACTCCTCAGTCTGTTCCCACCAGACCAGTGATTACAAAATCACAGCTTGTTTTGTAAGAGTTTGTGGTTTTGTGCTCTGTCAGAGAATACTGGTGTGACTTGAGACAAACCACTCTTCTCACCCCATGTTAGGGATTGAGGTAGAGATGGAGCCTGAAACTATGAGAAATCTTTGGCTTGTGGAATTCTTCCCTCCTGCTACAGCCTCTGTCCTTCCCCTGCAATTGCTCCTGAACCAATATGGTTGGCACTCCAGAATCTTACTTTTGCTCTTTTATTCAGAAGAAGGACTCTTGTCTCAATACTATTGTTGCATGCCACCCCAGTCTCTAAGCAGTGCAAGATTCCAGGGGCTCCAAACACTTACCCCGGGTTCATGTTTCCTTTTGGGAATGAGGTGCAGTGGACACCTGTGGTGTCTTTATGTTATTTGGTTTGTATATGGTATATACATATATACACTTTGTCTTTCAAATAACTTGCATATTTACTGCAATCTTTCAAGAATTTCTGGTCCCGCTGGTTTTGAATTCTTACTGTCATCTTCTCCAATTCTGCATAGTCCAGCGTTGATTAAGTTCTAACACTTACTGGATCCTGGAATTTAGATTGGTCTCACATTCCTGAACTCATAGCAGTGTATAGTCTTTGTAATGGGTTTAGGGGTTGCTCGTGCGTAAGTTGCCGCCACTCCTGGCTAGGTTACCTGGTTGAACCCTTTCTGGCTGGACAGCCTCTAGCTTCGTGGCTGTCTCAGTCGCTGGCAGAATCCGTCAGTGGGCGTTTCTTGAACTTCTTCCAGCAAAGAAGTTCTTTGACGCCAAGTCTCCTCCTGGTCTCCCTGCGCGGAAGTCTTCTGTGCAGGGAGGGTGTGGGCAGAGGAGTACCCGTACTCTCTCCGCTGGTCTCCGGCGAAGAGTCTTGGGGCCTCCTCTCCGATTCCCCCATCTGCCCCCCTTCTCTACTGGTGTTACGCTGATTTCCTTCCCCAGCAGATGGGCTGCCTCTTTCCCTACTGGGACCCTCTCCGGCATCCCTCTGGAGCCTTCCCTCCGCCTCTAGCTCCGATGGCAGTTCCCTGACAGTCTTGTATCATCTAGGCAGCATCGTGAAACAGTTTAGCCTGGCTTCTCCTGTAATAAGAACTGAAGCTTGTCTGCATAAGACACATTCATGCTGCTGTGTGTAGGCTCCAGATCTCATTAAACATTACACTGAGAGATGATATGCGACCTACATACTTGCTCCTGTCCTTGGGCCTGGTGTGAATGGCCTCTTAATAGATAAAAGATATGCATACTCTCTAAAAGACTGAAGCTAATGAACTGGAAGAATGCCTCAATACATGGGATATTCCCGATTAATAGCTCATAGGATTGTGATTAGAGGTTTAGTAAGACCTCTAGTGGGCAGTTTCCTGCTGAACCAGAACCTTTGTTATGTATTTAAGCATGTCATGATATAATAAGTGGGATCCGCAACCAAGTGTCACCTTTAACAGGAATACTCTAGTTCAGGGCTGCAGTCAGCCATTACCTCCTTCAGAATATTTCATTCCATTCTATCCCTTTCCTGAATTTTTCTATTTGTTTTCTTTTACAACTGATACTAAACATTCTATGGCAACTGAAAATACTATTTTGGAGGTACAGTATTCTGTCCCCTGAGGGTCTTTGAAAGTTACCCCCTTCTGAAAACATAAAAGGTCTTCTCAGAATGCTGTTTTCTCCATCCTCCCTTTGTGTGGTTTTCCTGCTTCTGTCTAGCGCTACTTGGTATCTCTGTCGTAAGCAGGTACAGGAGGCCAACCTAGGTTTGGATTTAAGGTAAACATTGAGGAAAACAGGGTTCTTGTGCCTTTAAAGCTGAATCACTACAATCTGGTTGTTTTATTAAGAATAATATTTTAAGGTAAGCCTATGTGTTGAATTCCTCCTGGTTATCATATGTTATCCAGAGTCAGGGTCCTTTGACCTGAATCTCAGTACTTGTTTATTTTAAAAGACAAAGGAGAACATCAGCACAAATTAGTTTGACCTACTACTTAACTTTCGATGTAGAATTTTAAGCAGCAAATCATCTAGTGAGACCAAAGACTAGCTGATGATATACAACCTATACCATGGGTAGGCAAACTAAGGCCTGGGGGCCAGATGCAGCCCAATCACCTTCTAAATCCGGCCCATGGACGGTCCAGGAATCAGTGTGTTTTTACATGAGTAGAATGTGTGCTTTTATTTAAAATGGGGCATAGGAATTAGTTCATTTTTTTTTTTCAAAATATAGTCTGGCCCCCTACAAGGTCTGAGGGACAGTGGACCAGCCCCCTGCTGAAAAAGTTTGCTGACTGCTGACCTATACCATACCCAGCCTTTTCCCAAAGACTTTGGGTTCTTGTTCAGGTTACAGGAGATGTTTAATTTTGTCCTGTCCTTTGGGAAGGCACTTCAGTATTCATCGCAATTGATAAAAATAGGCATCTTAATTTTCTTCCCTGAACTTTGACTTTCAAGAATATGGGCTTTTCTGCTAGATTAAAGAGCTCTCAGATATAATTTGTATTCCTTGCATGTAGGTTTTGATGGACACTGAGTCAAGTGTTTAGGTTTGTCTTCTCTAAAGTACAGATACCATCCTCTTTAGTGTGTCAAGACAAGACATGCAGCAACAACCCTTCTGCGTTTTAACTCATTCATCTTTCTTTTGTGATGCAAGCAGAAAGCAGGAAACAAGACTCTTAGCACAAAAAGACAGATGAAGCAAAACAATGCTGAGACAGTAGCAAAATGCCTGTTGTCAACATGGCTCTCTCTCTCTCTCTCTCTCTGTGTGTGTGTGTGTGTGTGTGTGTGTGTGTGGAAAAGGGCATGCATATTACAATTGCAATAATTATGATATGTATTGGACTTGATTTTCTTTCAAAAATGTTCCTATTATTATTATTATTATTATTATTATTATTATTTCATTCGGGGATGTTTTATGGGAAGTGGTTCAGAAATAAATAATTTTCTACCCTTCAGAGTTCAGACATGTGGTGCTATGGTGTCAAGTCTATATATCCAGAAAGCTTCCTTTTGTTCCCAGCATTCCTGGATCAGATGACCTCAGATGGTCTTCCTATTCTTTGGCAATCACTCATAACTGAGTAAGACTGTCTTCCATAAATACGGTTTTAAGAATGAGTCCATAAGTGACTGTAGAGGCTAGTTCTGGATCCACACATCCTTCCACAGTGGGGACATTGGTTTCCGGGCAGGAGTTGATCACAGTGTGGATTTGCTTCCTCTTAGCACGTTTCTCCCTTGCATCCTGAGTTTGAGTGTCTTCAAAGCCCATGGCACCTTTGGTAAAGGCTGTTCTCCAATTGGAGCACTCACAGGCAAGCGTTTCCCAATTCTTGGTGTTTATACTACATTTTAAATTTTTTTTGCCTTGAGACCGTCTTTATACCTCTTTTGTTGATCACCAGCATTACACTTTCCATTTTTAAGTTCAGAATAGAGTAGTTGTTTTGGAAGACGATAATCAGACATCTGCACAACATGACCAGTCCAACGAAGTTGATGTTGAAAAATCACTGCTTCAACAATGGTGATCTTTGCTTCCTCCAGCACACTGGTATTAGTTCACCTGTCTTCCCAAGTGATGTGTAAAAAATTGTGGAGACACCAATGATGGAATCTTTCAAGGAGCTGGAGTTGACATTTATAAGTGGTCCATGTTTCACAAGCATACAGTAAGGTTGGTAGTACAATAGCTTTGTAAACAAGCATTTTGGTTTCCCTGCGAATGTCCCAGTCTTCAAACACTCTGCACTTCAATTGGGAGAAATCCGCACTTGCAGAGCTAAGGTGATGCTGGATTTCGGCATCAGTGTCGGCCCTTGTGGAAAGATAACTGCCCAGGTAGGAGCAGTGATCAACATTTTCCAACCTTTCACCATTGAGTTGGATTTGTGGTGCTGCAGAGGGGTTATTTTGTACTTGGTGGTATAGCACTTTGGTTTTCTAGATGCTGAGCAATAGGCCAAGATTTTTGTAAGCTTCTACAAAGATATTTAGGATGGTTTGGAGGTCATCCCCTAAGCGTGCACACACTATATTATCATCAGCATACTGAAGCTCTATGACGGAAGTTAAGGTAACCTTACTCTTTGCTTTCAGCCTACTCAGATGAAAGAGCTTTTCCGATATATGATTTCTACTCTGGTGGGGAGTTTCCCTATTGCAAAACTGATAAATCAAAGAGGCTCTGATTTTCAGAGCTGAAGTGCTTTACAACTGATTGTTCAAATCTTTTCATCAGGATTGTTGATTTCTGTTTCTTGTAACATATGCATGGGTCAGCTGCTGTTTTCCTCATGGAATTCAGCATCCTGGGCATTTACACTCAATATGCGACACTGCTGGCGATGTTCTGCCCTTCACAGTGTTGTTAAAGGTAATGGTCTCCCTGAGATAAACACAGGTGATGCAACATTTAGATTCACAAGGATATGGATCTGTCTTGCTGAATGGTGGTTTAAGTACAGCTGATTTGGAGACTGGTGGGTTGTTAGAATGGTTGGCATTCAGATTGCTTTAGCATGATGTTCTAACAATGGATAGCTTTCTCTGAATGCCGATTGATAGGAGATGCTGCAAAGAAATCTACCATGAATAGAATACATTGTTCTTTGTTGACTGACATTTCAGTCTCATGGAGAAGATGAGCTTCTCTAGATAATATGGATTGCTGATGTGGCAATCAGATGCATGTGTGGGGACAGCTTCACCTCAATGTGGAAAGTTCTTTTTCTTTTCTGGTTGCAATCCAGCTGCCCTTTCTTGGAGTGGGCAAAGGCTACAATTGAAGGTGATTTGTGTTCACATATAGAAATGTAGGCCTTAGTTTATACCACAGAAGGCTCCCAAGGAGGTGGTCTTCAAAACTTGGGTGGCATTCAGAACTTTGGGAAGGGCAAATGGGTGCATTTGGGATTTTAGACAGTGGCTTCTATGCTTTTTCAGTAGCTGTTGTGACAGTCAGAGGAGGAGAATTGTATATTGTTCCCTTAACCGGGAAGTTGAAATCCAAAATTTCTTCCACAGGCCCCTAAAAAGTGGCATAAAGCAGAGAGAAATAAGTCAGGAAATTCTCATCTCTTCTTGGGGCAAAACCCCACAAAATTAATACTCCTTCATCAGTTTAGATCAAGCCAAAGCCCACTGCAAAAATTAAAACAAATTCTAAGGTATACAACCCCCCCCAAAAAAACCTCATTCACAAATACCAATACTGAAACTACTGTCTGTACAAGATCAGTAAATAAAACTAGAATCAATAATATTTTTTAAAAAAATCTAAAGCAATAAAACAAAGGCTAATCCAAGAAAAACAAAGAATAAGGGAAAATAATAAAGCAAATGATAACACTGGTCAACAACAAATTTGTTGTCTGCGTTTTTTCAGATGATTTAGGCCAAGCTGTGTATTTAAATACCATGTTTCTGTATTTATTTGTCTGTTCTGTGAGGAATTGAATTAGCACACACACCTAGGAGTAAGCTCCAATGAACAAAATGGGACTTGCCTCTGGGAAGATCTGCATGAGATTGCAATGTAAAATAATCTCTGCCACGAGCAGGTGGTGCTCATTTACTACATATTTGATTGATGAAGTGACAAGATTTCAGAAAAGTTTTGATAAGGGCATCTTCACTCCCATTGTCCCTTCCTTCAAAGGGTTGCTTCTGGGAAATTGTGTATGCTACAAAATTGTGTATGCTCCAACACAGCAGCTTCCCCTCAGTATCTTCCTGTGTTCAGTATGTTTGCAGAAGCATCCCCCTTTAAACTATTCAAGGAACAAAGTAATCTAGAGATAGGAAGTCTTAAAACGAGTAGCAGGTACCTCTAAATAGCTTTTATTTCTCTATTATAATGCCTCTTAGAAAAATATTGTGATGACTCTTGCACCAATGGCTAGAGTCCCAACCACAATCTCAGTTCTCCTTCCCAAATAAAAATAGTTTTAACATATCCTCATACTCGTGAGCACATGAAAATCACACACCTTAAGCCCTAAGCCATTAAACTCTCTGAATGCTTCATGTAACATAAATCTAGCAGGCAATTCCTCTAAAGAAAACAAGATTACACAAAATCTAGTGCCTCACTGAGCAATGCACAACTTTATAATGCAAAGGAAAGATATAACAGAAGGGGCTCTGTTGATTTTGTGCATCTCAGGCTGGCATTGCTACCCAAGGTAAAGGAAAAGAAGAACACAATAGGAAAGTACTATTGTGCAGGCTATTTTTATCTGTTCATTCAGAAGCAGTGACAGGTATAATTACAGAGTAGAAATTATTACAAGGCTCATTTCGGGGGCATTTCTCCTTCTGTTCCAGGGAAGATAAAAGGCTGGAAGTGTTCCTGACATGCCTCCACATTGAAAACATTTCAGCACACTGTTGCGTTGATTAAAAACTGCCTCCTCCAATCCTTGATGGATATAGTTTGGGCAAAGGTTCCCCACAGTCCTTCCCTGGTGAGATGTGAACTTTCTTTTGGCTCCAATAGAAAGTGATTACATCACAATAATAAGTTATAAGTTTCCTCAAGAAATACTGTACTGATTTCTCCTAATGAAATGTCTAGGTGAATTTGGAGTTTCCAGCTTGGGCAAAACATCCAAAGGATTTTGTGATTTGTAAGGAAGAAACAAGCCTCATGTCATTTTCCATGTGGGTTTCAAATCTCCTCAACTGAGCTCTCAAATTAGTCATTTTCCTCTCAGCAACACTAGATGTCCTGAGGGCAGGACCAGATTAAGACTTTTAGAAGCCTGAAGCACTGAAAAGATTATAGTGCCCCTCATACGTAATTCAAAACAAAAGCAATACTAGATCATAAAGTAAAAAATTCAAAATAAAAACCCCATAGATTTATTGCAACATGTGACAAGATCTGATCTCCTCAAATTATTTCAGTCTATGTTAGTAGGATGCACTATGGCTTAGGTGGATAGAAGTAATAAAAATAGAACAGAAAAATGGGGGGAGAATGTGGAGTAGAATATAAGGAAGACTAATTATGTTCTGATTTTCTTTGTGATGACTATTTCAGTGCTTTTTTTCCTGAATATCAAATGTCATATTCTTTTTTAAAAATAAATAAATTTTGTGCGCTCCTGTTTTGCCAGTGCCCTCAGCATGTGCTCCGTCCACCTATTGGGACATACAGGTTGGGAGTCTGGGCTGTGTGGAAATTTGTTTCCTGCCTCAGGCAAAGATCAGCCTTCCATTTAGTGAGTAAAAAATGTCACCTAAAGTGAAATTGCAATTTGAAGTGAGAGGTTCCCCCCGCAGGATAGGTATGCATGAATTTTGAAGAAAGGAACAGGATTTTGGAGGAAACAAGGGATGAATTTCTTGGAGGAAGAGGAATCCCAAACATTCCTCAGCAGAACAGGAGGCTTTTCTTTGACAGAGATGGGAAGCTGTCCAATGCTCTCTTCAGATTAACTAGGAAAGTATCCATTTCCCCTATCCCTAAGCCAATCTTTGGGGGGCGGGAATCCCTCCACTCATCCCTGCCAGTCCCAAAAGCCCTCTTGCTGGCCTCCAGTTCCCAAAACATCCCCTTTTCATTCAGTTAGCTGTCAAGTGTCAGCAGCAGCGCACAGTGAGAGAAGAGCAGGAAGGTTTGTCTGTGACTATTCACAATGGCAATATTAGAAAATGATCCCCCATCACCCTAGAATTGCTTGGCCCATCACAGGCATTTTCTGAAGAGCACGTTGCTCCAAAATTGTCATTCAAACACATTTTGCTTCCAGAAGAAAAAAAAATTACAGAGCCCGATTTTTTATCAGCCTCAGTAGCCATCCAACTACTTTTGAAATTAAGATAAAAGAGCCTCACACACAGCTTTAGAAAATGGTTTATTATGTTGTTAACTTTGACAGCTGGTTCTATAGCCTGTTGTGTTCAGTGTTCTTTCATTCTGTGGGTCAACGAAATGGTGTGTGCCTGGTAGGGTTTGATGACACCAGAACAAACTGACCACATGCAGAGTTTCTGACTTCTAGTTCTCCCTGATGTTTAGGTGACAGTTTAACTACAACCTGGGGAAAAAAACACCTTTCCAGTAAACGCATTGGTAGCACTGAGTCCCAACAGTTTTTTTTGCATGAAATTATATATTATAAAATCCTTGGTGTCCAATAGACATAAATTTTAAAAGGCTTTTACCATCAGTGTCTAAAGGAAAGAAAATAGATAGCACAATAGCTTGCTATTTCACTTACCATTCATTGACTGGACAGTTTGATATAATGCTGGCTAGTTACCTAGCAACACAGAGTGTATTGCTGAGCTTGTTACTACCTAATTCTCATTTGTCATAATTTGTGTAATCAGAAGTGATCATAAATAAAACCTGAATACAATCAACTGACTTATGTTTGCAATTAAAATCAATCTGAATCAGAAGGAGCGAGCTAACAGCTCAGACCCTCATATTGACAGACTTATTGCTCTACCAATACTTTCCTCTCATTTATTTGCTCCATTTCTTCTAGTCGAGGCTATTTGCATTTCTTTTTTTCAAGATCATTCAATTACCAGCCCCATTTTACCTCACTTCAAATTTCATTTTACCGCCACATCTACATTAGGACAATATCCATATGAGAAAGCTATCAGCGGCTCTACATTCTGGACACACATTCGTGACCTTCTAATAAATATCTGGCAAGCAATCAGGCTGATCTATAAGCCATTGCGCCAGCAAAACAACAAGAGCACTGGAATGCAAAATGGATGAGTGATAGCAGCATAATCACATGTAGCATTGCACTGGGATTGGATTGCAAACTGACCTCAGGATCTTGTGCCAGCATAGGAAGGCCAATTGATGCTACAGTGCCAACAATGACTATCTTTCGCTGGAGAGAAATGCACAAAGAGTCGTTCTTATGAAAGAATAGCAGAAAGGGAGCATGGCAGGGACAGATCTGTAAAGGACTCTTAGGTACCATCAACCATCATTGGGTTAGCCATCGAAATGTAGCACGATGCTGTCCTGATAGTGATGGGTAAGGGGAGGGAGATCTATCTAAAATGTGCACCTAATGGAGCGGGAGTTGGGGAAAGGGAAAATGTGCTATTGTTAAGAAGAACTAGAGGTCTCTGGGTTTTCTTTTATTCTAGTTCTCTGTCCACTTCTTTGCTCCTAAAGACTTGAAAATAGGTTTTCACTTATCATGAAAGCGGTCCTTTGAAATTCAATGATAGCTCAAAATAAAAATCTGTCATCTATGACTTTAATGGAAATCAAGAGACTTGGCTGGATGAGAGACTTGGCTGGCAGACAAAACAGTTTGGCCACAGTTGCCCCCATTTGGGTTCTTTGCACAGGAGAAATAGTAGGTTGATTGAAGGGGAGGTGGGGTTGCTGTAATTCATAAGGGTTCCATCTCCCTTGAAATGGCCATTTCCAGGTCATTTCAAGTGTGATTATCTGGTATTTGCAACTGCATAAAATAAGGATTCCCTCTGGGTCCTAACCGCTGCAGAGGTGGCTTTGGATGTTGTGCTGAAAACCCCAGTCTTATTGCTTCAGAGATTTTAATTTCAGTGCATACACTGACGCTGTACCCCACCTTAGCAGTTGCATTTCAGGACTTCATGGCAATGTTATGTCCAGAACCTCCGCCTGTGCCATTTTATGAGATGTATCTCAGGATTACTAGCTGAGGTTGTGAACTAAGTGCTTGGTGCTTTTTAATACATAGGCATTGACCCTTGCTCGTCCTATCTTCACCAGTGTAAGCCTTCTGAGAAAGGCTTACAAATTTAAATGTGGTGCCATCCTCTGAATAACAAACATGTGCCACCTGTTCTCAAAGAGACGATGGCATGATCCATATTAATGATGCCTTCTCTCTCGATGCTTCCTTTTTCTTGCATTTTAAAGTCTTTATAATTGAACAACAACACAATATGGGATTAATTTCTGGAATTCACTGCCAAAAGGTGTTGTGATGACTGCTAGCTTAGATGACTTTAAAAGGGGCTTGGACAAATTCATGGAGGACAGATCTCTCAGTGGCCCAGCCTTTCCATCAGCAGTGCTATTTTATAGAAAAAGTGGTGCCAGAACTCACCATGAACGCCTCCCTTGTTCTCTTCGAATGGCAATGGTGCCAACCTGAGAGGTGCCGGAACCCACATTTGAGGTGTCAGAACTGAGTTCTGGTGAGTTCCAGCTGAAAAAAAGCCCTGCCCATCAGGTTTAGTTAATATATAGATTGATACATGTGAAGGACAGCAGAGTGATACTTACTCCATGCCTATCAACCAGGGGGAAAAATGTGGCTATTGTTATAGAAGCTATAAATATGTTTCATTTTCTCCTTCTGATATGTGAAAATCACATATTTGCTGCTGCAGATTAATGTCCCAAACAGAGATAAGGGTTTGATATCATTGGATTTGTGGGAAAAGGGCCATGGGTATAACAACAACAACAACAACAACAACAACAACAACAACAATTTTATTATTTATACTCCGCCCATCTGGCTGGGTTTCCCCAGTCACTCTAGGCGGCTCCCAACAGAATACCCAAAAACAGAATAAAGCTTCAAACATTGAAAACTTCCCTAAACAGGGCTGCCTTCAGAAGTATGGCAAAAATTATGCACAATTTAACCATTGGTGCATGCAACAAGCAACACTGATTCAAATCTGTACTGATTATACTTGCTAGAGAAACATATGAGTTTTTGAATGCAAATTATGATGCACAATTACCTACTATCAATAATAATACGAATGCAATTTACAACAATGATTCAGATATTTCCGTTGCAAAAACAGAACACCCACTTCTGCAAGTATGTGTTCTAAACATATAGTGTCCGTGCACAGGAATGTGCGAAAAAAAACTTAACACAAATAAGTAACAGGTTTTACATATACCTGGAGGCTCTGTTCTCTCAGCCTGGTGCTATACAACTCTCATTCCCTTGACTGGCCATGCTAGCTGGAGATGATGGGAGTTGTGGTCTAAACATCAGTCTAAGGCAGGCTGTTATTGCCCAGTTATGTATGATTAAAAATAAATAAATTAGGTATGATTAAAAATAAATAAATAACATAGTGAGGGAGAAGGAGATGGGCAAAGTGATTACACAAGCCTGAGAGGGATAGGGTCATTAATATCTTGCCAGTGTGTTTTAGTGGTGAGGGTGTTGGACCTGGGAGAACAAGGTTCAAATCCCCACTCATTCCCAGTCATCGTTAAACATTTCCAGCACTTGTGTAGGGACCTGCAACCTCACATGTGAGCAGATAGGACAGAGGAGTTGACCATGAAGCAACAGGAAATGAAACTAAGGTGGAATTCTTAACCAAAACAGGAAGTTGCATTTGCCCGCTGCTGGGTGGTGCACCACTCCCAAGCTCTTTTGGCTCCATCACCAATCTGCATGAAACCCACCAGGCATAAAGTGGGCTTTGTTGTGGAAATCACTCCAGGATATCTGTCTGTCTGCTCTTCCCTTCTTCCTGGACTTCTTCCATCCCTGTTCTTTTTAAATATTATTGTTTATCTGGAGCTATGCGCACTCCACGGTGAGACGTTTCAAGGGTCCTGAACCTGTCCCAGCTTGAACCATGTACTTGATTCGCTTAGAATGAAGGCCACTGGAGATGTAGGGCATTTCTGTGGTACAATATTTTATTTATACATTGAGAGGCTGTGCATAAGGAAGAAAACTGACAGCGTTAGCACTCCAATAGATCCAGCACCCCATTAGATTTCTAGGGAGGCCACCAAAGCCATAACTCTGGATCAGGGCAGTTCAACTTTTTATAGAAAGTAGGCCACAAGAGCACTTTGACACATAACCCATGGGCGACACACTAAATTGAATTTCCATATTGTATATTAAAGTGTTTGCAATTATATAATATATAAATTTAATATGCAAACAGATGTATGTGCTTTCGCTAACAACGCATGACACAAAACATTTTTTTTAAAAAAAAGGTTTTAAGATGTTTTTTCTTGAATGCTGCTGTGGACTGTGGGCCTCGAGCTGAATCACTTAGTTCTGGATTATTATGGAGAGGAAGCCAGCCCCCCCCCCATCTTTTTCAGACCCACCCAGTTTCCAGACTGCAAATCCATTGTTCTCTTTCACACGGACACCTCATTGACATCATCTCTAGTCAGGGAAGGAGGAGGCGAGAAAGACGTACCCTGCCCACCTATTTAGTTTCTGTGGCAGCTCATCACCTGCACAGGGTCTTATCTTTAGTTATGCAAAGGCTTGTTTTCCAGACAAAAGGGAATCTGCTCAAACACCAAGAGTGTGGTGCTGATAACACCAAGTTTGCAGGTTTGATCCCCATAAGGAACAGTTGCATATTCCTGCACTGCATATGATGATTCTCGGGGTACCTCCTAACTCTGATTCTATTCTATTACAATATTTGTTTTCACATATGATTATTACAGACCCTACATGTGTGCCTATTTTCCAGGGACATCCCTGATTTAAAGAACCCGTCCTGGTTTCTGATTTGATCCTGGAATCTCCTGCTTTTCCTTAGGACGTCCCTATTTTCACTGGAGAAATGTTGGGGGGTAGGGAGTTACCTGACCCCCGAGCCCTCTGAAGGCAATCTTGTATAGGGAAGGTTTTTTATGTTTAATGTTTTATTATGTTTCTTTTTAATATGTTGGAAGCTGCTCAGAGTGGCTGGGGCAACCCAGTAAGATGTTTGGAGGTATAAATAGTTAAATTATCGTTGTGGAATCGGATATCCCTATTTTCATTGGAGAAATGTTGGAGGGTATGGTATTACAGCAGCTCTGTCTCTTCAGAGGGGTGTGCATGTTTACTATCAGTTTGAAGACACTGTAGATAATGCTTCTATAGTCAATGAAATATGCAACTATCAGACCTGCAAGCAAAGCGAAGAAGCCAAATTTTATAGTACTTCCCCCCCACTGCCCAGAAGTGGAACAAGTAATGTTCCTTTAAAAATAAAATAAAAATAAATTCCATCTGCAAGAGCAACACATGCTGTGGTCATGTAAGGTATAATTACAAAGAAAGCTATTTTTGAACCTTTTCCTCCTCCTCTCTCCTCTCCTCTTCCAGATTCCCTTCCCCCAGGTTTCTGGAAAGCTTGCAGCAAATGTAGTTCTCCTTTGCAGGTGACTACAAGTGCTGTCTTCTGCTGGGGGAAATATGGGATATTTGGGAATGGTAGCAAAATACATCATTCGCTAAAACACATTTCAGGAGCCTTCCTTTCTATGGAGTGCTAAGTTGTCTCCTGAGCCATCACATTCTCCTCTGATGCACAGTGTTGGCAGCAGCTATAACAGAACACGCTTGCAGAATTGAATGAATCCCTCTTGCCTCTAAATGTGGTAGCTTTAACGACAAGAATTGTGAATGGGATATCCATGGTAGGCGCTTGCAGGTGGAATATTCATGGGAGCCAAAAGCTAAATGTGGCATTGTTCTATAGATGGCATCAGAGGCGGATTGAGGGGACCATGACCAGTTCAGTTGCACTGGGCACACAGCCTCAGGGGCACTACAACTATGATGAAGAATGGGGGGGGGGGACCAAACTTTGGCATCCCACAGAGCGCCACTGAAATTTGAGACCCCAAGGTCTGTCAAGTCTTGCACCACTCTTTATTAGGTTTGAAGCTCTTTCTTTCAGGAAAGGGACTCAGAATAGCATTCTCTCTCACTCGTTTACTCATACAGAGAGAGAGAGAGTGTTCAGAGAAAGAAGAAAATAATCATAGAAAGTGTGCATGGCAATACAAATTAGGCCTTAACAGGCATAGAAATAAATTTCTGGGGTTGCCTTTGGAAGGTATCCAACAAATAAGAGTTGCCCCCAAATTGCCCTTTGCTCCTGTGCTTTTAACTGAAGCTTGATCTGGAGATCAGGTGATCAAATCATGAGCTTGGAGTAATAAGCTGCTAATTCTTGTACAGATCACACAGTGGTTGAAGGCACAAGAGCTGAGCTGATAGTTTTGGTCCACTCGCAACTCTACTACCAGTCAGAAGGCCATAGCTATTTCTCCATTTTTTCCTAGCCGTTTGACCTTTTTAAAGCCTTCATTGAAACCCCAGTGTAGTAAAATTAGCAGGGATATGTGTGTGTGTAACTGCATAATGAACCACCCTTTCCCTCACTCATTGATTCTATCATGTCAATTTAGAGTGGCTAGGAGTCCTATTTTACAACAGATGGTTCCCTATTTGGATGGCTGCAAAGTCCAAGTGCAGCTTAAAAGATACAGAACAGTAAGAGGGGGGAGCAGGGCCCTTGGAGTTACCCATTTATAACTGGACAGCAGACTGAACAGGCACACAAGGTGCAGTCTAGCCACCCAGTGCAAATTCACCCTCCTATACCCTCCAACATTTATCCGATGAAAAGAGGGACGTCTTAAGGAAAAGTATGGCATTCCGGGATCAAATCAGAAACTGGGATGGCTTCTATTAATCCAGGACTATCCCAGGAAAATAGAGACACTTGGACCTGTTGTCAATTTACATAGGATAATCAGTGCTTGGGGCTTCCACATGCAAGTAGCACATTCAGGGATTGTGCAGTTGTGGCTGACATCTGTGCCCTGTATTTAAAGCACCCTCAAATCACTTTAAAAGTCATGGAGAACCCTGGGAACTGTAATTTGTTAAGAATGCTGAACTCATGGACCTACAGCCCCATGCAACCTTCACAAATTGCACTTCCCAAAATTCTCCATGACTGCTAAAATGGTATAAGAGTGCTTTAAATGTATGATGGATGTGCTGTTGTCTGTGTTTCTTCCCCCTTCCTCCTCACTTTTAACTCTAGGAAATTCAACACAGTTCCTTATCACTCCACCCCACCCCACTTTCTCCTCAGACTTCAATGGCTCTCACTCTAGGACACTGGTAGTATTTTACCTGGAATCACCAGGGAATTTACAACTGGAACGCTACCCTGGAAACCCAGACATGTGAAGTTGGCCATAGTGTGCAATTAAGGTAGCTTTCCAGCGAAATTACAGGTTGTTTTGTTTTATATTTTTGGAGCACCTGTGATTATAATGAGTGTACGAACTTCTTTAAACTGTTTATCTAAAAATCTTTGGATAGCTTTTTCATGTGCCAAACATATCAGCAAGGGGAACTAATTATCCATAGCCTTCAACAAATCTGTATGAATTACAAGGCTGCTATATAAAATTGCTGACTAACATGATGGTACGAGTAAGTTCCCACAGCAGTTGCCTAATACTTGCTAATATACGAGGGTCTATACCAGCGGTTCTCAACCTGTGGGTCACCAGATGTTGTTGGACTACAACTCCCATCATCCCTGAGATCTGGCCTTGCTAGCTAGGGGTGATGGGAGTTGTAGTTCAACAACATCTGGGGACCCATAGGTTGAGAAAGGCTGGTCTATACAGTGGTGGCTGGTGCCCATCAGAACTGGTAGGCCAGAAGGCAGGGAGACCAACAGTAGGGGGAGCCAAAGCCAATGACAGGTAGAGCTGAACTAATTCTAGTTCTGTTCCCATTCTTGTCCTAGCACAGTTCTACAAGGATGAGAATTAAGCAAAGCAGGAGGGAGCTGGCCGGCAGTGACAACCCCTGGACTGGATGTTGTAAGTAAGAAGGCAAACAGGTGGCACTGGCTATCATAACTGGCAGGACAATGGGGAGGAGGCAGAGGATCACAGTGAGGGGTTTAGCTGGGACTGGGACAGGGACAAGCTGGGGATGGGGAAGGAGAGTGTAGGAAGTACTCACAGGGTGACAGAGAATGATGAGGGGATGGGGGTCAGTGTACAGGAACCAGAGCAGCAGGGCTCACACCAGAGCCAAGTGTTGGGAGCAGCGGGAGGGGTGCTGTAGGAGGCTGAGGCACACAAAGGCCCACAGTTCAGCTCATTGGCCTGGTGGGGCTTGCTAGCTCAGGGAGAAGGTGTATGATTCCTCAGCTCTGAACAGGTGAGGGCCACATGCTTCATCAAGCCCAGATGCTGCAATCAGCATGCAATGTATAAAATAGAAGCAGAGCTGGTATGGTGCTTCGGTTTGGACATGTTTGATTGTCCCTGGATTGGGAACTTGATATACTGACTTGCTGCCAGGTAGGACAGGGGTTCAGGACGCTGGCAGAGGTTGGTGAGACAGTAGTCCATTCACTCTAATGGAAATATTGATAATTAGCTACTTGAAGGGAGTTTAATAAATTTGTGCTAGCATGCTGCATCTGTTGTTGTTGTTGTTGTTGTTGTAGTAATATAAATAATATAAACAAACAACAATTTTATATAAAAATTAATAATAATAAAAAATATAACGCCCCACCCATCTGGCTGGGTTTCCCCATTTTCACAAAATGGGTTTCCTCATTTTCACAAAAACTCACTAATAATGTATATACTGCAATGGAGTTTAGGCCTGGATTTTATTGTACTTGTAGTTCGTAAACGATACTGGAATCACCAAAGATAAAGAAAGTGGAAATTTGTCCAAAAACCTGCTCCGACCACAATGCTGTAAGGATGGAGATGAAACTAATATCAACTGGCTCCTTCAGATGGAGGATGAATGACACCTTATTCAGAGATGAACAAGTGTTTAAAAAGGCCCCAAAAACCTTGAGAGACTATTTTGAGATAAATATGAACACTAAGGTTGAAAAAAGAGTAATCTGGGACGCAAGCAAAGCGGTCATGAGAGGGTTCTTGATACAACAGAATGCAATAAAGAAGAGAAGCCAAAATGAGAAGAAAGATAAAATTTTGGAGAAAATAAAAGAAAGTGAGAAGAAATTGAGAGCAAAACCAAAGTAGCAGGAGATTTTGAGAGAAATAAAGTTATATCAGGTCCAATATATGGAAATGATGAATCAGGAAATAGAATGGAAAATTAAACAAATGAGACAAAAAACATTCGAATCAGCTAATAAATGTGGGAAATTGCTGGCTTGGCAAATGAAAAAAAGACAAAAATTAAATACTATTACAAATTTAGAAGTGGAAGGAAAAAACATACATAACCCAACTGAGATTAGAAACTGTTTCCAGAGGTACTTTAAACAATTATATACACAAGGGCCACAGAAAGAAATGGACATAGATCGATTCCTGAAGATAAATGGATTACAAAAAATCTCTCAAGAAAGTAAATTAATGTTGAATTATAAAATATCTGAACAGGAAGTAGAAGGTGCCATTCAAAATATGCAATTAGGCAAATCTCCAGGACCGGATGGGCTGACTTCTAGATATTATAGATCCTTGAAAGAGTGGTTAGTACAACCTTTAAAGGAAGTCTGCAATGAAATATTGGAAGGGAAAAGGGCACCAGAGTCGTGGAAAGAAGCGTATATTACACTTATACCGAAAACAGAGACTGAAAAGACTCAGCTGAAGAACTATCACCCAATATCACTACTTAATGTGGATTACAAAATTTTTGCAGACATTTTGGCCAAGAGATTGAAAAAAGTGTTGATGGAAGAGATTCATAAAGACCAAGCGGGCTTTCTCCCGGGAAGACACTTGTCTGGCCCGTTTTCAAACCATTCCTACGACCTATCTGTCAGGCAGATATGCAAAAATCCCAGTAGAGCAGCGTATATGTCCTTGTTATATGAGAACCAAAGAGGATCTCATACATTACATGTTGTATTGTCCCATCTATTCGGCCTTCAGGGATGCGATGTTACAAACTATTCCCAAATCAATAGTCAACTCTGAGGACCAAGTAAAGTTTTTACTGGTGGACGCTGATCCACGGATTTCTCACGTGGTAGCGGTCTTTGTGGTGAAGGCTATGAAAACTAGGGTATGGTTCCTGGATGAAACGGTGAGGTCCCTCCCATTGCTCTCCTAACCTGTTGTTGTATCTTCTTCCCTGAATGGTGGGGTTTATTGGGTAGTTTCCTTGCTGGGACAGCATGGCATGAATTTTAGCTTACTTTTATAATCTTATTGTTTATCTTTTAATAATGTTTTATGGTATTTTGTGTAAAGGCATGGACCTCACAAATTTAATAAATTTGTTGTTGTTGTTGTATTTTTGAAAAACTAGAAGTGAACATAAATACTAAAGCAGTTTTGATATTTGTGGACGCAGAGAAAGCTTTTGATAATATCTCTTGGAGTTTTATGAAGAAGAACCTACAGGGGATGGGGGTAGGCCAAGGCTTTGAAAATGGTATAAGTGTTGGGATATTTCCGTTCCACCTTAAAAGGGAGCAGGCTTTGTAAGTTACAGAGTCTGCGCATGTCCTGTTCACAGGATGTTTATGTTTGCTATTCCTTTCGATTTCAGTCGGTCAGAGACGCTGACTCAGAACGGTCATGTTTTCCTTTGTTCTGTTCAACGCTAAATAAAGTCTGTAAATTATGCTCTTCTGCGGTGCAAGCTTTCTGGCTGTGTTTCTGCTGATAAACAGTGTGCACGAGCCCTGGAATGTGGCAATCTATTTCTGAGGTTTCGTGTCGCTAATTGCTGGATCTGCGTGGCTACAGAGATCGATGGACGTCCGGCAGCCGGCTTGGGGCTCAGATGGACGCTATCTCCCTGGCAGTATCCCAACAACAAGGTTTCGGGCCCAGATTCACAGCACCTACAGGAGAGTAAAGCTGCAACAGACTGAGAGGTACGGGGGAAAAGCGAAAGAAAGGGAGGCTTTTCTTTTTCTGTTTACCTCGGAAGGAGCCTTTGGAACTCCGGCAGATTAATGGCTCTGGGAGCCAAGCCAGAGAGTTCGTGATTAATGAGCTGCCAAGATAAGGAGTCTTTGAAGGCATAAGAGACTCCCGGCTCAAAGGAAAAGCTGAAATGGAGTTTTTCCAAGCTTCAGAGGCCACTCACTGCCCTAAGTTACATGGGCAGAATTATGAAACCTGGGCAAAATGGTGTGAAAGTTTGCTGCGTCAGTTTGGGGTGTGGCATACCGTTTTTGAGCCCCCTCCGGTTCCTCTGACAGAGAAATGGAAAGCCGATGATTCGAAGGCGATAGACGTAATAGTCTTATCCGTATCTCTTGAGGAAATTAAGACGCTTGCTGGCAACACCACTGCACGTGGGATGTGGAATGCTTTGAAAGCTGCTCACAAGCCAGTCATCCCAGCCCAGAGTTTGACTGCATCGGAGGTCCTAGCTGTTTCCCAGAATGCGAGTGAATGCAGGGATGCTGAAGGCACCGGTTGCAGGCTGCAGGGGGAGCTGACCGTCACGTCATCCCAGGCAGCATTCCAGCCTCCAGGGGGAGCCAAGGAGTCGGCAGCTGAGAGCTCTGTTTCTCATGGGAACCAAGGTCATCGCCTTTGCAGAGGCCGGAAAGGCAAAGGTAAACAGAGGCAGGCGTCTGCAGATTGCCAGAAGCAGAGGGAGGGTGAAGAGCCCGCGCCACGGAAAAACAAAGCGTTGTTTGCTGGCACAGCTTCACCAAAGGCTAAAGGCACGTCTGCTGACCAGAAGCAGGGGGGCAAGCTGCAAAAGCCCACGCCAGTGGAAAACAAGGCTATGTTTGCTGGCACAGCTTCACCAAAGGCTAAAGGCACGTCTGGTGGCCAGGAGCAGCAGGGGGGCAAGCTGCAAAAGCCCACGCCGGTGGAAAACAAGGGTTTGCTTGCTGTAAAGACTGCTCCAACAGCCAAAGGCAGATTTATTGTCGATTCAGGTGCGAGCCGCCACGTCACGAAGGATCGCCACCTGTTTATCTCCTTCAAGCCTCAGGAAGGTGAGATCCACCTGGCTGACGGAAGGACGTTGCAAATCGCAGGGGAAGGGACTGTGAAACTTGCAAGTCTGCACACAACCATCAGCGGTGTACTTTATGTTCCAGGCGCTGCAAGCAATTTACTCAGTGTCCCACAGCTTACTGGGCGTGGTTTTCAGATTTCCTTCAAGAGGAGCGTCTGTGTCATCAGTAAAGGCAAAGAGGACTATTTGCATGCAAAGTTTATGGATGGTTTGTTCCATATAACTTATGAGGACACTGCTGTTGTGTCTAATGCTGATTCTTGTTGTGTTGCTCAAACTAACAAAGTTCTTCATGCAGGTTGCATTCACGATGCGCATCGAAGGTTTTGTCACCTCTCTTGGAAGGCACTGGCCAAGATGCCAGAGGTGGTTGAAGGTTTGAACATCAAACCCTGTAAATTTCACATGAAGTGTGTATCTTGTGCAGAGAACAAGGTGAAGGTTGCTCCAAAAGGCAAGGAGTCTAGCAGGCAGGCTTCCAAACCCTACCAGCTAGTGCATGCGGACCTGGTTGGTCCACTTACGCCCTCTTTAGGGGGAGCAAGGTACTTCATGGTTCTAATTGATTCTTTTTCCAGGTACATTCATGTGTTTTTGCTCGAACAGAAATCGCAAGCGTTTCCGAAGTTTAAGGCATTCTGTGCTTGGTTGGAGAATGCCCACGGCAAACGTATCGGCTGTTTGTTTACTGATCGAGGCGGGGAGTTCACTTCTCAGCAGTTTGAAGCTTTCCTGACTGAGAAGGGAATCCAGCATGACCTGTCAACGCCCAGATCGCCATGGATGAATGGGCTTGCGGAGCGAGCAAATCAGACATTGCTGCAAGGAATGAAAACCTTGTTGCCTGATGCCAATCTCCCTGATAAGTTTTGGGGGGAAGCTTTGGGGAATTTGGTTTACTCCTTTAATCGCAGATTGTCATCACCCATTGGCTGTACCCCCTATGAGAAGATGTTTGGCAAGAAGCCCAACATCAAGCACATGAAAATTTTTGGTTCTGACATGTGGGTACGCACCCCACAAACCAACAAGCTTGGGAAGCGTGGGGCACATGGTTTGTTCATGGGGTACGAAAAAGGTGCATACAGGGTATGGATGACTAACTCTAAATCCATAAAGTTCACAAGGAGTGTTGAGTACAATCCTAAGTGGGGGGAAAATGTGGGAATTTTCCAGAGTTACCCAGAGGAGGATGAAGGTGATGTCAAGCAAGCAGCTAAAGTTGAGGAAGCTGCTGAGGATGATGAGGATGATGATGATCAGAGTTCGGATTCCAGTTCAGTGGGCGGTGCTGCTGCTGGTGTCAGTGACCGTGATGACACAGCAGACTACCAGAGCGCAAAGGCCTCAGTCAGACCATCTGATGCGTCTGACAATGAACTGGAAGAACCACTGTTCACCATTGGTCATTTTTCTCCTAAGAAAGAGGAGATGAGTCCAGAAGACTTGCGTCTAGTACGCAGATCTGAGAGAGCCACGAAGGGCAGACCTCCAAAGAGGTATGCTGATGAGTTTGCTAAGACAGCAACTGCTGTTCTTAGTAGCTCAGAGAAGGTGTGGGAACCTTCAAGCTTCAAAGAGGTTCAGGAGTTAACCTCTAAAGATGCTGAGCCTTGGCTTAATGCCATGAAGGCTGAAGTTGATTCCTTGAACAGGAACCAAACTTGGGAACTGGTACCGGTAGTCCCAGGAATGAGACTGGTTGGCAGCAAATGGGTCTTCAAGGCCAAGACAGACCAGAATGGCAAGGTAGTCAGACACAAAGCCAGATTGGTTGCCAGAGGTTTTTCACAGGTACCAGGACAGGATTACCACGAGACCTACTCACCCACAGTCAAATATGAGAGCATTCGGCTGATGCTCAAGGTCGCTGCGGAGGAGAAACTGCATGTTTCCCATCATGACATTAATACAGCTTTTTTGTACGGGATTTTGAATGAAGAGCTGTTCATGCTTCCACCTGATGGGATGGAGATACAGAAGGGAATGGTCTGTAAACTGCGGAAATCCTTATATGGTCTTAAGCAGAGTGCCAGGTGTTGGAACACAAAACTCACTGAGACGTTGCTTTCTCTAGGTTTTCACCAGGGCAAAGCTGATCCATGTGTGTTTGTCAAGGAGGAGGGGCAAAACAAACTGTATTGTTTATGTTTTGTTGATGATCTTCTGATGTTTTGGAAGAATCAGGCTTTCTACCAAAGCACCCTAGCTCAGCTGAAGGAGCACTTTGACATGAAGGATCTTGGTGAGGTATTCAACTATCTTTCTCTGCAGGTGGAGAAGGACCAAACAGGTAATTTTCTGGTACACCAAACACAGAAAATTGCTGATGTGTTAACCAGGTTGAATTTGGCTGATGCAAACCCAGCAGACACACCGATGGTGACAGGTTACCAGGTAGACAGTACTGCTGAAGCGTTTTCTGACACAACGCTGTACAGATGCATTCTAGGCAAGTTGAATTTCATTGCCAGATGTTCAAGACCTGACATTGCTGTAAGCTGTAATCTGCTTAGCAGACATGCCAACAATCCTACAGTTCAGGATTGGAAAGCTCTGAAGCGCATAGCCCGCTATTTGAAAGGGACTATGCACTACAGGCTGAGGTTCACCGGTCAGAAGACTGGAGGTCTTGAAATCTTTGCAGATGCAAGTTTTGGAAGTGACACCACGGATGGTACAAGCACTTCTGGAGTATGCTACATGTACAACCACTGCCTGTTTGACTGGCTGTGCAAAAAGCAGACAACAGTGAGCCTAAGTTCCTGTGAAGCAGAACTCAATGCTCTGTCATTTTCACTCATGGATTGTGAATGGTTGATGCAACTGTTTAAGGACATCAGAGTGTCTGTGAAATGTCCTGTACAAGTGTATCAAGACAATAGATCGTGTTTGGCTTTGCTGAACTCAGAGAGTTGCAAGCAAAGAACCAAGTACTTGCAGATTAAGCTACATCGTGCAAGAGAGTGTATTCAAAAGGGACTGATTCAGGTGTCCTACATGCCAGGAAATGAAATTCCTGCTGATCTGTTGTCTAAGGTTGTTAACAGAGAACAACTTAAGGTTTATGTACAAAGGTTGCAATTGGGTTGAACCACAGGTACTACAGGTTACACGGAAAGGGGGAGGGTGTTGGGATATTTCCGTTCCACCTTAAAAGGGAGCAGGCTTTGTAAGTTACAGAGTCTGCGCATGTCCTGTTCACAGGATGTTTATGTTTGCTATTCCTTTCGATTTCAGTCGGTCAGAGACGCTGACTCAGAACGGTCATGCTTTCCTTTGTTCTGTTCAACGCTAAATAAAGTCTGTAAATTATGCTCTTCTGCGGTGCAAGCTTTCTGGCTGTGTTTCTGCTGATAAACAGTGTGCACAAGCCCTGGAATGTGGCAATCTATTTCTGAGGTTTCGTGTCGCTAATTGCTGGATCTGCATGGCTACAGAGATCGATGGACGTCCGGCAGCCGGCTTGGGGCTCAGATGGACGCTATCTCCCTGGCAGTATCCCAACAATAAGTGCAATTTATTCAGAACAAAAGGCTAAACTAATTGTAAATAATGTAGTGACGGAAGAATTTAAGATAGAAAAAGGGACACGACAAGGTTGCCCAATTTCTCCATTGCTTTTTATATCGGTCCTGGAGGTTTTGCTGAATATGATTAGAAGGGACCAGTTGGTTAAAGGTATACAAGTCGGAGCTAAACAGCACAAATTGAGAGCATTTGCAGATGACTTAGTATTGACGCTACAGGAGCCAGAATCTAGTACTAAAAGGGTTTTAGAACTGATTCAAGAATTTGGTCAGGTTGCAGGATTTAAACTGAATAAGTTAAAAACAAAGGTTTTAGAGAAAAACTTAACAGTGATTGAAAGAGAAAGGTTTCAGAATGAGACAGGTTTAACAGTGGTCAAGAAAGTGAAATACCTTGGGATTAATATGACAGCTAAAAATGGGAACTTATTTAAAGACAATTATGAAAAATGTTGGACGGAAGTGAAAAAAGACTTAGAAATTTGGTCAAACTTGAAGCTTTCATTGCTAGGCCGTATCGCTGCGATAAAAATGAATGTATTGCCTAGAATGTTGTTTTTATTTCAAACATTGCAAATTGTGGACAAAATGGATTGTTTCAAGAAGTGGCAGAGAGACATTTCTAGATTTGTCTGGCAGGGCAAGAAGCCTAGAATAAAATTTAAAATATTAACAGATGCAAAGGAAAGAGGTGGATTTCCCTGCCAGACTTTAAACTTTACTATGAATCAGCAGCTTTTTGCTGGTTGAAAGAATGGCTGCTTCTTGAAAACACTGACATTTTGGATCTAGAAGGTTTTAACAATGTGTTTGGATGGCATGCATATCTGTGGTATGATAAGGTCAAAGCACATAAAGCATTTAAAAACCATATTGTTAGGAAAGCATTGTTTAATGTTTGGATAAGATATAAGGATTTATTGGAAAATAAAACTCCAAGGTGGCTGTCACCGATGGAAGCAAAAGCATTGAAAAAACTCAATATGGAGGCCAAATGGCCGAAATATTGGGAAATTTTGGAACAAGAGGGAGATAGACTGAAATTGCAGAGTTTTGAGAAACTAAAAAACAAAGTGCGAGATTGGCTTCATTATTATCAGATAATGGAGGCATATAATTCGGACAAGAAAATTGGTTTCCAGGTGGAAAAATCAAAATTAGAAACAGAACTGTTAGAACCCAAAACTAAGATTTTGTCAAAGATGTATAACTTGCTGTTGAAATGGAATACTCAGGATGAAACGGTGAAATCTGCTATGATTAAATGGGCACAAGATGTTGGACATAACATAATGATGGCTGACTGGGAACAGTTATGGATCACAGGTATGAAGTTCACGGCATGCAATGCCTTAAGAGAGAATATTAGGAAAACGATATACAGGTGGTACATGACCCCAGTCAAGCTTGCAAAAATTTATCATTTGCCCGATAATAAATGTTGGAAATGTAAAGAAACTGAAGGTACATTCTTTCACGTTTGGTGGACGTGCCCAAGGATTAAGGCTTTCTGGGAGATGATCTATAATGAATTGAAAAAGGCATTTAAATATACCCTCTTGAAGAAACCAGAGGCCTTTCTCCTAGGCATAGTCGGCCAATTGGTGCCAAAGAAGGATAGAACTTTTTTTATGTATGCCACAACAGCAGCAAGAATACGCATTGCAAAGTATTGGAAGACACAAGATCTACCCACTCTGGAAGAATGGCAGATGAAGGTGATGGACTATATGGAACTGGCGGAAATGACTGGCAGAATCCGAGACCAGGGAGAAGAGTCGGTGGAAGAAGATTGGAAGAAATTTAAAGACTATCTACAGAAATATTGTAAAATTAATGAATGTTAGAATGATGTTGGATAGAAATTAAGTGGTTTTCAGCTGTAATACTATAAGGGAATATGAAAAATGGATTATTAATAGGTAAAAATTTAATGTTACAATATTTTAAGATTAAAGACTAGGATAAACAAAGAGGGTAAGGATTTGCTGAATCAACAAACCAAACTGGAATACAAAAAAGGGAGGCGTGAGGAGGTCCGGGAAACAAGCTAATGAAAAATAAGTAATGGAAAGATTGAGTTGTTTTTAACTATTTTTTTTTTAATTTGTATTTTCTTCTTTTTTTATTTTTATCCTTATTTTGTAATATTTTGAAAATCTCAATAAATATCTTACTGGAATCAACCTAGTTATTGAACTTGAAGTAGTTATAGTTCAAAGTGTGATAGTAAATGCAGCAAGGATCAAAATTTGGGGAGAGTAGAACACAAAACAGACAGGAAATATGTGAAACTTACTGGTAGAATAAGAAATCAAGATAACAAACTTTTTATAAATGAATGAAAAAGGTTTATTGAATATTTACAGATAAATTGCAAACAGAGGAAAACATTGGCAGAATTTTTGTACTAACCTGCAGTTTCATAAGAGTATGTATTTAAAGTAGATAAATAAATGAGCAAATTAAATGAATTTGGTTATGCAGAAGATATTAAAAAATAACTTTAAGGAACCACAGAAAGAGGGGGAAGGAAGTCAAATTTTGAAATGTTAAAATGATCGTAAAATTAATGAAATGCATAAATCTGAAAAGTATAAATAAAACATTATATTAAAAAAGGAAATATGTGATACTGCCATCCTGGTGCCCACACTCATAGGGCACAGTATACCCCCTCAGTACACATGCGGTCTGCAGTCTGCCACATCCTTGTGGTTTGTTGGATGAGCCAGGGAGGACATAGGCAGCAAAACAGTGCTGAAAAGGCAGGTGGGACTGTGCCTGGGAATTCAGGCCTAAACTGAGTGCCACAAGCTGGTTGCATATGTGCTAAGGGACATATAACTTTTATAGCAGCCATCTGTTTTTAGTACTTAAGACATGTGTTCTGCTCCATGCCAGAAAAACCACTGCTTTCTGACCGGAGATACGATGAACTATTTAGGATGTGTGAGAGGGTGGGGTGGGGGAAATAGCCAAACCCCGAGTACGCTATTCAACAACAGCTGGTTTTACCTTAATATGTGACTTTCAGACCGGTTGTGCATAGTTTGGGCAACTGGGTCATGCCTGGAGGTTCATTTCCAGCACGCATTTTCATTTGCAGGGCCTCCCCTCGCAAGTGTGATGTGTGCAGAGGCTGTATACGGGTATATGCTCTGAAACAGGACCCATGTGATACCAGGATCCTGTTGACAGCTCAGAATGTTCATATTGTCTGTTTATCTGTTGTTCGTCAGACATGTTATTCTAGTACAGTGGTACCTTGTGTTATGGATGGGATCCATTCCAGAGGCCCGTCCGTAACATGAAATGCCCACAACTCAAAGCGTTGTGTCTGTGCAGGTACGCGAAGCACGATTTGGTACTTCTGCGCATGTGCGAGTGGCGAAACCCAGAAGTAACCCATTCCAGTACTTCCGGGTTGCCGCGGGACATAATGCAAAAAGATGCAACATGAAGTGGACGCAACACAAGGTATGACTGTAACTATAATGAAGGGGTCAAGAACCTCAGGACTGGGGTTCAACTGTGACCCTCCAGGCCTCTCTGCCTGGTCCCCAGGTCACACACATATCACCCAAACCACTCCAAACTCTCCCCTAGGCTACATTCCTCAATAGCCCTGGTCTGTGCCCTCAAGTGCTTTTGCCTGGTTCGAAAGCATCTTTAAGATGTGATAAAAACTCTTTTGAAATGCCCACAACTCAAAGCGTTGTGTCTGTGCAGGTACGCGAAGCACGATTTGGTACTTCTGCGCATGTGCGAGTGGCGAAACCCAGAAGTAACCCATTCCAGTACTTCCGGGTTGCCGCGGGACATAATGCAAAAAGATGCAACATGAAGTGGACGCAACACAAGGTATGACTGTAACTATAATGAAGGGGTCAAGAACCTCAGGACTGGGGTTCAACTGTGACCCTCCAGGCCTCTCTGCCTGGTCCCCAGGTCACACACATATCACCCAAACCACTCCAAACTCTCCCCTAGGCTACATTCCTCAATAGCCCTGGTCTGTGCCCTCAAGTGCTTTTGCCTGGTTCGAAAGCATCTTTAAGATGTGATAAAAACTCTTGCTTGCCTGAATGAAGAATGGAGAGATGTGTCTGCCTGCAGGCATGCAGAAGCCTTTGACCTTCTGTGGCTGGAACATAGCCTACTGTAAAAAATAAAAATAAAAATTAAGAGCCATATCCATTGCTCCCATCTATTTTTACCTCTGAATCCACCCACCTCTGGAAAGTTGCCCATGAGCAAATGTAGTCCTTGGGCTGAAAACAATTTTCCACTTCAGATATGTTTATTTGTTGCTTTTTAAAATCTGTCTTCTCCCTCTGTTGGTTTCTGATTTTACCATATCTGTTTTACTTTCTAATATGGGGTATTTCCTTTGCTCCCTTTACATGCCACTGTGGACATAAGATCACTTTGTTTCTAGCATAGTAGTCTGGAAACCATGGGCCAGAAGAGCATATCTGGACATCACCTTGTCAGTTGCCCCTCTGTGCACTATACCTTTTGGTACATTTTTATTGCCTGCACCTGTGATGGTGGTGATGTGAAGATGGCAATCTGATTAATACCAAATGGCAGGAGTTACAATTAAAAACACAAATACACACACAAAAATATCCTGATTTTATGGCTCAGATCAGTTAGTGATGCAGAAACAAAATATAAAGTAGAAAAATGGCTATGAAAATATTATAATCCAACCTCCTTCAGTGTTGGCTTAATAAACAGGCAGCACTTTCCAGATCTTATAAAAGATGCTCCAACTTACACTATGCAATTCTGTATCAAATCTCAGCTTCAGAAAAGAAAAAAAATAGCAAAACGCTGCAGCTGGAGACAAGAAAAGAACACTAACCTTTTAAAAGATTCATAATGAGCTAAAAGGCCAAGGCAAAGTCAATTTATTATTCACCAAAGTCTCAGGTTCCAGCATGTTTTGTTCTCCTGAATAAAACATACTCTGAGGACAGCTAAGCCAGTCAGAAGCACAGGGGAGAAGGGGAGCTAAGCCAAGTCAGATAGATTTGCATATTCGTTTTTAAAACCAAGAGCACAATGGATGCCATCATTAACCTTGAAAGTGCACTGGTGTCCTTTGAGTTTTATCTGTATGTACATGGAAAGCAAAAAATAAAAAAATAAATTACTCTGAGTTAGAATTGAGTAGTCAACGCTGACAAAACATGGAATGTGATGGCTGTCCTTTTCTTCCATGTTTGGTGGCAGCAATGTTCCTGAATACCAGTTGCTGGAAACCACAGGAGACGAGGGGGATTTTGTGCTTGGGTCCTGTCTATGGGTTTACAGCAGGTTCTTTTTATGATCAAAAACAGGGGGTAGAAAATTATGCCAAATCTCCATGTCACAGATGAGTTTTTCCTTTGTGTCCAGTCTATACTATAGACTAGCCTTTGCCATTTTGTTGCACTCCAGATGTTTGGACTACATCTCCCATCAGCTCCAGCAAGCATGGCCATTGTCAAAGGCTGCTACAGATGTTGTTGTTGTTTAGTTGTTTAGTTGGGTCCGAATCTTCATGACCCTATGGACCAGAGCACACCAGGCACTCCTGTCTTCCACTGCCTCCTGTCCTATCTACATGCAGCTGCTGGGTGATATCAGAAACAGTGGATTCCTCATACTCCTGTCTCAATACTATTGTTGCAAGCCTCCCTATTCTCTGAGCAATGTGAGATTCTAGGGGTTCTGGGTTTACCCAGGGTTCATGCTTCCTTTTGGAATGGGGCACAGCGGAGACCGTGGTGTCTTTATGATATATGGTTTATTTACACATATATACAACCTGAGCCTGCGGTGGAGGGGTCAACAGCATTAATATCCCAAAGGGGTCTTATTTCTGCCATAGCCTCAGCCTTGGATTCAAATTTCTTTTTTTAAAAAAATTATTTATACTTTTCAAATTTATACATTTCATGAATTTTGCAATCATTTTAACATATCAAGGTCTGACTTCCTTCCCCCTCTTTCTACAGTTCCTTTTTAAAAAAATATCTTCTGCATATCCACATTCATTTAATCTGCTCATTTAATTATCTACTTTAAATATACACTTTTATGAAACTGCAGGGTATTACAGTAATCTTGCCAATGTTTTTGCAATTTATCTGTAAATATTCAATAAAACATTTTCATTCTTTTATAAAACGTTTGTTATCTATCCAGTAAGTTTCACCATTTCTGCATATTCCGTAAGTTTTTATATCCATTCTTCCTTTGCTGCGACTTCTGCTTCTTTCCATTTATGGGTGAGTAACATTCTTGCTGCTGTAGTTGCATACATAAATAAATTTCTATATAATTTAGGTAGTTCCGTCCCTATAACTCCCAAAAGAAAAGCTTCTGGGTTGTTGTTTTTTTACAAAGGTTATTTTAAATATCCTTTTCAATTCATTATATATCATTTCCCAGTAAGCCTTAACCTTACTACAAGACCAGATAGAAATATTAAAAACTTGAATTCAAATTTCTATCTGTCTCTTTCCAGCTTGCTGCTTTTATTCTGGCTCACAGCATTCCCACAATCTCTGCTCTCACCTCTGGCTTTGTTTGTTGAGGAAGGGAGTCCCGCCAACTTGCCATCTTGCACAGACCCTCTTCCTTTTTGTTCCCAATAATGGCTCATCACCCAGGCGATCGCCTCATCAGGAAGCTAGACTGGCTCATATTTTAACACTTGCTGAATCCAGGGCTTAGAAGGGTCTCACATTAGCCTATTCTCTCCCCTCCCCTCCCCCCCCCCAAACCTCATGATGCGATCATCGGTGGGATAAATAAGAAAAGGTTGATAGAAAATCCTGACAAGATAGAAGTGACACCAGTGGGATCTGCAGAAGTGAGTTCTCTCGTAATAAATGGGATCGCACACCTTGCTCTGTCAGGTTCATGGCCTGGGTATTCTTTTCAACCTGGTTGTGCTCATTATGTGACAGTGCCTTCTTTCAAAGATAAAAAATTGGCCACTGCCATCCATTTATGTGCAACATCTACAGCGGATCAGTGCAGTGTATTCTGTATATTTTTTTAAGGCGGTTCAAGACCTACAAAAGCTGCAATTGATACAGAATGTTCTTTGGATGGGATCAAAATACAGGGAACATAACACAATCTACTTTAAGGGCCTCATGGCTTAGCTGAGCATACCTGAAGAAACACCTCCACCCTTTTCAGGGTCTGTTCAGGATCCTGAAACATATTGGAAGAGCCCACCTCATTGTACTTCTACACTATTTGCATGCACATGCTGTATACTAGGGGTATACAGTCATACCTCGGGTTAAATATGCTTCGAGTTGAGCGCGTTCGAGTTGCGCTCCTCGGCAACCCAGAAGTAACGGAGCGCGTTACTTCCGGGTTTCGCCGCTTGTGCATGCGCAGACGCTCAAAATGATGTCACGCACATGCTCAGAAGTGGCGAAAAGTGACGCGCGTGTGCGCAGACACACCGTCACTAGTTACGTTTACCTCTAGATGCGAACGGGGCTCCAGAATGGATCCCGTTCGTGACTTCCGGGGCGGCGCAAACGGCAATGGCGGTCCTCTTCCACTAGCGAGGAGGAGGCTCCGCAGAAAAGGGTCGTCCGCTACGGCGAAGTGGAGACCCACGTCGGAAACCCACAGGCAGCAAGAGCCTGTGGTCCTGAGGCTCGGCGGGCGCCAGAAGCGACCCCCTAAGCGGTAAAGGAACCCCGTAAGGGGCTCCGGAACGTGGAGGGGGGTTGCGGCGCTGTGAGCCGTTTCGCGATCTGCGGAGCGAAGCCGCGCTGCTGCTGCCGGTGAGCGCTGATCCCTTTTCCTGCAAATTTTGGATCCGGAAGAAAACAACAACTTATTTGTGAGTAAAGACTGAAATACTTCAAATTTGAGACTAAAAGCTGAAATTAAAATATTGAACTTGGCTGAAAGCGGAGAGACGTGGAAACAGGAAGTCCGTCTTCCGCTGCCATTGAACTTTAAAAAGCAAAGAGCTGGAGGAGTGGAGGCTTAAAAAGAACTTTCAACCTTATTGATCTGAGCACCCACTGAATCTGCTATACAAAGTAAAGACTTTAAGTTTATGATTTGGAACTATTTATTTGCATTTGATTTATCTTTCTTCTATTGGAATTACAATTGGAAGGAGAAACCCAGGGTCCGGAGCTGCCTGAGCTCTTTGAGAGACTGAGCTGTCAGTTTTGCAGATTTGGCTATTGTGTATCAGAACTTGTAACAATCTGAGGGTATTTGGACCTGCTATTTTGAAACATCTTTTGAAGACCAGTAAGCACTGCTTGAAACAAAGTGACTGTTAACATCAACTCTGCTAAATATTTGTATTTGAAGGTTCTTGGACATTAAATTAGACTCTAATTGAGAAATCGAAACTAGAAACAGAACTGTTAGAACCAAAGTCTAAGGTACTTTCAAGGATGTATAACTTGCTGTTAAAATGGAATACACAAGATGAAATGGTTAAATCGGCTATGATAAGGTGGGCGCAGGACATTGGGTACAATATCATGTTTGAGGACTGGGAAAGGTTGTGGAGTACTGGGTTGAACTTTACTGCATGCAATGCTTTGAAAGAAAATGTAATGAAAATGATATATAGATGGTATATGACCCCAGTCAAACTTGCAAAAATATATCACCTGCCTGATAATAAGTGTTGGAAATGTAAAGAGAGTGAAGGAACATTCTTCCACCTCTGGTGGACCTGCCCTAAAGTGAAGGCGTTCTGGGAAATGATTTATAATGAACTGAAAAAGGTATTTAAGTATACCTTCACAAAGAAACCAGAGGCCTTTCTTTTGGGTATTGTCGGCCAAGGGGTGGTAAAGAAGGACTGGACATTTTTTATGTATGCAACAACAGCAGCAAGGATACTACTTGCAAAGCACTGGAAAGCTCAAGATCTACCCACACTGGAAGAATGGCAGATGCAACTGATAGACTATATGGAACTGGCCGAGATGACCGGCAGAATTCGTGACCTGGGAGAAGAGAAGATGGAGGAGGACTGGAAGAAATTTAAGAACTATTTACAAAAACATTGTAATTTGAGTGAATGTTAAGCAGGATGCTAGATCATAAATAATTGAGCACCACTAAATTAGATGATTTAAGATAATAAGTGAGATTGAGAAAATATAAACCTTTTTGAGAATTATAAGATTATAAATATACAGATGGGACATAAGAATGCAAATAAGATAATAAATTGCTGGCAAAAAGTTACAATGATGAAAGTGGGAGCGGGAGATGTGAGGAAGTCCAAAGAAAATGTGAAATTATGTTAAGATATATGTTATACTGTTTATTATATTTATTTTTATTGTAAACCCCAATAAATATTTTAAAAAAAAAAAAAAAAAACAGAATGGATCCCGTTCGTATCTAGAGGTACCACTGTACTAGGGGTATCCCGAGACTGAGATCTACTTAGAGAATTAAAAACTGTGGGGTTCAGGTCAGAGCTTTTTTGAGGGAGGAGGTTTTTGGCTTCTGGGGGAGAGAAAGGAACAGCCACTCACCAAAAAATTGCTGGGGAAACAAACAACCTTGCTGACTAAACTCTGTCTTCCATTCTGCAGATTGTGTGGCAAGGGAGAGGGGCCAGATTCAGTTTAACCAACGCTACGGAAAGGGACCCAGTGATTGACCGTGATCTACCAAAACCTCCCAGGATCGCAATCTACCTGTTGGACATCCCTGCTGTATACAAAGGTGTTGTAGTCTGGACTGTGGCCTTGGGCATATCAAGCTATCTCAGCTTCAATTTTTTGCCTGCCAAATGGGACTATTAATGGCCTTTTAAGTTGCCGAGAAGGACCCACCCTATTCCTGTGACAGTAATTTGTGTTGACTGTTTTTAATTTTTAATTCTAAATTGTCATCACTTGCCCTGGGCCCTCCTGCTGTAGGATGGATAATAAATTTCATGATTGCTTGAGAAATGTTGAGATTATACTACTGCCTAAATATGATTTTTTATTTATTTAAAAAGTGTTATTATAGATGTATGTTTATCAAATACATAAATCCACATACACATAAAATAGTCTTTTGATGGGATTAAATTATGTACAACTCTGCCAGATAGATCACTAATAAAGAGAATAAGTAAACTCACATATTTCTGAAGAAACAGAGCCCCACTCTTGTAGATATTCCTGCCATGTCTGGAATAAAGTTAACTGCTGAAATGAATTTTAGCAGTTACTTCTTCCTAGGCATAGTTTACATCAGTGCCTCCTTGCTAAATCCCCTGCATATAAAACAAATTCAATCCTTTGCCTGGTTTTTTGGTTTTTTGGTTTGTTTTGTTTGTTGTTCTGCCACTGAAACTGATGGTGTCTCATTTCCTTAAACCAGGCACTTTTATTCATAAAGATGTGTTTTCATCCAATCAACGTATATTAACTAGATCTAATATAAATGTCACTTTTGGTGTGCTGAGCATATTTTTTTTTATTTACTAAAATGGGCTTCGTTTTTCACCCAGACTCATAAATATTTGATGGCAATATATTTTCCGTTCAGCTATCAAGAGTTCAGCAAAGGCGCGTATGGTTGGCTTGATATGCAAAGCTATGCTTAGACAATGCAACTCCATAACTGCTCATTTCTATTTTGAACCTTCATTCAGAAATAAAGAAGGACGGACCCTTTATAAAGAAGCATTAACCCCATTCAGTTGTGGATTCTGATAGCGTGGCAAGATTCTGCCTCTACATCCTTTGACAACAGAAACATATCCATGCACCCACACCCATTGCAGCATGTTTAGATCACAAAGTCGTTGGGCGGGATTCACCCTAACAAACCATGTTGATGGAAACCCTGTGCGAGTACTTTAATTTTGACTTGCCTGTTACCAGTTTGTTTATTTCAGGGGTCAGCAAACTTTTTCAGCAGGGGTCCGGTCCACTGTCCCTCAGACTTTGTGGGGAACCTGACTATATTTTGGAAAAAAAAATATGAACGAATTCCTATGCCCCACAAATAACCCAGAGACTCATTTTAAATACAGTGGTACCTCAAGTTAAGTACTTAATTCGTTCCGGAGGTCCGTTCTTAACCTGAAACTGTTCTTAACCTGAAGCACGACTTTAGCTAATGGGGCCTCCTGCTGCTGCCACACTGCCAGATCCCGATTTTTGTTCTTATCCTGAAGCAAAGTTCTTAACCTGAAGCACTATTTCTGGGTTAGCGGAGTGTGTAACCTGAAGCGTATGTAACCTGAGGTACCACTGTAAAAGCACACATTCTAATGTAAAACCATGAGGCAAATCATGCTCAAGGCAGCTTACAACAGAAACAAATACATAATTACAAGCATAGCCAAAGTACTCAGAGATAACCCAGAGATGCATTTTAAATAAAAGGACACATTCTACTCATGTAAAAACAAGCTGATTCCCGGACCGTCCGTGGGCCGGATTTAGAAGGCAATTGGGCCTGATCTGGCCCCCGGGCTTTAGTTTGCCTACCCATGGTTTATTCATTCAGAGCATTGGCTCCTCTCACTTCAGCCAAAAACGTTCCCCAAGGTGCTACGTTGCATCAGTGTGTTGCAAAACCAACAGGCCTGATAATCAATAGGTCTTTGAGGCTGTTTGTGGGTTTTCTTCTGTTTTAAACCTGTAATAGTGATGCACTTAGTGCACTTTAGTTTTCATCTTTCATCCAAAATGAGAGGTGAGTCATAGCTTTGATGTATGCTTGCTATCTTATAATGACATGCTTGAAAAGGCCATGGTTCACCTACTAGATCAATGGGGAAAGTTGCTTCTGAAGAACACTGCCCCTCCCTCTCGTTCCATCAGGCATCAGTGCTATCAGGTCTTAAAGCTGGGGAGGAGGAGAGGGAGACACGGATGTTGGATTCAGCTTCCCTTCCCTTTACAGAGCTGATAGCGCTAATTGGTTGTTTAGCAGTGCGTATGCCAGATGCAATTAAGTTTTCCCAAAACATTTTTAGCCTCTTCCTGTCCACGAGTCTGAACCTGTGCATCAATAGCTTTTGCTAGAGTGGTGTGAGTATATGTGCTGGGCCTGGGGGTTAACCCGAGCAATGCGGTCCAGGTCCAGTCCCGAATCCAAGAATTCCACGAGGAGTCAGTCTGACAGGGCCAAGGCAGGAAACCAGGCTAGGTCAGGCACAGGGTCTCAGGCAGGTTCCAGCAAACAGCAATGTTGCTCCCGCAACCTGGGGTGGGGTCCGACAGCCTTTTATCGTTGGGGTAACGGCCAGTTCTGATCCCCCGGTGACTCACTTCCCTGTCTCGGCCGAAGGCGAGCACTCTCCCTGCGAGTACTCAGGTCTCTCATTCTCTCAGACCTTAGTCTCTGCAGCTCGGGAGATGCTGGTGGGTTACTAGACCCAGAGGCCGCCTCAACCTTTCCTGACGCAACTGGTAGTGGAGCAGCTGTAAGTGATTGCCCAGCTGAGGGCAACGAGGTCATCCCTGCATCTGGAGCCAGGGTAGGCTCAGGCCCCTGACTCGGCCCAGCTGGTGCTTGTTGCAGGGGAACCTGTGCAGACTGGGGCTCTTCAGAATCAGGCCCCAGACTTAGTTCAGATGCTGCCTGAGGCAGAGGATCCGGTGCGGACTGAGATTTCTCTGGTTCCGAGTCCGAGTCCCAGGCCATCACAGTATAGGGGCATTTAGGCAAGTACCGCTGTCCCACATTGGAAGTGGGGAGGGAAATACATGTATTAGCTCTACTCCAGTGGTCGCATGCCCCACCATCCAAGTGTTCAGAGCATGTCAGAAGGGGCTTTAAGTACCTGCCGAGGTAAGCTCCATGTGTTTACATCAGAGCCCATTGTGGCATGCAGGGGGCAGGGCAAGGCAACACAGCCCTGTGATTCTCTACACACACACACACACACACTGAAAAGTTAGCTAAACCTCCCAGATCAATGAATAACACCAACAGTGGATCATTGACATTTATCCCGCTTTATTATACCTGCTTTGTATATTCCCCAAGAAGCTGCTTACAATTATTTGGATAAGCAGATGCCAATTGGACAGCTTTTGTTCTCTGTTAACATTTGATTTTTTTTTTTTTTTAATGCATTTTGTCTGGCATATTGTTCCTCAAAGCATAATGAGCTTGAATAGCTGCCCTTCCACATCATAGAATTTTGACATACCTAGTTTAAAAATTAGTGCTTCACTGAAGCTTTGAGGTTCCATATTCAGCAAGAAAAGTAGACTCTAAAGGGTGCAAAAAAGCCACATGAAAACTATTCACCTTAGTAGTCTGTAGCGCTTTATCCAGTCCTGTTCACAGCCTTGATACACTGTTGTTTTTATTCCATTTTTGAGCTTCTTTAAGCTCCAGATTTAAAGGAAGCCTCACAAAAAGTGTGTTAGAGTAATAGAGTCTGGAGGTTACCAATGTATGGACCACCGTGGTCAGGCTATCCTAGTCCAGGAATGGTTGTAGCTGGTATACCAGTGAAAGCTGGTAGAAGGCATTCCTAGCCACAAAGGTCACTTGACCCTCTGGTCACAAAAACGGATCAAACTGAAAACTTTCAATGAGATGTACATTTCTAAATGTGCTAACCTGTTAATAATGTGCACACTATGTGCTAACCTGTTAACTACATATGCGTGAAGCAGGCCTCGTTTGCTCAGTAATTGTGACACATTTCTCCCCAACACTCATCTTCTTGTGAGCACCTTTGCATCTTTTGACAAATGCCATTCCCCATCAGTGTGTGGGTGTGTCAAGTCTGCCACACCTCTCCCCCTCCCCGGAAGAAAAAGAGAGTGGTACAGCTGGGGGAGGAAACAGAGAGGCATGTGGGCAAACCAACCCAATGAAAGAAGAGGTACAGGCCAGGCTAGTTGAGTCAGCTGCACTTACGCTCCCACCCTTTACATCTTGGCTGTGAGTCCTGGAAGACCTGTTCCCCACCCTGCAGCTCTTTTTCCAATTGTTCAATTTCCATTTTGATATTTTATTTATTGTTTATGACTACTTTGGCTATGCTTGTAATTATGTATTTGTTTCTGTTGTAAGCTGCCTTGAGCATGATTTGAACTATGGGAAGGTAGCATATGAATAAAATGATGTATATATGCATGCATGTACATTATGGGCTCTGGTGGTCACTTTTTAAGGGTGGGAGCCTGTGTTTGGCCCTTGGGACTCCTGTCTTTTATCTCCTTCACACTGTTGTGCATTTTCTGTGTGACTGGAGCTACATTTTGTTTCTTAATTTGGCCCAATTTAGTCTGGGCAGGTGAGAGTATTTAAGAAATGGTTGCTTCAACACCTAAGACATCATTGGTTTAAGGGCATCCTTAAGTCCCCTTCCATGGGCTCTGCCTGGTGAGGTGGAGTCCTGGAAGGTGTCCTTTAGGTCTGGAACACACACCTGAGTGAACACTGGCTGACAGGGCCATAGTGTGCATACCAGAGAGAGAGAATTCTTTCCAAACCTTGCTGCACAAGGTTTGGCCACAGTCTGCAGCTGTCAAAATACCCAGGGGAAAAGAGGGATAGAAGCACACACACCCCGCCGCCTTTATTGCATAATTCACCTGCCTGGATAAATTTGATTTGGTTAATTTGGTTAATTAGGTTTGCTCGCAGATCCTCTAATCTTGTTACATTTAATAAATAAAAACCTATTTCCCCATAATCATTGTCTCTTGAGTCCCCTTTTGGGTGTGATGGCAAAGGGCACATTTGGGATGAAAATGTCTTCTTTTGACTCAGCATAATCAATGCATTCCGGTACTTTGATTTATGCAGGTCCTGCCTACCTATCATCAAACAAAGCATAAGCAATTACCTTTGTGAACTTTGCAGAATGGCTTTCCTGCAAGGAATATTTTTGTACCGGACAATTATTTCCTATTTGCTATATATCACTCTTTCCTGGGATGTGGATAAACTATCACTAGTCGAAAATTACTTTTCTATTTGGGGGCAATAAGTGGTAAGCTTTCTAAAAAAAAAAAAAGAATAATAATGAAAAAAACTACAGTCTTCCAACCCAAAGCTTCACAGCATTTGTCTGTAGCTGCATCCATTTATTTTTTATTTATTTTTAAATCTTTTTCTATAAATATTAAAAGTAGCAATATCAGGAGAGGTCAGTTTCTTCAGGCAAATGGGCCATTGCTCCATAACACTCAGTCTGACTTCATGAACCCCTTAACCTGCCTGCGTACAGTGGTACCTTGGTTCTCAAACTTAATCTGTTCTGAAAGTCCGTTCCAAAACCAAAGCGTTCCAAAATCAAGGTGAGCTTTCCCATAGAAAGTAATGCAAAATGGATTAATCCGTTCAACACTTTAAAAAACAACCCCCAAAATAGCAATTTAACATGGATTTTACGATCTAACAAGACCACTGAACCATAAAATGAAAGCAATAAACAATGCACTACAGTCACACAATGAATCAATCAGTAGCTGAACTGGGTTACACACAGTCACAAAAACAAAAAGCAAAATAAATAGCAAAAACAGACAGACCTCAGTGTAACACTCAAAACAGAAGTGTGGCACTCAAAACGGAGTACGTTCATCTTCCAAAAAAAGCTTGCAAACCGGAACACTTACTTCCAGGTTGCCATGTTTGGGTTCCAAGTTGTTTAAGTACAAAGGCATTTGAGAACAAAGGTACCACTGTACTTACTTACACCCATTCCAGGAGGTGATGCTACCTGTCAGCTTCATCCTACTTAATATCAGTGGTGCCTTTGCAAAACTTATCAGGAAGGAGGATGGGGATTCAATTAGAATTAGTTGGCCTTGCTTGTCATTGGCTCTGGCTCCACCAACTGTTGGCCTCCCTGACTTCCACCCTACTGTTTCCAATGGAAACAGCCACTACTGAGCCATCTACAAAGCAAGGAATTTAAACATATTTCCATCCTTCCCTGGAGAAGAACTTCCATTATAACATCAGTACCACATCCATCTCACTCTCACCTTAAAAGGGGGTTTTACTATAGGGGTTAATTGTATATTGCTTAACACCATAGGTGGCTAGAGAAGGCCAGTGCTTATGTTGATGTGGACGTGTTGGTACTTTCATGACAATTTTTTACTCCGTATTATGACATGACGCTTCCATGGTTTAACATCACTAAAGGTTATTCGACAGGTGCAATTTCTTTAGCAAATATGATTAATCCAGTTCATAATAGCTGAATGTAGTATGATTTAGAAGAAGAAGAAGAAGAGTTTGGATTTGATATCCCGCCTTTCACTCCCCTTCAGGAGTCTCAAAGCGGCTAACATTCTCCTTTCCCTTCCTCCCCCACAACAAACACTCTGTGAGGTGAGTGGGGCTGAGAGACTTCAAAGAAGTGTGACTGGCCCAAGGTCACCCAGCAGCTGCATGTGGAGGAGCGGAGACGCGAACCCGGTTACCCAGATTACGAGACTACCGCTCTTAACCACTACACCACAAGTTAAACACCAGTTAACTTGTTTTCCTCTCCAGCTCCTATCAGATTTGTGTCTGAGTAATTTGTGAATCAGTTATCAAGTCTTCCAGGAAATCAAGCTAGAGAACATTTTCCTACATTGATACTGATGTTTTGAGTTACTGTTGCTTTTAATGCATGCTGTTTTGATATAAACCACCCTGGAATTTGCTAATGAGGGGCAGTATCTAAATATTCTAAATAAATAAGTAAACTCTCCTTCAAATGTTCTTTCAAATTAGGCCCATTGGCTCCAAACTAAGAGAAAGATCTAAGGACGAAGAGGCAGTTGCTAAGGGCAATCTGAGCTCCTTTCAAACACCTTGGCTGCTTCCGGTGACTTGCTTATTGAGTATTCATCTTGATTTGTTTTCACAAAGCTTACATGAAGGTTATACAATGCCCTCTTTACTGAGCATTCATTATGATTTGTTTGCATGGGGTTCATATGACTTGCTGTCAATCAACTGTAATCCCAAACTTATTAATGCATTTTTCCAGGAATTTATAGAGTGGGTCTGTTGTGCTGGTATGTGGCTGAATCCTTCCCACAACGTAATTCTGTGCGCAAGTCTTGCTTTCATAGTCCCACCCACTCCACTCTTTGCTTTGCCATTTCATACCATTACTTTAGACTCTCATACTTTTTTTAAAAAAATCTGGTATCTTCCATGATGGTTTCAGATATGATCTATTTTTCTTCTAATGCTGTCCTTTGCTAATGCTACCACATCTGCAGCTAGCCTTCAAGGTACATATTGTACATTTTACCATCTTGTCATTCTATTCCATTCTAGTATAGAAAACCTAAGGACTTCTGGCCATACATCAAGACCATTAGGGGCTACCTTTTATTTCCTTTATTTTGAGTATGCAAACAATAATGATAAAACTATAATATAATAATTACAATACATTAATAAGTAATACATAAAAATAATAGATTAAAAGATTAAAATAGATTAAAATATAACTAAACCTAACCAAAGTCATGTTATGACAATGCAAAGAAATTATATGAATATACATTGTCCTGAACCTTATTACTCAAAACATGTATATCCAATGTATATGCAGTATGTTCAAATTCATACTACAAAGCGGGTGGCACTGTGGTCTAAACCACTGAGCTTCTTGGGCTTGCCGGTCAGAAGACCAGTGGTTCGAATCCCCACGACAGGGTGAGCTCCTGTTGCTTTGTCCCAGCTCCTGCCAACCTAGCAGTTCAAAAGCACACCAGTGCAAGTAGATAAATAGGTACCGCTGTGGCGGGAAGGTGTACTGCTTTTCTGTGCGCTCTGGTTTCCGTCACGGTGTTCTGTTGCGCAAGAAGCGGTTTAGTCATAAATGAAGGTGATAGACTACATGGAATTGGCGGAAATGACTGGCAGAATCCGAGACCAGGGTGAAGAGTTGGTGGAAGAAGATTGGAAGAAATGTAAAGACTATTTACAGAAAAATTGTAAAATTAATGAATGTTAGAATGATGTCAGAATGAAATTAAGTGGTTCTAGCAGCAATGTCATAAAGGTGTATGAAAAAATGGCTGGTTAATAGGTGAGAATTTAAAGCTATAATATATTAAGTTAAAGGACTAAGACAAAAACAAAGAGGGAAAGGGAAACCAATTGAACCGGAATACAAAAAAGGGAGGTGAGAGGAGGTCAGGAAAGCAAGGAAATGAAATGTAAGATACGAAAGCATAAATTTGTTTCTAAGTGTTCTTTCTATATTTTTTTCCTATAATTTGCATTTTGTATGTTTTTTCTCTCTTTTTTCTTTTTTTCTATATTTTTCATTGTCTTTTATGTAATTTTTTGTTTTTGAAATCTCAATAAATATCATTTATAATGCAAAAAAAGAAAAGGAAAAAAATGTGGTTTAGTCATGCTGGCCACATAACCCAAAAACTTGTCTGTGGACAAACGCCGGCTCCCTCGGCCTGAAAGTGAGATGAGTGCTGCATCCCATAGTCGCCTTTGAATGGACGTAACTGTCCAGGGGTCCTTTACCTTTTACCTTTTTCAGTATGTTCAAATTCATTGAATAATGAACCACATTCCAGATCCTTTCCAACCAATCTAGAGTTAGTGGAGCCAAGCTCCACTCAGTGGAGGAGAGGAAAAAAGAAAAGGTAACAATAATTTCTAATCAATCCTTAGTTTAATTAATCACAGGGAGCAATTTATACTTTATATTGTGATTGATTTAAGATAACCATCCACAATATAATTTTCTAGTTTGATTCATTAAAAGTTCAGTTAGACCATTGTCCATTTAGTAATAGTTCCTTCCCCATGTAATAGGCAACTGAACGGGCACATAAAGCTTTCTAATACATCAGTTTCACACATTTATCTCTTCCCCATAACCATTTTGCAACCTGAACAGTCCCTAAGAAAAACCCCTTTCCAAACTGTCAGTTTCACTGCTCCTAATCTTTCTCTTACCTGCGACCTTTATGTGAACTGTGCAAGACTATGCCTCTCAAATGAAATAGTGCCTCCAATGCAAAGCAATTGAAAACGAATGGGAAAATGAAACAAATATGATTTCATTCATCATTTCAATCATTTCTCTTTCCATTCACTTTCATTGCAAAAATGAATGAAGCAAATGGGTCTCATTTTTTTTTTTTAGAACAAACAAACTTATCCCTAGTGTAATTTGCAAAACATCTCCATCCATTCACACTCTCAATTTCCTTGCAGCTGCACATATTTTTCTTTTCTTTCCAGCTTCAAGGTGGAATCGGATGTCGTACATAGTTTTGCTTAAAAGTTTTTGCTGTGGCAGCAATCCACACTAAGCCTTCAGATGGCCTTTATACTGCATGGTTTAAAGATAAGTTAAGGGTGTGATGTAAGAGTTATTGGAAGTGACATTAACTAGGCGGGGGGGGGGCAGGAATGCAAATGCCATTAAGGCAGCTTTTCTTTAAGCAGCTCTTGTGTCAAGCCTTAAATATGGTGTGTCCAGGAAAGAAAAACATAAATAATATAATAGATTCAAACAATGAAAACACATTACTACTGCGAGAATATGTGTTGCGTGTTGAGACCCCGAAGCCACCCCCTCATTGAAGAAGAAGACACAATATTAGGATATTAGGTTAATGGTTATTGGGCAAATTTAGGCCACAAGTTTATTTGTTATGGAGTATGAGCTGTATTGGCTTAGGCATTGGAATTGACCCGACTATATCTGACTCCTGTCCGTCATGCAGGGAATCCTGTAAGGGTCAACCACTGGTAGGCGGAGTCCCCTTGATATGCAAACCAACTTGCTCTCCCCCTGGGCTCCCAACAGGGTCATGGCATGGCCCTAGCCCCTCCACAGGCTTTGGACAAGATCTACACCCCCGGATTCCTTTAACAGAATACCCTTAAGCTTGGAGGGGCAGTTGATGGCCACACCACACCTCCCCACCATAAGATCAACCAATGCCTAACCGCCAAACTTTACAAAGTTGTGACGATTGCTACGAGGTAGGCAAGAACCAAATGGTCCATGCCAATTTGCCAAGTGGAAAAATTCCTACCAGGCGCCTCGAAGGTGACCAACAGAAGTCCATAGCAAGGCCAATGTCAAAATCATTGAAAATAGGGAGGGTGGGCAGGAGATTGAGGAAGCTCTCCAGCTCGCGCCTCAGTTTAAATGGGTCCCGGCCATGCCCCCTGCCAGCGGATTGGCTGGCTGGACAATGACATGGCCGGGAACCTCCGGGTGACACAGGACTTCATCCCCTTCCCCCGGAGGGGAGTGGGTGGCCACGGGGTCCACCGCAACTCCTCCCCACTGGGAAGTGGAGCGGATTTGTGCCACTATATAACAATAAAAGACCATCTTGTCACAAAAAATGCCATCCACCCTTCTGCCTCTCCTGGTCCTAGTAAAATTAATCAAGGGGACTGATATTATATTCCAACATTTGTATGTGTTCATTCAATAAGTCACAAAAAGTTAACTTTTCCAGCTATTAAGACACGAATTAATTCCAAGGTATCCCTTCCAAGTAAACCTTCTACACATCTGAGCTGAGCACATTTAGGATTTTAAAAAAGGACCAAATGGTTGATGATTGTGTGTATATATTCTCTATAGGCACCAAGCAGAAATATTCCTCTTCTCCCAGGCCTTCAGCTAATTAAGCAATTTATCACATTTTAAATGGGGTGGGGGGGTATTGTTTTTCTTTGTTATTATGGCATGTGTTTTTGTGTTTTTATATTGTAAACTGCCCTGTGATCATAGAATTGTGGAGTTGAAAGGGACCCTGAGGATCATCTAATTCAACCCCTGCAATGCAGGAATCTCAACTAAAGAATCCGTGACAGAAACCTCCAAATGAAGGAGAGTCCACCACCTTCTGAAGGAGCCCATTCCACTGTTGAACAGTTCTTACCATCAGAAAATTCTTCCTGAAACAAACAAGCTTGCTCCATCTTCCATGTGACAGCCCTTAAGATATTTGAAGATGGCTATCTTATCTCCTCTCAGTCTCCTCTTTTTAATGCAAAACGTACCCAATTCCATCAACTGTTCCTCATAAGGCTTGGTTTCCAGACCCTTAATCATCTTGGTCTCCCTCCTCTGCACATGTACCAGCTTGTTAACACCCTTCTAAAATTGTGGTGCCCAGAACTGGACGCAGTACTCCAAGCGTGGTCTGACCAAGGCAGAATGGAGCAGTACTTTGACTTCTCTTGATCTGGACACTATATTCTGTTGATGTAGCCCAGAACAGCATTAGCTTTTTTTGCTGCTGCATCACACTGTTGACTCATGTTAAACTTGTTAAACTTGAAGGGTGGTATAGAAATTTAATAAGTACTGATGATAATAGTTTTCAGAAAGGCTTATTTGTTGAGCATGAGATACAGGTTTCTTTTTAAGCAGCTACATAACCTCCCATCTTTTAAAAGTCAGGGTTTAAAATTGTCTCTGGATGCAGTGCCAATTATGGCTGATACATAAAAAATAAGTTTTTCTGTAATACAAAATACTATTTTTGAAAGCTGCACTAGCTATATTAAAACATCCCTTAACTATAGCATAGCATAGTGAATTTGAATCTCTTTCCCTTCCACCTTGCAAGATGTTTCAATTTGCAAAAAAAAGAAGAGGCTTATTCTTACAATAGTACATTTGCTTCAGTGGCCTCATAACTGTTGTCATTTTATGACCATGGGATCTTTTCAAATGTTTCCATTAAAAAAACGGAATTTCCAAAATTAGAATTTTCCTTCACAAATTACTATCCATGTAGTAAATGGGTTAACAAAGAGAACTTGATTCAGCTATGTTTTAAGTTCTAATCTATGTATTCCCCATGGCTCACGCAATTCTGCCAGACTGACATCTTTGCTATTCAGACAGCAATCATCAACAGTATTGCATATTGTCTGAATGGAATGCAAATGGAATGCATTGCAGAGAATAAATGTAATACTAAGCATTCAGTTTCATCCTGTTTAGAGAGAGGGGGGAAAGCTGAGGGGAAATATGCCTAATGGTGGATCACCTGGGACAGATCTTTTACCTAACAACATATGCGCATCACCTACTGTGCTGTAAAGGACTGAGGAAACAGAGAACAGGCAAAGGTAGTGCCATTAAGTAAACTGCTAAAACTTCTGGGACTGACATCCATCCCTGAATATATATTTTATTTTTATGAATATAGTCTTCTCCCACAGTTGTTTCATTTATCAGTTGTAATTTGACTGTAAATGCTTTCCCTCCCCTCTAGATATTTTATGGAACTTGCCTGGGTTTAGGGTGGAATGCTAATCAAATTTTATTTAAAAATGCTTGTGTAATTCAGAAGAGAACCAAAACAAGCAGGCCTATTTTCCTCTTGATATTTATATAATGTCTCAGGAGCTCAGAAGTGCTCCTAAAGCTAAGGTGAAATAAAAAATAAAATAAAAAAATTGTCCAGTAGCACCTTAGAGACCACATAAGTTTGTTCTGACTATAAGCTTTCGTGTGCATGCATGCACACAAAACAAACTTAGTTGGTCTCTAAGGTGCTACTGGACAATTTTTTATTTTTATTTATTTATTTCGTCTGCATCAGACCAACATTGCTACCTACCTGAATCTAGAGTTAAGGTGAGTAGCAAAAGCAATATTCCATAATTCTAACCCTTTTAATTCTATAGCTTATAACAATGGCATCTGATGGCCTAATGGCTTGAGACATGGTATACATGATATCTCTCATGAGGTCTGTGAAAGGGCCAAATTTGTGGAGCAGACCATTTCAGTGGTTTAGTGAAGTTCTGATCAGCAGCTCAAATTTTTAGGGTTCTCCTGCCCCTTGTAAAGCCTACGGCAAATAAATGCTGGTAAAATATTGCTATGCATGCCTGAAAGCAAAAGTTAAGCTACTGTAATTTTTTTTTTCTGGAGTACAATGTTTGCAGAGAGAGCTACATGGTGAATGCTATGCACAATGCCTATTCATTATGGGATGTCACAGTGTGGTGCAGTGGTTAGATTTTGGGACTCATGGGAACATTTGCTGAGAAACTGTCATGAGACAACTCACAGAAAGGTCCTTGTAGCAATACAGTCAGACCTAGATGCTTTGTAATGCAAAACAGGACCAGGACAATGTGGGACCTCTTTGCTGGTCCCAGGCACTCTTACCCTCTCGATATTCCTTTTTCCTGAAAGTCAAACAAAATGTGCATGGAGGGAAAGTTGTAGGTAAGCATAATTTGTGGTGTTGCTCTACATCAGCCTTAGCTTCCAGCTTCTTGGCTTTGTGGAAGCTGAGCCAGCATAAGGTCACTTTAAACTGGCAGATTTATTTCACCATTCATTTATTTTCATTCTGTTCTTCAGATAAAGCTCTGTAACTGATCTGAAACAGGGTAGTTTTAAACTGAGGTTTGAATAGCTGATCTTCATCCCATTCAGTATTGCTTGATCCAGCCGTTGTATTTTGTGTAGTTCATCCGTTTAGAAACTAAACAGGAAGAATGACATGTGTGGGTGTGGGTGTGTGCACAGAAAGTCAATGAATATCCAATCAACTAATGTGCAACACAGCACAATACATGATCAACCTTTTTTTTAAATAAGACCCACAAATCTTTAAATATAACTGAAACCATGTATTTCCATTTATCAGTGTTTCAACCTGAACTGTACCTTTTTAACTCTCTTCTGTCTAGCAATGATAAAATTATCCTGGTACATTTGTTTTGGATCTGCATTATTTGCTGTTATTATTGTTGTTGTTATTATTATTATTAACAACAACAACAACAACAGCCATAGCAGCATGATCCAATAAGCCACTGGGTGACTTATGCTTCTCAACTCTTCTCACATCAGTTGCCTGGACTGTAGATTTACATATCAATTTCTGGATTAGGAGGTCTGCTCCCACTTGGTTAGTGTCATGCGTGTGCACAGTGGAAGAGGCCTGTACATACTGTGGATGCTCTCCCTGCAGTACCATGACCTATATATTGGCATTGTAATGACATTGCAGGTTGGCTAGGATGTCTTATTGGTCCAGCAGCATAGACAACTGTGGTTAATAACAGGGACAGACACTATTGCCAGATACACAATAGCAGGTGCTTGCCTTTTGTGATGTTATTCCATGGCCCAACATGGGTTAGAAAGGGTTGTTGGGACAACTGTATCACCACAGATCACCTACAAAGCACATTAAAAGCACTTTAAATGCATCTGTATTGGTGTGACCATTGTTGTTGTTGGCATTCACCTGTCTTCCGTTAACATTTTTAATGCCACATACACCCGGACAACACCATTACCGGCCCCAACAACATCACACATACCATCTCGGGACTATTCAATTGCTCATCATCTAACATTGTGTATGGCATCAAATGCCAACAGTGTCCTTCAGCTCTCTATATTGGACAAACAGGCCAAACCTTACGCCAAAGAATAAATGGACATAAATCTGACATCAAGAATCACAAAACAGAGAAACCAGTAGGAGAACACTTCAATCTCCCAGGACATTCTATACAAGATCTCAAAGTAACTGTTTTACTACAAAGGAATTTCAGAAATAGACTGGAAAGAGAAGCTGCTGAATTGCAACTCATTACCAAACTTAAAACCATGGAGAAACCTGGTTTGAACAAAGACATTGGATTCTTATCCCATTATACATGACTAAGCCATTTCTCACCTTCTCACCCCCTGCCTTTTCCTGTAAGACCTATTACAGTCGTTAAGAGTCGTCAGCAGGCTCATCTCAGCTATCTGCCAATCTCCAATTCCCACCACCCTTCTGAGTAATACCCCTCCCCACCTTCTCACTATATAGAAGGATCTGGCAACTTCTGTTTCAGTGTATCTGAAGAAGTGTGCTTGCACACGAAAGCTCATACCAAGAACTAACTTAGTTGGTCTTAAAGGTGCTACTGGAAGGATTTTTTTTATTAAATCTTTATATGTTATTTTTCCAGGCCTTTTAAATCATTTTACATTGCTACCAAATATAACAACCTTTTATTGCCCACCCTTCCTGTTTCTTCTCTATCACAGTCAATGCCTCCCAAATCATTTCACACAGCATTCATCTGTCTTCAAAATGTATGGAGTATATGGAGGTCCTGGGCTGCCCAGATTACAAGACACCCCTGAGCCTTGCTGATGTGGTCCAAAGGAAAGCAGAGCACTATGTTCGGCACCAGCTTGGCTTCAGGAGTTGTTGGAAGGAGTCAAACAAGGTGTCATCCAACCGTCTTAGGAACTCCACTCTGGACTTGTGTTGGGTTTATTCCCTCGCCTTTTCTCCTCCCGAAGTTGTGTGACCTTACATATCTAATAGCTGGCTGTAAAAAAAAACTAAAAAATAAATAAATGCAAGATTGCAGCTGAGCAGTGCAATAGCAGGTCAGGCTTGACCAATTTACTAAGACCAATTTACTGCAACAATCATCAACCCGAGGTGTTTTGTGGAGTTTATCTGCTAGTGGGGTATAAAACAGCAAATGAAAAGTCAGAAGCAAACCTTCCTAGGCATTACAGAGTGACTAGGCAGTTTTTCTCAATATTGGGTCCTCAGATGTTGATGGACTACAACTCTTATTATCCTTGACTGCTGGCCCTTCTCACCAGGGATGATGGATATTGTAGCCCATCAACATTTAGGAACCCATTGTTGAGAAAGGCTGGTTTAGAGCATTGCCTTGAATCTTTCTTTTGTTTTTGTTTTGGTAAACTTTTGTTGCGTGTCAAGACACCCCCTCGTTGAGAAATAACACACACAAGGACACAGATATTAGGTTAATGTTATTGGCAAATTTTGACCACAACTTTATTGATTACAGAATGTGAGTGGTATTGGCTTAAGCATTGAATGGACCCGACTATATCTGACTCCTGCCTGATGCGCAGGGAGTCCGGCAAAGGTAAACCACCAGAAGAGGGAGCCCCTTCAATGCATACCAACTCGAACTCCCCCGGGTGTTCCCGTCGGGGTCGTGTCATTGCCCTAGCCCTGCCTCGGGCTTCGGACAACCCCCAGCCAGTGGATTGGCTGGCCGGTCACTGACACAGCCGGGATCCCCTGGGCAATGGGGGACTAAGTCCCCCACCTCCAGAGGAGAGTGAGTGGCCATGCGGTCCACAGCAACTCCTCCCCACTGGGAAGTGGAGCAGATTTTTTGTTTTTGTTTTGGTAAACTGCTTTTTTGGTAAACTTTTGTTTTTGTTTTGGTAAACTGCTTATAGATTTATTTATTTTTTTGCTAAATAAAAAATTAAATATGGAAACCAGATTCAGATCTCCACTGGGTAATGAAGCTTACTGTTTGGCTTTGGTCAAACCCACTCATTGTTATTTTCCAGCCCAGAGTTGCTATTAGGCCAGGGCACTGGATATGGTGGGGAAATAGCCATATATACATAAGAATAAATAATTGTGGGAATTGTGGGGGTGTTCAAACTTCCCAGGAATCATTTACAGGAGTATCTTGATTGGAAGAGGATTCCTACTGCTACAACATCTACTAGCCAGGATGCACATGCCAAGTTGGGTATCTGTGAGTTTTAAGCAAGTTTCATTTTCTTTTTCAAACTACGGTACTTTTCAACTTCCATTCACCAAGTTTCATTCAAACAGTAAGGATTTCATAATCTCTAATGAGTTCGACAGAATTATGATGAGCACTATCCTTTAGGAACGCTTTCCATCTCTAAAGACTATAGCTTCTGCTCCATTTAATCTGGCACCCTTAATAGTTGGGAATTATTTGAGAGAGAAGAAAGGCAAACTGTCATTTAATAATTGTCAATGGGGGGGGGGGGTAAAGTCCTTGAAATGCTGCCAGAAAGGTGTCAAGGGGAAAATACAGTGGTTTTGTTTTTTGGAGGGGGTGTTGTGGGGGAGCAGAAAATCTTCTCTTTTAATTCCTCTTCATACAATCAGATTTTTCATTTTCCAGCTGCTGGTACTGGTAAAGTGTTGCTTGGCAACATGGTAATGAAGAGGGGAGGAAAGATGCTCAAAAAGTATAACATTAGGGGCTTTTGTCTTTAGAAATGTACTAGTTCAGCACATTCAGCTCAATTTAAGAGGGAAAGAGACACAATGAATAATTTTCCACAGAGCTGCTAGTAGTGGCCTTTAATGAGAGGGTTTTAAATGGGGGAGGGGCAGGAGGAGGCCACACGAAGATATTCTGGGGAGTTGCAGCGGTCGAAGCACTTTTGCACCAGTAATTGGCCAAAGCAGAAAGCCAAAGGTAGGAATCATTAGTTTCTTTTCTTTTCGCAAGAGATGCACAGGAGTCATCTCTGAAACAGAAAGAGTTTAGTCATGTAGTTAGGGGCCAGCAGTGAGATGCAGTGACGGACCTCAAACGAAGCTCAAGCGGTCATGGGTTCCCCTTTGCAACCAGCAATGAGATCTGGGTGATTGCTTTTACCCTCTTCAGTGGGGTTGTTCTGTGATAGATCACCACACCTTTTCAACATCTGTGCTACTGACTCTAAATACTTTAGTATGACTTTAAATGTATACAACAAAAATTAATCAATTTGAGTTGTGTGACTCAAATTGGGTCTATTGGGCTCATTTTTCAAAGCAATGTGGAACCAAGTTGGTTCTGGAGCCCTCCGGGATTAGTTTCATAGTAGATCCAGTCCAGGTGAGATGGGCAAGTTTTCAGATGACAGCAAATGATTCGCTCCCACAAGAGGCAGGGATGGCCACCCACTTGGATGACTTTAAGAGGATTAGACCCTGAGGGCTAGGAGGGTTGTGTTTAGCCCCTGTTATGTGCCCTGTGGTTCTAACCTGCCCCCCATCCCAAGCAGGCCAACTCGGGGACCACCCAAACCACTTTGTATACAGTCCCCTAATTAGTTTGGGGGTGGGGCTAATATTTTATTAGGGTAAAAAAGCAGAGCCAGCATCCCACAGGATTGATGCCTCCACTGTTGAATGGAGCCATCATTCCTCTTGGTTTCTGCATCAAATAGGAAGGACAGTCTTCCTGGGCTCCTACATTTTCCTGGGAAGACATAGCTGACAGGTTTTGGGAGGGTATTAATTCCCATGTTGGAGGGCATGTGTTTAATTCCTACCCCCATTATAATAACGGAGACCTAAAAATGTTTAACAACAAAAACACTTTAATAAAAACTAATTAATAAAAAAATTAAGTGTATGCCAGTTTTCATGAAGCAGTGTTCAATCCTCCTCTATAGAAGTGTGTTGTTCTTTTTAAAGGAAAAATAAAGAGCAGCCCTGCTCCGAGTGCACCGTGTGTGTGTGTGTGTGTGTGTGTGTGAGAGAGAGAGAGAGAGAGAGAGAGAGACTCTGAGCAAGGGCTCAGAGAGGGATGAGGAGGCAGGTTCTAGTCAACCTGTGGCACTCTCACAAGATAATGTGGCATCAGGATTGTCCTGTGGAATCTTGTAAGAGGGAGGAAGGGGCAAGGCCTTTATAAAGCATTGCCAATAGGGGTTCAAATAGGTCTAAAGTACAGTCATACCTTTGAAGTCGAACGAAATCCATTCCAGAAGTCCGTTCGACTTCCAAATCGTTTGGAAACCAAAGTGTGGCTTCTGATTGGCTGCAGGAAGCTCCTGCAGCCAATCAGAATCTGCGGAAGCCCCATCGGATGTTCGGCTTCCAAAAATAGTTCGCAAACTGGAACAGCCACTTCCGGCTTTGTGGCGTTCGGGAGCCAAAACGTTCGAGAACTAAGCTTTTCGAAAACCAAGGTATGAGTGTAATGTGAACTGGAGACTTGTGCTCTTTCCGCACCAACCTACGACTGAGAGGCAATTGTAGATTGCCTGCACTGCCACAGGTATGTACAGTTCTGACAAAGCTTGAGTTTTCTGTAGAAAAGTATACGGGAGAAGATTGCAGGCCTTTTTCTTTGAGGAAAAAACAAAACAAGAACAAATGACTGCCCATAAGTTACTGTATGTAAGTAGCTTTTGTTAAGATTTCCAGAAAACAGCCATTTCTTTGTCCCAATCTATGCACCTGAAACATGTTTTGCCATACAGTCTGAAGGAGCCGCTCCCCACTGACAGGTCTTTATGCCTCCACATTAAGTGGAGTTAAATCAGTGTGAAAAGCATGGTGAATGAAAGGAGACACATATTATTTTTCCGATCCCAGGAATAATTATAGGCCTTTTTGTAATAAAAAAAATGAGTGGGTGGACGTAGGGGGAATATGGGAGAATTCTTTTGAAGAGAAGTTCCTGGAGGTGTGATTGCTCCATGCTAACTCTCCTTGCCGCAGTACATTGGTGCACAGATTTAATTAATGTGTATAATTGTTAAGAGATATGTAAGGAGATTACTCAATGGATTGGCTGTGGTTTCCTTTCTTATTGCTAATTGCATTACTTTGTAGTGATGCTCCAGGAGCAGGATGAATGAGGGAAATGGCTCCATTTCTTCAAAGGTAGAGGAAGGAAATCACACTAAGTAATTTATCTTTGATATAGTGCCTTGTTGTTACAGGTTGAGTATATAAAACTAGCCCAGCGTGTGCTCAGAAACGCTAATGAATCGAATTGCACTTGGAAATTGCCTCGCATCTCTTAGACTCGCAAGGATGCTCTCAGCCCTTGGGAATCTGACAGCTATGCCTGGGAGGGAGCCCTCAAGCCCCTTCATCCTCAGGGCTGAACTGTCTCCCTTTCCTGCTGGCCACAAGTACCATCTTTTGTATAAAGACTTTGATTTGACAATGAGCTTCCCCCCAAAAGTTTAAACAGTTTACATCAAAGCAGCTCAATTGCGTGCTGCTTCTCTAAATAACACAGGAAGCATTCAACCAAATGCTTGCAATTATACAGCTAATTATGAAGCCAGAGCCTCTGAGGAAAAACCTGTTCACTAACCACTGGTTTGCACTTGCATATACTAAGCATGGCATTGACAAAGGGTCTTTGCACTCACAGTGGCATTTATATGCATTTGTGGAAATATTCAGTATTTTGCGTAGGAAGACTAAATGGGAAAGAAGGTGCAATGGCAAATTTAGGAGTATTGTTGTCCTTTTTTCAACGTGGAGGTTTATTTTGATCTAAAGTTAAAAATACAGACAACAGAAAAGAAGAACGCCACATAACAATGCAACAAGATCACTAATTAAGAGAAAAAGGAAATCACTGATTACTATTCTTAATATATCATGGGTAAGCTTATGAGACAATTAGAAGAAAAGAGCCTAAGGAGAAGCTACTGAGATAACTTGGGTATGTAAAAATTCAATCCTACATTAGAAGTTAATTATATTGTGTTCAATGTGCTTACTTACAAGTAAGTGTGCATAGAATTGCTGGCCAACTTATGTAGCTAAATTATAATTACACACAGACCTGTGAATTTAATTAGAATGTGATCAGAAGTCGGAAGGGCTTCCACTTAGAAGGAACCTTTGTTTCATAACAAGATATTTTTGAATTCAATTCCTTGCTCGTTGCACCATAATCATGGGCTTCCAAACCTTATTAGTCTTATCAATCTTAACTGATGTTTAGAAAATTCCAGTTATGTGCTATATATGACTCAGTTGCTGGATAACAGCAGCTTAAGAAGGCTAAGATCATCTCCTGCAGCAAATCCAAACATCTAATGCTGCTAATTCTGTTTTCTTTTAACCTTCAACTAGTATTTCCAACATATCCATACAGGAAACTGCTTAGCGGATGAGCACTCTGGTGTACATTCAAATAATAAAATCTGACATGCATGTTCTCATGCAGTAAGTCACACGTCAACATCTTATTGGCACATGATTAGAGCTGCTGGATTGGGACCATTGAATTTAGGATTGCAGAGATGGCTTCAGGTGTGCTGCTCAGACATCACCAGATGAACACAGAAATGACTGTATGTGCTTTTTTCCAGTGGGATTCATATGGCCAACTCCCCTCTGATTAGTGCTGTTTTGGAAAATAGACCGGTTTTTAAATTGAAAAAGAAGCCAGTTGTTATGACCACAACTAAAAATCTGAGAGCAGTACAATTCCTCTCCCCATGAATACAAAATTTAAATACCTTGAAAATTAGGATGGACATTTAGTTCTGAAATTCCCATCTTTGACTTTTAGAAATTGGAAAAATGCTGTAGTTTTATTTTAAAATGTTGATTCCAGTAATGACATTGAAACAGATAATATTCCTGTGGTTAAATATTCAACATTTTGCCTATAATCTTCAAAATATCCATTGCATTCCATGCTTCAATATTAATTTCATTTTAATTCAAACTATTATTGAAAAAACAGGATAGGATTTTAAAAATATTTTGCTGGTAGCAAATCTAAAAAAAAATCCATTAGGATTGACATTTTCTGACTGGAAATGCCAATTTCAATGAAGGCTCATTTTCAACTGAGAACTTTCCTGCAGTCCTTAGCTGTTTCTGTGCTGTCTAGTCATACATATTTTTTACCATTGTCAAATCAATCTCTGCTCACACTATGAATCATTTTTTCTGTGGGTGTTCTTTTCTCCACAGGAGATGGGTAGGACTACTTTGAAAATGCAACTGTTGAATTTTAAGTGTGGCAAGCGAGTAAGTAGAAGTGTGTGTCTGTGTGTGAATTTTTTTTAGTGATTTTAAAGCACTGTAAACTTCAGTTTCTGACATCCTTTCATACTCTCTTTTCTCTTCTCTACTTTTCCTTAAAGAAACAACACCCTAATTCATAATTCAACTCAAAGGATCATGGCGGTATTTTATTTTTTACTTATTTGGGTGCGTATTTTTAAATTGCTAATATTTATTGACCACTCTTTGGTGTCTTAAAATTATTTGGCATGTTTAAAGCTGCTTCTCACAAACATACAACATTGGAAATGTGGTCCTCAGAATAACAATTCTCATTAAAATATCTGTAGAGAAATGTCTGAAAAAGCCCTGTTCGTGAGAAGAATGCCTTATGCACTTAGGGGGGAATTCAACATTGTGCTAAGTGGGGTATGTGTCAGGGGAATGGGGTCCACTCATGCAACAGGATCTCTCCCCCCCCTTCATCCCTCAGGCCTCCTAAACCTGATCTGGGGTTTTTCCTGATCCTCCAGAGCAGATTTAGGGGGAAGCAGGGTGGAGCATGTGTGGGGAGAGAAGAGAAGGGACAAATCTCGTTGGATGACTGGAGCGTGTTCCATGCATGCAACAACTTGGATGAATCCCACCCTTGGTTTCATAGAAACATTTTGTTTGGAGGGGTCTCAAAATTCATCTAGTTCAATGCCTTCCTGATGCAGCACTCCATATATCTTCTGGTTAAAAAATGTTGAATGAGGGAAAGACCAACATCTTTGCAGGCCAATTTGTTCCACTGTCTAACAATCTGTACCACTGGGACAATCTTCTGAATGTTTGGCCAACATTGTCCTTTTAATGTGAACCTTCCTTCTAGCTTGAGCCAGAACTTACAAGGGTTAATCCCCAGAACCTAAATGTTTAACCTTTCATTATGTGAGCCAACAGCAAAGGTGAAAGTGCGCCTAAGCATCTGGAGGGTGCTATCTGCTATCAGTAGGAAGAGATGGCAGGGTAAAATTTCCATTAACTCATTTCCCACCTAAGCATTATGGTTCATCCCCCTCACCCCACTGCCCCTGTCCTTTGCAATGAAAGAATGACAAACAATTTCAAGATGACCTACTTCTCAAAATTTGCCTCACCAGTTAGAAGACATCTGTATTTGCTATTTCCAAATCAAAAGGCAAAGATAAGAGCAGTTTTGTATAATCTATGGATGCAGGATTTAAATACCATCTGTTATGTTGTGCTGCTGTGATGCTCTGGATTAAGTGTCAACTTTTTGAAATAAAATTCATCCCTTAAAATAAAGGACACCAGACGCTACCTTCCACAATTAATAGTTACAAAATGGTGACTAACAAATACTTGAAATAACACATCCCATATCATCATCAGACGGTTTGCTCAGGATGCTTCTGAATAGATGAAGGTTATTTTTTGCAAAGCCATCTGCTCTTTGGGTTATTTCTAACCCATTCCTGAGCATTAATATAGAAGATGTACTCTAAATAAAATGCTGTTTTGGTCTTAATTATAAACTAATACGTAAGTTCTAGGTTGTCTCTTCCCCCCAGTTGTTATGAAGAAAATGGGTGGAATAAGGTCTGCTTGTGCAACTGGACTTTCCCCCCTCTCCTCCCCTGTGCTCCCACTTTGTGCCCCCCAAACCGATTCTGGGGGTTCCCCAAGCCCTCCAGAACAGACTTAGGGGGTGCAAGGGAATGAGAGGTGGGGGAATCACATTATGTGAGTGGACCCATGTATGCAACAACTCAGTTGAATCCCACCCCATATCTAATGACAGTGTACTGAAAGAAGCAAAGATCACCAGTGTTGAAGCAATGATTCTTCAACATCAACTTTGTTGGACTGGTCATGCTGTTCAGATGCCTGATTATCATCTTCCAAAGCAACTACAGTGGTACCTTGGCTTAAGAATAGCTCAGTTTATGAACAACTTGGATTAAGAACGCTGCAAATCTGGAAGTAGGTGTTTTGGTTTGTGAACTGTGCCTTGGAATAAGAACATGTTTCGCTTCCTGTTGAGTGTGTTCCATTTGTAAATTGAGTCCCCCGTGGCTATGGGAAAGCACACCTTGGTTTATGAACAGGCTTCCGGAACAGATTAAGTTCATAAACCAAGTTACCACTGTACTCTATTCCAAACTTAAAAATGAAAAGCGTAATGCTGGTGGTCAACAAAAGAGGTTCAAAGACTGTCTCAAGGCAATTTTAAAAAATATATAGTATAAACACCAAGAATTGGGAAACACTTGCCTGAGAGTGCTCCAATTGGAGAACAGCCTTTACCAAAGGTGTCATGGGCTTTGAAGACACTCAAACTCAGGACGCAAGAGAGAAATGTGCTAAGAGGAAGGCACACTTGGCAAATCCACACCGTGATCAACTTCCGCCAGGAAAACTATGTCCCCACTGTGGAAGGATGTGTGGATCCAGAATTGGCCTCCACAGTCACTTATGGACACACCGTTATGACCGTGTTTATGGAAGACAATCTTACTCGGCTACGAGGGATTGCCAAAGAAGAAGAAGTCAAAGAAGAAGTGCAGTGGATGCAGATGAAATGAATGGCTGAGTTGAATCTCTCAGAGGATGGAGCAGATGAATCACATAATAGAATGGTGTAGGGCAGAATGAAGGGCATAGGGAGAAGAAGATGAACTTTGATTTGAAAAATGAATAGCCAGAGATCTGAGAAATAGGCAGAGATTGACTAAAAAAGGAATTCGTTTAGAGGAGGGAGCCTTTGGAGAAAGTTGAAAAATGTAACTTTGACTATTCCTTGTTTGTTTATTTTGTATTTGTTTTATTAAAATGTATCTATCACCATTCAGTTAGACTTTGGGGGCAATTGACATCAATACACTATAATAAAACAATTGCATGACGATACAGTCACTCCCTCTGCCATGGGTGGCCTTGGGAGAACACTTCACAGGGACCGTTAAATGTTACTGAGATAATGTATGTGAAGAGTTTTAATGCTTGAACTGTATTAAAGGAATGTGAGATGTTATGAACAGTTATAGATAATGGCTTCTAGTCTACTATACTAAGAAAGCTTTTTTGGATACAAGTCCCACTAAAAATCAATGAGACTTTCAGTAAATTCATTTAAGATTGGGGAGTAAAAATGTAATGTGAGATATGGAACTGATTCACCTTACTTTTTGCAGAGTTATTCACCTGATGGTGTCAGAGTAAACCTTGCTGCAATCACGGCAAGGGGAAAGGGGAACTTCTTGTTAAGTCATATGCCAATGTTCTTATTATAGAGATATAATAATGATCTAAAACAACACACTTCAAAATATCACTCTCTCAAGTCCTCTTCTCTCCATACTGCAATCTTCATACAGTTATTATAATAGCTATTAACTGACTAGTAGCATTATAGTGATAAAGACTCATTAAAGCACTCTACAGTTATTGCCCTGTCTTACTAATTTACAACCTTCTAAGAAACGATAGGAAGGATAAAATGTCCCGGAGACAAAGTGCTGTAAAAACTACTACTGAATATTCCCTTTAGAAAATACAAAGGTTAAGTGGTCACATACTTTAGCTATCATCTGGGGACTCATCATCTGGAAATTGTAGAGAAGAAAAGAGACCTGGAGGCTCTGTGCTTGATCACAACCTGACTATGATCCTTTGCATCTGCAAAGGAAGCAAATTCCCTAATAGGCAAGATACTGTACCTCCAGATAGGAAGGACAGGGGAAAGAATTAATTCAGCTTCAACAGGAACCCATAAGGCCACATTTGTAAAGCAATGATCATGCATGTTCAAGACAGATTACTGTAGCAAGGAAATTTCCAAAGAATAGAGAATGTGCATTTCAACAGCTGTGCCTTCTTAGTCTAGCAAAAGATCATGACTTTAAGCTGACTGCATTTATATCACATCTTGCACCATCAAACCAATGTGGTGTGCACACCCCAGGATTTGAAGGTTATGTATTTCTCTTCCTATGGGAATTCAGTGTCTAATATCTTGCATCTCCTCCATGTATTTTTTAAAAATGCATTCTTTATTAAATTTATATCCTTCCCTTTCTCCTGAAGAAACCTTGCTTGTATTATCTGGGCCTAAAAGATCATTCTATTTTGTAACAGAGTATATAATCTGTCAACAGTGGACAACATGTTTAAAGCTCAGGCCAAGTAAAAAATGTATTATGTGAGCCAGATACCATAGTTCAGTTTCATGGTATACTGCATACAGTTGGTTAGAACAGTTGTCTTTGTATCATTATCATGAAGATGCCAAGAATAACAGTATTCATTACATATGGCTGCCAAGTATCTACTGCGCTGTTTCAGATGCTGGGTTTTTTGTATACAAAGTCCTTTGCAGCTTGGGATCAGGATACCTGAAAAATAGTCTCACCCCTTATACACCCAGTTGATTACTGCACTTTGTAGGTGCAGACCTCCTGCAGAGACCATCTTACCAGGAGATCAGTTCTGCAAAATGTAGGAATCGGGCCTTTACTGTTGTGGCACCTGCCCTTTGGGATTCCCTCTCATTGACTATTAGTCAGGCACCGTCTCTGTTGTCTTTTTGGCATCTACTTCCTCTTCCAACAAGCCTTTTAAATTAATATCTTTCCCAGTCTGCCTCTGTTTTGGAATTGTTTGGAAGATGTTTTGATATTTTAAATGGTCTTATTACTTGTTGTTTGTTGCCCTGGTGCCTTTGGGAGGAAGAACAGGATATAAATTTAATAATAATAAACAAATCAAAGTAAAATATGGTCTCTGGATTCTCAGCCTTCTAATTATGAGATTAAGCAGGCATTGTGATGGATATAATTCTGATATTGTAATGTGATTTCATGCAGCTTACATTTACTGCTTTAATTGAACCTGGGGGTTAGTGTTATCAACTCCAAACCTGTGGAATAGGGCAAGCTAGATTTCTCAAGGCATGATCCACTTCTACCATATGTCATGGATTTGTGAAGATTTCAACAGATTCCTGTTTGCACCTTCCATCTTGGCATGTGAATGCATTTGGTATCCTCATTCAGCAGCCCTTTCCCGTGCAATGCAAGTTAATAATCCTCAGAGAATTATGCAGTGAAGAAAAGACAGGTAAAGGGAATTCATGTGTGTGGGTGGATTGCGCCCTTACTAACTAATAAATGCTTGAAGCTAGATATCAGATAAAAATATCAGAGATAAAATTTCAAATATTCTGCTGCAATCTGTGGAGTCAGTGTGGGAAGAGGGATTAGTTTTCTCCCTCTAAAAATAATGACTTTAGTATTTCTCTGCAAACTTTGGAAGATTGCCTTTGCACAAGAGGGAGAGGAGCTAAAATCCAATCAACTCTTTCCCCCCTCAAAGAAGAGTACTTAAATGTATTTACTTTGCCTGCAGTTTTGCTTTCACTTCTTTGCTGCCTTTCTCCCTATTCTCCACACACTTTGAAGGCACCATCAGCTGCTGAAAGCAATGTCTAGAGACTCAAATAGAAATGGAGAGGCATTCGGAAAATTCCCTTCAATAGTCATGGAATATTAACTGTTGAATAAAAAATGTTGATTATGATTTTTTTTTCTTGGAAGCAATACACTACAGACAGCTAGACCTGCGCCATGCAGCAAAACAATACAAACTACACAATCTGCACTCGGACAAAGAGATAATATGGCTGTGTTCATATTACTGGCTGAAAACGAAGCTAGGTCATTCTTTTTCTCAGTTTGGATTGAAAACACATGAAAATGCAGTACAGTGGTACCTCGGGTTGCAGACGCTTCGGGTTACAGATGCTTCAAGTTACAAACTCCAATAACCAGGTTAAGAACTTTGACCCAGGATAAGAACGGAAATCGTGTGCCAGCGGAGCAGTGGCAGTGGAAGGCCCCATTAGCGAAAGCACGCCTCAGGTTAAGAACTGTTTCAGGTTAAGAACGGACCTCTGGAATGAATTAAGTTGTTAACACAAGGTACCACTGTATCTCTCAAGAAACACAAGGCTATATGTGGATTGTGGCTAATGTGTTTACACTACTTCCTAAGCCAGCGCTTGGGAGCACACTGGATTCAAAATAAACAGGAGTGTGTATCCAGCCTACATGGTGGAAGTTCAAGTTGGATAAATTGAATCCTGCAGTTTTCATGCCTCACAACTGGAAATCAATGAAAATACAGTTAAGGGTTTTTAGTTCTGTTGGCTCCTCTTTCTTTCAGCTTCTACATATGGTATACTTCAGACCATCAAGACCTTCAACCATATTGAATCCCGGACTGGGAACAAGGCAGGATATAAATATAATAATAGCAATAATATAATTCTCCAAAGCAATTTTGTAGTGTCAAATCTACATTCCATTTATTGCAGCTTACATTCTTGCTAGTATTCTCTGCACTCCAATATCGGGAGATTTCCTATGCTGTAGGGCTACTTGAGTCTTTTTAAATTTTTTTTTTTTTTTACCTGTTTCTAAGAAATGCACTGTGGTTTTGACCCCCAAAACCACAGAAAGAAGCCAGGAAGTCTTGACACAAACTCCTTACCCACATAAACTTGCTCTTCCAGTTACATTGCTTAACCAGTTTGGATGAAATTCTGAAGAAAGGTGAGTATTAGGTACTGTGTTTATCCTAAAGGTTTTTAGAAATTAAAATTGCGAAATGATGACTCATCAAAAATTGCTGTGGGAAACACACAAAACCAGTACACAATATGCGAGGAAACCAACTGTGTTTATCATAGAGCATGAAATCATGCATGAACCAGATTTCTATGGCATCTAAGAAGATAAAAATGTAAAAATCCAAAATGGCTGCCACACTACTAAGTGTCAATTAAAACTGAAATATGTGCATCATTTTGAACTCCAAACAATTTAGATTTAGAACTATTGAAACAGCATGTGATATTATCTTAGAACATCTGTTTACAACTTCTACTTGTTTTTCTGTCTGCTTTATATCAGCATCATAAACGGATTATAGAGATGAGGTGGAGCGGCTGACAGAGTGGTGCAGAGCTAACAACTTGCTCATAAATACAAGGAAGACAAAGGAGCTTGTGGTGGACTTCAGGAGACAGAAGAGCAACGTCCAGCCACTTTTGATTGATGGGATCTGTGTGGAGAGGGTAACAATGTTCAGATTTTTGGGCATTGAATTACAAGAGGATCTGTCCTGGAGTGTCAACACAAGGGGGCTTGTGAAGAAGGCGCAGCAGAGACTGTACTTTTTGAGAATACTAAGGAAAAACCATCTTCCGCAGAAACTGCTGCTTGCCTTCTATCACTGTGCCATTGAGAGCGTGCTCACTTATGGCTTATGTGTGTGGTACGGAAGCTGTACTACCCAGGACAGGATGGGGTTGTGCAGGGTTGTTAAGGCAGCAGAGAGCATTGTTGGCTGCCCACTCTCCACCTTAGAGCAGATTTATGCCACAAGGTGCCATAGGAAGGCACTGGACATAGTAAAAGATCCATCGCATCCTGGTCACTGTCTCTTCGAGCTCTTGCCGTCGGGACGGAGATACAGGACGATGAAGACAAGAACGAGCCGTCTTAAGAACAGCTTCTTCTCCAGAGCGATCTCGGCCCTGAATGGGAAGCCCGGACTTTGAAAGTCATCTAATCTCCCTTGCTGTATTATACTGCATTGATTAATTAGTGTTTTTATGGAGCAGTCAAGTAATTTCGTTGTCCCCGAAGGGGGCAATGACAATAAAGATATTATTATTATTATTATTATTATTATTATTATTATTATTATAAATGTTTCTCCTGATGTTACAGGGGAGATGAAAGAATGTCACAGCTATTTATTTTTCTTAAGTTTTGAAAGCTTCTAAAGAAAAAGAAAAAAACTAGATTTATGTTATGAGTGTGCAGGGTCCAAGCGTTGCAGGGGTGGATGTAGGATACACTTGCCTGGGGATCCAAACACGACTTGCCCAAACTGCAACCATAGAGAGTGTAGGAATGATGCTAAATTCTAGATTACACTTGATAATTCACTTATGGAAACTCAATTCCCTGTTAATTATGCACCTATCCAGATGTTGGAAGAGTTGTTGGGGCCAATCAGAAGTAGTGTTAGAGCAGAAGAACAACTTTATGAATAGTAAATAGCTAGCCCTGACCTCTTTATTGAAAGGTACAACAGAAGGATTTGTGTTTTCCTATGTGACATGCTTTTGAATTGATGCTTTTGAATTATGGTGCTGGAGGAGATTCTTGGGAGTCCCATGGACTGCAAGAAGATAAAGCCTATCCATTCTTAAGGAAATCAGCCCTGAGTGCTCACTGAAAGGACAGATCCTGAAGCTGAGGCTCCAATACTATGGCCACCTCATGAGAAGAGAAGACTCCCTGGAAAAGACCCTGATGCTGGGAAGGATTGAGGGCACAAGGAGAAGGGGATGACAGAGGACGAGAAGGTTGGACAGTGTTCTCGAAGCTACCAGCATGAGTTTGACCAAACTGCAGGAGGCAGTGGAAGACAGGAGTGCCTGGTGTGCTCTGGTCCATGGGGTCACGAAGAGTCAGACACGACTAAACGACTAAACAACATGTGACATGCTCTTCTTCAAGATCCACTACTCTCAAGTCCCACTGCAGCGGTGCTGCTATTTTAGGGTGCCATACCATCTTCTCCTGTATCCAGGACTGGCCCATCTCATTTTGCCACCTTAGGAATGTGCCACCTCCTGCCTCCTGCTCCCCAGCCCCGCCTGTCCCACCACTTCCGTCACTACCAGAACGACACACTGAAAGTCAGTGAGAGCGGAGCATTCCATAAGACCTGGTGCTTGTCTTTGCTGCCCCAAGGGTGAGGAAGACAAGTTGCAACACCGCACACTTGAACACCTGACTCTCATCAAAATTTGTTGAGGGGGGAGGGAGTTTTGGTGGAGGCAGAAGTGGTCAGGTTGGCAGGGTGCTGCCTCTTGCACTTCTTCCGCCTGAGGTGGCTGCTTCACCCTGCCTAATGGATGGGCCGACTCTGCCTGTATCAATGGATACAAAGAGGCAAAAACTGCACATGAGAGGGAAACCTTAAAACTGCTCAGCTTGTTTCCTATTTGCTCTCAAACAACTTATAGCTTTTAGTGCATAACGTAATGAAATTGGGATAAACGGCAGTATAATCTTGGTTCTTTATAAAGTGAATTTGCTGCTGAGCAATTAAATCCTCCTTATATATTGCCACAGAGCCCTGAAATATGAGGGTTTAAAACAATTTTTCATTTTTATGGATGCCTACATATTTGCAGACAAGAGTGATGAGTTTTCTTTCTAGCTCCTATTTTTGATTGTCTATAACTTTGGTTGTCTATAATTTGAAGTAGTTCTTCCCTATGTGTAGAAATCAAATCCCTTAGCCTCACCAGGTCGAGTCTTTTTGTCCAATAAGGTTCTGTTAAATCACTTAAAGTATAGCCTGTCCTTCATATTTCCTCTCTAACCTCTCAAATGATTGGCTTTCCTACCGGTATAGAAATTGTTCCATCTGAATCTTATCAGGCATTAGCAGCTGGCATTGTTTAAGTATGAATTTCTAATCATATTGTGGAGAGATAGGAATATGCACTAGGTATTTGTATTGTGCTCGTCTAAGTGGTGCTGTAGTCATTATTGCATTTATCTGATTTGTTGTAATTAGAAGGGAGTATAGTTGACATTATCAATATTGTGTTTAAAACTGTCTAACATCTGATAAATAACTTTTTCAGCTCAGTCTACACTCCATTGTATGGTAATGAAGATCAGATCTATTGTGCTGAGTACTAGAACTTGATAAAGGCAACTGTGGCATGTTACCTTGGGGGCAAAGGGCCTTAGCTCAATGGTAGAACATCTGTTTTGCATGCAGAAGGTGTCAGGTTCAACCCCGGCATCTCTAAGTAGAGCTAGGATAGATCCCTGATCAATGAACCATTGGTCTAAGTGTAATTTTCCTATCTGAAAATTTTGCAGACAGACACTCATCTGAAGTGCTCATTTCTGGTAACATATCTAAAGGTAACACCACCATTATTTTTAAACCCAGATTTTTTCAACACAGCAATGTTGAACTGTTGAGGGAGTGGCAGCCACAAAACTAAATCCAAATTCAAAGCAGAGTGGGGTTGCTCTTTCACAGTGGAAACTTCTGAACAATTTCACAGAAAGCCCAAAGTCCTTTGATAAGACTGGTGAAATTTCCCAGGTGGGTTTTTTTGCAGCCCAAAACTAACAAGAATTCCACAGCTTGAGCAGGAGTTGCCTTCACAAATTGGCAAGCTGTTTCAGTCACAATATCATCTACTTGTGTTCTCACAACATTGACCACTAATGAAAGACTATACTAGAAAAGCCTACTTTCATCTGCCTTGATGCTCTTTAAAATAAGCGTATGGTAGGATTAGGGATATAGTGGGATGGTGCAAACTTCTATCCTGCTTGTATAGCTATGTAGGTACTGATGCTGGTTATCTTAGCAAGCAAAGAGCCTGGCATAACCAAAATGTTTGTTTATTTGCTATATCACTCATCAGTTAAAAGTGTTTGACTATTGCATGATCAAAGGTTAGCATCATCATATGTTCTTCTTCTTTCTGTCTGTCACATTCTGTGTAGATGCAATGCCACAACTCAAGAAGTTCCAGTTCTTTCTTTTAATAGTAAAAAAGTAGACTGCCTTGAGGGGGAAGAGAATACAGAGAGAGCTATACACCATTCTTTCAGTGTTGTCTCTGAGATCCTCACTTGCTCTTAGATTGTTCCCTGGTCATATTCCCTCCTCCCTGCTTATCTTGTACATGTGATTGTTTTCATTTCTTCCCTCACTCTTCCCTTTGCTTAAGTGTGTTTGTTCTGGCCACCTTTTACTCCTATATTATTACTGACTTGGGCCACTTATACATGGGTCGTCTGTCTGCTTGCTAATCCCAAGACTGCAGTGAGGTGCTGCTACTCAACAGCATCTCAGAGCAGAGCTGGTCCACCAATGAGGCAGTGTGAAGCACTTGCCTCAGACAGCAGAAATGGAAGAGGCGGCACCCTGCCTGCCACACCGCTTCTGTTGCTGTCACCATGCATCCCTCTCAGGAGGTGTTCTGACAAGCGGCAATGCCTTGCGGAGCGGCTCGGCTCCCTCTGAGTTTGGCAAGGGGGGCATTCTGGTGACGACATTCCAGTGATGGTGGAAGTGAGAGGGTCCACAATGGGGGGCGGGGCAGCGACTCGTTCCTGTTTCATCTGTTGAAATGGGATGGGCTGCCCCTGCCCCCAGAATGCCAGCTCCACCCACACATGTGCCTCTGATGATTTCTAGCTTAGTGATGTGCCCCCCACAAGGGAAGAATGTGGTGGCAGGACTGGCAGGGAGTGCTCTGTCCTTTAAGGAACCAAACCATTGGTTTCTCTCCATCAGTCAAAAGACTCCCTCCCTCACCCATACAAACAATGCAGATAATAACAGGGCACATTATATTTTGGTAAGCCAGGAAGGTAGTAGATTATTTCCTCTTATCAGAGTTTAGCAGGCCATCCCTGTCAAAAGCTTGACCCCCCCCCCACCAGCCTTGAAATTTCTTGATGGATACGAATGTGAAGAAGAGAAAAAAGTGTGGAAATGAGTTCAGATTTATTCTGTGTGGCTTTGTTGTGCCCTCTGTTGCTCCTTTGTTCTTTTGTCTTCCATTCTCTATTATTAATCTATTGTCTTTCTGCGGGTTAAGTCTTGCAATGCAATTAAGGCAGAGAACTCATCACCCCAACCTGCCAAAGCTTGCCTCTTCTTGTTAAAGCTTGTTGCACTTCTATCTTTTTGTTGTTGTTTTAAGTTTTGCAGTTAATTAATATGGAACGTTAAGAACAGGCGTCGCTGCAGAGAGCTAACATAATGTTCTCTTGGAGTGGCTTCAGATGTTATGCCAAAGCAGGGCACAACAGTATTTGTGCATTTGATTTTTATGTTTGTGGTGCAACATCCAAAGGGGGATGTATATCCCACCTTGCAGTGAAATGCAAAAGTTCCCCCCAGATCTGGAAATCATGCATTTCATTGTACGAGGAATGCAGAAGTTTCATTTTTGAACACTGCAATAAAAGCAGAAAAACCAGAGTCATTAATCACTTATGCACTTGCTTTACCTGTTCACTGTAGCTTCCCAAACCACTCTCAGTTCTCCTGAAGTGTTTATTGATCTTACAGTGATTCCTGCCTCTTGAGTTATTTCTGATGTAATTCCTATTGTAGATAGAATGAAAGTGTAACATGATATTGCCCCCCCTTTTTAATTGGGTTTATATGTTAGGAGTGAAGGGTGTCATCCAACAGTTCCATAGTCATTTCTGCTCCTTAGGCTGCAATAATTACACTTAGGTTGCAGTTCTGACTCACACTGCTGGAGGGAGTTAGGATTCAGCCCTGGTCCCTGGTCTCTCCCAGCATGGAGATTTTCTTGCTTCAGATGACCTCCCAGCAGCTGCAGAGGAAAAGGCCCCCTGGAATAGGGTGTGGGCAACAGTAGGCTGGCCACAGATCAGCTGGATCCTAAATCCAAGCCAGGGGCACAATCCAGATCTCTTTGGTGCTCCAGCCTGGAGCTGGTATTGCAAATAAAAATGGGGGAGTTGCAGGCCCAGGCCCAGTGAGCCTCCTGCTGGGGTGCTATGCAAGCAGAAGGAAAGGAATCTCAGGACAACTTTTTGGATTGAAATCGCTCACAACTTTATTGATTACAGGTATAAGTGAGTCATTGGTTGTTTCCCAAATCAGTCAACCTCCCTGTTAACTGTTAATCTTTTTGGGGGGGAGGGTCAATCCTAGGATGGGACTGCCCCATGACATACATCAAACAGGAGCAGCCCATTAGAATCACCACCTCTGGTGGAAGAAACATCTTCCCTAGAATCCCTTTAATGGGATACCCCCTTTTTGTGGGGAGGGGAGAGAAGCAAAGATTCCCCAAGACTTTGGACCACCCCTAGACTAAGGACCCTACCCAGTACCTTATATGCCTCATGAGCTGGACTCCTTCAGGCCGATTTGCTGCTCACATCTGCAACTGACTCCTTAAGCCCTTGTAAACGTATGTTAGCCACACTTGGATTCCTGTAGGGCACCGATGAACTCCATCGTTGATGTCAAAGGAGATGTTCGGGTGCTGTATCTCCCATCCACCTAACTGTACCACCTCACGCCACAGTGCCCTGTTCACCTTCATCCTGACTAATGCATACTGGCTTGTGCGGCTCCAACAGCTCAGACCAAGGGGGAAATCAGGTAAAGTTGCAGATGCAGCAGAAGACCCACTACCCTTACAGGATTGCATTGTTACTTGGGCATCAACCCATTCATCTCAGTAGCCCTAACTTCTGCCTAGTCTCACTCTGCATGTTACCCAACATTTCCTTGGGCCCATGGGGTGCTTTTGAATAAACAGGAAGGGAAAGGATATGCGGTATAAAAATTCTGAAGCTGGTACTCATGCAACTATTCCTTATTGAACTTATTTCTTTACTGAGCTTATTGCAGCTGCTGTGGACCAGAACTGTCTGTGCTCTCCTCTGTAAGCCAACAGCAAAAGAGAATGAAGAGACTCCACTGTGGGCAGTTTTCAGAACCATCAGTGACATTCTCTGTCTTGGAGAATGTTTGGGAGTTTTCAGGATGTGATTCTCCTAGCGTACATTTGGCTCTATGATAGGGTTGCCATATTTCAAAAAGTAAAATTCCTGGCACCCACAAAATTGTTTTTTTGGAAGACCCACAGAAATTTTTGGAGCTTTCCCCATCGCGTTGACATACCATACATCCAGGATTTTCCTGACATTTTGCCGATTCGGCAAAATTCCCCTGACACCATTTTTGCAACCCAAAACCAGGACATGTCAGGAATTTTCCTGACGTATGGCAAGCCTACTCTATGACAACAGCACACATGACATTTTAAGCTATCTACCTTCAGTGCGTAAGTATTAGATTTGTCTGAGAATGGGAGGCAGTTCTGTCTGCTTGTTAAATTTTCAATTAATGGTGCTCAAAAGTGCAGTGATCTATACAAAGAAGTAGAAATGGGGCTATTGAAAAACTGCCAAGCAGTATAAAAACAGCAGAGTCTTGTGGCACCTTAAAGACTAACAAACGTATGCATATGTTTTGTGGACTAGAGGCCATGGGTTTGTCAAGCAGTGGTTGCTTTTGGGTTCTGCAAATGAATCTGGATCCATACTAATGTTCTCTAGCTGGAGCAATCTTGTTCGCCCCTCAGCTGGTTTCTCATTTCGTTCTTCTCAATATTACTTTAGCCTTCTACACCTTCATAAGAAACGCACTACCAAGCAAACATCATTACTCAGGTATAAGAACATTTATTATTCATTGCATTGTAATTGGCGAATAGAATTCTGATGCCAAAAGGATTTCATTACTTAGAATAATAGTTTTAGGAATCACATTAGGAAGCTGAAATCACAAACCTGCATGTTATAATGATAATAATCTTGTGATATAAAACAAAATAACTCGCCAAGGAATTAAGAGAGTTGTTAATGTTCATTTGCTCCTTACAGATCAATTCTTGCTGGACTGCACAAAAACAACAATACCAGAAAGTCTGCAAGGGATTCCATACTGCATAAATTACGCCATAATTATCTTTAAGGGAAATCCTAGCTACGCAGGGATTATATTATTATTTGTTTGTATGTGTTGTTTCGGAAAATATACCAGCCCAGTAAAAAGCCTATTAAGCCAGGAATACTATTCCAGGATTGGCGCTGCATACAACATTTGGGTATTTCATTTTCATTTATTTTATTTTTGTGCAAATTAGAGGATCTGCATGAAGAGCAGATACTCTTAATTTTTATGTAAGCAAATAGTGGACATGGATTTTTGTAAGACCAAAGCATATGAACCAGATTGAGAGGAAAAAAATCATTTGTAATGAATGCCAAATATCTGTTTCCAAGTGAGGTCCCTGAACTGTCTCTGCTAAATTTCAGACACCAGATAAAAATGGTTTTTCTGCAGGAGGCCTTTGCATCATGAATGTTTTCCCAATGTTTTTCTAATGCTCTATTTTCTGAAATTATAATTTATGTTTTCAACTTTGTATAATGTATATTTTATTTCATTTCTGCCAGCCACTTTGAGACATAATGAAAAGTGGGGTATAAATTTCTTAAATAAATAAATGCAGAATAGGTACTCTCACCAGGCAACCTCCAAACAATGGAACTAAAGATTGGTTGATCTCAATTAAAAATACAGCAGCCTGGAACCTGCTGGAGTTTGGCATAGAATAAAACAGCAGAAAAGTTCTAACATTTGCTTCAGAACCAGAGTTATAGGGTTGCTTTAAAATTGATATCTGTGTAGTTGTAGAACTGCTCAGCTATTTCACATGCTACAAAATCTGTTTAATGATTGTTGTTGTTGTTTTTACTACAGACTGAAGGATATTTGATTTTTTCCCCAGCACCAGGTACATTTATCTTTCTTTGATAGGCGAGTAAACAAATCTTTGCTTATTCCCTCATAACTTCCCCTCCTCCAAACAAAGTCACCCAAGTGTTTCACAACTCGCCCTTGGCTCATGTTTGATTCCTTCTGCAGAGCATCTTAGATACTCCTTTGCATGGAGGAGGCTGTATTAAAAATGCATTACCTTGTATCTTGACAACGCAGAAAGCCAACTAATTTCCTATTCTTCCCCAATGCATATAAACATACCAGTAAGGTAAGTTTTTGTCTGGATGATTCAGAAGACCTTAAAAATTCATGAGCCTTCCTCTGTGGCAGGGCTCAGGTGCATGTCTGTTTTCTGAGCTTCAATTTGATAACTTCCTTTCAATATTTTATAGGGGTTTTTTCTTTCTTTTTTGCCTTGTGCTTTGCCTCCGAGATGCTGCCTGCTCTCGAAATTGCTGAATCGTTGGCCTTATCCTGCTAAATGAGCTGTTCACCTGAATTTAATTTTTGGCCATCTGGAATCTACATACAACAAGGTACCTAGAGTTGGATCTCTAAAGAACTCCTCTCCACACCCTGATCCCCAACCAAGCAGAAAAAGAAACATCGTCAGGACTATGACTTCAAACGGTTGTTATCCGCATTAGTGATGGACTGCAGTTCCCATTTCTGCAGCTAACCCCTGAATGAGGCAACATCTGGCTGAAAGATACAGACTTCTTTTTACCATTGGCACACATGTCAATGCCTGAAGAAAATCGTTGGCCACTCCAATTCAGCTTCTTGATCGCAGCTGCGCCTTTCTAACTACTGAAGAGGTTGAAAGCACTGAATCTGTTCATAGTCAGCTAAGTTACTTATCATGATTTCAATAATAATTACAAAGAGTAATAAAGGACTAAATCTTAAGAGTTTTGCCTGAGGCTTTAGTGTTTTCCCCTTCACTTTGCTTGTAGCTGGAGCGGGAAATGATTCTTTCTCCTCCCCACCCAAATAAATAAATAAATAATCACTCACAGTTTCAGCGTCAGTCGTTCAGCATCTCCCTAATACAGGCAGAGATTCTTCCAAGGGCACTTTGAATTTGTTTTAAGTGGAACCATTTCATTAACGAACTTACGCTTCAGCTAAGAGTTAACACATTTAGATAAAGATAATTAGTGTGGATTTGGACAAATTGTTGCAGCTAGATGAGTGTTAAGACTCTCAAACATTTTCTTCTGACATTTTAATGGATTTACATCACTGGAAAAATGCACCAATGCTGGAAATTTGGTCCATCCATTCAAGAAGAGCGTTTGAACTGCAATCGTTGTTAATGAGATTTCCCCGCAATTTTCGCTGGTTCTCAGACAAGATAAACAGAAAAGGCATAATAGAGGTCCCCAAAAGGTTATTAAAACAATCCCTTTCTTTTTGAAGCTACTGCCAAATACCACTCCCACAGATGTAGTTTACAGCTAAATGAATGTGATTTTCTGTTACCACCTTGTAAAACACAGTAATTAGACACAGAATATCAATGTTAACGTGGCAGAATCCCACAGGGAGAATAGCTTATATCGTAGTCTGAACTATGTTATACATTATGTGGTTGCCAGCTCCTTCGTTCTGTGTGGATAGTAGTTGTGCAGTAGCTTCAGATGCATTGACTCCATGTATCTATTCCACTGAACAGGCAAATTTGGGACTTGTATCCATCCCCTGCCATTGACAGCCATCCAGCTCCACAGTAGTGGTGAAGCTCCACAGTAGTGGTGAAGCTGAAGCTAAGAACAGGAAAGGATAATATTCCATGGGAAGAAGAAGAAGAAGAAGAAGAAGAAGAAGAAGAAGAAGAAGAAGAGTAGTAGTAGTAGTAGTAGTAGTTTGGATTTGATATCCCACTTTATCACTACCCTAAGGAATCTCAAAGCGGCTAACAATCTCCTTTCCCTTCCTCTCCCACAACAAACACTCCGTGAGGTGAGTGAGGCTGAGAGACTTCAGAGAAATGTGACTAGCCCAAGGTCACCCAGCAGCTGCATGTGGAGGAGCGGGGAAGCTAACATGGTGACCTCCATATGTTGTTGGGCTATAATTCCCATCAGTTTAAGGCTGATGGGAGTTTAAGGAAACTGACTTATACCCTTTTACCCTTCAGCTGGGGTACAATTCTGTGATTTTGCAGTTTTGGATTTTGCAGTTTTGGAAGGCAGAAAGCTAGAGAAATGGCTATGAGATGTCTGAAGACGCCTTGGGGGTCCAGGATCTCTCTCACTGGGAACCTAAAGTGGTGTAGCAGACTTGCTGCCTTGTGAAGAGCCTTTTGTCCCCACATTCTCCACCGTTTTATTCTATGGTGATGATACCTGAAGCCTCCAGTCTGCTCTTATCAAAAGTGACCCATTGTTATGTGGGGAGTGCATAACGGTAGCAGGGAATTTATTTTCAAAGTTTTAATTTTGCTATTCCACACCTCTTGAGCAAACTACCTGTTACACTTCATCTGTTGCATGCAGCCATGTCTCCATTCCCACCCCCACTTAGTTACAGGCAAGGGTAATTTTTTTTACTGATTTCCTGTAAAATCACCCTTCTCATGGGGCCACAGGGGTTAATTAAAAGGTTCCCATTAACACCAACTTTTTAACAAAGGAGGATTTTCAGGGGTTTACAAGGAACAAATCTCCCTCCGCAATAACAATTACCTCTTCACCTCCAGTTTACAGAGATGTAGCTACGTAGTGCACATTTAGACACAATGTTTATCTTGACCCTTAGCTGTGTGACTAATCAACTGAGCAGAAGGTTGTGGTTTTTAGAGGAAATTTGTCCCGCTTAATCACTTAGCAGTCCCATGTATTGAGGCTATTGCCTCAAAACTGCGTTCATTTCACCCCATCCTTTCTGCGGAAAGAATCCCCATCCTCAGACTCAAGGCGTGTTGCTTTCTCTTCTCCCTTTCAATGAAGTAGCTGACAGAAATAGAAGCATTTTATGGCACATACATCCAGTTTTAATTCAGAACTGTTCTTTCTTTGTGCTTCTAGGCTGGTGCACCTTTGATGCTGCTTCCCCACCAGAAATGTCTGTGGAGGTAGCACCAGAACTGAGCTACTGTTGCTACCATCTTGACTTTCATCTCTGAATGGCTCAGAGCAGCTGTTGGAAAAGATAACACAAGCTCCAGGCACTTGCGCAGGGCAGCAGGGGTGGGTCCCACAACATTCTTTCTTGGTCCGCAGCCTAAAGTATGTGGCATAGCATCGATGTTGCTGCTTAAGAGGATTATGCCAGAGGAGGCACAGGCTACTAATAAATCAGAAAAACAAAGCTGGATGCCGTTTTAAAGCTGTATAAACAAATTCTGCAACTTCATAGACCTGCCTTTTTGTTGCTCTAAGCTGTGCAGCAGGGCGCTGAGAAATGCTAGCCCGGCACCGCGGTGCACATGCAATCTCTTCACAGTACCATCTGCTCCTTTCATTTGTTAAGGACAAACAGTCCCTCTAACCCGCTACTAGCGAATATCTCTCAGTACATTTGTTGCCGTATCTTACCAACAAACCAATCCATCAAAAGCAATCCAGTAAGCAATGAAAAGAAAAAGGCGTCCCTGTTCTCCTTAAGCCAAAGAGGCATTAGAACAGGAATACATGCCATTTGGGAGGAGCCTATTGGCCAAAGTGTAGACCATGGCTTGCTTGAAGCAGGATCCAGCCTAGCAGTCAGCAGGCAGTATTCAAGTCCTGGTTGTCATTTATTTATTTATTTACATTTCTATACCGGCCTTCTTCCTGTTTAGGGAAGTTTTTAATGTTACATGTTTTATCATGTTTTCAATATTCTGTTGGGAGCTGCCCTGAGTGACTGGGGAAATTATATATAGTGACTGGGGAGTATATATATATGATTATTATTATCAAAGCATTACAGAGCGGTTTACAACATAAAAACAAAAAAATGCACAACATACTGATAAACAATAGAAATACCCCCCTCTGACCACTACACACATACCGTCTTGGCTTGAATATAAGTCACACTTTCCCCCCAAATTCCAACCATGAAAAGTTAAAGTGCAGCTTATATTTGCGACCTTACAAAAATTATCCAGCATGCAGCCAGGACCGCAGGGCAAACAGCGCCAGGAGCGCGGCAAAGTAGTGCCCGCCCTGCGCGTAGTCCCCCGTCCTTTCCCAGGAAGGGAGAAAGCAAGGAAGGGAGCATCTTATATTCTGGTATTGTCTTTTTTTCTCTCCCCCCCCCCCCGGCTTTTAAATGTGTGGCTTATATTTGGGTGTGGCTTATATTTGGGCTAATACAGTACTTTAAAAGGCCATAGACTGTTCAATTAGCCAAAGACCTGGGAGAAGAAGAATGGTTTTGCATGGCTCTTAAATATATGTAATGAAGGCACCAGGCGAACCTCCCTAGAGAGACCATTCTACAAGATGAGTTCCATGGAAAGCGGTCCATAGAGAAATGGAGAAAAGCTGGAAACAGTAGATATAGCAGACTGAGCCTGGACTGGAAAGAAGTTTGGAGCATAAGACAGAATGAAGTCTGTTGTATGAAGGATGGCTGGGATATGCTGGGCCTGCAACAGCTAGCCCCTTTAGAGTAGGTTTTGGTGGAGCTGGCATAGAGAGGTTTCAGTCTGTGTGTGAAGGGAGAAGATTCACGACAAGATCTAAGACAGGGATGGACAATGTGGTGTCCTCCAGACGTTGTTGGACCACTACTCCCATCAGTCCTGGTCTGCATGGGAGATGGTCAGGGATGAAGGGATTTGTAGTTCAGCAACATTTGGAGGGCATTATGTTGGAGGCCCCTGGTCTACAATGTAAGTCTTACATTTTAGATTCCACAGCATTTTAGGATCATGATTGATTTATATGCCTGACAATAAAAAAACCACATTTTCTTGAGGAATGTACACATGTGCTTTAAACATGGATGGAGGGGGTCGTAATGAGTGACTCTTTGATCTTTCCTAGCTGGCACCTGTTTGTGCTTGTACTGTAGGTTGTACAAAATAAATACGGATGACAAAACAGGCACATTGATATAGAGAAGAGCAGCACTAAAGGGTGCCATGGTAACCCACCAAGTTTTATTTCTGAGGCAGATACTGTAGTTCTGCTGGTGGCACACATCCGTATTCTGAGATTTCTTTGTGTCTGATTTTATTTCATTTAATCTCCATAGGGAATGGATGCAGGAATTTTTTGCTTGGTTCTGTTGAGGGGGTTGTGGAAATTAGGTGGATTTCATAGAAAGGCTGTAAAGAGCACTGGTGAAACTGACAGGCTCCCAAGTTCCCACATCCCACCATCGGGGCTGCAAGTTTAAGGAAATCCGTAGAAGTGAGATAAACTTGGGGCTTCAACACTTTTGCCAGTTTAAGCTCTACTTAAAGGGGCTTTTTGTACAGTGGGAGAGCTTGTCAGTGTCACCTCTGCCCTTTGCAGCTGGTCTCAAGCTTAAGCAAGATGTCATAATCTGGTCCCCAGAGCGAAGGCTGAAAAGAGCATCTGTGAAAGTTGGGAGAAACTCCTTATGAATTCTTCATTCAAAGCGAAAAGTCTGCTCATTGCAGAGGTAGGGGGAAAGCTCATCAGCACTACTGTTTTGGTTATGGGCAGTTCCATTTTCAAGACTGGTATTGTAATTTTGCTGTGTTGCAGAGCAGTATTCTGGGTCCTCTTTAAAACTAATCTGATTTAGTCTCCACTGGATTTTGTTTTATCAGCAATATTTTGTAGTACTCTGCATTAACTTTCCATTTGCAAACATAGGCTTGAGAAGATGTGCTTGCCAAGGCAACATAGTTCTGCCTTCAGTTAGTATTTATTTGTTGTATTTTTATCTCATCTTTCCTCCAAGGAGCTCAAGGTAGCATACATAATCCGCCCCCCTCCCCCATTTTGTCATCACAACATCCCTGCAAAGTAAAACAGGATGAGAGATTGTAATTGACCCAGTGAGCTTCACAGCCGAGTGGGTGATTTGAACCAGGGTCTCCCAGGTCCTAGTCGGACAGACACTCTAACCATTATACTACATCTATGGATCTCTATCCATATCCATCTACTGCTAGTTTTCTAGGATAGATCTGAGATATTTGAAAGTGTTGTATTCCTCCCTCCCCCCACCCCCCAGGTTTTGGAGGACTGAAATTTGCATTTTGGTTTTTGTGTTCCTGGGAATGCCTCCCTCAGTCACATCCTGCAAGCGTGTTTAAATTTATGCTAATTAATCATTACGCACATCAACCAGTGTCATTACTGCTATTACCTTTTTGCGCAGCAGTTGGCTCAGAGTTATGGAGCTTTCCTTCTAAAAGCAGGAATTTAAATGAAACCCCCTTCATCTGAACAGTTGCTTAATGACAACAACAACTTGCATTTACATAGTCCCTTTCATCCAAGTGTCTCAAGGTGTTTGGAAATGTCTGGGACTATTGTCAGTGGAAGCAGACACTGCATCCCCTTGAATTTGTTTTCTTAATTTCCCTAGTGCTTGCTAAAGCAACAACCCTGTTGAACAATCCAATGTAGTGTGCACATTTTGGATGCTATAAGTTAGAGGACCCTGAAATAATTTAGGGGATCTCTAGGCATTTAGCAAAATGACCCAAGCTTCCAACTAAGGGCCCACTCACACTTTTGTTTGTCCTATGATTTCTGGTCCTGGGTCCGAGGGCCTCTTTTTGTGTCTCGCCATTTTCCCTGGGAAAACCTCCTATTTACTGTTGAATTGCAACAACCATCAGTCAGGTTTTCTGTGGATAGACGTTCTGATTCAGCAGTAAAGAGTGGGGCATCCCAAGACAAGCAATGGAATAAAAAAGAGAACCTCTTGGACCCATGCCTTGAAAACATTGGATAAATGGAAGTATGGATGAGTCCTAAGTCTGGTGCGAATCAAACCCCTAACACAACGACACATTCCCTTTACATACATGCGGAAAGAACTCCTGGCAGGTATCCTTCATTACACTGCAAATATTGTAAATAAGCATGCATGTGATACTAGTAACCATGTGAATAATATCCCATACAGTTCCTGGCAGCATTTAAGGCCTAAATTTACCTGAAGGAGGGTCTCTCTGCATGGGCTTTTCTACACAACACTGAGTGTGGTTCCTAGTTCTACAGCTCAAGAGAGGGCCTTCTTGGTGGTTGCCCCTCACCATATGTGAAATGCTTTCCCCCTTGAGATGCCACTGGATGCAACACTCTTTGGGTCTGAGCACCAGCTAAAAATGTCTCTCTTTCTTTAGACTTTCAATGGTTGGAGGAAATTGATGTGCTTACACCACTTGCATTTAAGGCAAGAAGACACTTGTTGGGTACCTGCTCCCATCGGCTCTGCATCCAGAACTCTCCCACCACTGGTTTGTGAAGTCATGTACATATAATGTTAGCTGCAATCCACATCTACGCTATAGTTCCTTGATAAATACTGTGCTCGACACATTTCCCCGCAAACCAGCTTTGATTCAATTTGAATATCTAAGTCATATGAAGGCATTCATGCCCTCCTCTCTGCCCACTGGTGTGGACAGACAGCAAGCAACTTGGAAACATCCTTTTGTACTGATGTGTATAATGAGAAGCAGATGGAATTTGAAACACAGCAGGGAGGAAACAATCTCACTACTTTTTAAGCTGGCAAGGTGTACACAGCCACAGCTGTGATACTCATGTTTTAATGATTTGTTGTCGATTTGTTGCAGGGTTCCTTTAATTTAGGTAACCCGTCATAGGATCACTTGCTTGATAAAGGGCATGATAAAAAATAAATACATGTAGAGAACCTCCTGTTGGGATGCTGGTGCAATCCTCACTATTGCACCTTCCCAAACTGTCAAATATACTGGGGGTGGGGGGAAGGTACATTTTTGTTCCAGAAGCCTTTCCACTCTTGCTTAAGCATTTTTATGGTGGCAACTTGTATTTTCCTGAACCTTGTGAGACTCTTGCTGGGTAACATATCCTGCAGTACTATCATTGCTTGTTTTTTTGAAGTAGCATATTAATGTATACAAAGATGGGATAAATGTATCCCTTCTCAAGCTTGGTGCAATCTCATGATTTTTGTGTGGGTGCCCTTTTCACTTTGCTTTTAGCTGAGTGAGCTTTCTGCCAAGTCCATGCCGTAACCTTTGCCTGTATCCACCTGTAGCATATTCCTAAACTCAGGAAAAGATAACATATGGTTCAGATAAGGAATTCAGTGGATGCCTCAGTGATAAAGTAGTAAAGATTGCATTGATGACATTTTCTGCTTATGAAATAAATGAGGATGGGTGGGATATTAATAGGAACTAATAGCATTTAAAGCAGTTCGTGGTTAGGCTAGACCAAATATTGGGATGGGAGGGAGGTCATCAAAGGAGGCAAACACCCCTATGACTTAAATTTATCTTGTTTCAGAACTCAATGGAAATGCGCTTTTTGGGAGATACTGGGAAATAAACATGATTTCCAGATCACAGCTGGAAACCTTGGCAGAATTAAGAGTTCATTGCTGAAGAACGTTGAATGTAGCTCCTTTCTTGGTTAACTGTTACATAGAAGTGCATACAAAATATGTGTGAAGGACCACCAGGTGCTACACTCGGTACTTCCTACTTTCTTAGATGCAGGGCCCCAGTCAACAGGGTTTGCTAGTAGAGGCTGGCTGGGAGAAGGGTTTGCAGGAGGGAAAGATGTGCAGCTTCAGCTCCCTCTCCTGGTGGCCTGATAAGTCAGAATAAAAAGTTCTGGAGCCAGGTACAGTTGCAGGTGATGATACTGATGAGGTCTCAGAACTTCCCAGAGAAGAACCTCTTGAGGAAAGAAATGAAGTAGCAAATGAGAGGCACTTTGGAGTTGGTATGAGTAAAGATAAACAAAGGAAAAGTCCTGAAACATCTAGCTGCTATTGGGGCAAAGTGTACATTTGCTGGTCATGCCTAATAGATGAGCACTCTGGGGAAGCTGTCTCTAGAGAGGCTGAAGGAGGAACCAGGGTATCCATTGAGTTGTTCTCCTGGCATGAAGAAGGTATCTATTCTAAATTCCTGGAGGAGTTAGGTGCAGTCAGAGAAGAAGATCATGTTCAGTAGATCCCCTTGCCTCAACCCTAGGAGTTTACCTACCTAGCCATGTGGGAAGGTCCTGGAAGCAGGTGTTTTTCCCTTCTTCGTGGCTGCACCAGAAAAGGAAGAGTTACAGCTGTCTGTGAAGGAGCTGCACAGCTTCAATGTATATGCCAGTTGCAGAAGCACCTGCGAACTGGATCACTGGGGTGGTGGTGATGGATTGGACAAAGCCCTAATCAAAGGAGGCTAACACCCTGGGAGAGGCATTGCTGGGGTGATTGGCATGCACTGTAAACAGCTAAGACTCAATAAAAGCCATGAATTCTGCATTCCCTGCATTCCACTTGTAAAAAGGAAGAGGACTATGGGAATGGAATCGGGTCCTTTTGATGTATTCTTTGCATGGATGCTCAACAACATCAAAGAAATTCATACAGTAAAGTAGAATTTTCAACTGGAACCTCTTGGACTCTTGGGTCCAGGAAAGTTCCTAACTACTACATTCTGGCTTCGTCTCTTCACCATTAAAAAGGTAAAGGACCCCTGACAGTTAAGTCCAGTCGTGAACAACCCTGGAGTTGCGGTGCTCATCTCGCTTTACTGGCCGTGGGAGCCGACGTTTGTTCACAGACAGTTTTTCCAGGTCATGTGGCCACCATGACTAAGCTGCTTCTGGTGCAACCAGAGCAGCGCACAGAAACGCTGTTTACCTTCCCGGCGGAGCAGTACCTATTTATCTACTTGCACTTTGACGTGCTTTCGAACTGCTAGGTTGGCAGGAGCAGGGACCGAGGAATGGGAGCTCACCCCGTCGCGGGAATTCAAACCATGACCTTCCGATTGGCAAGTGGTTTAGACCACAGCACCACCCGCGTCCCTTCTCTTCACCATTGGGACCACTCAGAAACATCATTTTGAGTAAACAAATGAGAGAAAAGCAAACTCTTTAAGATTTTTAAGAAATGTTTTGAAATGTGTTCTTGTCAATTACATCTGCCACTATATTGTGGTTTTGGTCTGTTCAATGCTCTCTTACTGTATCTTTCTGATATGTTAATACCGTTTGATATTTTGAAGTAGAACATTTCTCAAGTCTTTATCTTATTTTAAAATTGTGCTTCCATTTGCTGCCCTGGGCTCCTTAGGGAGGAAGGGTGGGGTATAAATTCAGTTAATAATCAAATAAACAATATTCTTCTTCAATCCAGTCAGCACCCACAGTGAAGGGTAGACAAGTACATTTCCTTCATGAGAGATATAATGTTGCTTAGTTAACTGATAGAGGTGACTAAATATCAGGGATATGGAACTCTCTAAGACATGCTAACATGTGACAAATGTAAATTTGGGAAGTGTATGAAGGCAACAAGGAGGGCCCTTGAGGGCATGGCATGCGCTAAACCTATACCAGATCAATTTAGATTCCAATGAAGTCTTGTTTCTACTCCTAAATGGGCCAGGAGACATAACACTAGATTTGTTCACATATTGCAATATCTGTTTCTCAATTATGCTTATTAGGTTTTAGGGTAGATCTTCTATCCCCCTTCCCCGCATTGCTTTGCAACTTCTTTTATGCCATTTCCTATAATCACATACACAATAAAACAGCTGAAGAAACAAAGGCAAAATCAGGCTTGTGCCCATTTTCACCCAGCATCATCTCTGCAAATGTTTGAAGTCAGCAATCAAACTACAGAGCTCTCTTGTTTTCTAAAACTGTGCATAATTATTTTTTTCTGGGTTGCTGCTTGTAAAAACGACAGCCACTCCCCCCCTTTCCCTGCATTTCAGTCCATTACTAGCAAGATACAGTTTGCACACTCCTGTGAAAAGCGGTCCTGAACTAGAATTTGCTGGGGCTAATGAAGTTTTGCTACATTTAACTTAATGTCATGGGAATTCCACAGGCGAGACATGTGCATAAGAAAATAGCTGAAAGTTAAGGAAACGAAGACATCAGGGAAAGGACTATCGTGTAGCTTGAGTGTCTGGAGTCACTTGAGTTCTTCCCCACCTCGCCCCTGGTTCTTGAACATCTGGAACTGCTCACACAACAATCATGCTTAGTGTATATTTCCACTGGTCAAAACTCCATTGCCCCATTCTATTGTGCATTTTGTCACATGCCACCCCAATCTCTGCTTAGCTGTGTGTGAGATCCCAGGGGTTCCAGGTGCTTAGTCAGGCTTTGTACTTCATTTGGAAATAAGGCACAGCAGAGACTGTGGCATCTTTATGATATACGGTTTATTTACGCATCTATACAACCTGAATCTAGAATGGAGAGAATCTGGAGCATTCACAATCCAAGAGGGATTCAGTAGGCACAGCATGGGTCAGTACCAGTCTTTGTCCCCCTCAGGACCCACACTCAGCTAGCAATCACCAGGCTGGCCTGGCCTGTTAACAAACCTTGATACTGTGGTACCTTGGTTCTCAAACGTAATCCATTCCGGGAGTCCGTTCGACACCTGAAACTGTTTGAAAACCAAGATGCAGCTTCTGATTGGCTGCAGGAGCTTCCTGCACTCAATCGGAAGCCGCAGAAGCCGTGTAGGACATTCAGCTTCTGAAAAACGTTTGCAAACCAGAACACTTGCTTCCGGGTTTGTGGAGTTCGGGAGCCAATTTGTTCGACAACTAAGCCGTTCGGGAACCAAGCTACCACTGTATAAATTCTAACTTTTATTGGAGCCAGAAATTTAGGGTGTCTTGCACCCCACAAACCCATAACAATATAGGGTTTTTTCCTTGGGTTTTTAACAAGAATAATCTGGTCATAGGTAGGTAACCTTTTATCATCTGGTTATAATACACGAGGGGCTGCAGAATATAATACACGAGGGGCTGCAGAAACTGTCAGCCATACCATGTGGATACCTATCAATACTATTCAAACGTCATTCCATTTGTTCATAAAATTACATGCTTTTATTGTAAAATATATTTGATATAACCCTTGCCAGTTCCAAGGAGGACTGTGAAGAAGTCCCTGGGTAGCCATTGCCAGACTGTGTAGACAGTACTCTGCTAGATGGAACAATCCTCTCTGACTTGTGGACTGGTACTTCAGAAATCCTTGTGAAATATCTGAGGGTACTGGAGGTATACTACTCCTGGGAATCACTAATGTATTTATTGATGCCAGGATAGACAGTGGGTATCTATCAGAAGTGTACATGGATCCTAGTATTCACTTTGTATCTGTGTTTAAAATGCTCTTTCCAATTATTCAATCTTTGTTATACCCACATAATTCATCTCACTTCTAAATGAACTAGACATGAGCAGTTAAACTATAAAAAAATGTACAGGGACAAAGAAACTTTTATTTGAAACTCATATTGCTTATCTCTGACATTTGGCCTGAGGCGCAGGCACACGCACACACCATTTACATCAGACCGGACAACATTGCTGGGGCTACTCTAAATGGAAGCTGGGCTGTGGCAAAACTCTTAAGGTTTTGCATTCCAGTCTGCTAACAGCAGTTGGTCTGTGAAAAAAGTCACACCTCGCCTACATTCTGTCTCTGTGACATGTCATATTTGCTTCTGTCTGAGAATCCTGACAAGATGGCAGACACCCCTGAAAAGTGTAGATCTCTCAGTCTGTATGTTGAGCACATTTGCTGTAAATTGAGCTCCATTGCCTTTGTTTGGCACTGTGACTTATTTGAAGAAGAGCTAGGGCTGTGTACCTCTGGGGTTCTTGCCTGTGTACCTCTGGGGTTCTTGCCTGGAACCTTTCACATAATAAAGTGGGAGCAGGCTGGCTGACAGAATAAAGTGGGAGAAGGCTGGCTGACCACAATCTAGTTGAAGTTAAGCATTTTAAGTCTTGCTGATTTTGACTGGGGATCTGAGAATGTTCTTAAAAACCTTTCCCAGCAGAGTCCATGGAGCTTACAAGTGCTTAACTTTATTTGGAAAAAACAAATAATTTTTTAAAAAAAGATTTTGCTGTGCACCAAGGAGAGTGTACAAGAAGAAGACGGGCTTTGTTTTTCTACTCTCTTATTTTTCCTCTAGGTCCTTTCTGTATCTCTTTGTTTTGCTTTTGCATCTCAACATCAACAACTGTGCAACTGTGCAGCGCAGCCTTTCCAGGCCTGAGAATTGTGCACAGATTTGTTTATCATTCATTTCTCACCCAGACCATCCTCCACACCAGGGATGAGCACACCATAAAGCTTAGTTGTTTTTTGATCTTCCATTATCTATCTTTCAATAAAATAGAATGGATATTACAGCTAGAATCATGTGAATGGGGTGTGAATGATGAATGAATGTGTCTGTTGTCATTCTTCATGGATGTCAGTTGCCATATGCTTGTGTATGTGAAAGGGAGGTTTTCAATGTGCTTGACGCAAATAAGGTAAAAAAGAGGGGTACAAATAGTGTATGTATGTGCATGAATGTGATGTGTGATGGAAACCAGGGGATATTCATGAAGAGATGATACTCATGAAAGTTGATAGGATGACATTTCCAGGCAAAAGCTGGTGGAGATGCCTGGGTGATGATGTTGGGTGGTCGACATCCCCCTCATTGTTTCCGTGTTTTTCCCCCAGGGATGCCTGGAATTGGTGGGTTTTCTTGAGACTGGCTATGAAAGCAATGAAGAGAACTGCAGTGCTTAAGCATGCACAGCTCCTGTGGTTCTGTTCTTTGGCAGCTGCCTCAGTTGCCAGCTTCCTTGGGGATAGCTGTCAACTCTGTTCTGCTGGTGCAAATAGGCAATCTCTTCAAGCAGGGGTGATTAACCTGTGATCCCCCAGATGCTGGTGGACTACAACTCCCATAATCCCAGACCATTAAGCAATGCTGCATGGCTCAGGTCAGTGCTGCAACCCAGTGGCATTTGGAGGGCTGAAGGTTCCAAATCCATTCCTTAAAGCAGTGGTTTTTGACCAGTGTGCCTTGGCACTCTGGGGTGCCTTGAATGATAGTCAGGGGAGCCACAAACAACACTGGTCTCCATCCCTCTTCCCTTCCTTTGCTCCTCTGATGCCCTATTGCATCTCTGCCTCCCAAAGGCTTACACGGCTGTTTGTTGCAGCAGCCCTGGCTACAAGCTCCCCCGGTGAATGGTGCCTCTGGGGCTGGCTGGGGTTGCTTCCCAGGCCCCTGTGGGGCAGTGTGAGGAGGGTGTTTGAAAAAAGGGTGAGAGGCTGCCAGTTCTGCAGGCAAAGGGTAACATAACCGGGCTCCTGAGCCCCACAGGGGTGCTGCAGAAAGAATGTAGTTGGTCAAGAGAGCCGTGGACTCAAAAGGTTGAAAACAGTGTTTCCTGGGACCCATATACTAACTGTATGCTGCTTAAACTGACAAGGCAACAGTGTTATTTATTTGCATTTATTTCTTGGCAAATGAGTCACTAACTGCAGTCTTTTTGTTTTCACCCCCTTGTGTGATTTTAGTCATTTTAGTGTTCTTTCCAAAATCTTAAGAGGTGTGTGTGTTTCTTCACTCTCACTTAGATGCTGTGGATTTAAAGTTTTCCATTTTCCAATTAAAGACACCTTCTCAGAAATATTTGGGGATGACGGTGAAGTCTTTCACTCATTCTGGGGGACATGTCCATCAGTCCCAGCATGTGGAACTTTGCAGGAGAGCGTCATTTTGTAAACAGCACCTCATTTGTTTCAGGGCACTATCTGTGAGAGCAGAGCAGACAGTCTCCTGACTGCACTGCAATTTAAAAAATGTTCTGATGGTCTGAAATTGCATTAAAATTTCTCAATAATATAGGGTTTCACAGCTCAAACAGTCATTTAGAAGCAGTTTACAATCCTGAAGATCTTTACTTTTCATCATGAGCAAGTGCACACAGAATAGAAATAGGAGGCTGGTGTTATCAGGCAGGAAAGGCCTGCCAGGGAAGAAACCCGTCTCAAATAAGTCTGTGACCTTCGGTGCACCACATAAACTATAACTCTCAAACGATTTATTTTGGAGAATTAGGACTGGCTTCAGGCTTGTGCACACAGTTAATCACATAAACCCTCAATATGGCACTGACGGCTGCACCTAATAGGCAAATGCCCTTTTAGGAGAAGGGTGATTGGCACTGTAGTCCAGGGAGTGCTTAACTTTTCCATCTGCCTCTTTACCCCTGCAGTGCTTCTCCCATAAGCCATTCCCTTCCCTGGACTTCCAGCCAAGTGCCATGTTCATCTTGCAAGTGCATATCTGGAAGCAATGGGGCTAGTGGAGAGTTGCAGCAGAATAGCGGTGGGTGCAGGAAGGGTTAAGACACTCCCCAAACTTCTAGTGGAAATAAGCATACTTGCATATTATGAGCAGCTGCTGAAGTTTCCTTGCATGCATTGGTGTTTAACCTGAAAGGCTGCTCCAGAAGCAGCTCACAGTATGGGCCAGAGTCTCAATGCTATCTTCATGGCAAGTGGATTGCTGTTGCTTACTGGGAGGGAGAGAGAGAGGGTTGAGGTGGCAGAGAGGGTGGCGCAAGGCAAATATCACCAGCTGAGCTGATCTTGCACTCCTAATGGTGTACTGCCATGGTGTCAACCTCCTTACCACCTTCCCATCCCTTTCTATCCAGAAGCTGGCATAGTTAGTCGGGCCCTCTTGGAGAACCACCTCTGCCTATAAATATGTTAATTCACTGCACAGACTCATACTAACATTGATTTTACTGAAAGTAACATTAGTTTCATTGTGGATATATCAGTCTATATCCCTCTGCAAGTTGTTACTAAGAAAATCAACTTTCAGTCCTTTCCCCCACTTTTAAGCAGCAGTTGTAGATTATATTGAAAACCTTAGGAGATTCTCACTGTCATAAAAAATATATCAAGGTGGTTTACAGCGTATCAGAATTAAATCAGCAAACTATATCAGCAGCAAACTATAGAGCAGCAGTAAATACTGATATGATTTTCACATCAAACGTATACTTTCCCCCCATAGAGTTTAGGGGAAATTACCTGCACTCATTTAGAAATAAATTGGATACGTTAATAGTGATTAATTTCAATGGCACTTAGGCATGACTATCATTCCCAGAACTGGGTCATTTTCTATATATTTTCTCCTACACTGAGATTATAGCAACATGTCACTCTGCTGCTGTTTTTTGTACTATTTGCTTTTCTGCCCACTATTTCTGTGTCTCTATTTTAGCTCAATGAGTGTTACAAGAGGTCTGCTCACCCTCTCAGTGCTGCGGTGTTGCAAGATGGAGAAGGCTCCTCCAAAGGCCTTGACGAGGGTGGCTGAGGATTGATGTCCAGTCTGGATGGGTGGTGGGGGCATAAGGATGCACCACCAATCAGGAGACAGATCCAAACCCATTGGCAAATGGGGTTGCAGGTTTGGATATGGGCTGAGCCAGGGGTTGCTGTTGTTGTTAAAACAGAACAGCAGTGTGTGTGTGTGTGTGTGTGTGTGTGTGTGTGTGTCAGTTAAAACTGCATTTAACTGCATTACAACAACAACATCTTCAGCACTGCACAGACAGCACTAAGGATAGCCTCAGCCTTATAATGCCTATTGAAGGTTATCCCGTCCCGACACAAAAGCATCCGAGGAAAACTAAGCCAGCCAGCATGAAGCTGCTAATGTTTTAAACAAACGTATAAGTAATAATGCACACTGCTCTGTCACTTCTTAACTTTGGTATGTTAAGAAAGAGAAAGAAACTCCAGCTCCCCTCTGGAAACATATAACTAATCTGGATTTTGCTAGTGTAAAAAAAGGTATTGCTCTTACAGTGGTACTTTGGTAGTCAAATGCCTTAGTTGTCGAACAAATCGGTTCCCGAACGTCGCAAACCCGGAAGTGAGTGTTCTGGTTTGTGAACATTTTTTTGGAAGCCAAACATCCAACGTGGCTTCTGATTGGCTGCAGGAAGCTCCTGCAGCCAATCGGAAGCCGCGCCTTGGTTTTTGAACCATTTCAGGAGTTGAACAGACTCCCGGAATGGATTAAATTCAAGAACAAGGTACGACTATATATGGATTATGGAGGAAAGGGGGGAAGTCCCTGGACCTGCAATTTGCCATGTTTAATCCACTCTGGTGGGGCTTCTGTGCTTCTAAATTCAATTTGCTTCCACCAAAAAGGAAAAGTTACAACCATCTTTTGATTCCCCATAGGAGTGTATGATGAACACAGAGTTTTGTTTTATACCGAACAGCTCAGAACCCAAAACACAGGTTAAAGCAGAGAGAGAACAGTATGACTCAGAGTAGAATTGTTTTAAAATCACAGCTATATGGTGAATCTTGAGGCTGATTACTTTACCCACCCTAGTAGACAGGAAGGTAGGTAGGTAGGTAGATAACAATAAGCATGACTCTTGTTCTGTTTGTTTTCCTGAGGAGAGTAATATAAGGAACATAAATGAGCCACGTAACAAATTGGGTCCTCCCTTAAAGAGGGCACGTATTGTGATGAGACCTGGAAAACTGACACCCTGTGTTGTGGGTGGGTACAATTGGTCAGCCACAATACCTTATTGGTCGGTCCCTCGTAGCTGGGTGCAATCTGGCCAATGGGACACAGTCCAAACAGTTTGAGGGACCTATTTATGCCCATGCACGTGACCCAGAGCTTCCTCTTTCAGTGCATGCGTCGGAATACCCGCCCACCTCTCCCTACTTTTAGGGCTTTGTGCTTGACCTTGCTATGCCGTTGTGTGTCGTCTGTTGTTGGGACAGGGGCACAGCAGGAATTTTCCCCACTTGGCTGATTGGCTGTTGCCATTTGGGTATCGCCTGCCGTGTAGCAAATCGTCACAACTTGTGAGGTTGCGGATAGGCTCTGGTTCAGGTGACAGGGATGGGGGAATGCTCCCGCCATCCCTATGTGAAGGGTATTCCATTAAAGGAATTGAGGGACTCAATGGTTTGGTCAACCCCTGAGAGGGGATTGTGCCCGTGCCTGAGTCCAGGGGGACATTTGGGTGGCGGAGATAGCCTGTTCCCGGCTTTCTGCTTATCCAGGTGGTCACCCTCAGCTGACCTATGCTGGAACCCGGGGTCAGTGCTACCTGTATGGCAGGGAGCTAGTCAAACCAGAGCCTAAGCAACCATTCACTTTCTCCAATCAAAAAGTTGTGGTCTAAATTCTGCCAAAAAACAAACAAAAATTTGAGTCAAGTGTGAATTTATTTAGGGGGGAGGTTTCTGGGTCTGAACATGCAAATATCAGTTCCATCTTTTACAATATTCTTCACAAGGTACCACAGTGAATGAGAAAAGAACAGATATAAATATGAAATGTTTAGGAAACTCTTAATAGGTGTGATATGACAGGAACATGGGCTGAGAATGTGCCTAAATAGTTACCAAAGTGTCTGACTAACACTTTACTAAGGACTATAAATAAAATAAGGACTTATAATTGAGTATTAAGTTACTCCAGAGATATATTTGTGAAGACTCAAAAGATAAGAAACATTAGATTTCTTTATGTTAGGGCCAAATTGGCTGTGATGTTAAATGCATCTAGCATTTGATAAGCAGCAACTGGAGGTGGGTGCTGAGTACTGCCTTGATCCTGAAGAAAAGGTCCCATCTGATGCTGCTATTTGCAGTGGATAGAAATCCCTGGTTGGTACCATGCAGCGATTTCCTCCCAATGCAAATATCAGCATCCGGTGGGAGTTTTTCCTCAGAATCAAGCCAGGGGTGGAAAGGTTTAGCATCTGCTGAGGTCCTGATAATCTCTCTCTCTCTCTCTCTCTCTCTCTCTCTCTCTCTCTCTCCCCCCCCCCCTCTCTCTCACACACACACACTGCATGATCTTTTTTTGAATTAAATTAAATGTGGAAATTTAACGTCACAACTAGTCCGGCTCTTATTCAAGAAAACCCAGCTGACCCAGCCACTCATGAAGCTATAATGTTAAATGCAAAGGAAAGGAAAGGTCCTTGAAATGTCAATAGAATTCATAAATGAAACTAGCCTTTTACACAAAATGCTGCAAAAATGCTTGTTTACAATAGGGTCCTGGCCTTCAAAAGTGCATAGGAAATTATGTCCTCCGTATGTGATGTTTCAAGATGATCAAAGGAAACATTCAAGTATGGCTTTTAAAGTGGAATTTCCAGTGTCTTCCTTTTAGTGGAGTCCTCTCAATTAGATGTTTCTTTCCTTACACTGTCTTTGCCAGTGATGGACTAAACTATCTAATGATTTATTATCACCCCCCAAAATAGCCCATAGCCTCTTGACAGTTCCCAGACTTTATCATTTTTGACAGGGCACCTAATTGCTCAGTCTTTACAGTTCAGAACCTGCATGATGGAAGCTCCCCATGCGAATCCATGCCTCCATCTTCCTTTTTCTTTGTCAATATAAATTAGGACATTAACACAATTAAAGGAGATGTGACAGGAGAGATCTGCAAAAAGGCAGCTCGTTAACCAAATATATCTCCAGAGGAGATAATCCTTATCCCCCGCCCCCATTATTTAGTCTCCTCTCCTTTAAATCCAGATTTCAAAACATGTACTCCATCTAGACCAGGAATAGTAAATTTAGTTCTCTCCAAAGGTTGTTGGACTATCTCCCATTAGCCCTGACCATTAGTCTTGCTGGCTAAGGCTGACGGGAGTCTAATGTCTGAGCACCACTGGTACTATATTTATTAAATGCAGATTAATCAAAAAATAATTACCGTCCTTCAAACAATCTTAAAAAAATATGCAGAAATATGAACGATACTTCTTTAAAAAACAACAACGGATTGTGGGCACTTTTGAATCCTTACACGCTGCCCATCGGCTAACATTGAGTGGCACAGTTTTGTTAGAAAATTTTGATGTGTTTCAGTGCCTGCCTCTTTCATCTGGAAATCTTCATTTGCTAAAGCAGATTATTTGATCTCTTGACCTTGCATGGGAACACCTTCGAAAAGCATTGAAAAGCAGTTTGTGGAGAGACAAGTGATAGCATGATCGAAAGCACAACAAAGGCACCCAGAGCTCTTGAAGAAGCACTCAAGTAAGTAAGTGAAAATGTGATTGTGGGAAGTGAGATGACAGTTCTGAGGCCGTAATGAATTCAGAGCAAAGTGCCCTTGTCTTTTGTGAAATTTTATCCTTTATCAGACTGAAGAGTGTAGCTACTTTCTTGTGACTTGGTGCTAAAAGGTGACTGTTTACTTGGAAATTGCATCTCCGTTTGAAATTATTGTACGTGCCATGGTTAATATATAGAATCCAAAATTACTGTGGTTTTAAGTTGCTAGGACAAATATACTGTCTCCTTTTCTTGTTTGTTTATAGCTTTCAAATACTGAGACTCAATTTGCATATTGCTAATGTTTTGCTAGCAGGCAGAACTGTATGGGATTGATTTGAGTGTGGGATAGTGTTTTGCACATTTTTAAACCTAAGCATGGGAGAAACAGCAGCCATTGCATGGCTATGTACAAAAACGTCACATAAAGGTTAAAAAACCCACCCTATTCTATGCATAATTCAACATTTTCTTTAACCTGTATATGCATAACATTACTTCTACCTCCAGCGTAATTGCAGTGATTGTGGAGAAACCTCAGACAGTCACTGGGACTGGGGAAAAAAGAATGAGGGTATCAAATTCATTAATTCCAGGAACTTAAATTTCTCATGTAGTTAGAGGAGAGATGGTGGAAGTTTGAGACAATTTGATCAGTCTCTGGATACCTGTATTCAGTGACCTACAGGCAGGGCAGCTATTTTACACATTTTATATACTGATGACAAGAAGTAAAGGTCAGAGATTGCTGTGTCATCCTGAAAAATTAATTTGGATTGATTTGGATGTGAGCTTGGTGCACTGACCAAAAGGGAAATGGGGAGATAGACAGAGGCTTGCAACTGGGAAGCATCAAATAGAAGCAATATAACGTGAGGTTTCCTGGCCAGTCTTATATAGCAGCATTCTCAATTTATCATTAGACAAAATGATAATGGTGTGAGAGGACAACAATGACATGGAGATGTAGGAAGCAGCAACGATGTCAAAGCAGTGTTGTAAAAGAGCTTATAGAAAATGTCAAGTGTGCTGCTTTGCTGTGCTGTTTTTTATTATCTCATCTATATCTATATCTATATCTATATCTATATCTATATCTATATCTATATCTATATCTATATCTATATCTATATCTATATCTATATCTATATCTATCTATATCTATCTAACACAATACAACATCAAACACTAAAAACTTCCCTGAATAAATAGATTTGTTTTTTGTTACAGTGGTACCTCGGGTTAAGAACTTAATTCATTCTGAAGGTCCGTTCTTAACCTGAAACTGTTCTTAACCTGAGGTACCACTTTAGCTAATGGGGCCTCCTGCTGCCGCCGCGCCGCCAGAGCACGATTTCTGTTCTCATCCTGAAGCAAAGTTCTTAATCTGAGGTACTATTTCTGGGTTAGCGGAGTCTGTAACCTGAAGCGTCTGTAACCTGAAGTGTATGTAACCCGAGGTACCACTGTATATTGTTTTAATGCTCCTAGAGTCTAACTGATATTTATTATCTTTCATAGTTTTACCTTGTTGTATGTTATCTGTCGTATGTGAGCTGCCTTGAGTCCTGGTCTGGGAAAAAGGCAGGATATAAATAAGAATAAGAATAAGAATGAAGTTCTCTTCTCAGGCCTTTGAGGTAGGAAAAAGAGAGACAACAGTGGAAATCCACAGGATGGCCAGAGGATGATGCATTGGGAGTTGCAACTATACCAGACCTATGCCGTTTATTGGTAAGACTGTCATACATCCGTGATTTCAAAAGTGGTCTGGGGAGTATTTCCGAAAGGTGTGTATTTTGGGTGTTAATTCAGCATCAGCATAAAACTGTTGGCTATAAACTGAATGATGCCAGAAACATTGCTGAGTCATCAAGAGAGAAGGGAACAATGCTCTAAGAGAAGATGAGATGCCTTCAAAACGACATTGATTTAAACCTTAAAATTGTGGATCTGGAAATCAGACTGAAACGTTATAATGTGAGATTCAGAGACTATTAAAAATGTGAGGGCGTAATCCAGATTCATTCATTGCTGGTGGGCTGCTACACTTTGATTCTGGCATTACTTTAGTGATTGGGCACACAGAGTTCAAGGAAACTTGATAGATCCTATTACAGAAATTCTAACTGCTGCTCAGAAATTGTAGCACTGGGGCTTTCATCTTAAATTTATTGTGCAACTGTATAGGGGACAATTCAAAAACAACAACAGTGGCATCTGTTACACAACAAAGGTCAATTAATAATGGAAGGTTAGGTGCACCTGATCTCTACTAACACAACTGTGCTTCATATTTGCAATGGCTGAGTCAACTAGCCAAAATAAATCTCTGGACTTTGAAAGATCATATAGTATGGGTTATACCTTGAGAGAAATAATATGGGTGAAAGACAAATTTAAATCACAAAAGTGTTGGAAAACCTATATTTGAGTTCAGCATTGGTTGCACAGGACACATAGATAAAATTTGTGGTGGTGGATAATTCTCAGCTTTACAAGGTCAGGATTGCTTTGACCCAGGGAAACGGGCCCCTTCCTTTCCTGAATGGAGGAAATATAATAATATCCACAGATTCTGTTATGTGTTTAAGGGGAAAGTGTTATCCAAAGTTGAATTCTATTCCCTGGTACCAATACATGCAGTTATACAAGGGGAAATAAAACGATTGCCCAGCTCTGCAGGAGCCTTATGAGTTTTGGAAATTTAATAGCTAGCTGACAAACTTAGCTTCAAGGGTACTGTCTTATTTCTCTACAAACACCTGAGTTCATGCTACTAGCAAGATTCATTGTAATGAAATAGGTAAAAGAAGCAGAATATGTTTCTTTGGCGGCAGTTTCTGTGATCAAGGTGGCAAATGTGATCAAATGTGATCACCTGTGATTCCTTGCATGGCTCTGGTTCCTGTACAGGGTAGGAGGAAGGAATGGCAGCATATTTGTTTCCATTGAAATCTTTAAATTTGAATTTACAGCCTCAAAGCTTCTGAGCAACTACAACTTCAAATAATCTATGCTGCATTTTAATTGCCGTTTGCATTTTTGTCGAAATGAAGTTTCAGCTTTGATTAGTTTGATTGGTCTACTTAAAGAAATTTGATCAAAGTCCAAGTGTGATTTTGATCCCATAGACAAGGATGTGATGCAGAAACATAACTTGAAAGGTTCCAGTGTTTCAGCCTCATACTGTGGTTATCAGAGCAAAGCCACTGCAAAATATAGATTGATTTCAGTGAACTTTCTGTTGAGTAGAACTTCTTGGCCAGGGTTGGGAAGCCTTTTATCTGACAAGGGTTGTATATGCTCAGGGGTAATCTGTCAAAGGCAGTTTATACTGCCCTGTGAATGTAGCCCATGCATTGCCTGAAGGCCTCAGATACGAGCTCTGCAAAAACATCCTCTGCCACTGCTTCAGAAAACCACCAGAATGTTAATTAGGGGTCTACCTCAGGTCTGCAGCCTAACCTCATATTCACAGAATCATAAAATCATAATTTATTATAGGTCATGTAGATCAAGGGTCTCAAACTCTTTCTCTCTCCCTTCCCCCACAGACCACTTGAAATTGGTTGAGTGTCTTCGCGAACCACTTAATGAATTTTCTGCTGTGCTAGATTGCTGTGTGATTTATAATTGTCTACTCAATGGCTTATTTTTTTATTATATATTGTATTTTCTTGTGTTACAATCTGAATTACAGCACTGAAATTGGCAATGCAAGGAAATGCAATGAATAAAAGACGCCATAAAAATACAATTAAAAGTCAATATGCATTTTTAACATGATAGGGATGCCATGTCCCATTGTCAGCCATAAGTCCACTGACACACTGCTGGATTGCTGGAATGAATGGATGAAGCTTGAAGACTGCAGGTGGTTTGTGGACCACAGTCTGGGAACCTCTGATGTAGGTCGCTGAGTTTTATCTACCTCTGATGTTTATAGGATACAATGCCATGCCACTGAGATCTTGTGCCAATAGGTCAGCCAGCAGTGAACAGTTTTTGGACACTGAGATGGCAACTCTCCTAGTTTAGATTCCCCAGGTGCAGAGAGTTTCATTAAATGAATATATACTGTGGAAAAGATGATGTGAACCAGAAGCTTTTTGTCTTTTCCCCTTCCCCTAAAAATTGAAAATAAAGCATTTTCTCCTTGCATTGCTCCCAAATAACTGTCATGTCTCTCCCCCCTTTCCCCCTCCAGTCAGACATTTTTTATCTGAGCATTGGAAAATTGAACGTGTATGGCTATTTTCTTTCTGAGGTTCATAGCACAGATAAACTGTGGACTTTCTGGATAACAAACTGCCAAACCTGCCATGGGGAGAGGGGAAAGGGGGTGGGGGATTCTCCAAAGCCATTTGAGCAGCTTTCAATTTGACTAAATGTAATGTAGTGTTTTACAGGCGTCCACTGCAGCTCACTGAATATTAAGCATTGTCATCAAGCATGAAATATCCAGTTAAGCAAATTGCAAGGCTGAGCACCTGGACTGACACACTGCTGGATTTGACAATGGATATTGGATAGTTTAAAAAAGAAAGCTGAACTTCTTTCCTGATACAGACTTTTTAAGGAGGTTTGTGATATGTAGATAACAGGAACCTAGGGAGCTGCCTTATACTGAATCAGACCATTTGTACTGTCCAGATTGACTTTGGTTCTTAGTACAGGGACAATGATTAGTTTGGGGCAATTATGTCAGGGCAGAAAGGAAACCCTCTCCCACCAGGTAACTTCTCAACACTGTTTGAAAGGAATAATTAATAATAGGTTAATGATGCATTTCACATTTTGTAGGTGCACTTTTTCTTGAACACTTCAAAATTTTCCTATACTATTCATTTTTAAGGGTAGAGTGCCAAGCAATATGCTTTTGTCCTTTTAAAGCAAATGGTTGTAAGGGACTTGTCATCATAGATAACACAAGGGGCTATTCACCACCACAAAACAAAACAAAATAGAGACCTAGAAGTCCTGCCCATTTAGTCACAGCTCATTGAACATAGAGAAGGCTATTGAATATTCACTGGTCAACCACATAACATATGTGCTACACACATTTACCTAGGAGCAAATCCCATTGTGTTCAGTGGAGCACATGGTTATTTATAGGGTTGACCTGCTCACCACATCTAGTAGCTTCAAGGTGAAGCAAGGAGATACAGCATTGCCAGACTGTCTTCTAGCTTCCATCTTTACAATAATATAGTGGCTGCTATCTAGGGGTGATGAAGTGAATTTTGATCCTTCTGAAGGCCCATTTTAAGCACCAGAAAATGTTGTTCTCGTTTTTCAGAGCATAGCCATCATCCAAGGGGAGGCTGAATGCTAAGTAAATAAAGTCTTTATTTGCATTCCAGAGGCTTTAGGAAGCAAATACAAGGAAGGAGAAATTCAGAGTGTATGCAATTACTACCAATAAATTAAATGTTCAATTAACGCTCAGGAATCCAACAACAAAGGAGCACAGCTCTGATGAGACAACGATGCCTTGTAAAATCAGCTGCTGCATATTTCTGTGTGAAGACACACCGGATGGTAACATAACCCTGAAGAAGAATACTTTCCTTTAGCCTTCTGTTCTTAAAACTGACCCACTTGATTGCCCACCCCACCCCACGAGAGGTTATGTGGCAATAAATTAATACTGCTTGAACAGGACATCATCATGTCCTGATGCTCACAGGAGAATCTATAGACCCCCACATGCAGACTATGGGGCTGCATCCCTCTTCACAGTAGCTCCAGATGGCTAGTACCTGCAGAGAAAGAAAATGAAGTTCCAGATGGTTTGTACCTGTTACAAAAAAGCAGGGAAAGTTCAAAAGTGCTTGGACCACTATGCAGAGGAGACAGGTGAAGTGCAGGTTTTGGACTAACTAGATGAATGATCAGCACAATTTTTTGTCCTTAGGCATATTGAGCAGTGGGGTTGGGAATCATTTTATTATAATCATACAATTAGCTAGGTCCTTATGGCATTCAAGAAAACCATGCTTGATCAAAGTCTCTTATACTAGCTCAACAGACTTAACGTTTTGCCTTCTTATATTGTCTATTTCTTGATCATTCTTTTCTTCCACCTAGCAGTTTCTTGGAATGGCTCTATCACAGCAACAGACTGTACATATTGACAACACAATCCCCATGTATGTTTCCTGAGAAGCAAGTCTTATTGTATTCAGTAGGGCTTTCTCCCAGGGAAGTGTATCTGGGATGGAAGCCTAGGAGTTTTGCATAACTAATAAGCGATAATAACAAGGAATGTTCCACAGTAGAAATAATGAAACCTTATATTGCATGTTGAAATTAAGAAGCTTAATTCTACCATTTGGTACTTTCTATGTTTGTTTCCATTCCAAATTTCATTTGATCTCGGCTAAAAGGAATCACTCTCTCATTACAGCATAACTAACTAATTTTGTGAATTGTCTTTTATGGCCAGAGAGAAATTGTCCTCATTTTCTTGGCAAAGAGTCAAAAAGCGCCAGCAGGAGAAAGTGTAATAAAAGGGACTCTCTCTTAATACCCCTTTGTTTTAGAATGACTGTAGCTGAGCAATAAAACTGAAATGGCCGAGACCTTTTCACAGGAAATGGCACATCAAGTGTTGCTGATTGGGAGCAAACAGGCTGACAAATATTAGTACAACACTGGTCAGCAAGGTGCAAAGAGGAAAGAAAAATCAGTGTTACCTTGTGATGCTTTGTAATCCTAGCTGTAGCTTTGTGTTGCATCAGCCCAGTGCATGTTGAAAGTGAAGAATACCAAACTCTGAAAGTCATGAGAATATTGAGGTCAATCCTATTGATCAAACCCTCCCTGTATCCTGAGTGAATCTTACATACAATGAATCATGAGCTCTGTAGATATGACTAGATGTTGCAGAGGATGTATAGCTGTTCCCAAGTTCTTACCAGATCTGTATCGGCACCTTTGTTTTCTCCTCTGCAAAGTTCAGTAAAATAATACAGTGGAATCTTGGTTCTCAAACGGATTAGTTGATGAACAAATCGGCTCCCGAACGCCAAAAACCCGGGAGTAAGTGTTCCGGTTTTCAAACGTTTTTTAGAACCCGAACATCCAGCACGGCTTCCACTTGAGTGCATGAAGCTCCTGCAGCCAATTGGAAGCCGCACCTTGGGTTTGAATGGTTTTGGGAGTCGAACAGACTTCCGGAATGGATTAAGTTCGAGAATCAAGGTTCCACTGTATATGTAATGTGATGGCACTGTGTTCTACCTCTGCCCCTGCACATCAAAGTCAATAGCCCTAGTCAGGTATTCATAATTGGGCTTAAGGGAATGGGGGGGGGGGGTAGAGCATGAATGAGTGTGCAAACTCCACGAACCCATCCCCATTGCTCTCCTGATGTTCACGGGTGACTACAACAGGAAAGTTTTCTGTACTTGTGAAAGGTTCCACACACAGTTTGGAAACCTGATTTTCGACAGTTTCAAAAGGTTTGAAACCTCCACAAGAACAGGAGGTTTACACCCTGCAGACAACCAACACTGAACACAGAGAGAGCAACAGGGGACAGAGCTAGTGCACCCAGGCATTATCTCTCTGACTCACATGGTCACCTGAACAGAGTTATTAATGAAGGTGGGAAACTGGCAATGTGATGCTCTGACATGATGTAATTTTGTTCTACCAATAAGGCTGCAACTTGTAATTGGCCCATCAGTTAGAAGAAGCAGATTAAAAACATTTGATCAGCTAAAAAGGCAACCAAATTGATTGGGTACCTGATTTCTTTAAAGTGTTTATTAAGAACTTCAAGTGGAAAGAACCATCTTCATGAGAGAGAAGAGAGAAGGTTTCATTTGAAATTATGTGTGCTGTGATGTACATAATCTGAAACCATATCTAATCACCATCCCTCTCTTTTTGAACATGTGCAAATATAATGATTTACTTTATTGGCTAAGGCTACACTTACCAGAAGTACATGCCAATGAACTCAGTGGACCTTACTTCTGAGTAGATTGGCATAAGATTGTAGTGTACACCCACACTACTAACCAGCTAAGAGGACTTTATTATCAGATAAGAGTCATTCCTACCTGTCATTAATGATGAGATGGAAAGAGAAGGAATGACTGCTTTTTTAAAATGCATGGAATGGGCAGCTGTGGCCCGACAATTCCCACCAGCCCTGAACACTGGCCAAGTTGTCTGGGGCTGATGGAGGTTGGAATTCAGTAACATTTGGAGGACCACAGGTTCTCCATCCCTATATGTTCAGACAGCATTTGGCTTTCTTTTCAAAGGTGCTTACACTGCCATTCAAGTCCATATTATAGGCATCACCTACATGGGCTCACCCTTATTCTCCTGGTTAGTATATGACCTGCTTGGAGAATGATATTCTTTCTTTAAGGACATGGGTGTTGGTGTTGAGAAGAAAAATCACAGGCACTCATTGCATCCCATTGGTTCAGGATCATGTGCTACATACAGCGTCTTGACCCTGAAACTAGCCCTCAGCATCAAAAGTGTCTTTTCTGATAAGCACCTGCAAGTTCAATGCCTTTGTCTTCCTGTATAGTCGGTCTGGCCTGAATGATCTGCATTTGTCCATTTTGAGATTTCATCCACAGCATGACTGACACTTGCTTTCTTCAAATTGGATGAGTTTATTCTACGGTAGGACCCTATGGAGACAGACCATATGAGGCCTTTCTGTGGAGTCAAACCTCAAATGGAAAGTGAAGCAAAAGAAGTGAAGCCTCCGTCTTGCTCTAGCTGTTTTTGCCATTCATGACTCCAAAGAAGTTTCTGAGTAAAACTAAAGCCATGTCTGCATTCAGCGGGGTGGAGGGGTGGGGTGGAAACTCATGCTGTACTTACTCAAAGCCATGTTGACTCATCCATTTAACAACATCATGCCTCATTTCTTCAATGTCTCTGTCTATCCAAATAAGCCACTGTTGGTAAAGCCAGGTCTGTGTGATTTATTCCACATTACTGCCGCTTGTTGGACAGCAGCTCACTGACTAGGGCTCCCGAGAGGTCAAAGCTTCTCAGAATTTCTATCTCTGGCATTGTCATGACTGGATAGCAAATATTAGATGCTCCACTGAGTATGACAAGAGTCTCTGTTGGGATCTTGGGACCAGATAATACAGGTGAAAACTGAATCATTCAGCTCCCTGCACTACTGCCTTCTATAGAAATATGGGGGAATAGTCACTGCTGAAAATTGTCTTCCTTTCAAAGCAGAACTCCCCACCCCCTATTTCTACCAATAGCCTGAATCATAAGCACTTGTTCTCTGTAGACAAAGGTCACATCCAAACCTCAGCCTCATGGCTTCTCTCAAATAATCCTGGGAACTGTAGTTTGTTAAGGGCACTTGGTATGTAGACCTGTGGAGTCAGCACCCTCTGCAAACTACAATTCCCAGGAGTCTCTGTGACGGTTAAAGTGATGTAAGAATGCTTTACATGTCTGGTGTGGTTGTGATCTAAATCACCAGTGAAGAACAACAAGGAGGTGAAAGCAAACCACTCTAGTAGTGGGTCAGATGACCAAATATTTATACTTTACTTTGGTGGTGAGGGTTGATGTGGTACCTGGTGTAGAGGTATACATTCCTTCAGGTATCTCAGTCCCAAGCAATGAATGCATTTGCTTTGTGCTCAGAAACATTCCTGCAACCTGTGCAGATCCTGAAGAGATGGCATTCAACTAAGTTTTGCGCAGAGTAGGCCAATTGAAATTAGTGGGCCTAACTTAGTCATCTTCATTAACTTCAATGGGTATACATTGACTAAACCTTAATTAAATACTACCCAAGGAATCTGGGTGATATTTTCCCTACCAACTGGAAGATTTAAAAAGGTGCCAGGGGATAGAAGGGTGGATATGTTGAGCTAAAATCCTTAGGATGTGAACAAGAGGCTAACAGAAATTAATTGTCATATTGCAACTTTGCAGGCTTATCTCCCATCAGTTCCAGTGAAAATGCTTGTATACCTGGAGAGCATTTTTGCACACACTCAAAATGCTCCTTTAATTCCTTTGTCTGGCTCTTGTGTTCAAAAGGAAGTTTAAATAGCAAGCACTTTGAAAATCATGTTTAGTAATAGGAAGCACCTCTGCTTCATTGAGTTGCAAGCTCTATAAACAATTTCACTTTGGCATTAAATCAATTGGCTCAGCCATTTACTGCTGTGTATATCACAATGCAATGGCAAGAGTTGCCTGGCTGGGCTGTCCTTGCTGAGGGTGAAACAAGTGCCAAAAGCCATTTGCAATCATATTGTAAAGATGGTGTGTGTGTAGTGATTTCTGGTAAAATAAATAAATGAGGTGCTTCATATTTTGAAGCATGCAGACAGTGGAGGGTTAGCACCCTATTGACCAGGGGCTGACTGGCTTAAGGAGGGCAGTAGCTGACCAGTGAGACATGACGATCTCTCCTACTGATTAAGGCAACCTTCTGCCAATCAAGTTGAATTTCTAACTCATAACTGCTGCCTCCTGTGTTGTTTTCATTGCATTAGAAGCACTGAGGTGACCTCTCTGGGGCACAAGCCTGGGCAGTGTATATGGAAGTCCTGGCCTGCCCAGATGAACACCCCCCCCCCGGCCCCCTGCCTCACAGAGGAAAGCAAAACAGTACATTTGGCACCAGCTTGGCTGCAGGAGTTGCTGAAAGGAAGCATACAAGACAAAAGCAGGCCGACAGGTTTGAGGCTGACATTAAGGACATCAAGCCTGTTATTGTCGCAAAGCACAAGGCTCTTGGGAACCACAAGCATGCGCCCTGCAGTAAGATACTTGCTGCACTGAGAAAGGCGAGGAACAATGCCCAGCAGATTACCAGACAGTGACTACTGGCTAAAGCTGTGTCAGAGCATGCAGATTGCTGCTTATAACATTGGCAAAATGGACCAACGGCCAAAAAACCTGCACTGCTGAAAACCTTGTCTGGAGAGATCATCACAGATTGCAGGAAGCAGATGAAGCGATGGACAGAGCACTATTGAGAATTGTAGTCATGGGAAAACATGGTCTTTGACACAGCAATTGACAGCATCCAGACTCTGCCTGTCTTGGAAGAGCTGGATGTCCCTCCCTCGCTGAAGAATACCATCAACAGGCATGTGGGAAAGCTGCAGGGCAGGACGGAATCCAGAACAGAAGTGCTCCTTCCTCATGACACATTTCCATGGCCTTCTCTTGCAGCGTTGGGAAACAGAATCTGTGCTATAAGACATGCGTGACTCCCTTTACAAGAATGAAGGTGACTGCCATGACTATGACAATTACCATGGAGTCTCTCTGCTGAGTACTGTGGGGAGAGCCTTCGCTTGTATAGTTCTCAACAGCAAAAAAAAGAACTAGTCGTATTCTTTGTCAGTGAGTACTGTCTTCCCCTCTCTTCTTCCTTACACACCCACCCACCCACCCACCCACCCCAAGCCAAGAATCAAGGTAGTAAGAACACTGTTGACAGGAGATGACAGAAAGAAAGAAACCAGCTCTGTGAATCAGTACTATGTCTTTCCTGCAACAAAAGTTACAAATGCAAACCCAACTGTAAATCTACAGTAGCCCCTTGCAAACTGATAAGTGGGTGCTAGTTTCTCTGCAATATGCAAGCACAGTAATTAGCAGGAACACTAATTGCTGCCTTTACAAGGAACTGCCACAGGACATTGAGCACAAAACAAGAGAACAAGGCTGGGACTTCTGTTTATGTTTTTCGTTTTTCGCTGGAGTTATATGACTACTTTTCCTTTTCACAGATCCGGGATTGAAAAGCAGCCTGCACATCTCCCCCTCAGAAGTTATAGTCCAACAGTGAAATTCCTTAATCACCAAGCAGATGGATGTGTCATTGTGCCAATCTTAAGAGAACTGCTTGCAGATGTGATAATTGTTTTGTTTTCCTTTACAGATCTATTCTTAGAGTAGCCCATTATTTAAGAACAACAATAGCAGTGGGTTTATTTGAAAATGTTCCCAGTGGCTTGGATGACTTCAGAAAGGAAAGGTAGCAAAACACATAGATCTGCCAGTTTTGTACAGGTAAATGCACATACAGAACATGTGTCTACTTTTGCTATGTTCCAGACTGCATATGAAATGAGATTGCAGAATGCTAACCCCCAGTCTAGCCTCTTTGACACATCTATTAATTTATCTCATCATGTATTCTGCTCTTTATTGAAGGCGTTCAGGGCAGTGTATCTTGGTCTTTATTTTTGGTCTCCCAGCAATCAGCAGCTTTCCTTTTTAACCATGCTTCTGAATCTGTTGCTGCTTAACATTTTGATTGATGGGGCTATTATTTGTGTTTTTGCCTTGCTGCTGTTTTTACTTGGATTTTTTGGTGTTTGTGTTTTCTTTGTTTCTTATTTGTGAGCTGTTTTGAGCAGCTCTTTTGTGAAGGGGTAAAGTAGGATAAAAGAAAATATTATATCATTCTACCCTCACTGTGTGAGGAAGCTTAGGTTGAGAAATAGTGATTTGTCCAGACAACTCATTAACCTCCATAGCTGAGCATGAAATTGGCCAGGCTCTTCAGCTTTCGTTGAGATGTCCCAACACTAACCTCCAATAAGGAATATGCACATAGCTTACTGTGTTAAACCATGCTAACACCCTGCATTGTCAGCCTATGATGAAGCAGTTGCTTGATACTGATGAAGTTGGATGTCATCATGGAATGAGTGAATGTCACAGGTCCAATAGGTTGAATCAGATCACTCTTCAGCTAGTTTCACAATCTCACTCATCCAAAAGTGCAATTGGCCTTACATATAAAATAGGAACTGCTGATATGATATATTTTGCTTCAGAATGAGCTGGAGTCATTAAACTCAACCTCAATAAGCTAAGAAAGACTGGGTTTAATTTAAACAGGTAGAGAAGAGCCCATTTTCTGAATGGACTGCAGAAAGCAAGTGAATACCTCCTGGGTTATATTAGCCTATAAGGGAAGTAACAGCTAAACAAGGCAGTGGACCTGTGTGTGTCATAATCATCATAATAAATCCTCTATTGAATGAAGTTGGGTTGCTCACTTGGGGTCATATTAGCATCTGCTTTAAACATAATTGCTCTGCAGACTTTGGTTGGCAATGGATAGCAAGAGAGTGATAAGCAAAGTGGAACACATCCTTTTAATAGGAGATTAAACAATATTGAGATCTGAGCTCTTCCACCTCTGTTTCTTTATGATTATTGATTGCCAGAGTATCTCCTACTATTAGATTGTAAATCTCAAAATACTTTTATTGTTCTCCCAGCCTTCTACTATAGCCCTCCCTTCAAAGTCGTTATAAGAATGGAAGGAAAGGGAAGGATTTGTCATGACTGTGATGGAAACCCACCATAATTGCAAAAATAATCCTTAAGGATATATTCAGTGATTCTCCCCACTTTCCCCTTGTACACTGTACTAACATCCATTGGCAGGAAAATGTCCATAAAATAATAATAATAGCAGACCCAAATGAAATACCTTTCCTTGCAAAACAATTCCATATACCATACAAAATATATGACTCTTATTGCTTACTGTTTGAATTATGGTACTTGGGAATGCATGAGTTGTAATACTTTGTTTCTAGGACTGAGCAAACCCTACTCGTGCTTAGCATTCTTATCACCTTTTGTTTCATGCATTTTGAAAAGTATGCCATTTTTTGTTGCAAACACATTTGCCCTGACTGTGGCAGTGTGCATGGCTTTGTCAGTGACTACATGAGGCTGTCACAATGCTAAAGTACAGATGCTTGCAGACAAAATGAAATGAGTGGCCAAAGCCAGTCAAATAAAACAGCTACCTGGGCCACTGGACTACAATCCACAATCTTATTTTCAGAATTAACTGGCTATCAATTACCAAATAAGATCAACATATTACTATTAGGGTGCTTTTTTAGGGTATCACTTTAGAGGAGGAATTGGAAACTATTAAACTTATTATCTGCTGCAAAAATAAGCATTTTAAAAGCACATAGGGGATGTAAAGTCCCTCCAATCTCAGAATAGTTTGAAAGAATCTGGGATATTGTAACATTAGCAAAACGTGCACATTACAGAAGAGAAAATAATGGACAATCAAATAGAATTTTGGAACTCTGGGTATTGTTGATTATATTCTAGGATAATAAGTTTCAAGAGAACATATAATTTATTATGATACTGTAATATGACAACTGTAATTTTATATATGATCCTATGCATCCATGTAAACAGGTGTTTTTATTCACAACCACCAGCATCATCATACCAGCCAGCTGAGCAACTGTGTCTGAGGATTCTGTGGGGAAAGACAAAGAAAGAAAGAAAGAAAATGGCACTGATATTTGAAACAAAAGTAGGCATCAAAGAGCAGCAAAACAATAGGAGCGCTTGGAAAGATGAGCATCATGTTTTGTTTGTTCTAGGAATCTGTCGTTCTGCCACGTTAAACATTTCACTATAACATTGATTACTGAAAATCAAGAATATTCCACAGAGTTCTCCCAAGAGCCAAAACACAAAAGGTTTTAGCTGCATGAGAAATGGAGGATACAAACATCGTCTGAGATCAGAGAAATGGATTATTTGGAATATGAGGATTTTCTTGAAATCAATGCCTTATTATATAGAACTATATTTAGCTTCTGCTTCCTGTTGAACTGACAACAGTCTTGTCACAGTAGCTAGTTTGAAAGGTCTTGTCTAACAAAATAATAAATGTCAGGAGCACCAGTTAATTGCAGTTTTAGAAGCAGGTGAGAGCAGGAGGGAAAAGGTCGATGCTAGGAGTTCATATATTTTCATCAATGGCGTGTTGTGTCATTATGAGATTGTGTTAGAGCTGCATTAAATAATAGAAACTTTCTAATTGGTTTTCTATAATCCCTTCTTTCTTATTTTTGGTTGGTTTCAATTTGCAGATGAATGTCACATTTTCTCAAATGGTAAAGATACTCTGCACTGAGCTTTCTAACAGCACCCCAGGGAGTCACCTTCCTATCCATACAATTACAGATATACTCGGTAACATTCCTTTGCATATATGTGGCGGGTTTGGCAGAGTATCTTTGTGAAGTCACTTGTCAGGAACAGAGCCAAGATAGAATTCTGAGTAGAAATGTTATCTAGAAGCTATGCTTTATGGAATACATGGAGGAAAACCATTTTAAAAAAAGAAACAAAAATTCAATGCATATAAAGTAACTATATGCACCTGTACTTCAACAAAACTCTTTGCGGTAGAGTTAGTCCTAAAGAAAACTGTCAACTCATGTTTACAGTTAAACTCCAAATCCTAATAACATCAATTCATTCTAATCTGCATTGTTTTTGTTTTAGCTTGCTCTTCCCTACCAGATTCAAAGCAACTAAAATATGTTATGCATATACAGTATAGCAGGTTTAATATCAAAATATTTCATATTAGCTCTTTGATATTAAGATGCATTGGGTCGTATCCAATGATGCACAAATGGTATTTCACATGTGCAGTTGGACCTCTTTTCCTTGCCTCTCCTTAAATGTGGTCCAGAGGGTGTCTCCAAGATTTTGGTGCTCTAAGGGGGGCTGTGGGGAGGAGAAGGAGGAAGTAATTCAAGAGAAAGTCTGTAGCATGAGTAGAATGCCAGTATAGGATTCAACTCTTTATATTATATTATTAAGTCATGTGATTGAATAAATCATTCGATCTTGCACAAAAGTAATGGTTTAATTGATTGATTGATTGATTGATTGATTGATTGATTGATTGATTATAGTTCTCAGCACAATGGTGCTTTAGATCTGCACTGAATTTCAAATCATTTCATGGATGCCTGCAGATTGTCAACACCATTCTACTGGTCCTTGGAAATGTCCAATTCCTAAAGGGGTGAATGGAAAAGAAGAAGATGGTTTTGAAGGAAATGATGGGAGAAAAAAGGTCCTAATTATGTCTGCCTAAAAAGAGGTGGGATGGAACCTAGGGATGGGGGAGAAATTCAATCCAGTTTGCATTTCAAAGTGTAGCTATCAAATTCTCTCTTTCCAGAACAATATGAGAACAAAAAGTGTTTATTAGGGGGAAGTGGCACTACAACGCTGATGAAGTTTCATGAGATTTTTAAAAAAATTGCAAATTCTTACAGAAATGGGGGGAACTGTCTTCAAGACTGGAAAACGGAGAAACGTAGAGAACAGAGATTGACAAGATCGTTCCGTCTCTAATGGAATCCCACCCACCCCATTTCAAGCACTGTAAATATCCATAGGAATGAGATGAGTGATTTCATGCAGCTGTAATGCAATTCAGAACTTATGCTCATTTAGCCCACGGTTAGTATTCTTTTAACTGAATACATACTTCAGCCATTATGCTAAAGAAAATCATATTTCTTAGGAAGCTCACATTTCAGCTTAAATTATCATTATGATTAACCAAGTCTAGACTTCCAGTAATGAACCCAATCTAACTACCATTTACTGAAGTTCCACAAGATGGAAAATTTCTGGGCATACAAGGCCACTATAGCCTAAAGGATAACCAGACTCTGTGAGCTGGAGGCTTATTTGGTAAGAGAAAATGATTTAGGAGCATGACTTAACGGCTATTGTTCTTTGCAGTTCACATGAGGCAAACTCTGCAAAGTGCTCTGTTGGCCGATTCTTTCAGAGTAGATTTTTCTCTGTTTGTAAATAATAAAGTTCAGCATTAGTCAGAATCGTCTATTCATCCATATGATATTATGTTTGTACAATCATGGCTCATGTCTTGGAATTTAGGCAGGCATGCACAACATGTGAGCTTCTCAGCTGAATGCAGCCACCCACTTTTACTTAGGATACTCAAGTAGCCTCTGTAGGATGACACAACTTTTACAAACTCAGGATGCTCCAACAGTCCTACCTAGACCGAAAAAGCTGGAGTTGCCCATGCTATAGTAACATTGAGGGTAGATTATTGCAATGTGTTGCCCATGGACTGGCTTTTAAGACTGTCCAGAAATTGCAACTTGTTCAAGGCCTGATAGCAAGGGTCTTTGCTGAGGTTTGATTCACAAAACCTACTTCAGCAGTAGAATATAGCCTAGTTTCTACTTCATTGACAGGGTCAATCTGAGGTGCTGGTTGTTAACCTAGGAAGCTCTACAGAGCTTGGGACTAGGATATGTCATTATTATTATTATTATTATTATTATTATTATTATTATTATTAGCTTTTCTTCAAGGGGAACTCACTGGAACTCAGTTTTGGCACCTCTCAGGTGGGTGCCATTACCATTCTAAGAGAAAGAGGGAGGCATTCATGCTGAGTTCTGGCACCTCTTTTTCTAGAAAAATAACTCTTCTTTTTCTTCTGCTTCTGCTTCTTCTATTGAATTTATATACCACCCTATATCCGCAGGTCTCAAGGCAGTTCACAAGATATGTGTTCATTTCTTTATGAACCTCTCCATCCAAGGCACTGCTCCCCAAATGCTCCACCTTCTAAATCATCCTCTCTCCACATTGTGCCTCCTTCCAGATGTTTTGAACTCCCATCACCATTCACCACTGGCTACAATGGCTGGGGATGATGAGAACTGTAATCCAAAATGCTGGAGGGCACCAGGCTGAGCTGAATTCATGCTTTCATTTCCCTCGCATTAACCGTATATTTCATCCTCTGGTATGCACAGGATTGAGTTTCAAAACTTCCTTACAACACTTACTAGGAAGCAAGTCACCACTGAATTCAAGCAGCGAGGGCTAACTTCCAGGTAAACATGCCTTGGGTCTGACTGCGAGGAGGGAATACAAAGTTCATCACATCAGAAGCTGTGACTCAGTGGAGCACATCTTAACATTCCAAGCCCAGGAGAGCTCTTGAGAAGAAAGCCTACCAGCAGATCAATGTGATCACCCCATGCTTTCCTGACTTATTTGATCCCCTCTGGAAAAAGCAGCTTTCTGGACACCAGCTGAAGAAGTATGGGGCACAGCAGTTCACACAAGGCTTCAGTTTCCTTCTATAAATTATGGCAGTCATTTTTCTTAAGAGAAATATGAGCAGAATTGTAAGCAGAATCTTCTCCAGGGCTTCCCTCCTTAGAGATTTGGGCTCTCTCAGATTGATTATCTCACTGCTGCCTGTGTTGTTTCTCACTTCCACTTACTGTGGCTTCAGAGGCTACCACTGTTTGATGTGCTTTACCTCAGACATACCTTTGATGCATTTTAAAAGCAAACACAACTATCGAAGAGGCCAGGGGAGGATTAGGAACAAGCAAGCTCACTGGGAACTAGAAGTGTTTGAACACCTCTCAAATTATTATTTGTCATTTCTTGGGTTCAAAACGGTCTGATTGAGTTCACACACCTTTTCTCAACCATTTAAGTCAATTTTGTACCAAAGGAAATCCAATCCTAGCCAGAATAACAGGATTCTTCCTTTAGCCCAGGTGCATCCTTAGAAAATATGATTTCCAGGAGGGTTGCCATGTAAGTCCGCAGCAGAAAACCAACAACAAAGAATCTTGTGCCATATAGAAGTTGCTATCGAGGAGAAACACAAATCACTCTTAAACTGCATTTATGTCAGTGAAAATTAAGAGTATAAATTGTTTAAAGAGCTTTTGCGCTCTCGCACTCTTTAAAAAATACGATTAATTTTTTTCACTTTATAACTTTCCAAGGAAGTAGGACACAGTCCTGACAGTAAATCTGTTTCTCTGTTCCTGGGCAGCAGATGGTTGACATACCATAAGCATAAAGGAAAAGGGATAAAGAGATACTTGTGGTTTCCTCATTCTGCATTGGGGATTGGTAACCTGTGGCCCTCCAAATATTGCTGGATTGCAGTTTATATACCCAATCGATCACTGTGCTCTGCAGAAGAGGGCCTCCTGTAGGTTCTGTCTTATCAGGTGACCTGTTCTGATAATATAGGAATTGGGTCTTGAGTGTGGTGGCCCCTATCCTTGGGAACTACTTCCCATTACACATCAGTTAAGAAGCATCTCTATTGTCTCTTCAGCACCTATCTCAGTTCAGATTTTTATCTCTGTTGATATCTGTAACTGAATTTGGAATTGTTTTGATGAATGAAATTGCTTTTGATTTTGTGTGTATGTGTGCCTGGACATATTTTTATTGACCTTTTTTTTTTTTTTTTACTGTGACATCTCTTTGAGATATTTTATAGGAAGTGATCATAAACAGAATTAAGGAGATCTTGGCCAATTGTCATGCTGCCTAGAACTTAATGGGAATTAGAGTCCAATGATATCTAGCGGGCCACAATATCCTTACTTAGCCATACATTAATGGCTAAGTTTTAGCAAGAAATATTCATCAGGTTTCTTTTCAACAGAAATAAGGAAGTAGCTGTGGTTAGAACATTTTTATAAACATATTTGGTATTGTTTTCGCCTGAAGGTTGCAGCTGATACACATTAGTTACATTGATTACTGCTGGCGGGTAGATATAATTATTGTTATTGAGTAGTGTGTTTGCAATAATAATAATAATAATAATGGTGTGTATGTGTGTGTGGTTTTTTATGGGTACATCACCTTGAGATTGTTTGGGTAAGGCAACAAATAAATATTAAATAAACATATAAATAAAAGCAGGCTTTTACTAAAAAAAAAAAACCCACCTTCTGAAAATTAGTCCATTTGACAGAGATTACAGTGTGCCACATGCAGAGAGAAAGATTGAACAAGGTTCACTATGCCAACGTTACCTACAGAGGAAATAACACATTTAGTAAAGCACTTTCAAATCCAAAATTACTGGATTAAATCTCTGTGCATGACCCTTTCGGGGGGTAGCTGGCGCAAAGGCAGCCTCTGAGAACCTCCACGGTTTTGAAAACTGTGCAAATCAAGCAGCAGCACTAGGCTCCCAGCTTCCCACACAGTTCTAGAAAATCAGCTCTGAAAGCCAGTTCTGAAAACGCTGCTTCTGCCCCCGCCTTTGCCTCCTACAGAAAGTCTGGGTGACATATTAAGAGGCCTTGCTCCCAATTCATTTGCAGACTCCTGCACTTTGCAAATCTAACTCCACTTTCCACCCATTCAAGCTAAGTGTGTGTGTTGGTGTGTTTTGAAAAGCGCTGCTTTGTATTATTTGTACTGAGCATCTTTCTCTCTTACAGAGAGAAAGTCTGAATCATCAATCCAGCTCAGATCATGTTAAAATGTTTATTTTCTCTTTGGTAGTTAAGCCAGCAAAGCTGCAGGCAGGGAAAAAGAATGTCTTAGAACTATCTCATTGGTTTGGGGCCTGTATGCAAAGTAGACAACCCCCCTGCTTTCTTTTTATATTTTGATTGTAATGGGAATGTCAACAAATGCATTCCCCGTCCCATTCCCAGAACTGGATGAATTGCAGGCAGAATTGGATGAACTCCTTATGAGCAGATGAAGCCCCCCAGATTTCAGACAAATATGGTAGTATGGGCATTTCTGGAAACAGCAAGAAGGAGGCAGAGGCAGATGCGTGGTGGACCAGGCATGTTGGTTGGTGGGTACAGACCTGCATATGTCTATATGCATCAACTTGTGCGCTTGCTATGCTGAACATAACAAGCTTGTACTGAGATCTGAAGACTTTCCCACTTCCCAAGCAGGTTTATTTTAAAGCTATCAAACCTTCAATAAACCAAGGGGCTGTGTTCTGAAATCTCAGAAGCCTTATTCAAGGCCATGTTTTTCAAAATTGGCTGAAGAGAACCAGCCCATGAGTCCAATTCCGTAGAGACGAGGTCTTAAAGAAAGCTCTTTTGCTGAAATATGAAACCATGAGATATTGGAGCTGTTTTCTCAATGTAAAGTAGCCAACCCTGTGAGCTCTGGAATGTGCCTTTCATATCATAGAATGTAGAGGTTAACTTTTCGGTGGAAAACAGGGGAGAAAGAGACAGAAAAAGAATTCACACTCAGGGTGGTTTTGCATATTAGCTGGAAGGATGTTATAAAGGCCAATTACTCTGATTGAATTCTTAGCAGCTAAAGCAATAGATAGCCTCCAGTGCTTGCATTTCATGCTTTTGTGAGTTTGCATTTGGAACAGAATATGTGTTTGCTATACTAGATGTTTTTTTCTATCATTTAGACATCTCAAGCTCATGACGAAGAGGCTCAGTCAAGTACCCTATTCAGAAATGTTGACTCAGTATACCTAACAGTTCAACTCAGCAGGTGTTTACTCAGAAGTATGTCCCACAGTATGGGAAGCGGGTAGCGCTGTGGTCTAAATCACTGAGCCTCTTGGTCTTGCCAATCAGAAGGTCGGCGGTTCGGATCCCTGTGATGGAGTGAGCTCCCGTTGCTCTGTCCTAGCTTCTGCCAGCCTAGCAGTTCAAAGGCACACCAGTGCAAGTAGATAAATAGGTACTGCTGCAGCAGGAAGGTAAACATCATTTCAGTGCCCTCTGGTTTCTGTCATGGTGTTCTGTTGTGCCAGAAGCAGTTTAGTCATGCTGGCCACATGATCCAGAAAGCTGTCTGCGGACAAACACCAGCTGCCTTGGCCTGAAAGCAATATGAGCACTGCAACCCCATAGTTGGCTTTTACTGGACTTAACCGTCCAGGGGTCCTTTACCTTATTTTATACCCACAGTATTCAGTGAGGCTTACTCCCTAGTAAGCGTGGCTTTAAGAAAGAAGGTTGCAGCCTTATTTTCTGCATTCCGTGGTTCTTGTATTGAACACGAGGGAGTGATAATTCCAGCACTAGCTATAATTGAAAACAGGTGCTGTGGAAAATTACTCTCATAGCTCTGGTAATACATTGCAGTTCTCCTGACCTGTAAGATCATTGAGGATTTCCATTCTGCCCAGCTGCCATTCTGTCTGGTTTGTGCGTGTCCATTCTGATTTGCAATGTCGCTGTCAGTGCTCATTGGCACCTTTCCTTAATGCTACCTGAAGGCCTTGCCGCGCTTCTGTGCTGAAGATTTTCCTCACCTCTCAGCTGGGGCTGTCGCAGATCAAATGTCAAGAACAACAGGTACCATTGCATTTGACTGTGGCTGACCCAGAAAATGAAAAATTACAAAATGTGAACGTTGGATCAGCTTCTGTTGGAATGGTTGTATGCAAGCTTTGCTGTTACGCTTCCTGAATGAAAATCTAGCTAGATTTCACAGAGAGAGAGCACAATGCTGATTAGAAAAGGATGAATTAATACAAATGAAAAGACTGGACTAACAAAACCTTTAGCATTTCAAACACAGAGATATTTCTGCATCTAGCAATGAAAACTTGACTCCTCTGTAAGCATAATTATTATTTTAATTTGCATTTGACAGGTGATCTTTGCAGATGCAAACGCAAGCCTTGCCCAGGTTTATTTGCTTAAAGAGGAGGACCCAAGACATCTGACTCATCTGTTGTCTTTGATACTCACGAAAGTCATGTATTTCAATTGCTAGGCGCATTGTAGCAGTATTGTACAAGTTTAGTATAATATCAAAGAGGTCAGAGGTATATGTTGTCCTGCATGGGAACACTGAGAACTGTGTTCAACTATGTGTGACATATGACTCCTGTCTTTTTTAAAAAATCATTCATTCAGTTTATCAGCCCAATCAGAAGAGAACTCTCGGTGACATTCTGATTTCAAAAAACCAAATGGAAAATCACAATTAAAAAAAGGCAATTCAAGAAGTGCCAAATGAATTACAATAAAGGAGATTCTGGCTGAACATCAGGAAGAACGTGCTGACAGTAAGAGCTGTTCCACAGTGGAATGGACTCCCTCGGGGCTTTTTGGACTCTCCTTCCTTTGAGGTTTTTAAGCAGCGGTTGGATGACCATCTGCATTGGTTCTTTAGTTGAGATTCCTGCATTTCAGGTGGTTTCTCCAGATGACCCTTGAGGTCCCTTCCAACTCTACAGTTCTATGATTCTGTGACAGGGATGGGGAGCCTGTAGCCCTCTAGCTGTTGCTGGGCTCCTGCTCCCATTTGAATCATCCACCATGGACAATGGACAGGAAAAGGATGTTCAAAATAACCTTTGTAAAAAAAAACCCTGAAGCTTTACTTTTGGGAACTATAGGGATAGAATGAACTAAATGGTATAGAAATTTATTCATGTATTCGACTACAGTAGCAAGAATGTTACTCGCCCAAAAATGGAAAGAAGAAGAAGAAGTCCCAGCAAAGGATGAATTGATACAAAAACTTATGGAATATGCAGAAATGGTGAAACTTACCGGAAAAATAAGAAATCAAGATAACAAACTTTTTATAAAAGAATGGAAATGGTTTATTTAATATTTACAGACAAACTGTAAACAGATAAAAACTCTGGCAGGATTATTGTAATAACCTGCAGTTACATAAGAGAATGTGTTTGAAGAAGATACAAAATGAATAAGTTAAGTTAGTTTGGATATGCAGAAGATATTAAAAATAAATTTAAGGAACCACAGAAAGAGGGGGAAGGAAGTCAAGTTTTAGAATGTCAAAATGACTGTAAAATCAATGAAATGTATATATCTGAAACATGTGTGTGTGTGTACACACACACAAAAAAATAGCCAGGGCTGATAGGAGCTATAGTCCAGCAACTTCTAGAGACCCCAGGTTTCCCCACTCCTCAAATAAGACAGCAGTGAAATTAAAGTAAAGCACTTCAAAAGATGAATCAAGAATTCAAAACATTGCAACAATTATAATTTACAACGGTCGGGCAGGGGAGGGAACCCACAGAGCTAGACAATTGTGCTGAACTGTAAAATAAATTGCAGCATAACATAAATTGTATTATTATTTTCTCTGCAATATAATTTAAAAAGTTTAATACTTTCAGCACAATACTGAAAAGTAAAGTCTATTGACGCAGCAAGGCTTACTCCCAGGTAAGTAGGTTCAGTATAGCAACCTGATTTATTTTGCTGCTATTGGTTTCCAGTTAAACATGGTGGACCTCAAAAGCTTGTATTGTATGGCGGTTCTCCGCTATAAAAAGCAAGTGTTTTAAAAAATGAAATAAGAAAACTAAAATACAATCACTTTCTGCCTTCTGTGTCCATTCTGCTGTATCCAATGAAGGAGGCTGTTGTCTGCAAAAGCTCCTGCCACAATCACCCACTTAGCTGAGTTTCGAAAGAGCTACAGAAATCCTCCCAGCCTCTTTTTTTGCCACTGCCAGCTAACACCGCTGTTCTTCTGGAACAATATCATTATTAGTGCTGACACTGGCAGAGATTCAAAAGGCTCTCCTTATGCTGCAGTGATAAAATGACTAGAGAATCCCAGCAAATTGAAAATTCAGAACATTGTGAGTCTTCTGTTGTGTCAATGGGACTGCTCTTCACCCTTTCTGTGACCAGAAACTTAGACTGACTAAGGTCTTTGCATAAATCACTGGCATCTATCCCTGCTTCTTCACTGTAGTCACTGGGGCATGCACACTGCATCCATACAGAACTATAAAGCCCCATGTACATTCAGGGAAGCCACCCAGTTCAGAGAATAAACTATTCTCTGATGAGCTTGCCTACTCTGAAGTCAGCTGTTAATAAATGAGGTGGCGCTGAGCCTAGGACTTGACGATCAGAAGGTCAGTGGTTCGAATCCCCGTGACAGGGTGAGCTCTCGTTGCTCGGACCCTGCTCCTGCCAACCTAGCAGTTCGAAAGCAAGTAGATAAATAGGTACCACTCCGGTGGGAAGGTAAACGGCATTTCTGTGTGCTGCTCTGGTTCGCCAGAAGTGGCTTAGTCATGCTGGCCACATGACCCGGAAACACTACGCCAGCTCCCTTGGCCAATAAAGTGAGATGAGTGCCACAACCCAAGAGTCGGTCATGACTGGACCTAATGGTCAGGGGTACCTTTACCTTTAGGGGTCCTAAAAAAATGTGGCAAAAATCAGGAGTATCCTCATTGCCTTTTCATATATTAGCAATGAATGATGCATGAATTCCCTCAAAGCAACCTCTCCAGGGAGAACCTTCAGCAGGCATACCCAGGTTCCCTCATGCCCTTGGCAAGCAGATGTATTGGTGCCTCCGTACTGTCCCTTGCACCCTTAGCAAGGAGCTAATACTTCTAATAGTGCAGCTGGCTGACTGGGGAGGGCCCTCCATAGGGCTTCTGTGATGGCCCACACCAACGACTAGAATCCTCTCCTGGGTGACCAGAGGAGTATGTGTGCCTCGCCCAGCTGCCCCAAACAGCAGAGGAGCAGCCTGGAGAATGCAGACAGGTGGGCTCCTAGCCAGAGTGGAGAGGCACCATTTATGCACCTGCCTGGGCCTACATCCTTGGCAGGGGCCAACCTGACCAATCCCTAGGTATTCCCCGGTAGAATGTATTTCCTCAGAAGGTGGTGGACCAACCTTCCTTGGAGGCTGTTAAGCAGAGGTTGGACTACCAGGCTTCCTCAACCTCAGCCCTCCAGGTGTTTTGAGACTACAATTCCCATCATCCCTGATTACTGGTCCTGCTAGCTAGGGATCATGGGAGCTGTAGGCCAAAAGCATCTGGAGGGCCGAGGTTGAGGAAGCCTGGACTCTATCATTCTACGATTCTAAGTGGAAGTCCTGCAGCATCAATGTAACTGTGAGGTTTTACATGTGCAAGAGTTTCCTTTGTGGGATCTATCCCCCCACCCCACTGCGCTTGATGTTTATTGTAGCAGTCACAAGGTTAGTAACACAAAAATAGTACCATATGCTCAAGATCTGGTGTGCTTATTTATTTGGAAATAAGAAAGCTAACAAGCAGCTGAAACCTGAAGGGTTAGGGAAGGAAATTGAGTCTGGTGTGCAATTCCATGAGACCTTGCCCGATTTGCACTTCCTGAAACATTATGTGAACTAAAATGCAGCTGTCTTTTAAAAGGATCAGCACAGTGCAAATGCCCCGGTGGAGCTTACCTGACACTCCTGCCAGTGCATTTGCACTATGCCAACCTCCCCACTCTCTTTCCCTGTAAGTAGCAGTGACTCAGCTGTTGAGAAGTCAGGTGAGTGGTGGAAAACCACCATGCCCTCTCTTAAATAGCCATGGGCATCTCTGTCACTGTGGGGACAGAATGCTGGACTAGACAGGTCTTTTTTCTCACATAGCAGCGCTCTACGTTCTGGTGTGAAAGGACAGTTGTCATCCTTCAAATGAAGAAATACCTATGAATTAGCACACTGATTCCAATGGCAAGTTATACATTCCTAGCTTTTGATCAAGCAATGCTCCCTTTCTTCATAAGCAGGAAGTGCTCAAGAACACACCTACAAACACACAAAACTGGAAATCACTTTGGGTTTTAAACCATCCAGACTGGAGAAGCTGAAGGGACACTCAGGCATTCACAATCATATAGGGCAAGATGGGTTTTGCTGCCACTGTGATACCTTTGACTTTTAAAGGGCATCAGAAAAACACACAAAATGCAATGAAACTGACAATTCAAATAAACTTCCCTCAAATGTCCTTCCTCTCTATTGCAATCCCTCATGCTTTATTAAATCCCCAAATATAAGCTATTCGGGGGAATCTGATTATGAACCGAGCTGGTTGAATGTTGCAGAATTCCTGCCAGCTCTTTGTTTGTATGCACAATCAAGCCCATGCTTGGACTTTTCTCATGTGCTGGTTTTCAGCAAACACTCCAGCCTCTGAGTTTTAAAGGGCTGGATGTTTGCAGAAGCCAATTTCAAAGTGTCATGCATATTTGCAGAAACCTCATTTGAGATTTGCATATGTTCGCATTAGTCACAGACGTGCCTGCAGACTCATCCAAATAGGCAGCTGCAATGGTATCATGTGACTTGTCCAGCCACCTATAACTAACAGACTGCTCTGAGCTAGTCAATGTGCAAGCATCTCGCACTACCTTGGAAAGCCTTCCCCGACCTGGTACCTTCCAGATGTTTGGGACTGTGCACCAACCTTGCCAGCATGGCCAATGATCAGGGGTGATGGGTTGAGGAAGGCTGTGGTGACAGTATAAGCTTCAAGGATGGCTTCCTATAGCTACTGGGTTGAGCTGAGATTTCACTCTTCCATCTGCAGGAAGTAGATGATCATAGACATAGATAAAGGGTACTGGTTGAATTCATGCTTCATCAGAACATGGATCTGCTGTACTTGTTAGGCAGAGAGATAAACCTCTTAGCTGGCTTCAGACAAGAGAGGGCACCAACAATACACATCTTGCACTGTGTAACATCCCCATCAGCACTATTTATATTATAAATAGTCATTGCTTCCTCCAAAGAATCATGGGAGCTGTAGTTTGTTAAGGGTGTTGAGAGTTGTTAGGAGACTCCCTAGTTCCCTCACAGAGCTACAATTCTCAGAGTTCCCTGGGGAAAAGGATTGATTTTGTCAAAGCACTGTGGAAATTGTAGCTCTGTGAGCGAAATAGGGGTCTCCTAGCAACTCTCAGCACCCTTAACAAACTACAGCTCCCAGAATTCTATGAGGGGAAGACAGGGCTGCTTAAAGTGGCACTGTAGTGAAGATGGGGTCCATGTTGTCTGTTCTCTTTCTCACACTTTCTCTAAACCAAAAAATAAAAAAAATGCTAGTCTGTTGATCCAAGACTTTTGGAAGATCCTGGCAGTTTTAGTCCCTTATTACTGAGCTTTAATCAGGGCTGCTAACAAGAAGCCAAAAGCCATCTATAAACTGCTGGTAATATTTGAACAATTTGGAACCCATGTCTAATTTTAAAGCCCATGTAGAAGGGCTCAGATCCAATCCTGGAATTACATGCAATGTTAGTTCTACTAAGAGCTAACACATTGAACCTAAGTTAGTCACATTCATTGATTTCAATCAGACTACTCTGCATTGGAGATACAACCTCTGGGGTCTCCAGCTAGAATTGGGAATGCCCCCTGTTTGAAACCCTAGAGAGCCATTCCCTGTCAATGTAGACAATACTGAGTGACATGGACCAATGATCTAGCTCTTGAGTAAATGACATGTCTTTTTGTTTGGCCACTGAGGCATGGAATCCAATACAGAGCTGAAGTTAAGCAAGGACTTACTCTATATGGAGGCCCTTAAGTAGATGCTATTGAGTTTCTTTTAGGGAATTCTGTGTGAGTAATGCAGAGCTTTAAAAGCTTCGACGGGGGGTGGAGTGGGGGGGGCGATCTATTGAGTGCTTTGAAACACTAGGTATTTGAGTAAGTATGTACTTGTTGTCAGTTATCCTATAAAGCAATAAGGGAAACTTAATGCACTTATAAAATTGTTAGCTGTAAATTATTCCCTCAGCTCTTCTTACAAATAAGTAATTTTAAAACTTCAGAATGGTCTAAACTGGGGAGGGTGGGGAAAGAGAAATGAAGACAAGATTAAATGAATTAAATTGGAAACAATTATTAACAAGAGAGATTGCATCTGAAAATTGACTAAAATATAAAGATCTATGGGTGCTGCGTACTGAGACGCTGAGTATCAGCTTCAAGGACACTTTTAGATCTAAATATCTATTTAATTCTCCACGAGTACATTGATTGCTGCAATCCCCATAGGAGTGGAAATGAGAAGAATTATAAGAAGAAATGCATGTAAGGTTATTTCTTTACCACATTTGTGTTCTATTTTGGCACCACCAACGCAGTGTAATATTTAGCTTTACAGTTAAGTCTTATAAGAAGGAAGTCCTAATAAATGGAAAGAAAACTGAGGAACGCGGCATGCACCTTTTCCAACAAAGGGTGGCTAATCAAAACTATGGCTGGAATCCAAAGAGTTACTTAGACCAGGGGTGGGCAGAATGTGGATCTTGATCTACTGCTAGATCTCTGGGTGATTTGCAGAAGATTGGCAGAAGCTTATGAGTTCCACGGCTGCTTACCAGGAAGTAGTGGGGGAATGGAGAGGTGGCAGCAAGACTGGTATGGTGCAAAGGGAATGGCAGAGACAATCAAGTGAGTGGCGCCACTCCATCCCACCATCATTTAATGCTACTGTCCCCACCGCGCAAGAGAAACCTCCACAGAGTGATATTAAATGACAATGCAGCTTAATTCCTGGATCATTTGAGAGAGAGAAAATGATAGTTGCCAGCAGGTGGAAACAAAGAGGTGCTTTGCTGCCACCAGCTGTGATACTGGCATATAAGTTTTAAGAAGAATAAGAAAAGTAGCATCCTGCACCTTGGCCATATCTTCCCTGTCCTTCCCCAACTTTTCAGAAAGACCCCTCCTCAGATTTGCCACCTGAAGATGCAATGGTGCATTTGGGGAGGGGCCATTTAAAAAAAATTCTGTTCTCGCTTTAACAGTCACGTAGCAGTCAGAAATTCACTGGCAATGCTTTCCTCATCCTCATTCCTCAGAGATACAGCATTGTTTCATCTGAATTTCTTGATAAGTGGTAGACTTCATTTCCTAATAATTTTTGCACTTCTGCCAGCCCTGGGGATTCATGCTGATACCTCCCTCCGCTTGGTTCCGTTTTGGCTGCAATCCTGTTGCCACTCACTAGCTGAGCTGCTGCTAGGAGTGATATCAGTGCACATAACCTCACGGAGGGCTTTAGCAGTGTGAACTGGCCTGCAGTCAATAATCTAAAACACTGAGCACAAAAATTTGGAAATGTCCACTTTGAAAGTATAGTATGCTGTATGGAGCAGGTATGGGGAACCTTCGGCACCCCAGATGTTGTTGAACTACAGCTGCATCATCCCCGGCCATTGGCCATGTTTGCTGGGGCTGATGGGAGTTGTAGTTCAGCAACATGTGGAGGTTCCCCATGCCTGGTATAGAGCAATATATGGAAGGGTTTTCAGTGACTTCACAGGAGAGGGGATATGCCCTTAGTCACTGAATTTGTGCCCAGAAACTTAGGCTGGAATTCAATGTCACACCATTATTAATGTTTTGTCTGTACAAGCATTGCAGCTTGCTAGATGGAATGATCCCTCTCTCCTTCCCCTGCACACTGTTTTGGGGCTTCTCCCAACCCTCCTCAAACCAATTTTGCATGGGGGTGTATGCAAGGGGGGAGACCCCATTACATAAGCAGAAGCCCTTCAGTAGGGCTTCCACTGATGGGGCACATTACGGTAGGTCAGTCCCACCCTATGATTGCATTTAGACATGGCTAATATCCTGTCAGGGACTTAGGTGATGCTGTGGCCTAAAGTACTGAGCCTCTTGGTCTTGCCGATCAGAAAGTTGGAGTTTCAAATCCCCGCTACAGGGTGTGCTCCCATTGCTTGGTCCCAGCTCCTGCCAACCTAGCAGTTCAAAAGCACGCCAAAAAGTGCAAGTAGATAAATAGGTACCGCTCTGGTGGGAAGGTAAACGGCGTTTCCATGCAGCGCTCTGGTTTCACCAGAAGCAGCTTAGTCATGCTGGCCACATGACCCGGAAAAACTTTATGTGGACAAAATGCCAGCTCCCTCAGCCTGTAAAGTGAGATGAGCGCCACAACCCCAGAGTCATCTGCAACTGGACTTAAATGTCAGGGGTCCTTTACCTTTTTAATATCCTGTCAGGGGAAAAGGTGGTGTGTGTGTGTGTGTGTGTGTGTGTGTGTGTGTGTGTGTGTAATAAAAGGATGGCATCCAGAAAAACGTCCCCAAGGTAGGAAAACGATTGAGCCTAGAACTTCAGCACAGTGCATGAAATGGGACACCATTGCTGTAGCACCATCTTGGCTATGGCAGCACAGAAGCTCACTAGGACTGGGTTGAGGTGGAACAGCATGACAACATGGCTGGTGGAAGGACCCAGTGCTGCCCTCACTACCATGCATCCCTGCCCATCTCAGTGCCAGGGAACAGCAGCGCCACTTCAGCTAAGTGTGGGGAGCTCAGCAGCAGCAGCAACCCCCTGTAACATCTGCAACGTAACATCTCAGGTACTTTGGAAATATGACATTTTTCTTGCTGGTTCAGGAGATGGGTGAGTTGAAATGCTCCCTTCAGTCTACCTCACTGCCCAGACCTCATTGGTTTTGGTTGAATTTTTCTGATTGCAGATTCTATAGTTGTTACATTTTAATAACTACAACCTGTTATCCATCTTTCTTGTCTCGAGCCTTCTTGGGTATGTGGGCAAAGAGACATTTTTCTTGCAGTGAAGTAATCGCCTTACCTGTGTACTTTTTGCAAAATAAACATTCACTTTTCAAAAGTGATTGTATACTTTTTTTGCTATACGGAGATTAACTCTGCGTAGGGAAATAAGTCATTAATTATTGGAATTAATCTCAAAGGGGATTAATTTTGCAAATGTTGACTCAGATGACCTTCGCAAGGCTTTCGAAATGCTCTAATCTTCAGAAATCCATATCCAAAATAGTTTCCATTTATTTCCCAGAGTACCATTTCTTTTTTCTGCAGCACCAAAAGAAAAGGTCAAATTTGTGTGTGTAGCACTGTGTTTTTGGGGTTGGGTGGTAAAATTTAGAAACTAATGCTTGGCCACCTGCAGCATTAACATTATCTAACTGGAAACATTTCCCTATCTTAGTTATTTATTTGGAATACTTATAATCAATTAAAACATAGCAAAATACCATAGTAATGCACAACAATAAAACAATAAAAATAAAACAAGTATGTGTGTGTGTGTATGTATGTATGTGACCTGCCCAAGAGTCAAGTTATCATTCTGGGACAACCTGTAATTTTTTAAAAAAAGTTTTCTAGCATCTGATAAAATGTGTACTATATTGGAACATGTCTAACTTCAATGGGCAGTTTGTTCCACAGGGCAGGTGCTGCTGTGCTGGAGGACTTAGTTATAGTCTAAACTGAGAATGTGACACTCTTTAGCTGAATCTTAACAAGTTTTTAAAGGGTTGGCCAAAATGGGTGACACAAGAACAAGAGCTTTGGATTCCAGAGCTATCATTCCTTCTATTTCTCATGTTCAGGTTGTGTCGTTGCTTATGTACCCAAAATTCCACACCCCAAATACACCACACACAAAAGAAAGATATCAGTAGGCTTGGGGAACCCCTAAAGTTTGCAAGCGTACAACAAACTCTTTAGGTGGGGGGTGAACCTCTTGAGGAAGGAATGTAAAAACAGCTCAGTGAGGACTAAGCATGCTCAGTGGCAGAAGTGGACAGCATGGTGGGGCATTGCTGTTCACCTGACCCCCAGTTGGTCACTTCTCCATGATTACTGGGAGATAGAAGGGGAGTGATGGCACGGCAGGGAGGCTGGTGTGGTGAAATGCACTGGCAGGAGCGCTGGATCAGCTCCACACTGTGTTTGCACTACACCGTATTATGTTTGCTGATGCCTCTCCTCTCCGCCTCTGTCTCCTGCTCAGTGGTCCTATTTGTATGTTCAAAGAAGAATACATAAGGACATGAAGTGTGATAGGGCAGCAGTTTTGTGCATGCTGGCACCACCACGTTCCTCCCTGCTTCATACTCAACTTTCCTGCATTGAATGGGAAGCTCTGAAGAGGACTTCTAAGTGTGTTCACCTGTCATGGGCCAGGAGTCAGTTTCACCTGCTGAACAGCAGCCTGAAGGGGGAGACGGCAGAGTGACTCCACCTGCAGCTGATCAGCTTTCAAGGGCACAGAGGAGAAAGTGCTGATGAGAACCAGCTCGTTTCAGCCTTCTTAAGCAGAGCTTCCAGCAGCCATCTGATGCTGGTAAGAACTCATAGTTCCTTGCTCTACCTTGCTGTTTGCTGCTCATCTGGACCTTTAATCCCAATATCATTGGATTCCCTGACCATGTGGACTGCTGTTTGCCCGACTTTTGGACTAGATCTGGCTTCGGATGCTGACTCTGCCTCCAGGCAAGTACCCCTCAGTGATTCTTCTCGTTGGCTGGTCTCCCACTCCAATGAGCTCAGTAATAAGACTACATAAGCTGAGTATACTTAGATACAAGTAGGTAGCAGTGTTGGTCTGACGCAGTCGAAATAAATAAATAAATTGTCCAGTAGCACCTTAGAGACCAACTAAGTTTGTTCTGCATTGTTCTCGAAGCTACCAGCATGAGTTTGACCAAACTGCGGGAGGCAGTGGAAGACAGGAGTGCCTGGCGTGCTCTGGTCCATGGGGTCACGAAGAGTCGGACACGACTAAATGACTAAACAACAACAACAAAGTTTGTTCTGGGTATAAGCTTTTGTGTGCATGCACACTTCTTCAGATACTGAGTACAATTAGATGATTCCCTGCAACCTGAAATTCTGCATTATCAGGGCTCTCCATTCCAAGGATGCTTCCTGGTATTAATCATGGGAAGGCTGGGGCAGGAGGGGTGTCTGTGACTACTGCACACAGGAATGGTGATGGTTTCCCTGCACACTTGCTGTTTACATGCATATTTCTGAATGCACAAAGAGGGCTACTGTTGGTAATAGTAACACTCTACACAATGTTCTGTTATAGGACCCACTTGTGATAATGTATTGTGCATCTTTTATCTGCCTATGATATTATCTGATGCCAGTCCAATCCCTATGCATGTTTACTCAGAGGTAAGCCTCACTATGTCCCATGGAAAGCTCCCCCCCCCCTTGCAAGCATATTTAGGATTGTAGCCATTATAGTCTTCCTATTTCCTCTCCAGCCACTTGCTTCTCTCCTGAATTACAGTAACTTCAGCAGCAAGGGGGTGGGGGAAGGAATGCAAATTCTTAATTAAAAAAATTATAAGCATTTAAGTCTTGCCTCCCTCTCCCCCCCCTCCACCCCCACTGCTTTAAATCCCTGCACTGTATTTTGAAGACTAGCCTAGTCAGGAAATTGCAAAGCATTTAATACGAACATTTTCTCCTTCATAATGAGGGTTGAATGCCTTAAATGGCAGAACCATCTGTAAAAAAAAGAGAGAGAAAGAATATAATGGCTTTATGAAAAAATTATCCCATCTCCCAGTGGAGGTAGTTTTTGGCTTCAGCTGCTCATTTGTTTTCATCAATGCTCTTAGCAGCGGCTGAGTTAGATGCATCACTGTGATAAGTCCTTATAGAGATGCATTAAATTACAGCTTCCTTGGAGATATCCTGAAGGTTCTTCCTAATATCAGTGAGTTTATCAACATTTCTCTGCTACCAGGTTCCCTCCCTGGTAGCTTGCTAGAAAGGAGAAAAATCCCTTGGAGTTAAAAATGGCAGAGGGTAGGAAAGGGTAATAGGGATACCTTAAGAGAGGGAAGGGCATCTACCTTTATTGCCACTCTCAGAATTTAAGTTCAGTTTCCAAAGTGGCATGCACAAAGTAGCAGCATCCAGGCATCCATAAGTGGTTTAAGTAAACGTGTAGAAGGGAAAATTGGGCACCAGCACACTCTCCTTCCCCATCACCTTCCACTTGTTGGAGGTCAACTGACTACAGCAAACTGTGACTGTGGAATTCAAGCCACAAACGGAAAGGAATTCAAGCTGAAGGTGTTGATTTTTTCCTGGTGGCCAACATTTTGTGACTATTGAAATTGGTACTGCCTTCTCTTGTCATGCAGGGCGAAGCATTTTTTTTGTCTGAAATCATGTGAGATCATGCCCAGGAAAGGCCAACCTCTGTGGCCTATTTGTTTTTTAAAATGATTTTTTTCAACCTACACATTTATTATATTTTTTAAAAGAAAAAATGTAGTGGCCTTTGAATCAACCATTATTAGATGACCACTGTGGGGCACCACCAACAAACTTCATATCAGTGACTATCATGAGGCAGCCTTATGGGTTGCCTGCAAAGGGGGGCAGACAAGTGTGGTGTTGCAGCCCTACAGAACGAGTAAATTGCTCTGATAAAGGCTTGAGGTGGACTTGACCCCTTAGAACCTCTGCCTACATCCCACCTCTCCTTAGTTCCAACCCCTAGAGAACTATAGTCCTTAAAGGGCCAACACACTCTCATTCAGACAAGCACTTATTGAACAATATCTAGTCTTTTGTCTGGGGTACAACCTCCACTTTTGGACCAGTGAGGTAGGTTGGGAGTTGGACAGCTCCTCAGACCTAAGTGACATCACCAGCTTCTTGGCTTGGGTCCTATGGGCCATGGTGCTGTAGGATCTGGTATGGGTGATCTTCCTAGTCACCAGCATCAGGCTAAGAATCAGAAACTGGATCTTGACTCAGCATCATGGTTGTTCCTGGACCCTAAGGTCAGGCTGACATGAAATCGTTGATATGAAACTGATAGCTATTTCATTTATTAATTCTTACGAGAGTTTTCTCCCTAAGGGAAAATGGTCTTGCTGATTGTGATGTTTCTTTTCACTATATTTGAATCAGGCAGATTAAGCTGTGTAGTATTGTAATTCGCTCATTTAGAAATAGCATATGAGGGATGGGGAACTTGCGGCAGACCAGATGTTCTTGGGTTCCAACTTCCATCAGCCCTCCTACCAATCCTAGCTAGCAGGGCCAATTTCCCATCCTTATCATGGAACATTTGAAAACTTTTTGCATGATCTGGTTTATGACGCAGAAGAGAGCAGTTGACATTCTGGGTGGAATTCAACAGCACACTGTGGTGAATATCCTGTCAGTGCAAGCATTGGCATATAGAATAATTCTCCTTTCCCTGCCATAATGTTTTGTGGCTTCTCATAACCCCCTACCAAGCCAATTTTCTGGGGCTCGAGGGGCACAGGAGGAGGAGGAGTTGAAGGCCCCATAGCCCCATACACTTGTTAGGTGTAGCCAGCCCTCTGGAAGCCCAGTGGGCATTACTGGAGGGAAACTCAATAACAGTTCATAGATTCTCTTACTCCCAGAAGATGATGGAAGTATAATTCTAAAGCCTTCTTTTTTTTTCATAAGTAAGCCTCTTCAGCAATCTGATTGCACTGTTTTGTTAATGTATTTAGTTGGTGTGCAGTTCTTCAAAATGAAATTTGCAGATAGCATTCAAGATTCACAACTGATTTTGACAATAAATGGATTTCATGAGCCATTTTCTTGCCTGCATGGTTTTGCTAATTTTAATAAAAAATACACATAAAATATAATAGCGCAATCATCCTTTCTTCTTCCTACATTTGAGCAATCATTCCCATGGGATTCAGTAAGATTTGAGACCTCTTTCCAGTTCTCCGGCTCTTGATGTGATCTGTGGAAAGTCATTTAGAATTAGCCTCTTTTCTCTTGCTGTGTTTTATTTCTTTTCTTCTTTCTTTTCTTCTTCCTTTGCACAACTCTTCACACAGATCTCAGTTGGGGGTTGGAGAAGCATCCTCAGAAGCAGACTGTAAAATTGCAATTTATTCCATGACAATGTGGATAACTGTCAACTTTAATAATTTACTCAGCACTTTGCTGATTTGCTACATTACCCTCAGAATCATATTTTTTGCTTCCTATGTGGGACAATTCAATATTATGTGTCCCAGAGGAATGGACTATTGAGCTATGCTGCAAATACATGTAAATGGCATTTGGCAGCAACTACAATCTTACCTAAAAGTGGACAAAAACTGTATAATGTAAGAAATGATTATTTTAATAGTCTCAAACTTATCTATTTTTCAATTGGATAATGAGGGAACAAGAGACCTGTTCACCTGTTACCCACTTGTACAAAGTGCCCTTGCATTGTTAACTCCACTCATGATTTTACACTTGCCATTGTCCCTACCTCTTTGGTATTTGAGCAGTCATCCGCAAAGGAGTGTCTCCATCCATCCATCCATCTATCAAGTCTATGTACAATCAGGGCACTAGGTGATCAGGAGTCGGTCACCTGATCATATGGAGAACTTAGGCATGTTCAGGTAAATGCTCATAGGCTCATCTTTGCAGATGTCACACTGAATATGTGAACATTGAGTGGGTGGGGTCAGTGGAGTACACAGTGTCAGAACAGGGTCAATGACACAGTCCTCCTCTGCCTTCTCTAGGTACACAAGGTGGACCTGAATAATGTCTAAAAATGGTAAATGAGTTGGAGCCATCTATTTCTGTTTAAGCCAAGTTTGAGACAAATAACGAATTTGTAACAATCCATTCAGATGTGATTACAGGATTTGGGGTCAACTGAACAGCTTTTAGATTAGAAGGTGCTTAACACCTGTTATTTATGTGTCAAATTTGGGGAGGATCATGAGTTTATTGAAATTGTGTTAAGACATTTGGAAAAGGACTAATCAAAGCTGGCAAGAACTCTCTCGACTTTGTAGAACACTGATTCATAAGCAGGTTTTCTCTTGAGTGTCACTTTAAATAACACAATACTGTAATGAGGCTTGGGATCCCTTAAAGACCAACAATATTTTGAGGTACTAAAAGTTTATTTGGATCAGAGTCCACTTTGTTAGATACACCCACAGAGTCTTGAACCAGAATAAATTTGTTAAGACTTTAAGATAGTACAATGTTGTTTGCTGGTTTTGCTGCAACACGCCAATATGACTACCTCTCTGAAAGTTGTCACCTTTGCCCACTGGCAGTGGTGTACAGTTGTTAAATTCAGAATTTAAACTTTTATGAATTCAAGGTGAACCTGAGAGGGAGAATCCATTAAAATATCAGTGATTAAAATGAGCACGTCCAAAAGCTTTCATACCAAACAGCAAATCTGGAAGATGGCAGATTCTTGTTGAACATGATTGGAAACCTCTGGGTCTGCAGCTGTTGTTGGACTGCAGCTCTCATCAGCCCCAGGCAGAAGTCCAATGGTCAGGGATGTAATGAGCTGCATCCCAGAAAGAGGTGGACAGCCTCGGCTTCCCAACCCCACTTCTGTTTTAAAGGACTACCTGTTTGCAGTATTGGCTGCTGTATAGATGTCCCGTTGCAGTGGAATAGTAAACTATACAGTGGTACCTCAGGTTACATACCCTTCAGGTTACATATGCTTCAGGTTACATACGCTTCAGGTTACAGACTCCGCTAACCCAGAAATAATGCTTCAGGTTAAGAACTTTGCTTCAGGATGAGAACAGAAATCATGCTCCGGAGGTGCAGCAGCAGCAGCAGGAGGCCCCATTAGCTAAAGTGGTGCTTCAGGTTAAGAACAGTTTCAGGTTAAGAACGGACCTCCGGAACGAATTAAGTACTTAACCCAAGGTACCACTGTAGTCATATTCTAAATTGCACAAGGTAAATCAAGCACCAGCGAATTCATTCACATAAGTACATAGGAAGACTCCTGCTGGATCAGGCTGATGGTCCATCTAGTCCAGCAGTTCTCAACCTGTGGGTCCCCAGATGTTGAGCTCTGGCCTTGCTAGCTAGGGATGATGGGAATTGTAGTCCAACAACATCTGGGGGCCCACAGGTTGAGAACCGCTGATCTAGTCCATTCTTCTTACATCCTTACAGATGTAGTCTATCCTTACAGATGTCTGTGAGAAACCTGAAAGCAGGACCAGAGCGCAACAACACTCCTCTCTCCCCTTGTGATTCCCAGCAGTTGGTATTTAAAAGTATACTGCCTCTGAAGGCATTACTGTCCATCTTGAAAGATCTATCTAAAGCTGCTTTCTTTCTTTTTCCACACCTAAAACCTGCAGAGAAAAGATCCAGGTAAACATACTATGTAACGTGTATCTCTTTGTCCAGGACACAATTGAGAAAAGGTGTGTGTGCTCTCGCTGCTTTCTTCTTCATGGAATTGGGATGTTTGAGAGTGATCATGAAAGCAAAAGCTACAGCATTTATTGTGGAACTAAATGATGCTATTTATTTAGACATTCAGGATGAGGATAAAATGAATTGGATTTTTCCAGTTCACAGATCATATTGCCAGATTTATTTCTATGAGCAATTTATGGTTTGCTTTAGTCACATTTAAACATTCACATGAATCATGCTTTACATGCACACATTTTTTTCTTTCTTTTTTTGTAGAGTCAAAACTTTGATGAGGATTAATATTGCTATTTGTTGGCTTTATTCAATGGAATAATCTGAGTGTGAAATTAGACCATGTAAACACTGGCAGAAAAGCATCACATTGGTTTTTAATTTTATTTTTAGTGTTTAGTTTGTCCTTTCCTGAATGACTTGTCCTAGTCAACAATTATTAGAGGCACATAATTGCCAGTAATTTAGGATGCAACGCTGTGGCCTCCTATGGTCTCCACTGAGACATGAGATATTGAGAAAGGCAGGAGTCTCCAGGCTATATATAAGGAAGTGGGTTCTTCCTTTCTGTTGGCAGTTCAACCTCCAAGAAGGTAGACATGATCTCCCCAAGATTTGGTGTTTCTTAGAGAGACCCCAAGCTTTCATCACAGATTCTCTGAAAAGGCTCCAGAAAACCGAGCAAATTACAAGGCAAGCGGAGGGAACTTGCCCATCACTTGTGGTAAGAGATCAATTCACAAGCTCATATCTTTGGATCAAAATGAAATACAAAGTGGGTCATTTGGGAATAATTGTAATTGAAAGATTACACACATCATACTAGCTTATGGCGTCTTGGAAATGGTTATCTCACTGCACTGTAACAGAACATTTAATTAAACTAGTAATGGAGAGGAGACATGTTTAACTTTCATTTACATAATAGATCTGAATGTAGCCCTGCCTCTTAGAATGCTCACATATCTGGTAAATGGCAAGGCAAACTAGATGTTGAAACACATGAAGGGGTCAGGAGAAAAATCAAGGAGACTAAAATGCTCACATCAAGACCTTTTGCTACTGTGGCTTTTTTAGGTATCTCACAAAAAAAATGAGCATATTACAGCCCACATTAGTTTGCTTTTCAGGAATAGGTTGCAATATGGCACCTGTGTGCAGGCGCTCTCAGAAGTCCAGAGAGATCCAGGTCACTTCCAGCTTTTGAGGCCACTAGCCATAATAAAAAATAAAAATTTCAATACACAAAAGCAAAATAAGGCACTGGGGGAGGGGGAGAAGAGTAAGCAGTCTGTTTAGCTAATCATCTGATCTGACTTCACATGTTCATCATGGCCTAATCTTGTGCCAGCATAATAGATTTTAATTAATATTTATGAACATTTTCAACTGTGTAATATGGCATAATCTGTCAGTTAACAAAAACATTATTTTTCCAAATCACATCTTGTTTTCTTAAATCTGCATCTCTAAGCTGAAAAGCAAGTTGCGAAATTTATCCAATGTCCAAAAAAATAACAAGTGCCTCAATTTGAGCCCCCACTTTGAGTTTGAGGTCCTAGGCAGCATGGCCTTACTGGCCCCTCTCCTGTGCCTCTGATGGGCCCTGCCTGTGCTTTTTCAAAGAAAACCATAGGAAGGCATGTTGAGTCATCCAGACCCAGCCTGTGGTATGTTTGTTTCAAGAAAGTTTGTTCTTTGGTTTATTTCTGGCTTCCTACTCATGCTTGTTTGAAGCAAACAAATTGTGGTGGGCTGTGGACAACGCAATAAGTCATACCATCAGCTGTGTGTTTGTGGCAAGAGAGAGGGGGGTCAGATAGGGAGCCCCAGAGCGTTGGGGGAAGGCACAGTTCACAATCCCTGGAGGATTGGGCAAAAAAACCATTAGCCATTCCTGTCCCAAGAACAGAATGATTCCTATGCTTACGCTCACTGATCTCAGTGGAGCTTCTGCATCAAATTGCAGCCTGCGTCCTCCTACTCAAAGCAATATGAGGACAAAGCCAAGAGACATCTTTATCCCATGTTATGGGCAGAAGCGGGGGGCAGAAGGGGAGAGGCCTTCATTTCCATAAACTAAATTTCTAATCTCTTTTCTGATATGCATGCTTGAAAATGGCAGAAGGAATTTGCCTGTGAAAATAGGATCTTTGTGAATGGCTTGCCGCTCATCTGGACCCGGCTACCCAGGATGGAAATTCAGTGAGCCTGCTGCTTTGCTGCTTAATGAACATCCCTGTGCATATTCATGAGTGCATATTAACAAAATGACAAGCTCAGATGAACTGCTTTTCCCCTTCGTGAGCATATTCACCCATTAAAATATAATCTAATAAACACAGATACAAAAAGGGCTCTTAATGAAGGGGAAGATAAGAACTTTCTTCCCCCTGCCATCCTATCCCCCCACCCCACCCCACCCCTTGGAAACTGTATATTGCTAATGGCCTTAAACATCCGTTTAACCACCCACCGAGAAGCGGGGTGGAGAGAGAGACAGGAGTTTACAAATTTGCCTGCTGCCTAGTTTTGCTTTGGTTCTCTCTATAGCACTGGTGCTTTATTTGTTTGCATGCTTAAGGGAAAAAATATGAATTGGGTCAAGCTGCAACACTGTGAAAAGGCCCTTGATATCATCCTGCTTGTATGGTCTTTCCCCTTTTCCATTAGGTTTTTCATTTCTGGTGCATTATTTTTTTTTTTTAAGTGATGCAAGGAGCCTGAAATATACATGTTAACTGTTGAGGCTGAATGGTTAATATGGAGCTCTGAGGAACAGAGGAGTATGTTTAAACAGAGGAGCTAGTTGTTTTTGATAGGGAGAAGAGAGATGGAAAGAAGGAAATGGGGTTGTGGCGGCTAGAGCTGTGTGCAAATGGCCTTTTGAAATTCTTCACCTTCTTTTCAAATACTAAATATTAAAACAACCTCTCACTCCTCTGCAAGAATCTATCAGCTGGCAGCCACATAATATATCTTTTCTATATATTACTTATCTACGGTGCATACACTAGTTTATTCGTGTGGATGAAAACTTAGTAATAATTACAACCAGTGCTTTTTTTCTTAAAGAAAGAATGTTTAGGGGTACTTTTATTTTGACTCAAGAAAATCACCAGGAAAGGAAATTAAGTCGCCATCGGAGGTGGTAACAACGAAAATGACCATGCTAGATTCCAACTCCTACTTCACACATGAAATGCTCACTTCCGCCTGAGACTCAGGAAACACCGTGACAGAAAATGAGGCCGCCATTGGGGGTAGCAACGGAACTGATGATTCTCCATGCTAGAGAAGAAACTTTGACTTTAAAATAGAATGGGAACCTTTTACAACGTATCTACAGAAACAACAAAAAGAGATGGACTCATTGGCAGGTTTCTCCAGAACATGGAGAAAGACAGTGTGACAACGTGCATATTTATTCAACATGCAGAGGATAACATGTAATGAATAAAACAGAAAGGGAAGATGAGGGAAGTCAAAGGGAGTGGGGGGATTGTAAAATATAAAAAATTTGGATATGTGTAATTGCAATTTGTTATAACAAAGAAATTCAATAAAAATGTATTTAAAAAAGGAGAAGAAAGTAAAAAAAATAATTAGTTTCTTCTCCTTTTGATTCACAAAATGTTTAGGGGTATGTGTACCCCTGTGTTCCCCCCCCCCCCCAGAAAAAAGCACCGATTACAACAACTGGAAAAGAGATGCATCTAATCATAGCAGGGAAGACTGTGACCTGTGTGCCTGCATAGTCTGCTGACAAGATGCTAAGTGCTGATGAGCAGTTTCAAGGCCCCTGCTGCTCTCTACTCATCGGATATTTTTATCTTTAAATTGGAGATGGACCAGGAAGCCTTTCGAAGAGAGGATGGTCTTCCAGCATTCTGTCAAATAGTGGACTGGGACATGTAAAATAGAGCACATGGTTACCCAGACAACCGCCATAGACATGTATTGGAATTTTCAGGTTCATAGTCCTTTTCTTTGCCCCAATGGAAGATGTTTTCAATTCTAATTTAAATATGCCTCAAGTCATCCTGGAGCATTTAAGACTTAATTTATTTCTTTACTTTTTTGTCTTGTCTTCTGAAATAAAGGTGAATGTAATTAAAGGACCTGTCATCTTTATTTTAATCTCAGGTTTTTTTAAAATGGCACTTTATGTGAGTTTAGTCATTAATGAAGTATGCAAGCCTGAACTGGTTTAATTTTCTAGATTTCCTAGGATATGTCAGTCACCAATGCGAATGGTTCCCATTTGTTCAATAATTCTAATTTTGGCTCCTGTTTTGTTTTTGTCAGGTTGGTGTTCATCAAATGTTTAGCTGGGATTGGCGGTTACTTTAATTTGGGTATAACTGTAGGCTGTTTATTATTGTTATTATTGGTTTCTATTGATTTATTGGTTTGTTTGTTACTTGTATGGGATATTTTGTTTTCTTAATGTTTGATGTTTTGTTGTGTTTTTATATGTAAGCCACCCAGAGTGGCTGGGGAAACCCAGCCAGATGGGTGTGATATAAATTTAATAATAATAATAATAATAATAATAATAATAATAATTTATTATCATGCGGTTGCTTAATACATCTGTGAAGGTTTATGTGGATGTAGAAAAGTGTGGCCCAAGGCCATGATTTCATTTAACCATTTCACCAGCAGACAAAATTTAGCAAACCTGTGTATCATGGGTTTACTGATGGGAAAAGTAAGACCAACAGTATGTGGTTATAAATGTAACTGGAGAAGCCCATAGGGAGTCGTTTGGTTGGGTTAAGAGAGAAGAGTAAAAATATGTTATTCCCCCCCCCCCCACACACACTCAATTTAAAAAAATACTGGGGGAGGAATTCAGGATAGCACCAATTTAAATTTATGATTAGAATGCTGGGAACACTTCATATATTATGACAAGGATAAAATCCTTGCTTCCTCATATGGATATGTTATTTTGGCAGCCTTGACCAATTGGGGTTTCTCTGGAACATGTACCCATACCAAATGCAGCCAGATACAATTTCATGTTACAAGAAAACCTGTGAAGTGGAGCTGTCAACAAATCTGTACTCAGAATCTCAGTGGGATCACAGAATGTCAGTTTCCCCCTATGTGGTTTCAACTGTTCTCAAGCTCATCCTACATGTTACACTGAATTCCGTGTTTCCTCCCTCCATGGGTTTACTTTTTAAAAGCAGTATCAGCCTTGCTACACTGAGTCTGGATGGAAGACTGATGGCAGGTCAAAGGCTGAAAGCCCTTTCCCTTTGTCCATTGTCCAGCTCAAAATCACCTTCCCTCACTTTGGGGTAGGAGACATGTAGCCGTCCAGATGAAATCTAACAACATCTGAATGAACCTTAGCTGCTCATTCACCCATTGGGGGGTGGGGACGGCATAGAGTATCCCATGTATTTATTTATTTATAAAAGTATTTATATACCACTATTCATATATTGCAATGCCAGAGTGGTGTACAACAATAAAACATGTAATGTCATTAAAACAGAACAAAACAATGATTAAAATGGCTGGCCTGGGGGGGGGGGCAGAGCTTCAAATTGCTGCATAGGCCTGTCAGTGTTTTAAAAAGTCCTCAAGAGATGTCTCTGCTGGAAGAGTGTTTCACAGAATGGGACCAGCAATACTTAATACCCAACTGACTAGTGGAGGTCAGTCAGGCCTCTGTAACATGGCGGACAATTGGCAGTGTTTCTCTGGATTATCTCAGTGAATGAGCAGAGATATAAGGGTTCAGGTGGTCTTTAAGATATCCTGAACCCAAATTGTCCAGGGTATTGTATATCATCACAACAGCCTTGACCTTAGCATGTAAGTAGCCAGTGCAGATATCTTTGACATCTCTCCTCCTGGAGCTCAGGAAAGGTGATTTTGAGCTGGAGGGGAAAATGACAAGAAAGGGAAAGGATTAAGCAGTTGCTTTCCATCCTCTGTTTTTGCTCTGTTTTGAATCAAAAGCTGGCTCAGAATGATTGAGATTTTTTAGAAGGGGGTAGGGAGATAAACAAAGCAAGTCTGTGTAATGCATTGTTTGAACCTCACTCACCGGGATAGATAAATGTGCCTTTTCCTCATTTCCAAACGTGGCAGAGTGAATTCTAGTCCCCTCTTGTTTACTTTTGATTGCTTTGTCATTAATGTAGCATAGAAGGATTTTATGTGCCATATTTAATCAATGTAATTCTTTTGTTGCTATGGCAATCAACTCCAATTTTCTTCCATTCTGACAATTGTATTTTTATAGTCTCCTGCTCTCAAAGAGATAAGCTTTCCTTGTATTTCACACAGATTCCAAGAATTACCTCTTGGAACAGACACTGCCAACCTTTACATTAAAACTGCATTCTGTTATTTGCAACTGCAATTTTCATGTTGCTGATGTCCTGCTTATTTCTCTCCTGTGCGATTCGTTTATTTGATACATCTTTTGCAATAATTTGCTGGTCGGTGCTGACCTCTTGCAGCAACGGAGTAGTGTGCATTTATTTTAATTTCATGGTGCAGACAGACTGATAATAAAACTAACCCCTTAGCTTTCCTTCTAGAGCAAGCACTAGCCACAAACCTGCTGAAAAAGCTTCATAGTACCTGGATAACTAATGAGCACATTTTTTCAGCCTTAACCATTCGAAACAACTTGAGGAGAAGGATCATAGTGGCTGAGCAGCAGTTCCTAGGTATCTAGCATTTCGAGACAGGGCTGGGAGAAAGCCCTGTCTGAAATCCTGTATAGATACTGCAAGTCATCACAGTCACTAGAAGTTGGGGACATCCAACAAACCTCAAGTCTGGAAGATTCAGAACAGATAAAAGATAATACTTCTCATAGTATTCTCATACTTCTCATACAACTCATAGTGAAGCTAAGAAACTCAATTCCACAGGAGGCAGTGATGGACACTAACCTAGATGTCTTTAAAATAGGATTAGAGAAATTCATGGAGGAGACAGCTCTCAAAGGCCACTGGCCATGATGGCTGTGCTCTGCCTTCAGGGCTGAAGGCAGCAATGCTTCTGAATCCCAGTTTCTGGAAAGAGAGGAGAGTGAGCCTGTGCTTGGTTCTCACTTGGCGGCTTCCACAGGCATCTGTTTGGCCACTGTGAGAACAGGATGTTGGACTAGGTAGACCATTGGCCTGATCGAGCAGGATCTTCATATGAAGATAGAGCAGGGGTCAGCAAACTTTTTCCAGAGGGGGCCGGTCCACTGTCCCTCAGACCTTGTGGGGGGCCGGACCCACCCTCTCCTGAAAGCACCCCCCTCCTGAAAGCATCTCCCATCCTGAAAGCATCTCCCCTCCCGAAAGGCCACCCCCACCACCGCTGACACTCACGCTGCAGCCCCCGCCGCCATCTCATCTTTGGCAGCGTCATCGTCCTCTGCCTCGGCCAGGGGTCCATGGGGCACACAGCCCAAGCCGCTGGCCTGGGTTCTGGAGGCAGCCTCCCAGCCACCACCACTTCCTCCCGCTCGTCTCTTGGCCATACGCAGCCACCTCAGCAGGAAGGAAGGGGCATCGCCCAGAGGCACCTGCAGCTTCAGATTGGCTGCAGGAGCTTCCTGTCGCCAATCTGCAGCCACTCCAGTGTTGTGGAAATCAGTCCCCATGTGGTGAGGCCTCCGCGCCGCCCTGGTTTAGCGCGGGGACTGACCGAGCAGGCGGCATGGTCCAGAAGGTTCACGGGCCAGATTAACGAGCCCGGTGGGCCGCATCCAGCCCCCAGGCCTTAGTTTTGCAATCTCTGACATAGAGGGACCACTATAAGGAAGCTTCCAATGTTTCTTAAATGTGTAGTGTAGTTGAAGGGTTTTGGATCTGAACTCAGGTACCTGGGTTTGAAACATCTGATTAGCCATGACTAGACATATGGTCACCAGATATACTGTGGGGCCCAAGTCATTTCAGATCCTCATATGCCTAATTTGAATAAGTAAAAACTGAGGTTGGAATGTAGGGTGTTCATCACTGTAAATTCCACTAACAATATTTGCCCAAAAATATTATAGGATGAATGAAATGTGGATTTTGAAGCCTTTCTCACATAGTATGATGCACCATGGCTGCCTCTTGGTAACAAGCAGTCTATGTACAAATGATTTTTGTCTGAGGATTTGCATTTCTGCTTAAACAATGCTAACGCATCAAGGCATTCACTTTTTAAAAGTCTTATTTGCAAAACAAAAAATCACTTACGATCTTGGTAGTCCATGTCTTTCAGATATAGCTGTTCCAATCACGTTCATTAAAAATGAGCTCAAAAACATGCAGTTGTTTAATGGAGCCTACAGGAGTGCCAGCTTGGCCCCAAGACCGTGGGTGCTAGGCAGTATGCATGGCCTGACACCAAAATATGTAGGTGCCCTGGCCTTTATGGAGAATTTTGTGGGTGTTCAGGCACCCAGGGTCCCAGGGAGTTGGCACCTATGAGAGGATATTGTGGAAAAGCCTTTAAAGAGCCAGTACAATGGACATTAGAAGTGGCAGTGGTGGTGATGGGGATTTGGCCAAATTGGTTTCCAAAGCAGACCACTTGATTTGATTCAGGCAAATCATGATCCAGAACAGATCATGGGTCAACTTCAGAAAACCACACTCCTGCAGATTCCTTTGCAAGGCAGTTCAAGGGTTGCAGTGTGGCCTCTGTTCTTTTGAAAAATATTTGTGTTCTTTAGATGTATACCATAGGTACCCCAGCAACCCGCAGTCGGGAGCTTCTAGCAATGCAGGGCTGCTTGCTGCCATTTGTTTTGATTGCAATGGAACAAATCCCTCTGGGCACGATGGGAATTGATGACGTTACATCACACTCAGGGGGAGTTGTAGGGGGTTGGGGAAAAAACATTGCTGCCCCAATGTAAATACTGGATTAGTCCAATATTAATTAACCATGATTAACCATTAATCTGTGAGTAATCCAGTCACACACAGGCTGGAGCGGCTCTGCCACTACATGCTTTGAATGCAAGGCAGCAAGTCCCCCTGGGAGTGACAAGACTTGATAGCATTCTGTGTGGAAAAACCATATACGGTACTGTATGCACATGGTCTTGTTCTCACGCAGAAGAGGGATGGAATGAACTTTAATGGGTCCATCCATGAAAGAGAGGCCAAGGTTAAAATATCTGGTCAACCATGAAGCCTGCTTTCACATCTTTCACTTAACCTGTTTTGAGTATAAAATGTGTGTTTAAAGAGAGAACTATGCACAACATTTGGAGGAAAATTCAAAGAAAGTTGGGCTCTCAGTGTAAAAAATAAATGAAAGACATCATCTGACAATTTCATATTGATGTTGGAATCACCTTTGACTGCTTACGTTAATCACACTTCCGGGGTATGAATAAAAATAATTCAAGTACAAGTGGGAATTCCCCCCCCCCCCCAAAAAAATCCTGCATATATTTTGTATACCTACTTCCCCCCTTGTTATTTTCTCCCAACAATCCAGCTTCCCCTTTTCCTATAAATGAAACAGAACATTTCCCTCCAGATTTTAAACAAAGATTACACCGGCACAAACTGTTCTTCAGGATATTGGTTTGTGATGATACCCTGCTCCTTGTGTAAATATATTTTTTATATATACTCGTGTCCAGGTGGACTTTTAAATTGACTCTAGCAAATACAAAAGAAATATTATGAAAGAGGATGCTCACCAGTACTGATGCGTTGTATAGATTTTAAACTCTCTACTAAAATGGACATTGACCTTTCCATTATGATGGCATGTTATATACTAATCTCACATCTGCAATGCTTGACAGACAATATTGATATGTATCACCTGACCTATGTCAACACCGATAAATCTGCTAGCTACCCAAAGGGTTTTGGGGTATTTTAACATATGAATCATATTATGTAGTCCAACTCTGTTAGACTGCTGTTTCCTGAAAGAAGAAAAACAGTGAGGAAGTGCGAGGGAAGTTCATAAAGTGAAATAAAGGGGTTATTCCCCACCCCTTTGTGATATGTTTCTGCCTTCCTCTTATTATGAGAACATGTTTTTAGGGTTATATATCTCTCTGACAGCTTTTTAATATTTTTATTGTTAAATTCTTATGTAAATACTAGGGGATGTATCCCTGCTCACTCCACTTGCCAACCCCTCTGGCATCTCCCCACATTAAGCCTCTAGACTCTAGAGCTTCCCCTTATCACCCCATGCAATGACTAAACTCCCTACTCACCTTCATATCCCCATTTCTGATTTCTTGTCTCTTCTGCAGACCTGCTATACACCTTCACTGACATATCCCCTGCCCAACCCCATGCACACAAAGCACCCCCATGGTAACCTACATTTTCTTCCTCCCATGCATTGCAAATACTAGGTAAAGGTAAAAGGACCCCTGACCATTAGGTCCAGTCGTGACTGACTCTGGGGTTGCTGCGCTCATCTTGCTTTATTGGCTGAGGGAGCCGGCGTACAGCTTCCAGGTCATGTGGCCAGCATGACTAAGCCGCTTCCGGCGAACCAGAGCAGTGCACGGAAACACCGTTTACCTTCCCGCAGCAGCGGTACCTATTTATCTACTTGCACTTTAATGTGCTTTCGAACTGCTAGGTTGGCAGGAGCTGGGACCGAGAAAAGGGAGCTCACCCCGTCGCAGGGATACAAACCGCCGACCTTCTGATTGGCAAGTCCACTGGGAAATGATATATAATGAACTGAAAAAGGTATTTAAATATACCTTCTTGAAGAAACCAGAGGCCTTTCTTCTGGGCATTGTCGGCCAATTGGTGTCAAAGAAGGACAGAACTTTTTTTATGTATGCTACAACAGCAGCAAGAATACTCATTGCAAAGTACTGGAAGACACAAGATCTACCCACTTTGGAAGAATGGCAGATGAAGGTGATGGACTTTATGGAATTGGCCGAAATGACTGGCAGAATCCGAGACCAGGGAGAAGAGTCGGTGGAAGAAGATTGGAAGAAATTTAAAGACTATCTACAGAAATATTGTAAAATTAATGAATGATAGAATGATGTTGGATAGAAATTAAGCGGTTTCCAGCTGTAATGCTCTAAGAGAATATGAAAAAAGGGTTATAAATGGGTAAAAATCTAATGGTAAGGATTTGCTGAACCAATAAATTGAAGTGGAATACAAAAAAGGGAGGTATGAGGAGGTCCAGGAAACAAGCTAAAGGAAAATAAGTAATGGAAAACATGTGTGTTTTTAACTGTTTTTATGTTGTATTTTTCTTTTTTTTTTCTTTTTTACTGTAATATTTCAAAAAATCTTAATAAATATCTTATAAAAAAAAAATGATTGGCAAGTCCTACACTGTGGTTTAACAAACAGCGCCACCCACGTCCCCCCATTGCAAATACCAAACACACCCAATTACAAAGCCACCATCCTTTCTCCTCCCTACAAGGACAATACTGAGACAAAGGAGGAAATTGCTTGTGGGCTGGTTGCTACTGCGGAACCTGCCTTCAATTTTGCTCCTCTACCCCGCCCAGATTTCCTTCCAATTCCAATTTAACTCTATGATTACCAGTTACTATACACGGGTGGTGCTGTGGTCTAAACCACTGAGCCTTGGGCCTGCCGATCGGAAGGTCGGCAAATCGAATCCCTGCCATGGGGTGAGCTCCTGTTACTCGGTCCCAGCTCCTGCCAACCTAGCAGTTCGAAAGCACGTCAAAGTGCGATTAGATGATTAGGTACCGCTCCGGCGGGAAGGTAAACGGCATTTCCGTGCACTGCTCTGGTTCGCCAGAAGCGGCTTAGTCATGCTGGCCACATGACCCGGAAAAACTGTCTGCGGACAAACGTCGGCTCCCTCGGCCAGTAAAGCGAGATGAGCGCCGCAACCCCAGAGTCGTTTGTGACTGGACTTAACTGTCAGGGGTCCCTTTACCTTAACCTTTATACAGTTATTATTTAACTGCGTGGCTGGATTACTCACAGGTTAATGGTTAAACATGGTTAATTAATATTGTTCTCTCTGATAGATTTCATATCTCTTTATTGTAGACATTCAAATTTCAGTCCGTAGAATTACAACAACAACAACAATAAACAACCCTTCATTGGATTATTATGATTGCTTGGTAACTGACCTTAAGTGGAGCACACACACCCCCCCCCCTTTGCACTGCTTTTGCTTGTTTCTGAAGTGGTAAAGTGGGATGTGTTGGTGTGCGTGTGGGGACAGTTTTATGCTTTTTTTGATAACTCTCTAAATTGTTTGTTATTCTAAATTGTCTGTTACGCTGAATTTCTTCAACATGGAAATTCTGTGAGCGGAGAAACTGACAAAAATGCCTATTTCTTTTTGTCTTCCCATTCATATCTTCCACTTCGTCGTACTTAAATTTGACAGTATATTTACTAGCCTTGAACAATTGGTGCTCTCTGAGCATAAACAACAGCAGTTCGTGCACCCTCCCTGCTTTTCATGGCATTTCCATTTTAATTCCTTTGAATATTTTGCTCTGTTCCTTCTTGGTTTCCATGATGTTATATACTTCCCTATCAATGATTGCTTGTTTTACTCTGCTGTACCATCCCCTCAGTATCTGAAACTGGTCTGTGGTTTAGAAGATAGCCCTCTTACAACAGTTGGGTATGGTTAGCTTCTCAAAGGTTCTTCCCTCCACCTCACAATGTACAGTCTTTCAGTATACAGTGGTACCTTGGGTTACAGATGCTTCAGGTTATAGACTCCACTAACCCAGAAATAGTACATCAGGTTAAGAACTTTGCTTCAGGATGAGAACAGAAACCGCACAACGGTGGTGCAGCGGCAGTGGGAGGCCCCATTAGCTAAAGTGGTACCTCAGGTTAAGAACGGTTTCAGGTTAAAAGCAGACCTCCAGAACAAATTAAGTTCTTTACCCAAGGTACCACTGTACCCTGGTTGTTGCCAGAATTCTCTCTCTCCCTCTCCCTCTCTCCCTTTTCTTTCTCTTCTCTTTCTCTCTTTCTGTTATATTTGCAAATCTAACACCCACCCACCAGTTTTTTCAATTCTATGATTTTTCTCCTTTCCCATACGATTCCCTCCATCACTAGATACTCATTTGCCTGGTATCCTCTTGATTCCTTTGGGACAGCCAGCTTGTTCACACTCAGGTCACAGAAAGAATGATGAGAAATAAATGGCTATGATTCAGAGGATGAACTAACAGCCTCCACATGTATCCATGTTTTTTCTTAGATAGATTGACAGAAAAAAAGACTTTCATGTCTCATAATTGTGAATTCAAAGGGCAGATTCAAATAAGTACAAAGTATGTCACTGAATATTTTGTGACTGGCTGAGTTTGAAAGCATTGTTTGAAAGCAAATCATATGTTGATGCTGCATACATGTGCAATAATTTCAGTAGAGACAGTCATTCGACTTCCGTGGAAATACAAATTTTGGCGTGCTAGTACCAAAAGCCCCAAATTCTTGCTAGTTAAGGTTATAATCTGAACCAGAGAAGAATTTCTCAACCAACCCTCTTTCTTTGGACAGACTCAACCAATTATCCCAAACTACCTTCCCCTTCATTTCAAATCCCTCTTTCCAGTCAGTAAGCAGCCAGGGGAAGAGAGAAGGGCCTATTTCACTGTTGTGCTCTCTGTCACCGAGAATACTGCACAACAAGACACCAGGATACAAGGCCCCATTTTCCCTTGGCAAATGTAGATTCCCAAAGATTACTTGCACCCTGATGCACACCTGTACAGCAAACCAGAAACCAGAGGGGAGACTGGAAGATACTTCCCCAGAGGTGTTTTATGCTTGTCAGGCAGCTGCTGTTGGTTGCACCAACCAGAGAAGTGATGTTTATGGGGAGAAAGGTTTGGGTACCAGTCACAGGTGGGATAAAAGAGGGCTGAGTGGGTGTTAGGGCAGAGCTTGGGGTCTCAAAGAGGGAGGTTCAGGCTGGTTTGGAAATAAACTGAACTTTGTCCCAGTTATTTTGGAAGTAGCATGGCTTTTCCTCCCCCAAGGCAACCTGATGCAAGACAGGAAATGTTCTCCTTCCAAACAACTATGTGCCCTTGTGCATTCACACTGCTGAAAAATGCATTGACTAGTGGACAAAGGAATCAAAGTCAGCTAGTTTGGCCATTGTTGCCAATGATTTAGAATGACAGGTTGTTATTATTTCATAAGATGGAACCATATTATGTATGAGCTTGGTGGTTTATTGCAGCGTGATTTATTATGCATGACATGCAAATCTCTCTTTACTTTTTAGGGAAGGCAGGAATGCTACAATATAAGTGGAGGGAATAACTCAGGCAGTTCCAGGGGAAGCGATTTGCTTGGAACAGTCTTAGAGTTGCTGGCAAGAAGCATTTTGCAGGAGCATGGCAATCAAGGCTCCATTCTAACCCAAGAGCTTTTTACATCAGGAGGGGCTGAAAGGCCCATGTCAGTTGGCCATTCATTAGAAAGTTACTGCTGACAAATGGAGTGAAGATGGGGGAAATGGCTGTTTTCATTTGTGTGTGTTTTTTATTTTTAAAAGGACATTTTGATATATGCTATGATTTTTTCCCCCTTTTTTTACTGTTTTAACATTTTCTTGGAGTACCAAAGAATCACCATAATTGGATAGCTTCATTTGCATTTTGAAAACTGGATTGTGTTGCCAAAGGCTCAGACAATGCTCTCTTGAGAGGTTATCAACATTTAAGAACTGCATAGCACTGCCTTTTCACTTCTGGATACAGAATGAAGGAAGAGGGTGGTTATAGGAGGACTTGCCCAAGATATTTTGCTGCCTAAAACGAAGAACAAGCCGACATCCTATCCCATTATATGTAGAGAATGCTGACTAGACTGACAACGGAATCACAGTTTGACACTGTCAATAGTATCTTGCTGAGAGTACAAGTAAGGAGAGGACTGTTGCACTCAGGCTTCCCATGGACACCTGGTTGGTCACTGTGAAAACAGAATGGTGGACTTGATGGGCCTTAGGACTGATCAAGCAGGGCTCTTCTTACATTTTAAGGTTGGGAAAGTCTGGAGCAACATCTCAAATAGGATCCAATTTTGCCTGAAATGGTCAGCTGTGCAGCTGTTGTCAATTAGGGAGTAATAACTGAACTGCTAGGGACGCGGCTGGCGCTGTGGGTAAACCCTCAGTGCCTAGGACTTGCTGATCATAAGGTCGGCGGTTCGAATCCCCGTGGCGGGGTGAGCTCCCGTCGTTCGGTCCCAGCTCCTGCCCACCTAGCAGTTCGAAAGCACCCCTAAGTGCAAGTAGATAAATAGGTACCGCTTTATAGCGGGAAGGTAAACGGCGTTTCCGTGTGCTGCGCTGGTGCTGGCTCGCCAGATGCCGCTTAGTCACGCTGGCCACGTGACCCGGAAGTGTCTTCAGACGGCACCAGCTCCCGGCCTCTTGAGCAAGATGAGCGCACAACCCTAGAGTCGGTCACGACTGGCCCGTACGGGCAGGGGTACCTTTACCTTTACCTTAACTGAACTGCTAATACATACATTTGAGGAAAAGACAGTATTTTCCTCATTTCTGCTGTGATAGATAACATAGACTTGTGAGAAACTGTTTAGGATGTTGCTGCAATGTTAACATTTTCATAAATATTTAGATTAAAGCATGGTCCAGTGATTTAAGTCCATTTAGCTTAATGGAAAAAGACATCTTGCTTAAGTCTCTCATTGAAATGAATTGGATTTTAAAGTGTCTACATTTGGCTGAATTAGGCTCAGGCCTTTGTTTTGAGCTTTTCCTTATTTAATACTTCAACCATGTTGGAATATAATTTTGGAATTTCCAGTATGCTTCTCACTTCACCAAAAGGGCATTTTGGTTTTGAAGCATCCCCCTCCTGCCCCGGAAATCACAAGAAATTTATAAGTGATGACATTATAAAATGAATGCAGCGGTTTAAAAAAAGAATCTTGGATAAATAGCCATTTTGGCTGTTGCCTTAAATCATATTGCATTTTCAGTGTTTGCATAGGGCTTAAAGAAATCATTAAATTACTTATATTGTGAGAATACATCCTTGCCTGTACAACAGCTCCTTGTCTAGTATCTGCAATTATGTTCTAATTGCTCACCCACACCTCCGTATTCTATTCAGTGATGAACAAGCCTATTCATCTGTCTTTGCTCTACATTCTCAAGCTTAATCACCTGCTATTTAGCTCAGGCTTACCCCAACTTCTCTTATTGGTTGGGAGAAAGACTCTACAAAGTTCAAAGGGACCTTATTCTCACCAACAGAACAAACTCTCGATAAGGTTTTGGGTTATCATACAGTACCATTTTTATTACTGGCAGGTATGCAACAATTAATTAGCTAGGATATACCATGTGTTTCCCATTGTGAATTGCTGCATTGGGTTACAATAATGGATTTACCATAGCTTCAACCTGTGCATAGATTTCCGATGTGAGATTGTAATGTTTGAGATTTTTCATACAGAGTCAATTTCAGTGCAGTTTCTCTTGTAATTGTCCCTAGAAGGTCTATGCTCTGATTCTCAAAATTCTGCCCCTATTCCAGTTCTCCTTATTAATAAGCTGGTGACTATTTTTTACTCCCATTGACCGTATAATTGACTGGCCTGGACTTTCCATGCCCAGCTCTTTCCCATGTTCTTTCAGTTTCTAAGTCTGGGTCTGGCAAGAAATCCAGCTATGTTCAAGCTGCCTCATGTTATTTGGCTGGGCCTGATTGTAAGTTCCACGAGGGTCATTTATAACCGCATCCCTTCGTCTAGTATTTTTAATCCAATCAAAGTTTTACGAACACAGTTTATCAGCGTATAAGTCTGCTTACAAACAGGGGCACAGAATGAAAAACTGATCTTGCCAATTGTTTCTGGCCAATCATCGAAAAACAGTGTACAAATGTTCCGTGGGGGTGAGGAAAGGTCTCTGAGATTGCTGCCATGACAACAATTTTATCCTTTAAGCAGGCAGCTGGCAAGCAAGCAAGTTCAAGGTCAGAAAAATTCAGTTATCTTTAACACACACACAAAAGTTCTGCTCTTGAGGCCAATGGCTCTCACACTAATTACCACCTCCAGGTTCCAGGCATTCCTGTACAGTGGCTAAATCAAATTATTATAATGTGCTTGATTAGTGGTGGTATTTACTCTACTACATTAGAGTGTGATCTGGGTAATTATAGCTCAGATTTGATTTCCCTTGTGCCAGTGGGAGAGACTCATCAGGGAAGATCCATCTAAGGGATTATACCATGGATGGGAACAAGGAGGCAACTTTTGTTGATTCCTTATTCCTCTGGTCCCAAAAATTGTGCTCTTCGGGATGGCGCATGCAGGGGCTGCAGGTGGAGGAGGAAGTAACAAAAATCACTCTGCCCTGGGAACATCCATTGGATCACAAGCACTTTCGTGAATGGCAGGCATCTCAGAATCCTAGCTTATGTTTTTCCTCATTTTATGAATGTTTGAGTAAAAAATAAATTAGACCAGCAGGGTTTCCACAATAGCAGAAATAAATAAATGGGGGTAATTTAGAAAAGAGCATGCAAAAGTGACCCAAATCTATGCTGCTACGAGCATGCAGATGAAGATTCAGCAGATAGAGAGAACCAAAGTGCCTTACAGAGTGAAGTTTGTGGATCACAGCCAGTCAATTGGACTCAGAAAGGGGTAGCAGAAAAAGGTTAGGGTGGCAAAGCAATAATATGAATGCCCTGTCGCAACCACAAAACTGTATACAGTGCTCCACCATCAGCAAAACCAAGCCAAACCCTAGTGTGATGCACATGTTGTATTGCTGTTTGAGACTGATGTGTTGTCCCTGTGGTGTCTTCAACATGAGCAAACTTTCAGTCCACACTATCATCCTGAGCTGAAAATTGCAAGCGGGCCAAGAGTGAATTTTCTTCTGCTATGGTTGGTAAATGCATCCCATTGATTTTGTTACTTTGCAAAAAGGCAGTGAGGAAAGACGGATTAGAAGTCCAAGGAGGCAGCACAACAATCTAAAATATTCCTATAGCTTGACACTTCTTTTGTTGAAGGATAAACTGCATGCCAGAGCAGGCTACAGCTGTAATTAATTTTGCATTCTGTCACTCTGCTCCCACCGTCAAGTGTCTTCAAGGTACATAAACACTATAAACACTAGCTGAGCTATGATCAATGCAGCTTTGATTAAATACTTAGGGACCTTTTAATAAAAAAGACCTTTTATGAGAGGCTTACCACATTGATCATGACAGAGATATAAATAACCAAAGCAAAGAGCGGAGGAAAACAAGAGCCACAATTTGCAAGACCAGACTTACTCTCCATCCTCTTTTACCCACTGTGCAGCTAAAGGTTATTAGGATTTGTAGCAACAAGCAATCATGTTTGAGGGAAGAATGCATAATTTGTTCACGTAAATTGTTTTATTTGCAGCCTAACATCCTCTGAATATGTAGTTTTCCCTAATATAAAACTGAAAGGAATTTGCTCCCAGAAGTTCTTATTTGCAAATGTTGATATTGGATGTATTCTCCAAAGCCTTTCTGAATACCCATCTTCACTGAATATTCTACATTGATTGTTGACATTTGATGTCTGATATTTTGTGTTTGGTGTTTGATAGTTGATAAATAACAGCCTGGTGCAGGGGTTGCCAACTTTGGGGGCCAGGGCAAACATCTGGAATTCTGAAGAAGTGTCATTGGTATCAGTCACAAGATGGCTGCTGTGAATGTGTGGCATAACACAAAATGGCTGTCTGTGGGCTGTGGCATAACAAAATAGATGCTACATCAAGGGACAGGATCAGAAAATGGTGTTGGCATTCCTCCCCTCTCCCAAATCAGGGGGGGGGGGGAAGGGAAGCACCTACATAAGCTACCACTGTGCTTGCTGTTCAGAAAGGAAGCAAAGTTGGATGTCTAATCCTAGCAGCATCTAACAAAATGTGTGCATATTTAAGGGAATTTGCTCAACATAAGAGAGGCTGAGCTAGTGAGAACAGGAACCAAGCAGGAAGAGCATATAGTCTCTCATGCATTGTGGATTTTTGAGGGGACATTTACTGAGACCTAACATGGAGGTCATTTGAAGAACTGGCAGGCACGCTGGTGCCATGTTGGTGCCATGTTGGTGAGCCCTGGTCTAGTGAGTTGTCCACAATTAAGATGGTTTCAGAATAACTGGTGCCTCCTTCATCTACCTTTCACCACAGACTGCTCAACAACTATCTTGCTGTGGAGAGAGAAGAGAGGAAACCCTGTCAAATAGTTTGATTGAAGAGAGCAGCATCACAACAACAGGTCAGAACACATTTTCTATTTAAGCAAATTGATTAGTCTGGAAGGAATTTCTGAATATGTGCATGCTTGATGTTTTTATTGTGAAACTCAGATGCATTTTTAATGGAACAGTAATGCATATATACTATGCTCAGCCCTACTCTTTCTTATTAATTCTGATGATGCTGGCCTTGTGGATGTAACGTAGATATACAGTATACAAGTGTGGCCCCAAAAATCATGGTACTGTGTGAGCATTATAGTTATTGCATTCCCTCCTGAGCAGATTGATAGGGTTCCCCACCCCCAGACTGTGGTCCTTTGTATCCCTTGAAATTTCTGAAAGCTACAGCTCATTTACAGAAGCAATGAAAATGCAACAGAATTGTAAGTAAGGTTCTCCTGAACTCCTGAACTTCAGGCTGGAAGTTCAGCCAACTGGGTGAGGGGGTGGGAACCTCTAAGACAAATTGCAGACTTTGGGGGTTCAACATCATGCCCGTTTTTTCCCTTTAACCCCCCCCCCACACCCCACACTTTTTGCATCTATCTCAAAGAAGTATTTTGGGGATACAATAGATTGCTCACTATTTAGTGACACTTTCATTGGTCCTAAGCTATCCTTCTTTGACTTACAGTGACACTTCATAGCTTATCAGAAAATCAGCAATAGCAGAAAAATCTTCCTTAAAAGCATCATAGCCCCCATTACTCTGCTGATCTCCCCAGTGCTCTGTCCAGTATCAGGACAGCACTAGATTTGTTCTTCCAAAGCTTTTATTCTGTATCTGCTTACCCGTGAGCAAGTCCCATGGAGGTGGAGCTTACTTCAACATAGATGTGTATAGGGTTGACTCAAATGTAAGTCTTTACTTGCAGATAAGTGAATATAGGATTGCAGCATATGTCAGATTCTCAGTTAGTTGATGAGGTTGAGGAGGTCTGGCCGGTGCCCTGCATTGTTTGTCCTAATCCTAAAATATGGCCCATAATACAAATGGTTGCAATTCTATAAGTCACTATGGAAAGTGTTCCCTATAGGCTGAAAGTTGAAAACTGCTAATTTAAATGTTCATGAGGCAGGTCTCAGGATCAGTCAAGAAGTAATAGCTTTCAAAATAATTCTGTATTTTCCAGTTGATATACACATGGTTTATGGAGTTTTCATTACTTTCCTGTCGGCATATTTTACTGGTCTATAATATCGGTATATTACTGGAAGTTCGTTTTTCTTCTGTTGCTGTATATATACAAAGAAACTGATATTTGCTGACATTTACCAATGAAAAACGAAGCCTTCCCATAGTGATTACACATAAACCATGTCTACTTTAAAGTACTTTTTCTTCCTCAGAAATGTTCAAAAACAGAATGACTTTTCAAAACATGTTTTGCGCCTGATTCATGCTTTCTTCTTGAAACTCTAATTTTACCTTGGTTTGGCAGCATAACCTGAGGATTTACTATGTGTGTGATCTATGTCCCTTCCCTTATCTTATGGCAACTTGTGTTGATTTTTTTTTTTTTAAAGACCCCTTTCGACATTGTGCAGCTCTGAAGCTCTGGAATCTTCCTGTTTTCATAAGGCAATCCAGCTTGCTTAGCAGTTAGAAAGTCCTATTGAAATCATTTTGTCTTCTGATTCAGTCGTAAATTCCATTTTTATGAGATGTGACCTATGCAGAAGGCATTCTGTGTTCTTGTGATATCCAAAATCTTGCAATCTTCCTTAAATAGCATGTAGGGACATCATTTAAATAGCATGCAGGAACATCATTTCTTACTTTTCTTTGGGGATGTCGGCAGTTGTCCTAGCTCAATCACATTAAAATGAGTGGGAGTTGCATGATTCTGTCATATCTGCAGTTTCTCTTCTCATTGCATCACCCTGTCATACAGTATGATGTTCATCCACTGCTTTCTCTCATTCTTAAGTTACTACGCCAAAATTCTAGATAAGCAAATAGGTCTGGAAGGGGCCTGAGTTCCAGACCATTGGCCCACTGGTTCACAAATACTGAGCATAGGGCTGGAAATACTGTACAGTGCAAAGAACTTTGATCTATGGGTTATTCCGCCCACCTGTCAAACTTGACCCATGCATGTGGGGACAGATAAAAAACTGTATAGATGGATCAAAAAGGCTCTCCACCCCTAATTCAGCTTAATACTGCTTGGAAGCAGATGTCCAGTGTCTCAAGAAGAACTCTACCCCAGTCTTGCTAAGAACTTTTAATTGTAGCTGAATTTGGGTCAGTGTAAACATTTAAAGCAAGGAACTCTACCAATGACCAAATAAAGTAATATTTTGTGAATTTTGCTTTAACTAAACCATGTGCCCATTTACTCTCTTCCAACGTCTGTTGGTTGAAACATACTCATGCTCATACACAGGCACATGCATGAAGATATATATGCATTAAGATATATATGTAATTCATTTATGTACGTGTATACATATATGCGTGGGTGGCGCTGTGGTCTAAACCACAGAGCCTAGGGCTTGCCGATCCGAAGGTTGGCAGTTCGAATCCCCATGATGGGGTGAGCTCCCGTTGCTCGGTCCCTGCTCCTGCCAACCTAGCAGTTCGAAAGCACGTCAAAGTGCAAGTAGATAAATAGGTACCGCTCCGGCAGGAAGGTAAACGGCGTTTCCGTGCGCTGCTCTGGTTCGCCAGAAGCAGCTTAGTCATTCTGGTCACATGACCCGGAAGCTGTATGCTGGCTCCCTCGGCCAGTAAAGCGAGATGAGCGCCGTAACCCCGGAGTCGTCTGCGGCTTGACCTAACGGTCAGGGGTCCCTTTACCTTTATGTATATATGAAAATACACATGCAGTTCATATCCTTAAGACAGAAGAGCTTACAAATATAATCCTGAACCTTCTTACTCTGTATGTTGGTTGGCTACAACAATTTGAGTTTATGGTGACCTTCGGGGCCATCTTGAGTGTGAACCTGATGTTTGTGTCTGCTACTAGTGCCAACTGGCAATTTATCAGTTGAGGTTGTATAGTACCATAGGTACTACAATAATGTAGCTGGGAGTGAATAGGCAGAAGTTGTTTTACACTCCCCACCTGGGTGACAACCTACTCTGGAATCGAAGTGGAGCGCCTCAGGTGAAACACGGTGGAATTAACAAGTGATCCAGTGGATGTGAGGATGAGCCCATTTGTGCTTCAGAAGGGTATCTTATATGTGTATGCTTTAAAGCAAACATTTGTATGTGGGTTATACTATTGTTGAGTATAAGTGGTTTATGTACAGTGGTTGGTTCAAAGAGATAATTATGTATGATGTATGATTGTAGTGGGTGGGTAGAACTGATGGTGAATGAGACTAGGTGAGTGGATGCATTAATAGTGTAATTTCTGTTGGTCAGAATTTTACATTGTGCTGCCTCTGGCTTTGTTTATGATATTGTGTCCGTGTACATGGATATTGTTTATATATTTGTTTTCATGAAAATCATTTGACATTGTTTTTATTGTAATATATCTATACTGGTGGGTAGACAGATAGATTGATAGTAAGTGGTCTATTAATGAAAATGATAATAATACTAGTAATACACCCAGAATCTCTGAAAACAATGTATTTTCCATTCTGCAGGGGAGTAGTGGCAGCTCCTATAGCTGTTTTGGAAGAATGGGGTATTCGGGAAGTCGTGGCAAGGACAAGGTGAGTGCCACAAATAAGACCCAATGACGTAGTAAATTGGTCCTGTCTGAGAGTTCCATAGTGCCTGCCAAAGCAAACCATTTACAGTGGTGCCCCGCAAGACGAATGCCTCGCAAGACGAAAAACTCGCTAGACGAAAGGGTTTTTCGTTTTTTGAGGTGCTTCGCAAGACAAATTTCCCTATGGGCTTGCTTCGCAAGACGAAAACGTCTTGCAAGTTTGTTTCCTTTTTCGTAAAACCGTTAATACCCAGGGTGCATTGCTTGAAGAGGTGCAGTTGCGACTTGACTTTGAGGAGCAACTCATAGCACGCGGTGTGGTAGCCTTTTTTGAGGTTTTTGAAGACTTTGGTGATTTTTGAAGCTTTTCCAAAACTTCTTTTGCAGCCATTTGGTAAGTTAAACTTTTAAAACTTTTTGGGGGGGTTTTGGATTTTGGGTTGGGGTGTTTGGAATTCAAGGACTTGGTGTTGGGGAGGGGTTTGCAAGAATCTGGAAGCTTGTGTGTTTTTTCCCTGCATTTTTATGATTTTTTGTGACCATTGGGCCACTCTGCTGTTTTTTTAAAAAAAAATTCTGGGTTTGAATTTCTGTGTGGTGGGTGGCTGGGTGCTTTTGAATTTTTTGGATGTGAAGCACTGATTATTTTTTTTGGGTTTGCGCAGGTAGGAGCTGTGCTGCCATGGGACCCAAGAAGACTGCTGCTGCAGAGGCCGGTGAGGGGAAGAAGGAGAAGGTTACACTGGAAATGAAGAAGGAGATCATCCGGAAGCACGACGGTGGAATGCGTGTGACAGACCTCGCCAGGGAGTACGGGAGGAATCCATCGACCATCGGGACCATCCTGAAGATGAGGGAGAAGATCCTTGCGACTGATGTAGCCAAGGGAGTCACCAGGATCGTGAAGAACCACCCAGCTGTTCTGGAGGAGGTGGAGAAGTTGCTGCTCATCTGGTTAGAAGAGAAGCAGTGTGCAGAGGACACAGTGACTGAGGCCGTCATTTGTGAGAAGGCCAAGGCCTTGCACGCAGACCTCGTCCGGGAACAGCCCGGAACCTCAGGCGAGCCAGAAGTCTTCAAGGCAAGCAGAGGCTGGTTTGACCGGTTCAAGACAAGATCTGGAATCCACAGCGTGGTCAGGCATGGAGAGGCTGCCAGTTCTGATGTTCCTGCGGCTGAAGACTTTGCATTGGAGTTCCTGGAGGCTGTGAAGATGGAGGGCTACATTCCACAGCAGGTCTTCAACTGCGACGAGACTGGGCTGTTTTGGAAGAGGATGCTCAAAAGGACTTTCATCACACAGGAGGAGGCCAAGTTGCCTGGCCACAAGCCCATGAAGGACCGTCTGACCCTGCTCTTCTGTGCCAACGCAAGCGGCGACCTGAAGATCAAGCCCCTGCTGGTGTACCACTCGGAGAACCCACAGGCCTTCAAGAAACGCAAGGTCGACAAGGAGCAGCTGAGTGTCATGTGGCGATCCAACAGTAAGGCTTGGGTCACACGTGTGCTGTTTGTGGACTGGGTCAATCTTGCTTTTGGCCCTGCTGTCAAACAGTACCTGCTGGACAACAACCTGCCGCTGAAGGCTTTGCTTCTGATGGACAATGCTCCTGCTCATCCTAAAGGTCTTGAGGAGGACTTGTTGGAGGAGTTCAGCTTCATCAGCATCATGTTCCTGCTGCCTAACACCACGCCACTGCTCCAGCCGATGGATCAGCAGGTCATCGCCAATTTCAAAAAACTCTACACCAAGGAGCTTTTCAGGCGATGCTTCGAGGTGACTGATTGCACCACCATCACCCTGCGGGAATTCTGGAAGGACCACTTCGACATCGTCACCTGCTTGAAGATGATCACCACGGCCTGGAACGGGATCAGCCAGAGAAATTTGAATTGCGCTTGGCGCAGCCTGTGGCCGGACTGTGTGGCACCAAGTGACTCTGATGCACCAGAGTCAACAGTGGTGCAGGACATTGTTGCCTTGGGGAGGACCATGGGCCTGGAGGTCACAGAGGAGGACATCAGCGAGCTGGTGGAGGAGCACGACCATGAGCTGACCACCCAGGAGCTGGTCGAACTGCAGGCAGAGGCTGCACAGGAGCAGGCCTCGCTGGAAGAGGAGGAAGCAACTGAGGAACGGCGGTCCTCCAAAGAACTGAGGGACATTTGCCTGAAATGGAAGGATGTGCAGGCTTTTGCACAGCAGCACCACCCTGACAAGCACGTGGCACATGACCTTGCGAACACTTTTGATACGAGGGTCATGTCACCTTTCAGGGAGGTGCTGAAAAGGCGGATGAAGCAGCAGACCATGGACAGGTTCTTCAGCAAGAAGCAAAGAGTGGAAGAGGAACCTTCTTTGAGTTGTCCCCCAGAGTCTTAGAAAATGTACTGTACACTTTGTTGATTTTTAAATGTTTTTCTGTCATGTTTAGAAACTTAATTTATTGTTCCTTCAGTTTTTGAAATGCTCTTTACAGTATGTGTGACTTTAAAGAGCACTTAATAAACTCTTGTTGTACCAAATTTGGCTTTGTTTGGACTTTTTTTGACCATAGGAACGCATTAATTGAATTTTAATGCATTCCTATGGGATTTTGTGCTTCACAAGACGAAAAAACTCGTGGAACGAATTAATTTCATCTTGCGAGGCACCACTGTAATGGATTACATGGCTCTGTCTGACAGCCTGTAATATTCAAGAGTTTCTTCTTCTGAACATGCACCATTGACATATTATCTCCCATCTAATTTGTTAATGTAACATCTCCATTGATTTTAATGGAATACGACTATCAGAACATCAAGTAGAGCCTGCGGGATCAGGCCACCCAATGCACAAACAACCTGCTGCTATTCACTACTCTTCCTTTAGCATATTGGCAAACATGTGTTTGTTGCATTTATGCTTTACATTTTTTAAAAAAAATGCACCTGAGTTATCCATCTTTTAAAATGTAACATATTGAGGCAATCCAAAAGGAAAGGAAAGAAGATGCTTGCTTCCCAACTCATATTCAGTCAATAGTATATCCAATAGCTATTAAGGGCTCTGTTTGCTTTGGCAATAGAAGTGCACATAATAGTTGCACTTGGTCTCCTGCGAGTCTTTGCTTCTTCCCTTTCTGCAGGAAGTCTCGGGGAAGCCTACAGTTTTCAGTTCTCTCCCTTGTTTATGCAGCCCACTTCTCCCTCTTTGGAATTCCATATCAGATTACATTTCTATGAACCAACCTACCCTTCCCACATTTGTTCATCCAGGATATAGCTAACTGAGACAGCACAACCTTCCTGCTATGTTTTCAAAATCTCGCCGCACTTCTGGAAAAAGACTAACTGCGGTACTAGAGGGAAAGAAAAACAGCAATACAAAGGAGATGCCAAGCGGCCTTAAATTACTCAGCAGGAGGGTGTCAGGAGCAGAGTTTACAGGCTCTCAGTTCTTTGTCTCTTCTAGCATTCATTTTTTTTTTGGCAGATGATCTTGACACTCCAGTGTCAGTATAATGTGGAGCCATACTGGGAATCTATTTTCCAATGATAGCAGGGAGAACTCTATGCATCAGCGAGATGTGACAAATGTGTCCATCAATATTTCCTGAACAATTCCTGCACATAATTAGTCGGGAATAAGACAGCATGACCACTGTATGTACTAAAAATCCACATTTGGAAGTTGATGCACATCAACTTTAAAATGAAGAGGCATGGGGTAATTTTAGCTGAGCGGTTAATAAACATAACAACTGGTTGTTCACCACGCTTCCCAGTCATTATGCATGTTGAGATATGCTTGTTCCACAAGCCCTGTTGGAGATTATGTATATCGACGGGAAAATATCCTCTTCATAGACAGATTATGGGCACATTCCCCATGCAGCCAGGTGAATGTGCATAATTGCCAGTCATTATGCACATTAACTGCTCAATTTACATTAACACACACACACACACACACACACACACACACACACGTACATGATGCCACTTTGTTACGTAATTTCTGTGGCTACCCCTACAAATAATTTCTTTCCAGTGTGTGAACTTTGCTTGTGCCCTTGTTTTGAGCCCTGAAGGAATATTCTCCCATGTTTTTCTCTGTGTGTTACCCTGGAGAATAGAGCAAGTGCATCAATATTTATTTCTGGCATTAAAATAAGCAAGGATGGAAGCAGAAATGTTTTGAAAGAGGGTGTACAAACTAATGTGGGTTTTTTCCTTCTCCCTCCCCCCCCATAAAGGCTGAGACAAAGAAGACAGATGCCTTTCCATTCCTGTTATTTACAGAATGTTTCCCCAAAATATTGAATAATATTATCACAAAAAAGCAAATAATCCATAATGTCACCACTGAAATGGCTTTTCTTACAAATCATGGGCCAATACTCTGTTTTTTCTCAGAACAATGGGGAAGGACAGATGTTCCATAAAACGGAGAAAAGGAAATATTCACATGGGTTAAAGCAAAAAGTGCTAATAATAATAATAATAATAATAATAATAATAATAATAATAGGTGTCACTGGTAACTTTCTCTTCATGGAGTTGTATAGCATTGATTCTATTCTCTTGGTCTAGAACTTTCTGACACCTGGAAGGGCCAAATTGGAATCATGCACCTCATCAGAAAATGTTAATTATCAGCTTTGAACATTGAGGAAAAAAAGTTTCAAGGTTTTAGGTTTCCTTGCTCACTCTCCTAGAAATCCCATGCCCCAAACTTACAGGCTGAATGCGTAGGAACTCTAGTCATCAGCATATGCTTATGAGACACAGGACAACATACTTTATAAAATATCTAATTATTTTACCTGGGGACAAGAGCACAATGTCTCAAAAGCATGTGCTGGCAGCCAGAGTTGGTTCTTTTAGACCTCCAGTAACTTTTGATATGATGAGTCATAGTTGATGACCACCATTCTCACTGAAAAGAGACCAAAGAAGTTAAGAGGTCAGATTACTGGAGTGTTGATTTGTTTCTGTACATCCATAAGAAGTTTATCTACCAGGAAGCATAATTCTCATTGGTATTTGGTAATATCAGCAGATATTGGCCATGTGTAAGAAAATTATTTGATGCAAATAGCTGTACTGTCATAATTTCCTTTCTTGCTGTCTACTTTGTATGTCTTAATGTCATCAGCTGCACTCTTTAGCCAGAAAATAAATTATACTGGCACAAAAGTGTCTTTTTACTGCCAATTCAAAATATTTGTTTTGCAGAGAGACAACACTTTTATGTCACCTGAAAGACAATAGCTATTTTGAAGTTTAAGAAACTGTGCCTGGAAAGATGGTGGGTATTAACCTCAGAACAAATTAATATTTAGACCATTTTCTCTGGGGAAATAATTATGATTTTTTTTCGTCCACAACAGTAGGCATTGTCTTTACTGTGAAATGAAAGAATGTGTAAGCTAGAAAAAGTAAGTGTCCTTGAAGGATAAAGGGCGCTAACTGGAGTTGCAATGTCCTGTTCTTTCATAACATTATCGCCAAACTTGAAAGACATTATCAAGGTAATCTTGCTTTGTGGCTTCTGTGTCAGACATTTCAATGACAAATTTGTGGATTGCCAAAAGCAAAGTGATGGATGAACTTCTAAAAGAAGCTATCTTCATTTGGGTCCTTCAGCCAGTAGTTCTATTTTGAGTGTGAGCTAGTGCATTTTAGTGCAAAACAGTCCTTTCTTCTGCAGCATCTAGAACTTTGATATGATCATCAGGAAGTATGGTCAGGTGAGAGATGACATAAAGTTTCAGGTGAAGTAAGGACAAGCAATGGATATTGCTCAGTGCAGCTGTACTAGAAGCTTAGATCATGTGATATCATCTGCCATGTGATATCACTGACTGATGATATCACATGATTGAAGTTTCTAGTACAGCTGTACTGAGCAATATCCATTGCTTGTCCTCACTTGAAACTTTATGTTGGCTCTCATCTGACCATACTTCCTGGTGATCATCTTAAATAGTTAGCCAAGAGTTGAAAGTCACCAACCTTATGCCTGCTTGTCAAAATGACTACTTTCATTGCCCCGACACTGGAATAAATGCATATGACACCAAATACACATTGACTAATAGCTACAACATTATTAATTGACTTGCTACATCTGCAAGGAAGTAACTTCTCAATCTCCCTTTACAATGAGGTTGTCTCCATCTCTAAGGTATGGTTACCAGACGTCCCTGTTTCCTGGATTTACAGATCTGTCCCCCTGACAAAATCCGTCCCCGGAATGTCCCCAGATTTATATTTTAAGTGTTGTAGATTTATTAGTAGGGAATGAATGTTGCGTGATTAGTTCAATGGCACAAGACACAAGATATAGCAAATAGCACTCCAAGAGATCAGGCTGGGACCCAGAGGAAGGCCACGCGACAGGGGAGACCCAGAAGAGAAGATATTACTTCTTAATTTTTTAAAAAATTGATTTTTTAAAAATAACTTTTTTTTCTCTTTTAACAAAAAAAAAAAAAAAGTGTCCCCGGATTCTTTGAAAAAAATCTGGTAGCCTTACTCTAAGGTGAAAGCTAGGATGGCTTACTGTCTCCTGTCAGTCCTGCACAGCAGTTGAGACCTAGCTGAGACCCTTAGTAAATGGCACTGCCTTTCTCTTTCTTCATCTTTCTCCTTAGAATCACAGAATCATAGAATCATAGAGTTGGAAGAGACCACAAGGGCCATCGAGTCCAACCCCCTGCCAAGCAGGAAACACCATCAGAGCACTCCTGACATATGGTTGTCAAGCCTCTGCTTAAAGACCTCCAAAGAAGGAGACTCCACCACACTCCTTGGCAGCAAATTCCACTGTCGAACAGCTCTTACTGTCAGGAAGTTCTTCCTAATGTTTAGGTGGAATCTTCTTTCTTGTAGTTTGGATCCATTGCTCCGTGTCCGCTTCTCTGGAGCAGCAGAAAACAACCTTTCTCCCTCCTCTATGTGACATCCTTTTATATATTTGAACATGGCTATCATATCACCCCTTAACCTCTTCTTCTCCAGGCTAAACATGCCCAGCTCCCTTAGCCGTTCCTCATAAGGCATCGTTTCCAGGCCTTTGACCATTTTGGTTGCCCTCCTCTGGACACGTTCCAGTTTGTCAGTGTCCTTCTTGAACTGTGGTGCCCAGAACTGGACACAGTACTCCAGGTGAGGTCTGACCAGAGCAGAATACAGTGGCACTATTACTTCCCTTGATCTAGATGCTATACTCCTATTGATGCAGCCCAGAATTGCATTGGCTTTTTTAGCTGCCGCGTCACACTGTTGGCTCATGTCAAGTTTGTGGTCAACCAAGACTCCTAGATCCTTTTCACATGTACTGCTCTCAATATACCATAACTTTACAATTCTCAAAACATATTCAAGGCTTCCTTTACATTTTCATTTGTGTTGTAAGATTCCTAGGGCAGGGCACCTCCCATTCTTGTCTGGTTATGTTACCCTGTAAAATGTCAAAGGCACAGTGTGCTGTATAAATAATGAAAAATAGTAATAATATTCCAGGCATTTATGGAACAGACATAATCACCTCTCTTCCACCAAGTTGACAACTCACATGTTTATTAAGTACACGGTAAAAAAATGAAACAAATGCAATTTTGTCAATGTAGACAGGTTACACACAGAACATTTACTGTTGAATTGTCAGACTTTGACTGCATTTAGACAGCATTTTATTCTGTTTTCTTGACGTTTCCTCACCCAATAATTTCCACATTTTATGTGATCTTTCACATGATAAATTAACTGCTGGAAAGATGGTGAAATGTCGTGGAAATTTAGTGCTGATTTTTGTATTATTTGCTTCTAGAGAAAATCTGTTTGCAGTACCACTAACCCAGAAAATCATGGTAGCTTTGTGCTGTGATGTCCTGGGAGTTGTGCTTGTTTTCCAGGTGCAAAGATTCACAGTGTGACTGAGAAGTTGCCAAGTGTTATGGTGGAAACACTTGTTTTCTCCAGCGGGTAGGACCCAAACCAATGGCTTCAAGTTGCAAGAAAGGAGATTCCAACTAAAAATCTGGAAGAATTTTCTGGTGGTAAGAGTTTTTGACAGTGAAATGGACTCCCTCAGAAAGTGATGGACTCTCCTACCTTGGAGGTTTTTGAGCAGAGGATGACTGACTATCCGTCATGAGAAAGGGGTTTTAATCATGATGAGATATTGTACGTGTTGCTTCCTAATTTATTTTTGTGGAAATTGCTACAAATAATAAAGAATGCCTAGAGTTAATTCTTCATTCCAACACATTAATGGGGATCTGAGTTATTCTTGTTCTTTCTGTTACCAGCACAGAAGGGAGTTCTTTTCCATGCAAATTGTTGACCCAGGCAATCTTGCTTTCTAAGTGACCTAGAATGTCAATAAGCCATGTAAATGGAAAAAATGGAACTTTAACAGGAAGCCATTAAACTCTGTCCAGATTTGCTGAGGTGACAAAATTTTTTCAAAGTTCTGCTTTAGCTTTTAGCTCCTTTTGGGACTGAGTAAATTTTTAAATGAACTGAGAACCATGTGGCAATCAACGCTAGACAAACAACACCCAGGTTTACGTTAATCAATAACTGCAATGAACACAGTTACTTACTGTAGGTTTGCAAAAGACGCACTTGTGCATTTGCCCAGCCTGGACGCAAGCCAGATTTGTTGCTTTCCAGTGTAAGACTCAGCTTTAATCTTACAAGCTAAGCAAAAATCGTCCAAGCCTACATAAAACGGATGAAGGCATGTAAACTGAATCAAGGAGCAAATGTGGACTAAGGTTTAAAAACCAGGAAAACTTAATGCAGACATAAAGAAGAGAGACTCTTGGCATATAAATAGTAAATCTTAATTAATTAAATAATTAAATAATAAGCCATTTCAGGATACAGGTATTTGTGGTAGGAATTTAGGGATGGACAAGTGTCTTAGGTTCTCTCAGTTTCTGGGCTTAAATTCAGTTCACCCAATTTCTGCACCAGATTGCATTTTTTAAAAATCTGCATTAAATTTTGCAGTCATTTTTATGTACACTTTTAATAATATATATCAGGGGAATGCATAGACTCCAAATATTATCTTAAATGTGTTTCTGTGAGGTTATTATTTTTTCTGATTGGTTTCCAAGTTGGTCTCCCTGTTTTGTTTTTCGGGTAGCAAGCTGCTCTGTATAAGACAAAGTTCTCCATTCACAGTAATGGGGGGGGGGATCTAAAAATAGTTAAAATATTTCCCCCTTTTGGCCAAATTGGGTGACTTTTACAGGCTGAGGAGCCCCTCCGAAGTGGACTTTCTTTCAAATTGCAAACAAGTAGGTGCAAGATTTTGTTTTGTTTTTGTGCAACGAATAAAAGGGACTCACATATCCCTTCTGAATATCTGTGTATTCTTCTCTGTACTTTTTTAAAAAAACTGTAGCTCCATACTCACCAAGCTCCCAAGCTTCATTTGGGAGTTTGCATCCTCCAATAGGCCTTACAGGCCTTTGATAGGCTTTACAATGTGAAGTTGTCCAAAATGGCTTGTGGAGTTGTTTAAAGCAGGATTATTATTTTTAAAACCTAGATGAAGCTTCTAACTTGAGGCCCTCCCATCAGATGTCAAAGAAATCAACAACTGTTTGACATTTAGAAGACATCTGAAGGCAGCCTTGTTTAGGGACGTTTTTAATGGCTGATGTTTTAATGTATTTTTAATCTTTTGTTGGAAGCTGCCCAGAGTGGCTGGAGAAACCCAGCCAAATGGGTGGGGTATAAATAAATTATTATTGTTGTTTATTTATTTTATTTTAAAAATCATCTAGTGCTGTGTTTTAACAAAAACAAACAAATAAATCAGAGCTCCACGGGCACCTTCCATCGGCCATATTTGAAAAGTGAGTGGTGCTGTTCATCTGTCAATTATCTGACATTACAAAAAATTGTATGGCTACATGTCCTATGGCAACAGAAAGAAGAGGAGCCAGGATTGAATACAGGCCTCAGCACTATATTTCTTACATGTACCACTAGTCTACTGCTTGAAAATGGGATTTGATCTGTTACAATAACAATATTCACCTCCTATTGGCCATGAGGAAGACCTATACAATTAGAGCTTTCCTTTTGCTACATCAGCTTCAAGTGCCAAAGAGGCAAGTCGCTCATCATTTTTTAAGTGGCTTGCCTCTTCAGAAATGGAAGCTGCTGCAAAGGAATATGCAAAGAAAGCTCCAGTTTGTATGAATTGCTTCTGCATAAATGACTTCTTTGGATCACAGTCCTGGCTTGCAGTTTACAAATACAGCTTTGCTTTCATTTATCCCCTGAGAGGCCTAATCATGTTACTTTTCTGCAGGGAAAGAACTGCCTGCGGTGACTGAGTGGGAAGGCGTTCTTCTGCACTTGCTTAAAGATTACTTGAGTAGGAAAGAACAGACCTATCACCCCCTCAGAAAAAGGAGGGCGCTCATTTCTTTTCAGAACTCAACTTTTGCATTTGTTATCTGTCTTTTCTTTTCTCCAAGTGTGCTTCAGCCTTTGAGTGGTCTTTACTGAAGACAAATAACACTGTGCTTCTGAGGAGGAAAGGGAAAAGAAATAAGAGTTATATGCATAATGTAAGAATTTTGTTGTCTGCATTAAAAAGACTCCTACAAATCAATCTACCATTAAATGAAAACAAAGCTAAAAAGAGAATATAACAAATACATTGCGTTTATATAACATCTTTTTTTTGCGGGGGAGTGGTAATTTTGTTGCCAGAGGTACAGTAGCGAACGATACCCACAAATGCATAGTACACCTAAATATTCACCAATTTTGCATTAAAAGAGATTTTTTTTATCAGTATCTATACCAAACATCATCTACACAATTTTTGTGCCGGCCTACTCTCCTTATGTGGCCAAAGATTTGTTGTTGTTTGTTTGTTTGTTTTTGCAGGGGGACAAACCCAAAGAACTGAAGTGAGGTCAGAACTGAATAAATCTGCTATAAGGCACAGAATAGCCTTTGGGATTGTTCATTCTCCTCCATCCCATTTTCGCACACTGTATTTACCTATGAGAAATTAGTTGTGCAGCCTGATCCTATGTCTATGTGGTAGGCTCAGGAGGAATGGCCAGGAAGAGAAGATTGAGGAGCTGCCATCCTTGCCTCAGAGCATCTGTTGCCTGAGGCAACTGTCACCCTTTCCCAGAGAAGATGAAATCTCAGAGGTGCACAATACAAGGTTTATTTGGGTTCTGCTTCTCATATGCTCTTGTTTTCTTAAGTTCTGTTCTGCTTCCCACCATCCAAAGTACCGTATTTTTCGCTCCCTAAGACGCACCAGACCACAAGGCGCACCTAGTTTTTGGAGGAGGAAAACAAGAAAAAAAAATTCCGAATCTCAGAAGCCAGAACAGCAAGAGGGATCACTGTGCAGTGAAAGCAGCAATCCCTCTTGCTGTTCTGACTTCTGGGATAGCTGCACAGCCTGCATTCACTCCATAAGATGCACACACATTTCACCTTACTTTTTAGGAGGGAAAAAGTGAGTCTTATAGAGCAAAAAATACGGTATTTACTCCACATTATACATACAAAATCTTCAAATAACCCAAAATATTTACACCACACGATAACCAAAAACAAATTATCCTTTAACCAAAATATTTCTTTCCATTTTTCAAGCGGAACCCTAAATCTCCAATGATATATGATTTTTGAGTATTCACACAGCTAAATGTTTACTGCACCAGAGCACAGTAAATAACACTTAAGAATGCTGCTTTTAATATACACACAGTGATCAGTGAATGAATGCAGCACCAGCCAGACATATTAAGTGCAATCAACTCTAGAGTAATTTCCAGGAGAAACTGACGGTATGAAAAAATGGCGTTGCAGACTTGATGCTGGATTTGTCAAGAAGCACAGTGGCTCCTGCTCATAATGCTCTCTCAGTGGCACATCACCCGCATTAGCATAAAGTACCTGACGTACGAATCTGCTTTATGGATTTACATCTTGATGTGGCAAGAGTTCAGAGAATATTTTCAGATTCTCCAGCCCCTAACATGGATGTTAAATATCCCTAGCAACTAATTTCCTCAAACAGCATTAATGCATCCTTTACAAAATCCTTATGCATTTTTAAAGTTCTTATGGGCACTTATTATACAGTCTTTGTAACCCTACTCAGTGCCAAATTTCAACCGGTGCACATACCACTGTCATACCGTACTAGGAATGTCTATGAGAAGCTTGTGTCATGCCTTGAAACCATGGGGCTAATTTTGATGGTTCAGTGTTCCTCTGCACAGAGCAGGAATGGTTTGCCCAGTGGGATGGAGCCACAGCAATAGCCTTCTGACAGTGGTTCCTCTACCACTTACTGAGAACAGGAGGGACCAGGTGATGAGGGGTTGAGGCATCAGATTGGCTCCACTAGTGCACCCATGGAGCCCTGGCCTTGCTCCTCCGCCCTCCCAGTAAGCAGCAGCAATACTGCCTCGAGGAGATTATTCCTATCCCATTGGGTGAGCCACTCCAGGTGCAGAGCTTTGGCGCTCTAGTCAGCTCAGGAATGCAGGCATATGGTGGCAGTCACCTGCTTTTAGCAGCCACTCCCTGGTAGCCCTTTAGCATCAATGTGGTGGCAGCATATATCTTTTTACTCAGCAGTGGCTAGACCAAGGGAAATTCTGGCCCAGAATTTGCTTCCTCCATGCAATTGCATCTCTAGGGATGTTCAGTAGAGGTTATAAATGAATGAATGAATGAATGAATGAACTAGTGAAAGTACTCAAGTTCTATTGTCTGTTTTGGGAGAAATCCACAATGTTTCAGCATCACCACAGCCAAGTCTTTAATTATTGGGGTTTTGGGATTAAGGGATATGTCGTGGGTGAACTTAAGCCCAACCTTTCCCCCCCAAAGCAGTGCAGCTTTCAACTCCTTAGATCCCAGGAATCAATACCTTAAATCTATATGTGGATTGCAAACAAGTTCCTCGAGCTAATTTATTACAGCATTCTAGACTGATAGCAAATACTGCACAGTGTGTAGCTGAACAACAATACATCCAAATGAACAGACATGATTGATCCGTTAAGCCACAGGTTACTTTGCTGAGAACCTTTGGAATGTAGCAGGTGAGACAAAGTAAGGCAGATTGTGGGCATCATGGATGCACACACATTGCATCTGTGTATACATGGGGTAAGAGTGCAGCGTCTACTCAGAAGTCATTACTTTTAAAAATGGGCATTAATTTTAAAAATAAAAATAAAACAAATGCACTCTATCTGTTTTATTGACTTCAGTCATATAAATGAATGGGCATTCAAACAAATGAGTTCCAAATGAAAACCTATTCTCTCTCATTCCTTTCTCATTTGTTTAATTCACTTCAATTGAAGTCCCACTAGAACAGCTTGTACAGGTCACATAAAGGTTACTGGAAGGGAGGAAGAGAGGCTGTTAGTGTTTCTGTTTAAATTGCCTTTAAAATGAATAAACTTTATCCAATCTATCTAGAATTTGGCAAGTCCAGTCCCTTTTAGGGTTAGTAGATTTCCTGACAGGATCATACCAACTGGATGGAAAACACCAAAGTAACAGGCAGCAAAAGATTGGTTTGGTCTCCTGTTGAGACTTTAATAAAAATGAAAATTTGTTCCAAATCAATTGTGAAGGTGAATGGAAAGCAAACAAATGAATAGTGAAACTTTTCATTAAATAACCAGCATTTTTTTCTTGCACATCCCTATTAAATTTAATAGTAGTCAATACAAAAAAAAATGTTACTGATTGTATTTTGAATTTACAGTGGATTGATCAGACAGTGCGTACTGAATCATGTTTCCTCTAGTCTTGTGGCTTTACTTGTTTACTGTTATTAGGGACTAACTGTGGACAGCTTGTGATCACATTCCTTAACACCTCTCCCATAGGTGTAATGTACCAATTGAGAAACCAAGAAAGCCTTTTGTGTCATTCTGACCAAAAATGCTGGATTCAGTGGCCATAATCCATAGAGGTCCGTAACTGAGACAGATAGGACAGATGACAGCTGCTCAAATGGTTTCAAATGGTCTTCCGATATTAGCTGGTGTGCACTGGTTGGCATTTTCAACAGTATCTCCTTCAGAATTGTAAATGATGAAAATGTGCTTTGAGAAATGGAGATAGCAAGAATTAGACCTGCAGTTTGAACCCAGCGTCCTTAGATAGGGCAAATCTACATTACAGACTGAAGTAGATTTAGCAGTCATAGCTCCCCCACCCCCACCAGGATTCTCTGTGGGGGAAAAAATGACAATAAATGTAAGTTTGTTCTATGGAGTTTGGATATGGAGTACATAGTGAGGACTAATTGAGTACAAAAACAACCCGCATAAATACAGAATGATCTTTGCAGATGTAGTCATTAGGATTGTGAGTGCTATGTCAGAATATGTTTGTGAAGACACAGATGATCATTATAGTGTAGTACAGTGGTTATTTATTGGAGTAGGACTGAGGAGTCACAGGTTCAAGATCCCACTCACTTTTGGGTGAGTCATTCTGTCTTAGTCTAGTCCACAGAGCTTTTGTGAAGATAAAAAGAGGAGGAGCCATATATACTATCATATGCCTCTTGGAGGAAAGGATAGGAATGTAACAAATAAGTAATAAAACAAACATGAAAGCCAGTGGTGACCAACCAGACAAGAATCCAGAACACCCTCCCTCCCATTCTGAAAGCATTCTCCCAGTAACATATTACAAAGTAGTGAATACGTATAAGACTTGTGCTTAAGGTGCAATGGTATGTAAACTACAGTGGTACCTTGGGTTACATACGCTTCATGTTACAGACACTTCAGATTACAGGCGGCAGCGGGAGGCCCCATTAGCTAATGTGGTACCTCAGGTTAAGAACAGTTTCAGGTTAAGAACGGACCTCCAGAACGAATTAAGTTCTTAACCCGAGGTACCACTGTACATTGTCCCATGTCCAACACACAATATTAAATTGGAACTGACTGTGATACTGTTCTTTTGTAAAAAAATAAAATAAATGCAGAAAGAATTATATTTATTATCTTAAATAAGAGTTTTGGATTAAGAGGTCCCCACCCCCCTTTTCTGTATTGTAACATACTATGGGGATGAGTTTAACAAAGTCACTCAACAATTTTTTCCTTAAGACACAGTTTTTCCTGAAGTGTGATGAATACAATTTTAATGATTCCATCAGAACAGCAAATGAAATTGATATACATAGATTAAAAAGAAAAAGAAATCAACACTCAAGGAGTTTGAAGACAAAACCACTTTAAAAAATGAATGAAGCAATTCATTTAAGAATAAATAAATATGGAGAAGAGAAGAAAACAAAGTACTTAAATGCAAATATCAGAAAGTCAAACCAGTAAATAACTAAGGTTGCAATCCTACCTGGAAGTAAACCCCACTGAGCTCAGTAAGGCCTATTTCTAAGCAGGCACACATAGGACTGCACTGTAAAATTAATGTGCAGTGATTCCAATTAGACATCCTCTTCCATACCCAAAATGAAAATAATCACAAATGATTCATTAGCACACATGAAGAAGTGAGTGAGAGGTTTGAGCAAGCTCTAATTTAATAGAGATTTCAGGATGATTCACTGAACAGATGAAAAGGGGCATGAAGGTCATTCATATCCGGTGCCTAAAGAAATTTTTATTGGAAATAAGTGTCATCGTTCTGGTACAGTAGCTAGAGTTTGGGATTCAGATATGAAACTCTAGGTTCAAAATCCTGTTTGATTATTGAGCACACCAGGTAGGGAGTGAACCCTGGAAATTCTCTGGGCACTCTGCGCCCACGCTCATGCACTACAGTATCTGAGCTTCGAAACAGAAGCAAACCAATACCAAACTGCCCTTTTATGCAAACTTGCAGCATCTTTTCTTTGAAGTGGGTGCGGGAAGAAAATTACTTCTGCGCAGGATTCTTAGAACAGAAGTGGTATTTCCCTGGAACACTGTCAGACTGTTAGCAGAAATTACGGCTTGTCAAATATAGACATGGTGATTTGAAATAATTGCACAAAAGGTCAAATTAGGAAGTCACAGAAGATATTACTCATCAGTCAAGGCATTTGCCTTTCACGGTTTGTATCATCTGAAAGCTGGCAAGGGTGTGTGAGAAACTATTCCAACTGGTCTCCGTCATCAGATCCTAAGCAATATAAAGCCAATGCATTATTTGGATCTGTGCCTCTTTCATCAAACTGCAAATAATTTTCTACACCTGGGTCTAACAGATTTGACTTTTTGAGCGGGGAAGTGTAGACGAGAACTGGATGGTCCGAGCAGTCACATGGAAGAGGCGGACAAAATGGCCACAGCTGACAACAATAGGAATTGAATATTCTAATTTGCTCTAGAGCAGGGGCGGAGGAAGGGGGTGGGGGGTGCATCTGCCCTGGGTGTCACCCTGAGGGGAGGTGACAAAATGGCTGGCTGCACTCACCGCAGGGCCTGCAGCGCACCTGAGCCACACGCCTCAGGTGCCTACAGGCTCCATGCTGTCCGCCCATTGCCTCCCCCCCCCCAGCTGTAGGGTGGCTGAGGCCCAGTGGCATGTGCTGTCTGTATTGGGTGCCGCATGCGCCGTCCGTGCATCCGTATTGTGCACCACCAGGAAGGTTTGCCCCACTATGGGTGGTTCGCCCCATGCCTCAGCACGCCACACCAGGTGCCCGAGAGGCTTCCTCCGCCATTGCTCTAGAGAGGATTTTAGTTTCAAGGAAACGAGTGATAACCAAGTCTTTTTAAAGTCATTCTCTTCTCTTCAGAATAAGGTATACCCCCCCCCCAAAAAAAAAACCCCAAGTCCAACAGCCTGAAAAAATGGATTGGTGAATGAAATGCATCAGATAGTATTTCATTCTCATAAAACCAGCCCTGTACATGAGATGCCCCATTGAGATGGCATCTGGGCAGCCACTGTGGGGACAAAGACCCACATAAGCCTAGTGAGTTTATGTAAAGTTGACTAAAACCATACTTTTATTTTATTTTTCTTGGATGCAGCAGTTGGGTTTATTTGTGAGTATCTCTTGAATACAATATTCTGTTGTAATAATAGGGTGAAGGGGAAAGTTCCCTGTGGCTCAGGATCCATCTGCCTCAGAAAATTTGTCTAGTCAGCCAGGTTCAATGAATTCTGGAAAAAAATATATATATAACTTTTTCCACTAAGCAGAAGATGCAGTGTCTATTTCTATTCAGATATAGGGAGCTGGTGATGGAATACAGTGATACACATGTCCCAAGTAATATGTGAACAAACCGTACACCTAAATATTGAGAAAGATTTGGAAAACTCAGAAGAAATTATTCAAATCAGATATGACAATGTGAACAAGCTCCCAAGTGAGTGGATTATCATGGAATACTCAAGTGGAGTTTGGACATGTTAAAAGCCAGACTGTCTTCTTGCTGGCTGCCACAATATCTTGCTGCTAGATCTGCATATTGGTGCATGGCATGGCAGAGACTAGGTGAATATCTAGTCTTCTTTATGCCTCTGCATAGACTGGTGATGATGAACCTGAGCAGTTAAATTGTTCACAAATCAGGTAAATAAAGCATCCAGATTAATTAACAACTGGGAAAGCATACACACACTCATACAAACCACCAGCTTTTAATACTTTTATATTCTTCCTAAAGGATATGGGTTTGTTTAGTTTTTTTGGGTTTTTTATAATAATTTTTATTAGTTTTCAATTACAATCCAATAACTTCATTATAACTATACCACTTTATAATGCAGTTACTAATACCAATCGCTCAAATACTGAATTATATAATTTAGCCCCCCCCCCCCCCCGCGTGCTATAATTGATTGTACGATGATTTTCTTTATTTCTGCATTCCAAAATCTTATTAATTTCAATTACATTGTGGTCATAATAACAATCCCTTATACAGTGGTACCTCGGGTTACATACGCTTCAGGTTACATACGCTTCAGGTTACAGACTCCGCTAACCCAGAAGTATTACCTCGGGTTAAGAACTTTGTTTCAGGATGAGAACAGCAATTGTGCTGCGGCAGTGTGGCAGCAGCAGGAGGCCCCATTAGCTAAAGTGGTGCTTCAGGTTAAGAACAGTTTCAGGTTAAGTACAGACCTCCAGAATGAATTAAGTACTTAACCCGAGGTACCACTGTACAACAACTGCAATATTAATAACTTCTATTTGTGTTGACACATTAAATTATTTATAAAACTGCAAGCAAGTCACCCAAACTATATCCTTGTTCTTCCTGTGTGTGGCAATTATTCTGTCCGGGGTGTTTCTTCCTGTCTTTGTAAAATGATACGTCTGTCTTTTCCCAGTTGTTGCTGTTATCCATCATGCCTTGGGCAAAGCTGGGTTTGTTTAGTTTTTATCCCATGTCAATAGCATCATCTTGAGAACATCCAGTTTTCTTTCTTTTTTCTATTGATTGTTCCTCACATTATAATTGTGCATCTAGGCATTCAATGTATCACAGCCAGCATTAGTCATTGTCTTTCATCTGCTATCTGGTGATCTAGCAAATATACGTAGGACTAAGTGACAGTCATTAATATGAGCATTTTATTATTGTCCTGTTTCCTTATATTCACGTCATTTTTGTGAGTACCAATGCAGAGGATAGATTTAAAAAAAGAAAAGGAGGGGAGCTTCTTAAAAAGAGAGGTAGTTCAAACTATAAAACCATTATTTCACACTGTTTCTGATAAGAAAAAGAGAAGTGCCCTTTTGATGGGTACATTTCAAATCCTTTATTTTAATGGTTGTTGTGAAAGTGTAATTGGCATTTTGATGGCCAAAGCAAGGAAAAGAGGCCACAATCAATAGAAATTGATCAGTAATTCTACAAGATCGCTTTGTTGTTGTTTTTTTGTTGTTGTTAAAGCATCATCCTGCCACACTCTGGTTAATTGCTGTTCCATATTCAATCCTTCTGCTATGTTTACAGCTCATTAAAGAGAATCTCCAGAATCCCCTGACATTTTCTTCTTGTTTCCACTGATAGAAATAAAGAGAAATATAATATACTCCTGAGCTTTCCAAGGCATTCTTATTCCAAAGCAGACTTTTCACCACAAAGGTGGTGGTGGTGGGGAATCTTTCCCCAAACAAGTCTCTGAGTATTAAGAGAGTATTATGCATCATGACCACTGGGCATTCAGCTCTGACAGGGAGGCAAATCCAATATTTAATATATATTTTTTATATGATATTTATTGAAATTTCAGAAAAAAGAATTACACAAAAACAAGAAGTAAAAATACAAGAAAAATACAAAATACAAAGTACAGAATAAAAGAATAAAAGACACTTAAAAAGAAAAAAAAGAAAAATAGATCAATCTTTCCATAGCTTAGATTCATATCCTTGTTTCCCTGACCTCCTCATACCTCCCTTTTTTGTATTCCAGTTCAATTAGTTAAGTCAGCAATTTATTTCCCTCTTTGTTTTCTCATAATCCTTTAACTTAATATACTATAACTTTAAATTTTCATCTGTTATCAATCCTTTTTTACATACACCTTTATGGCATTACTGCTTAAACCACCTAGCTTCATTCCAACATCATTCTAACATTCATTAATTTTGCAATATTTCTGTAAATAGTCTTTAAATTTCTTCCAATCTTCTTCCACCGACTCTTCTCCCTGGTCTCGGATTCTGCCGGTCATTTCCGCCAATTCCATGTAGTCCATCACCTTCATCTGCCATTCTTCCAGAGTGGGTAGGTCTTGTGTCTTCCAATACTTTGCAATAAGTATTCTTGCTGCTGTTGTGGCATACATAAAGAAAGTTCTATCCTTCTTTAACACCAGTTGGCCGACTATGCCCAGGAGAAAGGCCTCTGGTTTCTTCAAGAAGGTATATTTAAATACCTTTTTCAGTTCATTATATATCATCTCCCAGAAAGCCTTAATCCTTGGGCACGTCCACCAGTGGTGAAAGAATGTACCTTCAGTTTCTTTACATTTCCAACATTTGTTATCGGGCAAATGATAGATTTTTGCAAGCTTGACTGGGGTCATGTACCACCTGTATATCATTTTCATGATATTCTCTCTTAAGGCATTACATGCCGTAAACTTCATACCTGTGGTCCATAACTGTTCCCAGTCAGCCATCATTATGTTATGTCCAACATCTTGTGCCCATTTAATCATAGCAGATTTCACCGTTTCATCCTGAGCATTCCATTTCAACAGCAAGTTATACATCTTTGACAAAATCTTAGTTTTGGGTTCTAATAGTTCTGCTTCTAATTTTGATTTTTCCACCTGGAAGCCAATTTTCTTGTCCAAATTATATGCCTCCATTATCTGATAATAATGAAGCCAGTCTCGCACTTTGTTTTTTAATTTCTCAAAACTCTGTAGTTTCAGTCTATCTCCATCTTGTTCCAAAATTTCCCAATATTTCGGCCATTTGACCTCCATATTGAGCTTTTTCAGTGCTTTCGCTTCCATCGGTGACAACCACCTTGGGGTTTTGTTTTCCAATAAATCCTTGTATCTTATCCAAACATTAAACAATGCTTTCCTGACAATATGGTTTTGGAATGCTTTATGTGCTTTGACCTTATCATACCACAGATATGCATGCCATCCAAATACATTGTTAAAACCTTCTAGATCCAAAATGTCTGTGTTTTCAAGAAGCAGCCATTCTTTCAACCAGCAAAAAGCTGCTGATTCATAATAAAGTTTAAAGTCTGGCAGGGCAAATCCACCTCTTTCCTTTGCATCTGTTAGTATTTTAAATTTTATTCTAGGCTTCTTGCCCTGCCAGACAAATCTAGAAATATCTCTCTGCCACCTCTTGAAACAGTCCATTTTGTCCACAATTTGCAATGTTTGAAACAAAAATAACATTCTAGGCAATACATTCATTTTTATCGCAGCAATATGACCCAGCAGTGAAAGCTTCAAATTTGACCAAATTTCTAAATCTTTTTTCACTTCAGCCCAGCATTTTTCATAGTTGTCTTTAAATAAATTCCCATTTTTTGCTGTCATGTTAATCCCCAGGTATTTAACTTTCTTAACCACTGTTAAACCTGTCTCATTCTGAAACCTCTCTCTCTCAATTGGTGTTAAGTTTTTCTCTAAAACCTTGGTTTTTAACTTATTCAGTTTGAATCCTGCAACCTGACCAAATTCTTGAATCAGTTCTAAAACCCTTTTGGTACTAGATTCTGGCTCCTGCAACGTCAATACTAAGTCATCTGCAAATGCTCTCAATTTGTACTGTTTGGCTCCGACTTGTATACCTTTAACCAACTGGTCCCTTCCAATCTTATTCAGCAAAACCTCCAGGACCGATATAAAAAGCAATGGGGAGATTGGGCAGCCTTGTTGTGTCCCTTTTTCTATCTTAAATTCTTCCGTCACCACATTATTTACAATTAATTTAGCCTTTTGTTCAGAATATATTGCACTTATACCATTTTCAAAGCCTTGGCCTACCCCCATCCCCTGTAGATTCTTCTTCATAAAGCTCCAAGAAATGTTGTCAAAAGCTTTCTCCGCGTCCACAAATATTAAAACTGCCTTAGTATTTATATTCACTTGTAATTTTTCTATAATATTGATTATATTTCTCACATTTTCAGATAGATGTCTACCCGGGAGAAAGCCTGCTTGGTCTTTATGTATCTCTTCCACTAACACTCTTTTTAGTCTTTTAGCCAAGATGTCTGCAAAAATTTTGTAATCCACATTGAGCAGTGATATGGGGCGGTAGTTCTTAAGCTGCGTCTTTTCAGTCTCTGTTTTCGGTACAAGTGTGATATACGCTTCTTTCCACGACTCTGGTGCCCTTTCCCCATCCATTATTTCATTACAGACTTCTTTTAGAGGTTGTACTAACCATTCTTTTAAAGATCTGTAGTATCTAGAAGTCAGTCCATCCGGTCCTGGAGATTTACCTAATTGCATATTCTGAATGGCACCTTCTATCTCCTGTTCAGTTATTTTATAGTTCAACATTAATTTATTTTCTTGAGAGATTTTTTGTAATCCATTTGTTTTCAAAAATTGGTCTACATCAATTTCTTTCTGTGGCCCTTGTGTATATAGTTGTTTGAAATACCTCTGGAAACAATTTCTAATCTCAGCTGGGTTCTGTATATTCCTTCCTTCCACTTCTAGATTTGTAAATGTATTTAATTTTTGTCTTTTTTTCATTTGCCAAGCCAGCAATTTCCCACATTTATTAGCCGACTCGAATGTCTTTTGTCTCATTTGTTTAATTTTCCATTCTATCTCCTGGTTCATCATTTTCATGTATTGTACTTGATGTAACTTTATTTTTCTCAAGATCTCTTGCGACTTTGGTTTTGCTCTCAATTTCTTTTCACTTTCTTTTATTTTCTCCCAAATTTTATACTTCTTCTCATTTTGGATTCTCTTCTTTAATGCGTTCTGTTGTATCAAGAACCCTCTCATGACAGATTACTCTTTTTTCCACATTGGTGTTCAAATTTATCTCAAAATAATCTCTCAAGGTTTTTTGGGCCTTCTTAAAGACTTCTTCATCTCTAAATAAGGTGTCATTCATCCTCCATCTGAAGGAGCCAGTTGGTGTTAGTTTCATCTCCATCTTCACAGCATTATGGTCGGAGCAAGTTTTTGGGCAGATTTCCACTTTTCTTGTCTTTGTTGCCATTCCTCTAGTTACCCATATTTGGTCAATTCTTGTCCATGTCAGTTTGGCTTCAGAGAAGAAGGTTCCCTCTCTGGCCAAGGGATTCTTTGTTCTCCAGATATCAACTAAGTCCAAGTTGTCTGTCATCTCAAAAAAAGTTTTCGGTAGTCTGCCGTCCTTAGTGACTACCTGTCTTTGTGCCTTGTCCATGTGTGTAGATACCACTCCATTCATGTCTCCCATCAAAATCACATTATAATCCAAATAGTCCATCAAGGTCTCATGCAACTTTTTAAAAAAGTCAGATTTCCCCTCATTTGGTGCATAAACTCCTACTATCAAAAATTTCTCTCCTTGTGTTTGAATTTCAATTGCCACAAATCTTCCTTGGTCATCTTTGAAGATAAATTTCGGTAATAGTCTCTCCTTTGCATAGATCACTACCCCTCTTTTTTTAACCTTGTCCGATGAAATAAACTCCTGACCCAGTCTTTTATTAATCAGTAGTTTCCTGTGTAACCTTGTTACATGTGTTTCTTGTAGACAAATCAAGTCCAATTGTTCCTTTTTTAATAAATGAAACACAGATTTCCTTTTCTGAGGGGAGTTCAAACCATTACAATTCCAGCTTAATAGTTGCAGAGCCATGATGTAGTTACTTTGCTTCTCCTCCAACTGCACCCAGTGCCTGTTCCTGATCTGTCGGTGGTATCCCCTTCTTCAGGCGGTCTTTTAGTTCAGGAGGTAAACTTGGTATGTCTAAAGTTTCACTTACAAGTGCTCTTAACTCTTCTGTAGCTTCCTTCTGCAGGTCTTCTCCGTGGTCTCTCCAAAATCTATCTTTGTCGTCCTCTGATCTTATTTTTATCTTCTTCCCTTTGTAACTAAAGGATAGGCCTTGGGGGAATTCCCACCTAAAGATGATTCCGTTGCTTCTCAACAGGGCAACCAAATCTCTATAATTGGACCTAAGGTCCAAAAGATGCTTCAGAATATCCTTAAATATCTCCACTTTTGACTGGTGTATTTCCAAAGTCTTCTGGAAATGCAGACTCAAGATTTTGTCTCTCTCCTCTTTTGTTCGGAGGGTGATCAAACAGTCTCTCACCCTGTTCCTCCTCCCTCCTCTTCCAAGCCTGAAGGCACTCACTATCTTGAAACTATCCTTCTCCAAATCTGGGTTCCAAAAGTCTGCAAATTCCTGCGTAAGAAAGTCAGTCAAGTTGTCTTTCTCAAGTTCGGGTACGGCCCTGATCCTTAAATTCGTTTGTTTCTCCTTCAACTCAATCATAGACAATATTGACCTGTGGTCTTCAAGTTGTTTGTGTATCGGTGGTATCTTCTCTTCTACAACAGTGGCTGTAGCAGTTGCTATTTCCTTTGCCTCTTCGGCTGTCTTTCGTGTCGAGGTAGATTCCTGTAGTAATTTCTGAATAGTTTCTGTGTTGGTATTTACCTTCTGTCCCAAATTATTAATACTTGTAGTGTTTTGGTCAATTTTGCCCGATGCCTCGGCTACTTGTTTACTTATTCTTTCCAAAGATTCGTTGATTTTACCTAGTGCCTGAGCCAAAGCATCTTCAGCTGCCATTCCTTTGGGTTTTGGTTGTGCCGATGAGGTTACTGTTGGTAAACCAGAAGGGCCAGATGTCGATGCTCTTCGTTGCAGCCCACCGTCTGTGCGAAATAGTCTGCCAGACCTCGTTGTTTTTTCCTGTAACAAATCAATCTTCTCCTTGTCATCTGCCATAACCCTCAAGATAAAACCCAAGGTCAGTCTCACGATCAGAATTTGTTTTGAAGTGGAAAATTCCCCTGGCCCAGCTGCTATTGTAACAATTTCAAACTTCCTCTAGGGGGACACAGTAGCAATCAAAAGTGTCTTAAAGTAATTAACTTTTTTCCTTTAGCCCCCCAGTTCACAGAAAGGACAACAGTTTCAATCTCAGTTATTTTCTGTTACTTTAAAACCAGGAGAAGCCAGTCAGAAATATTGTATCTTACTTGTATCTCAGATGCAGAGTTAACTGTCAAAGAGTACTTTCAGCAACAGCACATTTCACAGTACGGCATTCTTACTGTTGACTGGCAACCTGTTCCAGGGTTTTGAGCGGTGGATTTTAGCTTCTTTTCCTCTCTTTTTGCAGGGAAATACAGTTCAAACCTTTCCCCCCTCCTCCCCTGCAATCAAGGGGAGAAAATCGCTTGTTTGATGTTCGAATTATAATCCTTTTCCAACGTCTTTTAAGGTTTCCGCTTACAAGTTCATTGCTTTACTCCATTTACAAGAACGGAAGGCAGACTTCCTGTTTATGCCTCTCCGCTTCGGTGCCAAATTATTTGTAAAATTCATTTGATTCCGAAATTAGCCTAGTCACGGATCTTTTTTTGCAGCCAAATTGTCCCAGGAAAAAGGCAGCGCTCTCCGGTAACGGCTATGCGGCTTCGCTCCACGGAAGAAGCAGTTGACTCACAGCACCGCGCCACTTCCCCGCTCCGCTCCGGAACCCGTAGTCGGGCTCCTTTGCCGGTTGGGGGGGCGCAAAAGGTGCCCGCCGAGTCCCACGGTCACAGGCTTCACCCGCCTGTGATTTTTGAAGGGTCCCCGCTTCGCCGTAGTGGTGCAGACCCGATTTCCGCAGAGCCGGTTCCCTCCAAGTCAGAGGGAATCCGCCATTACCGATGGCGCCACCCCGGAAGTCCCGCAAATCCAATATTTAATATTATTATTAAATAATAATAAAAATGACTCTCTAATCTTATGGTATACTTATAACTGACAGACGAGAAGCCCGTCATATGCGCAACCTGATGTGTAACATATAATTGTAATCCAAACAAGATCTTACCAGACTATAAGTAACTGTGGACAACCCATGCCAGTGCAGGAGAGAGACTGTAGGAGATGCTCATGTCATCAAGGCCACTTGAGCCTCCAACGACAGGGCCAAATCTAGCAACACCCCCAGACTGCAAGTCTAGCCCAAAGACCAATAGCCATGTTCCAGTATAGGCAAACTGTCCACCAACAGAGATGGAATTTTCTGCAAATCTTGATATCGAGCTTATCTACATGTATTTTTTAAAAAATTCCATTTTGTTCCTTAATTTTGAAAAGAAGTGATATTCCCACTCCCAAGGGTCAGGAGACTCCACCCTCACCACTCCCCGCACACCAGAACAGTGTGAAATGGGTCTCAGGTGGCAACTGTGGATAAAATCAGGAGTCTGGCATCCACCATGGTTTCATATGGTCTTCCAGCCCTCAGGAACAGCTTTTGGGGGCTGAAGTGGGAAGGAGGGATAGCACAAGCCTTCTTCATGTACAAAACTGGGGCCAACTCAGTATAACTGCAACTGTTATTCCTGAAAAAAAGACTTCCCACCACCTTTGGCATTTCACCAGTAAGAGCCTACAGACATTAATATCCTGAGAACTTGGGCAAATGGTTAAAATATTATTTTAAATTGCTAGACAATGAATCCATCTCAGAATCAATAATGCAACTTATCCGTTAATTAAGCGACAAGAGTAGATTTCAAAAGTCATTAGACTTCAAATGCATGAAAGAAGTTGTGAAAATTGGATAGGTATCAGTTACAACTCATTTAAGACATCTCTGCATAATCAAGATTATATTAAGCACATCAAATATAGGATGAAGGAACTTCCAGGACTCTTGGATTTGCTCATGTCCTCCGATCATATTTCTCATCACTGCGAAAATGCGCTTCTGACAGCAGTCTGCAAGATGCTGAAGCTGGTGCCAATTAGCATGGTTAATAAATGCTAATCTAAGTTTTTTATTTCACCATCTAACTGAAATCTGATTAAACCCCGCATAAGCATTTTTTAAAAAAGAAAAAGAAAAATCTGTTCAATAAATAGCAACATTTCCCCTGCATGTTGTGTGCGTTTCCTATAAGAACACAATCACTAGTGTGTAGCTGATGTAATTTCTGAATCATTACAAGGTAATTGGGCTTATCACTTACATGCTAATTAAACCGCCACTGAATGCTCCATCTACAATCAATTGACATCAAATAAATATGTGGTACCCATCTTATTAAGGCTAACTGAATTGGATAAGACAAAGAATATGCTGTGGGCCTGGAGGCAGCAGGGGATGAATTGACAGAAGAAAGGAAGAAAGGAAATATTTGGTGGCTTCAAAGAGCCACCTCCTTATATTCACAATGGACTTCTAATGCAGAGATGCGGCTCAAAGAGCATTCGCAAGGGGGATAAAATGAGACAACCCCATGATTAACATCCTGGGCTCCTTGGAGGGATGAAAGTGTGATAAATAGGCAGATAGGATAAAATAATTAGATAATGGGGAAAGATCTAATGTAGGGTGAGCAGACCTACAGTCATACAACAGGGATTCTCTTTTCTCTAGCCCCAGGACATCCAAAATCTGTGGGGCAGATATTGCAGGAGCAATAGGAAGGAGTAGAGTAACCAGAAGTCTTGTTGAAGAAATGGATTTCTGTTGTATACCTGGATGGACATCATTGGATGTCCCATTCCACCAAACTTTGTTCCAAGTTGGCATCTGTCTGTCTCAGGAGACCTTCTGGAGTAGATTTGTAATCTAGAATGTCCCATAATTTACTCCACCCTGTATCTTAAATGTCAATTACTGGAACCTTTTTATACTTCTCAGAAGTAATGCCATTAGGAGAAGTGTTGTTGTGTTTTTAACAACAACAACAAAAATTCCTCCCATGTTCCAACCCTCCATGGCAAGGAGGGACCACAGAAATACTTCCTAGCAGTGAAGGTATTTCCAGTCAGTATTTTGCCAGATAGCAGTGGTCACTGGTTGCATTCTAGAAATGTTTCCATGCCACTGCAAGCCCACTTCAGTTTCCCAGGGGATGAAATTCACCCTCTAGGTTCAAAACCTGAAAGCAGAATTCCCTGCAGTCTAGGAGTGGCATAGATTTGTTCAGAAAGCAAGGGACATTTCATGATAATAACACGAGGCAGTTGAGTATGTATGAGCCCTCTGTACCACCAGCTGAACAGCTGATAAGTGAGGTTATGAATGTTCCAAATTGGGTGAAAATCCATACATGCACTTGCTGTTCTTCATCCAACAAGGAGAATGTTGTTGTTATTGTTTTGATTTATATACCTTCTTCCCAAAGGAGCCAGGGGAACAGACACACACAGCAATCATATGCACAGGATCCTGCTTCCTCTTGTGTGTGGCTCAAGCTGGAATAAGGTAACAGAACTTGAAGGTAGAGCAACAGGAAATGGTATCTCTGGAAAAGGGTCAAATCAGGGTACCAAAAGCTTAGGTTTCAAATTATTATTCAATATATTGCATGGTTGTTGTTGTTTTTTTGGTCTTCAAGAGCCACAAGGTTGATAGCTTTCCCAGACTGCTGTGGGTCCCAGTTGCCACAGAATATTGCATGGTTAAACCAGGCTTTTTAGTAATTAAATAACTACATATATATATTTTTTAAAAATCTTGTAAGGGTTCTTCTTTGAAGACTTAGATTAAAGTTTCTTTGTCACCTTCAGCAACTTTTGGGAGCAACTTTTAAATACATCTAAGCCTCCTGACCCCATTATCTAAGAGGCAGTCAGCACAACTACTAATTTCATCCATGGAAACATAATTATAAAGAGAAGGATTATAATAAGATAATGTGAGAGAGAAATCATTTCTTTCCCTTTGTTCTCCCATAAGCAAGAAAGTGCCGGATTTTTTTTGAAAATCAAAGAGACAATGAGAACCCCAACCCCTTCTTTTTAATTCTGGGCGATTCTTTTCTTTTCAAAAGCTATCACTGCTTTTTTCAGTGGTGTGTGTGCACGCACACACACACAAATCCACAACTCATTAAACTCATTAGGAAAGTGCACTTTATTTTAATGTTGATGAATAGGATTGTTACATGAACCCCAGTCTCTGAGTGGCTGAGAGACTTCAGAGTGCTATGCCAGCATTTACCTTGGTTTCAGTCTTCTTGGAATAAAAGTAACTGGAAGCCATGGTGTCTTTTTGATATGTGTTTTTATTTAGACACATATTTGAACTGAGCATAAGATGGAAGGGTTCACAGTGCCAACACACCAACAGAACTCATTCCCTCATTAGGATTTTTTTTTTGGGGGGGGGGTATACAGCATAGTCAGCCCTGTGTTTCCGCAACTTCAGCTGTGACAAGACAAAACTGTCCCTTGGCCTACTGTTTTCTTACCAGTAGTGGTCAGTGAAGTGGGGGCACCTGGCTTCCTGATAGTGAGGTGTCAGGAAGGTGGTGGTAAAAGAAACTCTGACTTTGTGTTGCCATAATGTAGTCTACGGTGCAAAGATAGCACCCACATCGGTTGCTTTGGCACTTTGCCTCTGAGTCCTTCCCATTTCTGGCATGCTGTCGGGGCTGGAGCCAGACATTTTGGCACCTGAGGCAAACCGCCAGGGAAGAGCAGTGAGTGAATATTTACATTGGAAACAAGGGGGAATCAAATCAACCGTAGCCCATGTGTCATGAATGATCCAGCTCCCAGTGAAGGTTTGTAACCAGCTGAAGAAAGCAACCAGGAACAGAGTGGGTTAACTGTCAAGCAGGATGAGCATTGGCTAGTGCCAACTCCCTCACCCCTTGGAATGCCGGTTGATAAGGTAATGGCTGAGAGTGGGTCGGAACCCAGCCAACGCTCTCAAGAAGTGCAAACTGGCGCGAACAGAGAAGGAAGCACTTTGTCAGAACGGGAAGAGATTGGAGCTGAGCCAATCCCTCCTAAGAGTAGGCTAAGGGGAGGGCTGTTAGACCAGAAATAAAGCAAGAGGTGCAAAGTGAGAAAGTTTGGAGCTGTCTGTTGTTTTGACAATAAATCATCCTTTTAAATTAACTACACTTACTGAATTAATGCTGTGGTGCTGTGGGTTAAACCACAGAGCCTAGGACTTGCCGATCAGAAGGTTGGCAGTTTGAATCCCCATGACGGGGTGAGCTCCCATTGCTCAGTCCCTGCTCCTGCCCACATAGCAGTTCGAAAGCACGTCCAAGTGCAAGTAGATAAATACCGCTCTGGCGGGAAGGTAAACGGTGTTTCCTTACACTGCTCTGGTTCGCCAGAAGCGGCTTAGTCATGCTGGCCACATGACCCAGAAGCTGTACGCCGGCCCCCTCAGCCAATAAAGCAAGATGAGCGCTGCAACCCCAGAGTCGGTCACAACCAGACCTAATGGTCAGGGGTCCCTTTACCTTTTACTATGTGATCTAGCCAGGGACTGGACTCCTGACACCATGGGTGAAATAGGAATCCAAGGCCATCACAGGGGGGCAAGTGGCATGCTCTGAATCATGCCAGGTGGGTACGGACCCCAGGAGACCCCAGAGGGCAGCCTAGCCCATTTCCTCCCTAGGGGGAGGAGACCAGCAGTGCCTCCTATTCATCAAGAGGGTGCTGTGGAGGCAGTGGTGGGGCTCCTGGGGAAATAGGAGGTCTGACCTTGTAGGAGCGCATCGTAGCCGTTGCTGCTACCTTGGAAGATGGATCTGTTGCCCCATGGATCCTGCAGCCTGAGGTGGTCGCCTTACCTTGTCTCATGGGTGGGCTGGCCCTGGCTGCAGCCCCCAGAAGGAAATGTGGTCCTCAATATATATGTGTAAGAAGATTCTTCACTCATGGTCTATACTGGCTGGAGATGCTAGGAATTGAAATGAACCTTTTGCAAGCAAAGCATGTGCTCTTCCACTGAGCCATGGTCATCAGCACTCAGCAGGAACCATAGAATCATAGAGTTAGAAGGGACCCTGAGGATCATCTAGTCCAACCCCCTGCAATGCTGGAATCTCAGCTACAGCATCCATGGCACAGAGCCATCCAACCTCTGCTTAGAAACCTCCAATGAAGGAGAGTCCACAACTTCCCGAGGGAGACCATTCCACTTTTGAAACTGTGTTCTCCTCAGATCTTGATGTCACAAGTCACAACTTCCAAGCAACACATTTCCAATCCATTGGATGGTGAGTACATAAGAAATAGGTTGATCTGGTCCCTTTGTGCCATTCACTCATTTTTTGTGTGTTGTTTGGTGCGTCTGAAGATGATTTTATATCTTAATTCCAAGAACCTATTAGTAGCACAGTACTGATTTTATTTGTGTCCTGAATTAGTTTTAATCGTCTCTCCAGTTTTAATCTTACGAGATTAAATTGGTCTTTTACAAATGTGCTTGCTTAGTTGTCTACTCATGAAGCTCCTAAAATGTCAGTGGCATATGCATACTATATAAAAAAGAGGCATTGCTGCTCTTCCTTGGTGTTGTTATTAAGGGTATATATTATGGCATAATTGTACAACATAAAAACCCTTATGAAAGGGGTAGACAAAATGAAGCAGGCTCCTTTCCTCTGCTTAGTTTTGTTCAGAATTTGCTTCCATTAATATTGTATTTTCTTTATTTATAGAAGACACCCCCACATGGTTGTCAGAGCAGGACATAATGGTTGTCAGACATGGTTGTCAGAGCAGGACATAAATATAGTGTTGAGCTGAAAGAAGGATAATATTCCTGGGTATTTTCATTGGTTTTGAAAAGTGAGATGATTAAGAGCAGAGAGACCTGGGTTCAAATGCGCCTCAGGCTTGGGCAAGTCACTCTCTATCTCTCCCATCTTAGCTTCCCTCACAGGGTTGTTGTGGAGACAAATGAAGGAGAGAGGAGAGTCATATATTATGCTTTCTTGAGCTCCTTTGAGTATGGGTGGGATATAAATGTAGTAAAATAAATAAATGAAATTTAAAGATAAGATTTTTGAAAGGGTTCAAAAGTATCCATGTATTCAGGAAGTGCTGATCTCAGTGAATTGACCTTCACTGATGTTGTGAGATCATAAAATCAGATACGCTGCCTGGCTTCAGAAGAATAAGAAGAGCAGCCAAGGTAGCATATAGACTGGGAAAACAATAGCAGCAAACAGGACCCCGTTTTCAGAAATGGGAAGCGATGGGGAATCATGGGAAAGCTTATACCAAGGCTGGAGAATTTAACATCCTCCAGATTTACTGGACTGCATCTCCCATAATCCCCGACACTTTAGTTGTGGTTCATGGGAGCAAGAGTCTAACAATATGAGGGGGGCACAGCCCTAATTTACAGGTTTGGGAAATTTGCAACCCAGAAAATCATGCTTTTCAAACTAAAAGTGGAAAATGAGATAACATTTGGCAGAGCCTTATGTGTGACATGTGTCAAACACTTGAACCGCTCAATAAGTAAAGAATTAAAAAAGTTAAAAGGGAAATTCTAACATATTACAGGTGACAGGTGGGGTGCTACCAATAGTGGCATCCCTGTGTCGAGTGCTTCATCTCTTCCTTGTAATAGGTAGGGATACTTGCGCATATAATGGCATTATGTATTTTTCCACCTCCACCAGTAGCAGCCAATAAAATGGGGAGGAGACAAGGAAATTCACAATATGTTGATGTCACACAGTGTGTGGCTTTAATCTGTGAAGGGAGAGAGGGAGAATTCAGCAAAGGAATGCTGTTTTCAGTGGCCTTACCATATCACCTTACTTGATTCCTCCTTAATTTTATATTTACCACTAATAAAACAGTCACTGGTTTAGCAAGCAAATTACAGGAATTTGGGCTGTACAGGTAAAGTAGTAAAAACCACTCCGTAGGGACTTAACCTGGCACAGTGCTCTTGCTATTACATTTTGCCAGTAAACCTTCCTCCATCAAAATCTCTGACAGGAAAATTCCTTCATGAACCCCCTACAGAGTTATTAGTTAAGTGAAACAAAATCCAAGTTTCGCGCAATCTCAAAATGGCCATTCACCTCTACTTCCTACAGTAGTTGTGGTGCGCAGGACAAAGGGAGTGTAAAAATATGAATGGAATCGTTCCTCCCTAAAGCACGTAGGCTTAGGGATTACTTACTTAGGAGTTTAATAATCCTAATAAACATTGCACCCCCTCAGTTTAAATTTAATAATTCTTCCAGGTCCCAGAAATGTGCAACAATACTGGACAAATACTCCCCTTGGCCAGAATGTTGCATAGTGTTAGCTGGCCTAAATAATTCAGAGCCCTTGGCACACTTTTCTGTGGCTTTAAGTAGCTGATATATGAATCATGGGTCTACTGTTCGTCCCTAGGGTGTCCACGGCCCATGCTTAGCCCGACCATTAATTCATACTCCAGTGGGTAATTGTTTCATGAAACAATGAGAAATCCTTTCCCTCTCCTCACAGTGCCTCACCAGGAAACACTTAGGATTTTAACTGAGCCAGAAGCAGCAAGCAATGACCCATGAAATCAAACAGATTTGAATGAAGTGTACGAGAAGAGGCAGTACTATGTGGTGCTAAAAATCACCCTCTTGAGAAATGCTTCCTCTAAAAGTCCACAGCATACTGCATTACATCAAAAGTGGTCAGGAGAAGCTCGCCCATATAGCTGAGGCTGCCAAGGGCACCAGCAGGTAGACCCACAAGTGCAGCCACACAGCTCCAATCTCACCGCCATCTCACCCACCCTCCTTGCAGTAAATGCTGCTGTTGTGAAACTATTGCTGTGGCTCCAACCCACCAGGAAGTGGAAGTATGGGATTCTGTCTATGCGGAAGTATTGCTTATGACCTCTGTAGAAGCTATAAAATGGAACAATGAGGTTCCAACTCAGCAGGGGTTTTTTGTTCACTTAAAAACAACCCAGGTAAGAAGTGCTCCTTCCTAAAGAGGGCTGGCTTCTGTTAAGACATGTCCATAGGGCCATTGCCTTGCTCCAACCAATATTTTATGTGTCTTGGCAGGTCCTTTCAAAGTTGAATGAAGCTGAGTTTTTGCATTCTCCCAGCAGTGTGTTTTTCCTCCTTTGTTTGACGTGTTTATATTGAGGGCTTATCCAAATGTAGCAACACATGTCAGGAAAAATCACTGTGCGTGTGTTTGTGTGTGTGTGTGTGTGTGTGTGTGTGTGTGTGAAAAAGAGAGGTTTCCTGCTCTCCATGAGTTATAACTCTTCCCATTCTTTTTTATTATTATTTTTATTTGCAAATTTAACAAAAAAAGTAAATTAAAGATTAATTTACTTTTAAAAGAATTATATATAAAGAGTGCATTTTTTCTTTAAAATGTTTAGGGGTACTCTCATTTTGACTCAAGAAAATCACCATTTTATAGTTCAAATTGGGGAAAATAAATACATGGACAAAAGCACAAAGATTCACAAAATGAACCCCTGCGTCCCACCCAGAAAAAAACACTTGTGTGTGTGTGTGTAATCATCACCATCATTAAGAATACAATAACTGCCACTACATTCATATTAAGTTAAATATGTAAAATAATTTAAGCTCCCCAGATGTCGAAGTCAGAATCCGCACAAAATTGTTTTTTTTTTAAAAAAAAAATATTTATTAGGGTTTAAAATACAAATAGATATAATAAACAATATAACATATGTCCTAACATAGTTTCACATCTTCTTTAGACTCCCTCACATCTCCCGCTCCCACTTTCATCGTTATAAATTTTTACCAGCAATTTATCATCTTGTTTGCATTCTTATGTCCCATCTATTTATTTATAATCTAGTAATTCTCGAAAACGTTTATGTTTTCTCAATCTCACTTATCATCCTGAATCATCTAATTTAGTGGTGCTCAATTATTTATGATCTAGCATCCTTCTTAACATTCAATCAAATTACAGTATTTTTGTAGATAAATCTTGAATTTCTTCCAATCCTCTTCCATCCTCTCCTCTCCCAGGTCACGGATTCTGCCGGTCATCTCAGCCAGTTCCATATAGTCTATCAGTTGCATCTGCCATTCTTCCAGTGTGGGTAGATCTTGAGTTTTCCAGTGCTTCGCAAGAAGTATCCTTGCTGCTGTTGTTGCGTACATAAAAAGTGTCCGGTCCTTCTTTGCCACCCCTTGGCCGACAATACCCAAAAGAAAGGCCTCTGGTTTCTTTGTGAAGGTATACTTAAATACCTTTTTCAGTTCATTATAGATCATTTCCCAGAACGCCTTCACTTTAGGGCAGGTCCACCAGAGGTGGAAGAATGTTCCTTCACTCTCTTTACATTTCCAGCACTTATTATCTCTTTACATTTCCAGCACTTATTATCAGACAGGTGGTATATTTTTGCAAGTTTGACTGGGGTCATATACCATCTATATATCATTTTCATTACATTTTCTTTCAAAGCATTGCATGCAGTAAAGTTCAACCCACTACATTCATATTAAGTTAAATATGTAAAATAATTTAAGCTCCCCAGATGTCGAAGTCAGAATCCGCACAAAATTGATGTCTATATGAAATATGTTCTAATATAGCCAGGGCAACGAGGTCCTCAGACCATTGTATGATAGACAGTGGGTATTTAAGTCTCTTAGTGACCATAATGGCTTTGCAAAATCCACTTTTTATGTTCTGCCATTAATCCCCAAAGCACAGGGATATAATTTAATATTTAATTATGTGGAATTCAAATTGTAATGCAATAAAATACAATATTTAAGAAATAAAAGAAGTGATGAAATGCAATTTGAAAACTCACGCAGCAATTAGCACAGCGCATGAAAATTTCTACAACAGAAAAATCATTTAGTCTTCCACAAAGATGCTCAGCAATTTTCACATGGTCAATGGGGAGAAGAAAAGATGAGGAACCATGGCTCTAGATCACAGCACAAACTTTATGAGTGTGATTCATTATCTTCTTATTCAGAGAGCCATTAGCGGTACAATAAAAGCTAATTCTGGTTCCAGTCTTCATTATGGTCCACAGATGCTAGTCCCATCAACCTCAATGGGAGTTGTGCCATTGCGTTCCTTTGGGCATCCCGCCGCACTGATTAAAATCATTTCAACACAACTATTACTCTCAAGTTTCACATTAAATCATTTCATTAATGTGGCTAAATTCTATAACCAGTCTCACAGACAGGACAGGACATCGGAAAAAAGCAAAAGCAAAATGAACACACAGACCAACACAACCAACACTTTCCTCCTGTCCCATAGAAGCAAGTGCTAAATTGGCATGAAGGAAATTAATTAATTTTTACTGTCTGCTTTAACTATTGCTCTCTGAGATAATTAGAGAGGTGAAGCTATGGGAGGGAAATAGTAATTGGCCATGGCCTGGCAACATTTTGGCTGTCCTAGTCAGACAGCTGCTAAAAACATAAGGCTGTGATTTTTTGTCAGCGTAAAGACAGGAAGGCCAATCTGTTTGACAAACTTGCATTTTCTCTGCATAGCTGTGGAACAGACAGCTGCTGGTTAGTTATTTTTATAGAAATCAAACAGGTATGGCATAATCAAGAATGCTTTCTCCCAGATGATGAAGATGCAACTCACAAAGAAATGTCAGAAGGCAAGCTGCCATAAATTCTAGACAGTCTACTCATTCGAATGAGCTTTCACCGTGACTCTACGTACCCTCTTCCACGAGGGCTAGCAGTTATTTTTTCAGTCTGAGGGCTGCACTCCCTCGTAGGCAGCACTCCAGGGGTGAGCTGGCATGGAGCAAACACACTGGAGGAAGTCTGCTGATGTGTTTGCACAGCCCTGACCTCTCTGCCACCTGCCACCTGGCTCCTCCCTCTCTACCTCTCAGTAAGCAGCACTGACATGACTGCAACATGACTGCCGCACCATGTTGTCTGCTACCGTTTATCAACTGCTCCATAAAACATCTGAAGATGATTTATAGATAACATAATGATTTCACGTGTAATACAGGTACTACAGACTCAGATGAAAGTCTCCACTTGCTGAAAAGGGAAGGCTCTGGTGGTTTTGCAGTTTGCATCTGCTTGCTGCTTATGATAGATCTGGGATATACATTTAATAACCACATTTTGCTGGTCATAATATAGCCTTGTGGACTATGATAACAATAAAATTGACTGCACATCAAGGAATGTAGTTGTGTAACATGTATGGCCCCAGGAGATAAGAGTCTCTCAAACTAATAATCCATCACTTGATTCAACACAGAAAGCTGTGCTCTTATGCATATATTTCTTTCTTGAACTTAGTTGAAGCAGGCTCTATTGTATTATTACTCTCTCTTGTTCTATTACGGGTAACATGAGTTAATCCTGTCAAAGTCTAGCTAGAACAAAAGAAATAAAAATTCAGTCTTAAGACAGCTCCTCTGAGGCTCATTCGCTCTGATTAAGCTTTGCTGATGCCTTTTTAAGGAACCACTATTCCTTTACACTCCCCAAAGCACCAGAGAGCCATTCTGCACACGAGTCTGTCTATCACAAATGACTGGGAAGGCAAGACCTCAGAAAAAGATTTGTGCTTTGGCAGTAAGAAGGCGATAGTGGTAATGGGGAAGGCACAGAAGGAGGAGACAGAAAGGGAGAGAAGGACAGAGAGTAAGATTCTAGAAAAGAGGGGAAGAAATGGCGAGTGGGCGGGGGAGTAAAAAACAACAACTTGGGGTGATGCCAACTGATCAAGAAGCTGTTAAATTCCAGTTGCTGGGCAAATGATCAAGAACCACTCTCTATTTCTCATCAGACCAAATCACAACCTCCCCTTGTCAGATAATTGACTCTGAGAATTTATTTATTTGGTGTATTTACTACCTGCTCTGGGTAACACACGAATAAAGCAATGAAATATGTAGTCAAAACAGCTAAAATTGTTCCATTGTAACTGATACAAAATCACTAAGAACAGAATGAACAAGCAGCCAAACATGCCCCAAAGCTTGGGTTATATATATTTGGGTTATAAACATTATATATATATATATATATATATATATATATATATATATATAGTTTGCATTCCATAGCTTTAATTACATAGCAAATGCCATGTTTTAAAGTGTTTCATAGCATTTAGTGACATTCCAAACAAACAGAATGTTGGCTTTCCTTCCAAATACTGTAAAGAGCAGAGGAAAGAGAGAGAGAGAGAGAGAGAGAGAGAGAGAGAGACCCACACTGCCCCATTGGGACTAGTCATGAATTAGCAGACTCAGACTGATAAGGTGGAAGCAGAAAGTGGGTGACTCATGGGAATCAGGGATGGAGCCTTTAGGCTCTCACCTTTCCACCCTTCCAGTGCTACAGAAATCTTCATTGGAGACTGAGGAGGACAATGACCACCCATGGGAGAAACAGACTTACATGCCCACTAGGAGTGCAGATTTACAAATTCAGCAATTTCGGAAGGCAAGAGAGTCTTTCATGTAAACTTCCCATTCCTCATCTTTAAAAGCTTGGCAGGAGCAGCATGGGAACTTGTTGGGACATCTTTATTGCTTCTGCTGAGTTCTTGAACTTCTGACTCTTGACTTCTACTGCATTGCCTGCTTCTGAACCTGTACCGTTGCTTGCTTGAATAAATCTCCTGCATTACAGGGGATTGGACAAGATGATTCCTGGGATCTCTTCCAACTCTACAATTCTATGATTCTATGACCTCTTTTTTATATGCCAGTAGGAGCCTCTGTTGTTGTGTTTGGAGTGGGAGTCCGTACACTCAGGTTCTTTGAAGGAAGCCATGGTTGTTAAAGTGGTGCAAGAGTGATTTAAATGTATGGTATGGATGCAACCTTTGTGAGTTTCCCTTTCTTAGGGGATTCAAATGACAATTCATTCTGAACCAGGGGAAATGAGGAGGAGGCTGAGTAGTGGGAGAGTGTGTTGGGTGAGGGTTGCCACCCTGCCCTCAGCATTATCAAGCAGTCCTGGCCTATCTAGAGAGACTTGGATAAGCTTGGCTTTATTAACAGAAGCAGGTCTGAAAGGCAGAATTTTCTATGAAGGTGTGACTGGAATGCCATTTTCCTGTTGTTCAGTATGTTTCTAAAATTCACTGTTAAAAATAAAACTACACCAGCCAGATGTATCCATGCAATCCTATACATGTCTACTCAGACGTAGGCCCTATTAAGCTCAATGGACTTACTCAGGTGACTAGGTGTATCAGGCAACCTAAATGTATCAGCTCAATAACTAAAGGGGTGGTGGGTACTTGAAATCTCAAGGGCATTTTTTTACATTTAATATATCTGATTTTTTTGTCAGTTCTTCCTTTTGTCTGCAGCTTATCTGCTTCAGTGCTTTTGAATAACCTTATGGTTAAAGGATGGGCTTTCTGACATATCAATGGTGCAAGTAATTAACAGAGTAGAACTGCTGCACCTGAAATGAGAGATGGATAGCAGTACATTCTGTAGATGGATTCAGATTCTGTGATAAATGACACAAAACTTGAGTTCGCCTCTCATCCCAATGGCACGCATTGTATGAGAGCTCACAAATGGGACAAGTATTATTTGATGAGAACACCATATTTAAATACAACAAAGAAATGTGATTATTACGCTGTCATCCAGTATCACTCCCATCTCTGAAATGGAGCAGTTTTGTTCCACTTTCAATACCAAACATTTATTTGATCAATTGTATATATTAAATACCATTTCCTGTCCTTGCTCTGAGAAAGAACAAATTTCTAGATGCTGAATGCACCTCGTTACTTGGATGTGAGCAATGCTATTTTTCTGGGGGGGGGGGGGGAGTACCAGAATTCACCATGAATGCCTCCCTCTTTCTCTTACTTGAGAGGTAAGAGAATGCCTCCCTCTTACCTCTTACCTTTCACCTGAGAGGTGCTGAAACTGAGTTCTAGTGAGTTCCCCCTGGGAAAAAAGCCCTGGATGTGATTCACAGTGTTTATGCAGCTAGCAAAGCTGAGAAAAGTTGGGGGAGGAGGAGTTGCCTTTTCTGTCAGGATCTGGATTCATAAAGGGTTAGTTTGAGAGGACCAAAGTAACTTGACTTTGTAACTTTGTGGATCATCAGCAAAACTGCACATTTCCTGAACAATAAAAGAAGTTCAGTGCTATTGTTGTTTTCTTAGTTTTGTTATACTTGTAAATCAATGAATCAGTCATTAAAACATTGAGACTTCAGTACACAGAAACTTCATAAAGGGCTATGACCTTTAAAAATATATATTTTAAATTTATTTTTTATGAAATGATATTACTGCAAATTCTACATTCTAAGGAGAAATCCGCTTATTATTACTATGTACTAAAATAAATTTGAAGATGCCACATGCAAAAACAGAAAATAAATAAATGAAAGAAGTTCAGTCATATGCTTGGATTTTGCACATAATTGCGGAACATAATGTGCCATAAAATGTATTAGACAATTTATATTGATGGACCAAAAGCATACTGCTAGCCTGTTCTTTTAGCCTGATCTTTTAATGGTGGCATCCCAAACAGAGAAAAGGGCTGCTAAATCCTGTTTTTCAATCCTGTTGCAGTACTGCTTCCTCCCCCCGTACAAAAAAGAATTTGCTGCCTGAAGCAAAGATCACACACACAAACATCCATTCTGTGTACAGGAACTGCAGTTGAACCCCACTTCACTGCTGATGACCAAACAGAATCACTTCACCTTAGGGCAGCAGGCTAGATTATGGAGAGCAAGACGTGTTGATGAAGCACACAGACCTCTGTCCTCCCAACATCTCACCTCTGTTACGATTTTTCAGTATCTACCGCCTCGGGCAGCTGCTCACTCACCTAATAGTAGGGCTGGCTCTGGGGAAGGGGATCCCTCCCCCACCCACTGATTGGCAGAAGAGCAGGAAATGTGTGCGCATGTGGTTGTCCGAATGTGTTCCTGCATGTGTGCCTGTGCGATGTGTGGTCCATACGTATATGTGTGACTCTGTGTGCACTACATACATGTGTGCGATTGTGTGTGTATGAAGTATGCAGCCATGGGCTGACAGAAGGTTAGCCACTCCTGTGTTAGAGTGCTAACATCAACACATCTATACTGGTAAGTGAATGTCCCAAGCTAATTTTTGATGGAGGAGAAGGGCAGCTCATTACAGAGAAGACTTTCACTGGTCTCTCCCTTTACATAATAGCCGGTGACAAGAATGCACAGGAACTCACATACTTGACAAAAAATGTAAGATGAGAAGGCCCACATTATATTATGGGCATAAAATATTGAATGGAATATTGAAGAACTATCAGTGAGATTCTCCCAACAGTGGTGAATAGTTGTCCAATTCTCAGTTTCTGCTATTTTCATTCACAGTTTACCGGTAGAGTTAGATGAATGTAAATCCAGACTGTAGCATGGAAATCTCATGTTCCCACTTGTTTCTTTGTAAACCTGGGTGTAGATCTGCCATATGTTTCGCACCTCCAATAGTTATTGGGACTATCACATATTTTTTACACAAGGAAAAGAGAATGGATTTAGTAAACAAAAACAAAAACACCCAGCCATAATTGTGCGAGCTTTCGACACTGCAACACTATTAGCGGTTACGCTTCAGAAGAAATTCTGAAAGTATCAACTGCCATCCTGCAGGAAAACAGTTTCAGGCAAGCAAGCTGCGACTTTTTATGGAGAAAGCAATTTGGCAGAGGAGCAGCCATGGTGGGCAAATGCATTCAGTTCACATTTTATGGTGAAGTTACCTAATTCACACTTTCTAAAACAATGGGCATACTTCTCTGTATTTTGCAGTGCAGCTTTCCAGCCAACTAATGCATACAAAATTGCATATACTAGGGTAAAATGTGCCTAAAAATGCCTATATTGGAAAACTAATATAATTAGTAATATAGAATGCATATATATTAGTAAATCAGCTTTAAACTTCATTATATCAGAGGGGACTGCTTTATGAAAATGTGTTTAGTAGACAAAATTTCCTACAAAAATGTGCATATTAGGGGAAAAACACACAAAATGCTGAGCAAGTTACGTGCAAAGAGTTTTTTAAATAAAAGAACTGAAGCTGAGTGGGAGAAATCAAAGTTGGCATATTCACCCATCCCTAGAAGGGAGTAATAGGGATGTCCAGGTATGTGTTGGTCAGTCCCTGAAGCCTAGATTGCATCCACTGCCAAGCTTGAGCCTTGTGTTTTCTGGCAGGCAGGCAGGTGGGCATGTAAAGTGGGCAAATGCCAACATCAAAGACAAAGGGCACAAGGCCAGTAGCAGACCTTAGGATCTCAAATTTCAGTGGTGCCCTGTGTGATGCCAAAATTCGGTGCCCCCTGCCGCCTCTCACCTTCCATGCTACCTTTTAACATTCAAGGAGCCTGTATTTCCAATCCAGAATACTTTAGTGGCACTTCTGCTGCATTGAGCGAATGGGACAGATTTGTCACAACTAAAGTATTTCAGTGAAATTTAGTTCAACAAAATCATTCCATGTTTTGCCTTCAGCTGGAGACCAAGTCATCAGGTTAAATTTAGTAATGTTTTCTCTAGCCATCTCAGTGTGTTTCAGTATTTCCTGATCTGTATAAATGAGAGCACATTTCTGGACAAAACTGCTGACTATGGATGACCTTAGGTTCTTGTTCTTAACATGGAATTTAATTGAAGTGGCTTTCTTAAAGGCTCTTGGATAGCTGGAAATATACTGCATCAGTGATTAGGGTGAAAGAGTTGGTTTTGCATAGATTCTTAAAACATATTGCAGTAGATGCTAAATTTGTGTTTTTAAAAGCCTTGTGTTAAACCACTCATTCATTTGGAACAGTTTTCATGCTATTCCGTGGAGCATTCTGAGAAGAGCAATACTGGCAGACAGTGTTTCATAAAAGATCATTTACCAACCATGACCAAATTTCCCCTGCAAAGTTCATTTGTGAGAGGTGTTTTTTATCCACGTGGTATAATGGTGTGGTCCAGTGGCATGGACAATGTTGTGCTTAAAGTGTTCACCCTAGGATTGCCTGCAGTGTGTTGGGCTAATTGGCAGAAGTAGATGTTCTGTGGCAGGTGAGTTAACATGAACAGGTAGAATGAGAACCACCACTGATTTTGAAGACCTGGTCAAGCTGGTCAGACATGAGCTGTGTATCTAAAGCATTGCATTTGTTAGAGCTCAAAGCTAACAGGAATACAGAAATGAAAAGCATATGCAGGTCGTGTCTTGATCACATGCTGACAAGCCAGAGTTAGTCTGAATTAAGCTAAAAAGGCCATGACATAGAAAGAATGTTTTTTGGGGGGGGAGTAGGTGCAGGGGAGATGGGTGTGAGAGGAATAATAATAATAATAATAATAATAATAATAATAATAATATATTTATACCCTGCCCATCTGGCTGCCCCCCCCCCCAGCCACTCTGGGCGGCTTCCAACAAAACACTAAAATACAATAACCTATTAAACATTAAAAGCTTCCCTAAACAGGGCTGCCTTTAGATGTCTTCTAAAAGTTTGGTAGTTATTTTTCTCTTTGACATCTGGTGGGAGGGCGTTCCACAGGGTGGGTGCCACTACCGAGAAGGCCCTCTGCCTGGTTCCCTGTAACTTGGCTTCTCGTAGTGAGGGAACCGCCAGAAGGCCCTCGGCGCTGGACCTCAGTGTCCAGGCAGAATGATGGAGGTGGAAACGCTCCTTCAGGTATACTGGACCGAGGCCATTTAGGGCTTTAAAGGTCAGCACCAACACTTTGAAAGGTAAAGTGCAGCAAACATGCTCTGCAAAATTTAGAGAAGTGCATAATCTCACTGTGGTTGGAATCCATTTGTATTGGGAAACAATGGAGGAGTGCGCCCTTGGAGGTCAGGTCAAACTGTTGGACAGTTGCAGTGCCTGCTGTGGCTGCAGAGACCAAGGCAGGAGAGACATGTTTTGTTGCAGCTGGGGCAGATGAAGATGTCTGGTTGTGCTGTTGCAGATGCACCATGGTGCTTCTTCTCTCTGTGCTGCTCCCAGCAGTCATTCCTCCTCTGGCCATTGCTATGGATACACGACTTGGCTGCCCATCTCCAGGCACTGCAGTCGTCTGCAAGGGATTTCCACATGGCAGGGCGGATGTTGCCAGCCTTAATGTCACGTTTGCAGACATCTTTGTAGCACAAAGTTGGTCTGCCAATGGGCCTGGTGCCTGAAGCCAGCTCCTCACAGAGCACATCCTTGGCGATCCTGCCGTCTTCCATTCTGTGGACATGACTAAGCCAATCTGACTGCGACTTGCATTTGAATCTGCAGGCAGGTCTGGGAGCCTTGGGTTGAGTCAGTTCACTGCATAAAATGGACAAAAAATTTTTTGCTGGTGCTTCTTCTTATATTATTAGTAGCAATAAAGCCGTATAGTACCTCCAATATCAGAAGTAGTATACTTTTGAATATGAGTTACTATGGATCACAACTGGGGGAGTGCTGTTGTGGTCATGCCCTCTTTGATGACCTTCCAAGGGCATCTTGTAAGAACAGGATCCTGGACTGGATGGAGCCTTCTTCTGATCCAGCAGAGCTCTTGTGTTCTTCTTAACTTCCAGATTTGCTTCAAATGTTACATTAGACAAAATTTGGTTTTAACTTTACTTAGGATCAAACTTTGAAGGACTATCCTATGCGGAGGGGTGCATTAATGTGCTGGAACATGATATAAACCCTATCTGTCCTTATTTAATTCTGTCCTGTAAGTGGAGAGCTTGAAATGTTGGGATGGGGAAACCATAAACGCTGCAAATCATTTGCTCTACCTTGTCCATCAAAGGCAGACATTGCTTCAAAAGCAAATAAAAAGGTGAGATAAATATGAAAGCTGAAATAAATTGGCACTTGAAAGAAATCGGCATAAAGGGGAAAACGATGTGGCAAAAGAAATTAGTCTGACGTTTTAAAAAAAATGAGGAAGAGGGAAGGAAAGAGATTTCAGTTGCTTGGCATGAAGAAAGTGGACAGGCTGTGTCACCCACTCTCAGAGATGCAAATAATGTACAAAATAGTGTGAGAAAAAAGAAATAATCTCCTTCTAATCCCTTTCCAGAGATTCTGACTTGAGTAGGAAGCAGCTGGCAAGAGAGTGTTTCTTCTAAATTGCATGGCAGACAAGTCTGGGAATTTTTTGCTATCTCCCCTAAGGAGTAGAGCCCAGTCCTTTCACTGGGCAAAAGAAATAGCTTTGTGATTTTGCAGGTGTGAAATAAACAGAACCGAGAAGGCCCAGGGGAAAATAATCAGTTAGCCTTTAAACCAAGGCATCTATTTTACATATGTGATTCATTCCAAATTGTGTGAAGCACTTTAGAGAAGCATTCATATTTGGTTGTGTTGGATGATATAATGCTAGGCAGTGTACTGTGCAGAGAGATAGGATTTAAGAGGGAGGGAAAGTTCCTTCTGAGCGTCTTTGAATATTGAGTGTGCAGGCGGTGGGTAAGGACTGTTCATTGATTTTTTAAAAAATATTTTGTTTATTATGCACTCAGCTTGGGCCTTCCAAGGAAGCTGGTGGTAGCAACCTCTGAAATATGAAAAACAGATTTCTAAATTTAATGAAATCCACCATTTTAAGCCAACTAACCATTCTTTTAAAGTTCCCAATGTAAACAGCTGTAGCAGGCTCAAAATCAATTTGAGACCATCTGAGCTTCCAAACACCCAGCATGATATCTATTGTAGAATAATGGCTTCACCAACTTTCTAGATATTATGGCTCAGTTCAGACATGTTTGTATTTTGTTTATGTTAAGAAAGACAGAGGGCAAGGCTTAGGCACATAGAAGTGTTTTTTTAAAAAAATCAATAGACCTGGTTCTCATGTCTGGTTCTGCTGCTCTGAGCTAAGCCATGGCTTGGCTTATCCTGTCATCTGAAACCATGCTTCTGGTTTGGCTCTCACCAGAGGCTTGCCCAATGGTTTACAACTCAAGGCTTGGCTTAGAGCTTGTCCACCCTTCCACTTGTTCCACCACTTTCCCTCTGGAAAACTCACTGTTTACCATTGAATCGGAGCAAACATCACTGTTTTTCTGCTGATTGATGCTTGCTCCTGTTCAGTGGTAAACGGTGCATTTTCCCAGGGAAAGCTGTGGGACAAACAAAAAACTGCTTGGACCCATGCCTTAAAAAGCATGGGACAATCATCAAACTTCTTGGACCCATGTTTTTTGAGGCTTGGGCAAGTGGAAGTGGCTATAGATTTATCACAAGTTTTGTCTCCATTCCCCTTCTCCTACCTTTCCTCTCTTCCTCCTTCTGCTTCTTTTCAGGACCCTTTAAGGCCAAAGTTCTGGGGAAAACAAGCTGGAAAGGAACTACAACTCCAGGGATCCAAAAATTATTCTCCAATTCATGGTCTGAAGGACAGAAAACATGCTGTGGATCCTTTTTCTCACTCCCATTCTCTTCCTTCTTTCTTTCCTCCCACCTCATGCATACATCTTCCATTTCTGTTTCTTGCTTGTTATCACCTACCATCCAAACCAGAGACAGAAAACCATGATCTGAGCTAGATTTCTGATTCTGCTTTGGCTAGAAACTGCCAACCGTAGTGTGTTAATTGAAACATTATGAAAATCTCTGGTCACGTGACAGAAAGGGTGTGAGAAAGGAGAAAGCATGAGTCCATAATTTCATCACAGTCCTAAGGAACAGCAACATTTATTCCATCTAGCCCAAAATATGACTGAGTCAATGTTGTTGCTACTCTTCAGCAGGGATGTATTTAACTGCATCCTCCTTCCTCAAAGAGGACTTGGGAGAACAGCTCCCAGAGGGCAGTGGTTGAAAGGTGGAACATGTGTGACCTGCTGGCCAATTGGGAAGGAGCTTAAAGGGCTGGCTTTAGAAGCCTGCTCTTCTCCCGAGCTGTTCCTCTATCCTTTCTGCTGTCATTTCCAATCAACTTCAGCTGCATCCTTTTAATTTCTTTACCAGTAGTCATACCTAATTTGTGCCAACTTAGCTTACTGCATTTAATGAAGCAGGTGTTCTTAAAGTCTTCTGTAGTGAAATATAACATTAGCTTTCTTTGATTTTTTTATTTTAACATAAGGCAGGCCAAGCTTTGAGATTTGCCAAGGCAGCCCAGGTCCATGTGCCAGAATGTGAGGACCAACAGGTGTGTTTGTGTGTGTACGCAGTCTTGTGACTAAACACTTCCTGGACTTGTGGCAGATTCTGGTAAGAATCCTCCCCAGTTGTCCTCAAGATCTCAGAATTCATTGGATTCTTGCTAGTTTTCACCACAACCACAATATCTGTAGAAGTAAGTAGTCTGAGCAAAACAAGTGTGGCAAACATCAGCATTACCTTTAGGGTCCTCCAGGTCTCTTTATCTAATATCCTCTAGATTGTTTCTGCTGTTGCAGAAAAAAAGAAACCTATATCCATAATCTTGAGAAGCAGAGCCTAACAGGGAGATCTGGAATTACTTTTCTAAAAATCCCTTTGACTCTTGCGTATTTGCTGAGACCAAAAGGATGGGAAAGTGCTGACAGCGTCACTTCAAGAACCACTCATGGGAAATATATTTCCTAATCACCCGTATCTTAACAAGGAGACTGAGTTTGCCCTGCTCTTCAAGATGGCCTTTCCTGACGCATTAGATTCAGTTCTATTATGAAAGAAAGAAAGAAAGAAAGAAAGAAAGAAAGAAAGAAAGAAAGAAAGGCTCTTATATCAGTGGCTGATGATAATGCTCCTGGTAGCTCCCTCCCCCCTCTCTTGGTACTTTAAGTGTTCATCTCTCCAATTAAATATCTGGGGCAATAGTTTTCCCACTCAGTAGTTGCCAAGGGCCCGTTTGATGTAGAAAACATTTAATAGGGCCTTAGGTGTATTAAATATATCCCTCGTAGTTTGCGGATTTTGAAATGTAAAGAAGGAAAACGGTTTGGTCTTTTAGGCTTCCCTTGAAACGCTTACCAATGATTTTAGCTGGGCTGGGCTCTCTGAATTTGCCTCAAATTTCACTCTGCCTTCCTTTGCACACTTTGGACTGCAGAGGACTGGGGATCTGACAAGAACCACATCCATCCACTCCTTTCACACACAGAATATGAAAAAGCCATAGCAGAGGGCCACGACTCAGCAGTAGACTATCTGCTTTGCATGCAGAAGTTCCTAGGTTCAATCCACAGCTGGGAAAGACCTCTGGAGAGCCACTGGCAGTCAGTGTAGGTAATATTGAGCTGTATGGACCATTGTTGTGACTCAGTATACGGCAGTTTCCTATGTTGCTAATAAATCACATCACCCTTAACACAGTTGTGTCCCAAATGCAATTTCCATGCATTAGCCAGAATTTCTGAAATGGGTGTCTATGCACATTTGCACTCTGTATGGCTTGGTTTCCAGATTGTGTGGCAAGCCCATATGTACTTAGAGCTCAGATGCAATATGCACACAATATCTGTATAGGTGCTGCTAATGGAGGCCTCTCCCTCCGGTAACAGGACACTCATGAAGCATTTGACAACAGTCTTGTATCTCAGCAACTCATATCTGCTCATATGAGCACGCAAGCAGCAGAGTAAACGAAAGCTGGGCCGTGGAAGTATGTAGCATCGCTATTTATTGCTGTACGTCAAAGCAAAGCAAATCATAATAAAGAAAATAACAACAGTGTGAGGAGCAGCTCACACAAACAACCTGTCTGTCCAGGAGACAGAACAAAGAGACAGAAAACAAAAGCACATAGAACGGAAGTTCAGTGTCTGAGTTTCCGTTCCGACACTCCTATCAATATGGAATGTAAATAAGGATCACGTGATTCAGCAGTGAGAGAATGAAATTGCTAACACTGCTTTCAGCACTTCCAGCTGTAGCACAGAGGCCTGGAACAGGGCAGGAATAGTCTGGGGGATCCCCTTACACATGTTTACTATAGAAGTGGAAGTAGTGCCCGAATGTGGCTAAGATGTGTGGTAGATCTGTGATGAGAATCTCCCTCCTGCAGGAGGAGGGCTAACTTCTTTGTCTGTGCCATTTCCCGGGTTTATATCCACTCCCCTGTCCAGTTGTTGTTTTGTTCTGTGGGAGGATATACAGGTATTCAGACCCATACCATATGGTGCCTGTATGTCTTCTGCCACAATAAGAAACGCCAGGTTTTGGAGGCAATTTCAATTAGGGAACCACCAGGGCAGCTGCTTTAATCTAATACCCAATGAGGGATAGGGGAGAAATTCAATTTTGTTTGCATTTTAATGAGAAACAAGCTACCATATTTTTTCGCCTATAAGATGCCCCCATGTATAAGACACCCCAATTCTTGGGAACTCAAATTTAAGGAAATGGGGGGAGATGTATCCGTGTATGACGCCCCCTAATATTTGACATTATTTTAAAGGGGGGAAACCCTAGTCTTATACACGGGGAAACACAGTAATTCACATTTGCGTGTCGAGGTCCCCAAGACACCCCCCCATGAAAAACACAATTGACACTTAATTTTTGTTTAAGGTTTTTGGCATAATTTTGGCCACAACTTTATTCAAATACAGCAATGTGAGTGGTTGCTTAGGCATTGGTAGCACTAACTGCCCCCGCACGGGGACAGCTCTGACATTCGCACCCCCCACGAAGTCAGGAAGGGTAAGTCACCTGGGGAGAGAGACGGGACTGGGAACCATGCCTCACCTCTCCCCAGCATGCTCCCAGGGGCTTGCGTGGCCCTAGCCCCTTGCCAGGGGGTTTCGGACAAAAGCATGGGGGAGCCCCTGGGTTCCTTTAACAGTAAAACCCTTCAGCAGCAGCATTTTGGAGGGGCAGGCACAGCTGAATCCATACCCCTCCACCAGCAGCAGCATTTTGGGGGGCAGGCAAACCGAATCCATACCCCCCAGCAACCAATTCCAGACCAATGCCTAACCGCAAACCTTACAAGTTGTGACGATTTGCTACGCGGTAGGCGAAAACCAAGTTGCACACACTAATCAGCCAAATGGCAAAATTCCTACTGGGCCCCTGCCCCAAAGCAGACGACCCCATGACAGGCAATAGCAAGGTCAAGCAAACAGCCTAACATTAGGGAAGGGAGGGCGGGTGATCCAAAGCATGCAGTGAAAGAGGACGTCCGTTGCTGCGTGCCTTGTATTTAACAAATAGGGCTGTCAATCACTAATTGGCAACATCTAAATTTCCCCAGTAACAGCCCACCCCTGCTTACAGGATGGCCAAACCATTTGCCTAGTAACAGTGAGGTGTCTTGTCAGCCCCGCCCCCAACCTGTGCTCTCCATGAGGGAGAACACACTTTCTCAAACCAATAGATGAATCAAAGAAATTATCATTCAAAATTCACAGTTCTTCAACCAAGCAGTATTTACAAAAAATGCACCTATTAGTGAAAATGAGATCAAAATGCATTATGGTAGGGAGAAATTTCTTGCAAGCAAAATGTGTATAGTATCCAAAACAGAATACGAAAATGTTCATCTGGGAAATTTTGCAGTAAAAGGCTGATGGAGTTTCATGAGATTGCTGCAGAAATGTGGGGGGTTTAATATGGAGAACTAAGAGAAACTAAGAGAAACTCATGCTACCAGCATGAGTTTGACCAAACTGCGGGAGGCAGTGGAAGACGGGAGTGCCTGGTGTGCTCTGGTCCATGGGGTCACAAAGAGTCGGACACGACTAAACGACTCAACAACAAGAGAAACTGAAAGAGTAATGCATCTATATTCCTAACCCACCTCAGTTTTAAAAATAAAAAACTGACCTGCCCAAAACCTTGGAGATCCTTTTAATGGATCTTCTATATCTCATACTCTTTAAGTTGTTTCTTCATTGATGCTTCCACAATCTTGTATTTTTTCCACTGGTGCTAGACCTCATCCTCTCAATAATGAGCTAAAGCTTGCAATGGGAATAAGGAGGGATGGATATGCCCACACATTGTCTAGAACACATACATACACAACTAACTTTTCCTCACAGTTTGCTCAATTCCTTATACTTCTGGATTCCTATAGGACACTCTTATATGATGCTTTGGTGAAAATGGATTACCCTAGTAGCTGGGTAGGTGGTATATAGTTTATAATATGAACAGTAGCCCTAGTGATTTAAATTTATAGCTGATAGCTATCTTTTTTAGCTTAAATAAATTTGAGAAGGAAAAGTGGTATAATCCAGAAAAAGGCACAGTTTCATTTCCTAAAATAGCATTTATTGGCCTCAAAACAATACCAGGTGTTTTTCTTTTATATTATCTGATCTTATTAATTTGCAATGTTAGGAATTTCCAGAGGCTGAAACGTACCCATAAGCTTCTCACAGAACTGTAAACAAACTCTTCCCCTATCGTCTACTAATTCAGACCAGTACGATGAACTACACAGAACAGAGCAGTTACTGGGACTGCAGAAGCAGCACCACCACAAATGCTTAACCTGATCAGAAGTTTGGGAACAGGAATATGTGCTCAGAAAGGAAACTCAATTTGCTGGCACCAACAGACCAGTAAAGCTGACTGATGTGATCCAATTCCTCAGGCATAATATTCACATAATAAATAATACTTGAAGTCTCCAACTAACTTTATTTGGAGATGAAGGACTCTGTAAAACAAGAAAAACATCCAAATGGACAACGCTAAACAACAAATCAGTTCTACAGCTCTCTGCTAACGGTAGCACTCACGCAGAATTCATATCTCAAATTTAACAACTAGGAGATTGTCTCTTAGTACAGCAGTCCCCTTTTCCAATGCAATTGTTTTATTTATTGTTGCACCTTACGGCATTTCTTAGGCAGTCATGTTTTATGGCAAAATGCCTTATACCGACACAGTTAAGATGGAGCAGATTGGAATGCAGGTTTGTGGCACCAGAATTCAATTTATATACCTACTCCTTGCTGGTAATCAGCTGCTACATCATCGTGTCAGCGACACAAGAGTTTGAGCTAGACCCAAAGGATAAGTTGAAAGACATTTTAAGTTATTTATCTTGTGCCAGTATATGCTTCTGATTTAACTCCTTCCAGAGAGTTTTGTAATTCATAAATCCTTGGTTTACCACGTGCAGTCATCTGGGTTCTGCTGTGCTCAGAATACAAGTAGTAATGGCAAGCCATGTTTGCGATGCAACAGTAAACTGTGGCTTGCTGCAAACCCAAGTTCAGAGGGATGAAATTGAGGCAGGTGGAGGTTGTGCACAGTCCCAGGACTCCTCAGTGTTCCAGGAATAACCATTCTTGTATCATACTATACAACAGGTGTTTGGTTTCTTGCTTGGTCCAGTCTTATTAGTACTTTGTGCAGTTTGATAAATTACTTCTTGGGAATCATTTTAACTGTTTAGTGCTGCCTAACGTAAACAGGAATATATCTACTGCCCCACCAGGAATATATCTACTTTATTGTTTCAATTTCATTACCTCTCTGTTTTCTACTTAAATCAGGATATATAAAATGGGTTTATCAAGATAGATGTCCATTTTCTTTGAGCCCTGCTCCATCATGGAGGTCACAGAACAATGTGGTTGTGTTTCTTCATTCTCCTCCTCCTTCCCTCCCTTCCTCAATTTCTCATTCCTTCCTCCATTCCATTTGTTTTGCTTAGAGGGTTTCTAGGTAATCACCTCTGACAGACACAGTTTAAAAGTAGGGAGGAAATGGGTTTGACAGAACTCATAGTGTGTTGATTGATGGATGGCATTTATTGTACTTTTATTGTATGTTTATTTTCTATTAATAAACTGTTCAATGCTTTGGGGGACTCTGGGCCCAGAAGTGGTGCATATAAATAAACCATAACATAACATTGTGTTAGCTGTTATAACAAATGTGGTTACCTGGGCATCAGAATAAAAAATAAAGTTGCATCTAAATAATAAATGCAAATGCTTCCAGAGTTTGCGGTTTATTGCAAAAAATAAAAGCCATAATGTACCTGTTTGCAAAGCATTTTGTTGGTAAGGCACAACATCGGGTAACCAATGTTCACATCTTAGGTTTGAAGGTCCCATCGCTACTCCCAGTGGTAGGATCTGGGTCTGCTGCACTGATGATGCTGTAATGATGCAGTGTATGAGAGAGAAAAATAAGGGCATTCTGGATTATACGAGCTGCATAAAAGCAGCATGGGCACTGTAATTATTTGTCACCTAATACAAAATATCTCTAGACGACTTACAAACACAACTAAAATCAATCATCAAGCTTCAAATAATATAACACCTCCCAAAACATGGAGAAACAGCAATAACCATGATCATGGTAAGCCAAAATCCTGGGAAAGAGATACATCATTTATCAAAATATTAACCACAGTGTAGAACAGCAGTAAGAGTGGGATCAAAATGTAATAAAATGCATCCTACTGAATGTATGCCTAGAGGGGTGTTGTTAAAAGCACTGACCCTCTCCTGAGAGCTGTAAACTTTAAATATATCTCTAGATTACAGCCGCCCCAAACGCTGTATATTAAAATCTTCTGCATTTAAAAAATCTTATCCTCAGACATTGGAGGATCAATTTCTCCCTTTTTCTAGCAACTGCTACTAACTTGCTTTCGCTACTCTAATCTGCATCCTTCCTTTTCATTTTGCAGGGATGCACCAGTTCTTTGCTCAGGCACAACGAGTCCCATTTCATATTCATAAAAAAACAGATGCCTTTTTGCCCCTCTCTTTCCCAGATGATCAGAGCCTGAGCTCAGTCATGCAGATATTTGTTTTAGCTTCCCTGTTGTGTCATCTGATTTGATTCCCGAGAAGGGACAAATGCCTCATCCTATTGTGAGCTCTTCCTAAGCTTTATTTTCCTATAGACTTGCTCAGATACAGCAATTGCTTTGCGAACAATAGCCCATCAGATGATCAGCCAACAGCAGGAAGCAATTTGAATGGCATGGTGTAATGAAAAGTATATATACTCTAATCACAACATGAAAGCTGTGCTCTTCTTAGGGGTTTTTTTTTATGATGAGTTGCATCCTATGTTGAGATCCCAGCTGCAGATGAGCTGTCTAAAAGGACAAGCGGATATACAGATAAATTCGTGCCATCAGCAATTTTCTGCGGTGCTCAGATTTACTTTTTCTACTTCTGCAGTTTGTATTGCCCACATCTTTGTCAGCTCTATAATGAAATCAACACTTCCTTGGATGGGGGGGGGGGCAACAGATGTTTACTGAGCACATGGTAATGGACTTGAGATTTGCAGTGGGGGAATTGAACATTTATCTTTGTGATAATGAAGAGCAACCCTCCCCATTAGCATTTGTCACCTACCAAAGAGGATTCTGAGAAGCAGAGCAGAGGATGTAAGCTACAGTAATGGGGCAGCAGAGCAGGATGTGGTTTCTATGGTGTGAAATAAGAAGTAATCAGGAACGAAGTCCTTTTTTATTGGCCATAGTTTTATATCCTTTAGCAAACACTGGTCTCACTACTTGACACTTTTCTTTCATCATAAGTATGTAAGAGCCTTGTAGAATCAGACCAAAGGCCTTTCTGGGCCAGCATTTCTTCTCACAATGGCCCAACCTAAAGCCTATGAGAAGCCCACAAGCAGGATATGAGCCCAATAGCTCCTCTTCTCTTATGATCTCCAATAACTGGCCTTCAGAGGGAATATTGCTTGAAAAATGGAAGCTTCCTGCATTTTATAACAAATCTAGAATGAGCCAGTATGACTCCGGCCTAGAAAACTAGACAATCAGATAAACAATTAATAAAAGAATGGGACTGTGTTAAAGAGTATATGAAAAAACATTGCTCTGGAATAAACATATCGGTATGTAATGAATGAAGTTTGCAAGGTCAAGGGAATGAAGAAATGGTTATAAAAGGTATAAAGCTAGGTCAGTGGTTCGAATCCCTGCAACAGGGTGAGCTCCCGTTGCTCGGTCCCAGCTCCTGCTCACCTAGCAGTTCTAAAGCATATCAAGTGCAAGTAGATAAATAGGTACCACTCTGGCAGGAAGGTAAACGGCATTTCCATGCGCTGCTCTGGTTCGCCAGAAGCGACTTAGTCATGCTGGCCACATGACCCGGAAGCTGTCTGTGGACAAACGCCAGCTCCCTCAGCCTATAGAGCAAGATGAGCGCCGCAACCCCAGAGTCATTCGCGATTGGACCTAATGGTCAGGGGTACCTTTACCTTTACCTTTAACATATATATACATATATATAACACAACAATTAAGATAAAATGAAAAGTTGCAGTCTCAAAAGGATGGAAGGGAGTCAAAGTGTATGTTTGTTTAAGTTTTTGTGGTTGTTTTTCTTTTTTTCTTTCCTTGATTTTTTTTATTAATGTATTATTTTGATTATATTTTATGTTGTAATTTTTGAAAATAAAGTAAAGTAAAAGAAAAGAAGAAAAAGAAAAGAAAACTAGACTTGGATGCAATAACTCGCGACAGATAAAAGGAAGTTCAGGACAGTACATAGTTAAACTATGGGACTTGATCCCACAGGCAGGGATGGACATCAACTTGGATGGCTTTGAAAGAAGATTTGACCAATTCGTGGACGATATGATTATCAGTAGCTACAAGACATAGTGGCTCGGCTCTGCTTCCATGCTTGAAGGCAGTATCATTCTGAATGCTAGTTAATAAAAACTGGAGGAGGTGAGAGTGTCCGTGTGCTCAGGTCCTGCTTGCAGGCTTCCCACAGGAATCTGGCTGTCCACAGTGAGAAGAGGATGCTGGACTAGATGGGCCATTGGCCTGATCCAGCAGACTTTTCTTACGATTTTACCCCAAGTTTCAATTTTTCGCTATGCTTATAAAGCGCACTGGGTGACTCACCATCTCTCAACTTAGATGTCTTCACACAATGAAACATCACTCCTGGAGAAATGGTAGTAGGACACCAAACTTAGGAACTATATAATTCATAGGAATCTGCAGTATATTCTAGATTCCTTAAGTTATCATGTTCAATAAGTGTACACTGCATCCCAGATCACAGGCATATAAAAGCAAAGCAACAGCAACTTAGTTGGAATCCTGAATTACAAGCTATAGATATGATTGCCTTGTCAGGTTTCAAGGGTTGCCTTGTTGCTTGGGAAGGACAAATCAGTCAGTTTTGGTATCTCTCAGCTGCTCCTTTACCAACTTCCTTTATTATATTTCTGCTTTAGATGCGTTAGTTTCTTCTTTAAAAGTCTTCATGAAAATTCATCAGTATTTTTGTGTGCATTTCTCTCAATATACACATTTCCATATGCAATTTTGTCAAATAAACAGTTTCAGATCCCCCAAGTGTCCCTATATTCCAGGGATGTCCCTGATTTAGAGAAACCATCTTGGTTTCTGATTTGATTCTGGAAAGTCCCACTTTTCCTTAGGACATCTGTAATTTCATTGGAGAAATGTTGGAGGGAATGGAGTTATCCAATTCCTGAGGTGTCTGAAGGCAATCCTGCATATGGAAGGGTTTTTTTAAAAAATGTTTAATGCTTTATTATGTTTTTATATATGTTAGAAGCTGTCCAGAGTGGCTGGGGCAACCCAGGAAGATGTGTGGGGTATAAATAGTAAAATTATCATTATGGAATGGGTCATACGCTATTTTCATCGGAAAATGTTGGAGTTTGTGCAGTTTTTGGAAAGTGAATTAAATGCATTTTGTATGCTATTTTCACTGATATTTGCATTTTTATCCACACATGCCCCAATAGATAGATTTTGTACACACTTTTAGGCTGGTGAACATTGCACAATTTGGATAAGTGTGAATTCTGAAGGATAACTGTGTTTCAGTTTGTGTATTGCTTGGGGAACTGCCAATTAGATAGGTTCACATTAAAACCTTACTGACCTCAATTTCTCCCTCATCCTCTACTTCCTGCCATTACTTGGGCAAGATGCCCTTCCAGTCTTTTTGAGCCTTAAACACTTTCCAGAGCCCACTTATGCTGCTGTGTGTGCTTGACAAGCCAGCTGTAAGGCAGAGAGTACTTGTGCCAGTGGAGCATTTTCTTAAGGCTGATGAGTTTATCCACATAATTACAGTGATTGTGGGGAACTACAATTATGAACTGGAAATCATGGCCCACTGGTAGCACACAGAACCTCCACCTGAAAATCTGGCCTGGGAAGGTAATGGTCCATGAAATGAGTAAGTTGTGCCTTTTAGTGAAGAAGTGAATTTAGGTTCAGAATACAATGGGACAGATAACCAAATTGTGTATCCCGTGACTGGCATATTTCTTTAGAGTAAACATGTATCTGCCTGTTTGTACGAATATTGGAAAAATGGTTTAAAGAAAATCAGGACTGAACTGTTCCTTTTTATAAAACCCAAATTACTTCTTTCTTTGCTGAAGATAAGTCTCAGTGTATAATTGCAAAAATATGGAAATAGGATTCTTGTTTTGTTAATGCATCTTCCATAGAGATTCACAGAGGCATATACAAACCTGATTGTATATGGTGACAATTAATCCAAACCATATTTAACTTATATATGAAAAACAAGGACAATTAAAACTTGGATTCAGCTGCACAGCCATGAATTATTCTGATCAGGAATGGAAACTGCTTTTTTATTCAGAAGGCTAAATAAAATACCACCCTATATATCAGCTGAATTTCATTACAACTACAATTTTATTGCTGCACTTCAAGAAAGAGATTTAATCCCTTGCTTGGATATGCATTGCTCTTTAGGACAAACAAATAAAAATGAAATACAAAAAGAACCTTCGGCAGTATTCATACTGAAATATGCACTTGCTAGGTAATTGCACTAATTGTGACAAGACGTATGTAGTGGTGTGTTAAGGGTGTGAAATGGGAGTTGGAGAACCCAGAAGCAAAGGTTCTTCTTACTGCTGATCCTATACAATGGCTTAGGACAGTATGCTTCAATAAGACAATTTCATACCATGCTAACTGAAAGCTACTTGCTTCCCCCCCACCCTTTTCTTAGAAACCTTAAGTTGTGGACTTGCAGTATTACACCCATCTTTGCTATCCAGAACAATGATTCTGAATCCTGTGCAATAGGCTAAGCACATCTGCATACAGTATGTCCTTTGACCATTTCTGGTCTTTGCCCTGGGCAGCAACCATGGGGTATGTTTACTCAGAAGCAGAGGAGGAAATGCATGGGCTGCATAGTCCAGATGCCACAATGTGGAATGAAGGAAGCTCTCCAAAGTGCAGAGGCCAATAATGTCACCGACATCACTAGACAGGCTGAAGACTTTCCATGTGTTGTGTTACAGCACCTGCAACATTCAGTCACAGCCTTCATCTCTGTCCTCTGCCATTAGCAACACCTCCTTCGTATTGACAGAAGTACTTCACCCGGGGAGAGCAGAGCTCCAGCAATAGCCTCCTGGTATCTGGTACTAGAAGGGCACAAAGAGAAGGGGATGACAGAGGACAAGATGGTTGGACAGTGTTCTCGAAGCTACCAACATGAGTTTGACCAAACTGCGGGAGGCAGTGGAAGACAGGAGTACCTGGCATGCTCTGGTCCATGGTGTCACAAAGAGTTGGACACGACTAAATGACTAAACAACAAGCTGGTAATCATTTTGGTTTTCTGGGTCCAAGGCAAGTTTCTCCGGGAGCAGTCATACAACCACCTCCTCTAAGGCAGCTGGGACTGGTCCCTCTTGAATGGAAACCTTCACAACTTCCTTGACACAGCTGATAAGTTCCTCCCCCACTTGGTGTAATGATCCAAGAGGGGCAGGGAAGCCTATGGTGAGCTACAGATGTTCAAACCTCTTTTCAACATCCCCAAGCATTCACAACTGGAATTCAGTAACCTGTAGTGCCTGGACCGTATGCAAACTGACCATAGATCTACATAAATCTGTTCAAGATCAGATTATATGTGACATTGTGTAAGCAATTTAACACCGCTTCATATTCTGTGATTAGAGATAAAGTATTTCCTCATAGGCTGCCCCTTGAGTACCTGAGCAGTCGTAATATCTGTAAACCAATTTGTCGACCAGTACTGTAGAAAATTAAATCTCAAGGGATGAATAATTCAGCTGTTATTATTGATAATGTCTGCCACAAACTAATCATGTGAACATTTGTAAGATACATACACACATGGTCTGATGTTAATCTAGTAAAGACTTATCTCTCTCCACTCAGTTTCCTAGTATAAGGGATCACAGATGACATGCCACTGTTGACACCCTATGTTCCTGACATTGGCCAGATATAGCCAATGAGAGAGCCAGTGTGGTATAGAGGTTAGAGAATTGAACTTGGGCATGAGATATCAAGGTTCAAATCCCCAGCTGGCCATGGAGCTCACTGGGTGACCATCACTGTCTCTCAACCTAACCTTGCTCACAGGGGAGGGGGAGAGCCATACCATACTTTTAGCTCTTTGGAGGAAAATTGGTACAGAAATGAAGTGGCGTATTTTTCGCTCTATAAGACGCACCAGACCATAAGACGCACCTAGTTTTTGGAGGAGGAAAACAAGGAAAAAATATTCTGAATCTCAGAAGCCAGAACAACAAGAGGGATCGCTGCACAGCGATCCCTCTTGCTGTTCTGGCTTCTGGGATAGCTGCGCAGCCTGCATTCGCTCCATAAGACGCACACACATTTCCCCTTACTTTTTAGGAGGGAAAAAGTGAGTCTTATAGAGCAAAAAATACAGTAAATAATATTTTAAATGAGCTTACATCACAAACAGCGAGTGTACAAAAAGCATGGCCCACACTCCCAGACTCACACACACTTCTTTGTCTTAAGTAAAATTATATTTATGGAGTGAAACACACAATAGTCAGAAATGCTTAAGAAAATATTGGGGGGGGGGCAGTGAATGTGTCTGCATTCCATAAACTTCTGCTCCCTGGTGGTTTGCATGTTATCACACTGCTATCTAAAAATATATCTCCACTTCTGAAGCTTCAGACTTCATCCAAGTAGAATAATCCAATCAACATTTGAACAGAATTTCCAGGAACTTACCAGTTTCCAAGTTCAGCATTCTTTCTCTCTCCTGGTCAACTTTCATTTCACAAATACATTGCCAATTGCTTCCCTTAAGACCAAGGTTGGAATGAATTGTAATTATATGTCAAAATGATCGTTTCCCTTTATTTGTGATTCAAATATTAACTGCTATATAGAAAAGGAGAATAAGGAGCTAGTCGCTTTTTTATATGATTAATGATCTCCCATATCTGACTTCCAAGTGAGCATATAAAATGATGCATATTGTTTATACAGTTTCACATCTTTAAAATGGACTTACTCATGACAAGGCAATTGCCTACTGATATTTAAGCACTTCCTCATTACAGTACCCTTTAGATTGTCCCATCAATTTCAATATATCAGCATTGCACATTACTTGAGGTGCACTTGTCCAACATATAAAATAAATGATCCACAATGTGTAGGGGTTCTAAGAAGTGCAGATGAAGGCACAGTTCAGAATATGAATAAAACAGAAATGATGACTCCCACAATTCATGCAAAAAAGGACCCTCTGTTCAAGTCAATAAATCTAATGAAAAGAAATAAGAATTCTCATGGAGTAAACAAAACAAAAAAATTCCTTGCAAAAGACTTGCTTTCCAGTATTCTTTCAGGGGAGATCCATTCATTATGTCTAACATCTGTCATACTATAGAAATTGAATTTAAAATATTTGATTAAAATGTAAGCCGCCACTCTCATTAGACCTTCATTCTGATTGCCAATAACGTTTTCTTGCAAATAATGTTCTATGTCGAGTTTACTGCTGCTGGATTTCTAGTTACCGTATTTTTTGCTCTATAAGACTCACTTTTTCCCTCCTAAAAAATTAAGGGGAAATGTGTGTGTCTTATGGAGCGAATGGAGGCTGCGCAGCTATCCCAGAAGCCAGAACAGCAAGAGGGATTGCTGCTTTCACTGCGCAGTGATCCCTCTTGCTATTCTGGCGTCTGAGATTCAGAATATTTTTTTCTTGTTTTCCTCCTCCAAAAACTAGGTGTGTCTTGTGGTCTGGTGCATCTTATAGAGCGAAAAATACAGTACATTTTGAAATTTGAAGGTGAAGGGAATATTTCTCTCTCGGGGAGATTCTGAGGAGGACTGTATTTGAGAAGGATAAATGATTATTCATATTGAATCAATGTTTTCCATGTGCTAGGTCTAAATGACAGCACTAAAAGAAAAAGAATACAAAAGGATGTAACTAAAGACAACACAGGAACCTTATTAGCCATTTTTATTTATTTATTTACAAGTTTTCTTACCAACTTTTCACCATAAGGTCCCAGAGTGGGTTACAACAATACAAAATACAACTGTTAATATGCACTTCTGCAGCTGGTGAACCTACCAAGAGAGTGCCCTCTGTGGATCTTAACAGTTGAAATGATTGGAGGGGATGTCTTTCAGATACAGTGGTACCTTGGTTCTAAAATGCCTTGGTACTCAAACAGCTTGGAACCCAACCACTGCAAACCCGGAAGTAAGTGTTCCAGTTTGCGAACTATTTTCGGAAGCTGAACATGCTCTGTTTTGAGTGTTACGCTTCCAGTTTGAGTGCCAGGCTTCTGTTTTGAGTGTTATGCTGAGATCTGTTTGGTTTTGCTATTTATTTTGCATTTTTGTTTTTGCAGCTCTTTTGTTTTGTTTTTGTGACTGTGTGGAACCCAGTTCAGCTACTGATTGATTGTGTGACTGCAGTACATTGTTTATTGATTTCATTTTATGGATCAATGGTCTTGTTAGATAGTAAAATTCATGTTAAATGGCTTCTTTTAGGTGTTGTTTTTAAAAGTCTGGAACAGATTTATCCATTTTGCATTACTTTCTATGGGAAAGCGCACCTTGGTTTTGGAATGTTTTGGTTTTGGAACAGGATATGACTTTACTAGGTTTAGAATTTTGTCTGTGGCTTTAATGTTTTCGTTTGTTATTTTTCTGCATTTTATTGCTTGCTTGTGAATGCTGCCTTGGCAACAAGATAATAAAGATGTAATAAATAAGAAGCTATGAATTCTGTATCTGCAAAAAGGTTGCTTTAAATGTTGCTCCTCTGAGAAGTAGTAGGCTATTCTTGAGAGAGAGGGAAAGAGAGAGGGAAGAGGGAGGGAGAGGGACAGTGAGAGAGAGAAGTTTCTAAAAGCTGGACAAAGATGGCGATACTGTGGGTGGGAAAGCAGACAGCTAACATCACAATATATTTCATACAAATGAATGAGATTCAGTTTCACAATGCAACATTTTCATGGCCATACCAAGATTACTGTACCGCATTCAGAATATTGAAGTACCCAACTTATATTGAATTTGTGTAAGTTTACTAATTTAGAATCATAAGGGAGTCCTCCAGTTAAATGATTTCTCTTGCTTCTGCTTTCACTTCAGCTATTTTGGTTGACCTGGTCCTCATTAATAGGACAGTGAAAATAATAAAGCCTTGATTCACCATTCCACTCTCTTTTCATTACCACTACAATAAAGTTATTATCTGGGGAAACGAATAGGAAAAGAAGGAAAAGGAGGGAAAAAAGGTCTGGCAACACAATTAGTGTTAAGTGGCTATGATTTAATTAGTCCCTAATTGATTTCTAGGCAGTAATAAATGGACTTTTATTAAAAGGTGACACAGATGTCAATTTAAAAACAACTTATAACAATCTCTGCCAAAAAAAGAGGAACACTGGACAAATCAATTAACCTCTGGAAGCCCCTTCCTAGAATCTGAGCAGTTCAGCCAAAGGGTAGCCAGTGACCCTCTGCCTGATGACGTTGGGACAGCTTAAGGAAACATTGCCGGGGGTGCCAGAATCACAACTACAAAAATCAACTGCACAACTACAAAACTTAGTGTGTTGAAATATGACATTTCACAATTTGGGCACTATTGTTCTCATGGCAGAAGTCCCACAGGGCTAAATGGCACTTACTTCCTTGTAAGTGTGCATAGGACTACACTGTTAGTCTCCTGTAATGTAGGATCATTCATTATGAAAAACATAAAGACTTGAGGCCACTTATAGAAGTTTTACTATTTCAATTAACATCCCCTAATTAGTTTAGTTGGCACAAGCGCTTCAGTTATCATTAGCTGCTGTTCCGACATCTTTCCTTAATATCGTCTATTATGGTCATACTCTCTTGGTTTTAGTAATGCCAGACTAGTCTCTGAAAGCGTTTAAGCACTAGATACAAAGATTTACTTCTGCATTTCAAGTATGATATAGTCTAATGAATTCCTGTGCTTTAGCTAATCGATATGCTTTCAATATGATCTAATTTCATGCTGGATTGCCATGCGGAAATTGTAATGACAATTTACAAAGAGTAAAATGTTATCTGGCAGCAGAAGATAAGGGGACAGCCCTGCGGCCTTGAGAACTTTTGCAAAAAGTGACATCACTGTAAGGCTTCCTGCCAAGAAATAGCAAGAGGAAGTGGAGTTTGGAGAAGGTTACTATCAGGCAAAATTAAATTACTCAGCACTTGGCTGTTAGTCATGTGATGCCTGCCATTTTGAATAGCAATGGAATTCTATCTGTTCTTGAGTCCTCACAACTCTTGTCAGTAGCCCTGTTCAGCCCTTTTCAGGTGACAAAGGGGATTCGCTAAACATCTGAAGGAGGGGGGTGTTTCACCCTAAAATATAGATATATACCCTAAGATATAGATATCTATAACCTCTAAGCAGTTTACAAAAAGTCACACATTTAAAACAGTAAAAAATGGGTATATAAAAATACTCAAAAGGTAATTAAAACCAACAGTAAGCTTAAAAAAGAGATAAAAACACACGTCCAGTTCTACATGAATGGATAGGTTGGCCTAAAAAAATAAAATGTTTTAAGCAGGCACCAAAAAGAGGACAGCAAAGGTGGTATGACAGCCAATTCCTCTTCCCAGGGAACTCTGGGAAGTAGTGCTTCTCTTGCACACAAGGTTTTTGTTTTGTTTTGTTTTGTTTTGTTTTGCAGCATCTACACATCATTGGTATCAAAATGTCAGTCTCTATCCCACCCCAAATTAATCTGAATCTAGCCTTTCCATGGAAAATCTAGTATGTTGTTTTAAGAAACTGTTGCCAATTACCCATTTGCAACAATAAACCCCTTATTTCCCATGAAGTGACATTCTTTGAACATCCTGGGTCATTGTCAAATGATATTGCCTGGACATCATTCACAATGATACAAAAAAACCACTATTGTTCAGTGTCAGACTTCTCACAGTTTCATAACAGTGTCCCTAGTACACACTACAGTGTTTAAGCTTATTTCAGAGACAGCTGTAAAGAATTGTAAAGTTGCAAGATAATATTGTATGTTGTTCCAAAAATACCAGAGTTTCATACAAAGCGGGGGAAAGACCTTAAATCCTCTTAAAATGCAAAGAGCAGCAGGCTGCAAATTCCAGAGATAAACAACAGATGTACTTGGTTCCCGGCACTACCCCCCCCCAAAAAAATATTTTTCTTTCTTTTTTTACAAAACAGATTCTGAAGATTGAGAGAGAAGCAATTTCTCATTCACAAAGGATGCCCAATTGACAGCAAACATGTGGTTCCAGATTCATAAATTTCTTTTTTATGCTCTTGGATATCAGAGCAGAAAGAAGGTGATGCAGTGAAAATAGTGAAAGCAGGTGTGTAACTAGAAACAGGGTCAGAAGGAGGGTGACAATTTTAAATGAGAAATGCTTCCCTGCAACCAAATCAACTAGGTAAAACAAAAAGAGTGTGGTGTGTGTGTGTGTGTGTGTGTGTGTGTGTGTGTGTAATGTGTAGATTGTTAAAATAGTATCCATTATCTGCATTATCTTAGAGAAACTTCAAAATGCGTATATTAGGCAAATCACATGCAAACATGTATGCATTGGGGAAGTATTAAAATTTGTTAGCATTGTTTTTTGCACAAGGCTTTTCTTACAATGATCACAAACTGTTGTGTGCCCAGCCACAGAGCTCCCTGCCCTGGCATGACCAATCTAGCAAGGGGGTAAAATAATTGGACATGACAACAGCCTAGGATTCAAATTGGCCACAACTTTATTGATTTCAGATATAGGAAGCCTTGGCATAAACACTGGGCATGTATCCCTCTCAGTCCCCAGTTATCAAGGAGGACTGATCCATGACAGGGTCTATTTGGGGGTGGAACCATCACAAAATGCAGGTTTACACAGATGGCCCCCAAACACTGAGGGAAGCTCCATGGCCCACTAGCCCTATGCAACTGGCTCTTTGAACAGAGACTTCCCTCCAGACCGCTCTAATGGGGTACCCTGTTATCGTCAGCGCAGAGAGAGGGGGTGGGTGAGTCACCACTTCACCGCACCCTGATCGGATGATGAAAGTCTATAGGATTCCACCCAAGGCCTAAACTGCCAAAGTTGTGACTAGTGCTTTGGGGAAGGCGAAACCTGTAGCGCTTGGGAAATTCCTTCCCGGCCCCGAATACGGCAACCATCCAAAGACCACAGCAAAGCCAAGGTTGTAATCTTAGACATGCTTTTTGGAAGAAGCCTCCACGCTGAGCTCAGTGAGACTTACCTCTGAGCAAGGGCTGTAAGATTGTTGTAAACACTCAGTTGTAAACTACGTGTGTGTGTGTGTGTGTGTGTGTGTGTAAAGGTTGAATTTCTGAGTTGACAGAATAGACACAATACCAACTAGATAGAGGGTTACTGTAAATATACAGACTAAATTCTAATCTAATTTTTGCACTGACACATACAGTATACGTGTGCGTTGACACCCACAATGCAAAAGAAGAGTTTGGATTTGATATCCCGCCTTTCACTCCCTTTAAGGAGTCTCAAAGCGGCTAACATTCTCCTTTCCCTTCCTCCCCCACAACAAACACTCTGTGAGGTGAGTGGGGCTGAGAGACTTCAAAGAAGTGTGACTGGCCCAAGGTCACCCAGCAGCTGCACGTGGAGGAGTGGAGACGCGAACCCGGTTCCCCAGATTACGAGACTACCGCTCTTAACCACTACACCACACTGGCTGTGATAATATGATTTTTTAAAGGATTTCAACTGAATATTGTTTTGGCTTAAAAGTTTTATCTGTACTTCCTACTGCTTTTCTGCTTCCCTGACCTGTGCCCATACGTTTCCATTTCAAACACAATTTAGACTTTTAAGAGAACTGGCAATTCCACAGCTTAATTAGTGGGTCAAAGAGTTTGAGGCTCCTCCATTCAAAACAAAACTTTACACTGGTTAATTAAAATGGCTATTCATTTTAACTATTGAAAAGATAACCTTGGACAAGAGGCCATTTGGTTAAAGGCCTTGGAGGCCATTCAAGGAAGGTTTGCCAACACAAAATATACTGCAGTCCTTGAAACTCACTCTTAGCTTGTAAGACATTCTAGGAACAAGTCCCATTGAGCTTGGTTACTTACCTCTGAGTAGATATGCATAGCACTGCACCACAGTACACGTCACTAAACAAGATTTAGACCCCTTCCTCTTTTCCTTATATTTCTCCTGCAGTGCAAAGATGGTCTCAGTGGTGTCGCTTCCTGGTGCTAAAGCAATTTGGCTCGAAAAAAACTGTCATTTCCTGTCCCTGATATTCTTCCTTGGCATTTTTAATAGGCGGTTCGTTACACTGACACACTATGTTTTCCTGCTCTTTAAATAGCTGAACTATGCATCTGGTGTGTTGTCCTCCTTTAGGATTGGTTTGTCTGACAGCAGCTAGTCTTATGCCCTTCAGCATCTCCACAGGAATTCCTTCTGGCTCCAATAAGTTCCCTTGTTTTCTTCTCCTAAGCACCGTTTTTATCTCGGCTCTTATAATCACCTTCAAACACTTCTTGGTTAGGAGCCAACCCTTCTCTCTTTCTCCCTCTTTCTCATTTTCTACAGTGTAGAGGTTATAAAAGTACCATTGCCATCTAGCTTCCAATCAACAACTGCCTTTGGGCTCTCATCCTTAATGAAGTATACTCCAGGGTAGTTTTCTATTTTGTTAGCTAGTATGTTTTGGGTTTTCTCTCTCTCTGGCATTTCCAGCGCCTTCAAAACGTTCTTTATTTATTAAGCTGCTACTTCTGTAACTTGACGCGCCTTTTGTTTTTACCCTCCGGATGATCTTCCCCTGCGTTCTTTTATTTCCCAACAAAGCAAAACAACACTTTCCCACAATTTTCAGAGTCCTCACATTAACCTGGATATATTTTCCTGAGTTTGTCTCCTCCCCTATGTTATGATTCCTTTCAAAACGTCTTCTTTAGGATTATGAGATGTACACGCCACCTCCAAATTCCACCTCTACCACTTACCGGTAATTCTCCATGTTTCAGTTAGAATCTCTGACTTCCTCTTTTTCTTGCCAGCCTATTAGTAACTGGTAATAAATTATCATTACTTACTGGTATTTCATTTTCGAATAACTTTATTTGAGGCATTTCAAAGTGATTAAGCGCTCGCCCATACTTCCGCTTGCCCTGTGCCTAGAAAGCATGAGCCCGAGCAGTTTGGCCTTTGTCCTGCCACTGTCCCCTAGAAAACCCACTTGTTAGTGCTAAATTGAAACAAATGGTAATCCATGGAAAACCCAATTGTCACTTGCTCCAATTCAGTGCTAAACCATGAGTTTCCTAGGTGAAAGTGGTAGGGCAAATGGAAGTGTGGATGACCCCAACAACACCCACACACCCACACCCACACTCCTGCATAAATATACTCCTTGTTCAATCTGTCATTCCTCCCCTCCACTAGTGCATTGCTTGAGTGGAAAGGTATTTAGTCCAACCATCTCTATTGAACACATTTATTTTTAGCTGTCTAAAACATAAAAGTGGATTTTTCAGAACAGAGTCTGCAGGGATCTAATAATGTACTGTTTTCCATTCTGCCCTGTATTTGTCACATGAGCACTATTTCCATTCTGCTGAAGTTTGCCTTCTGCCAAAAGCTATGTTATACATCTCTCTGTCCACTGTGGTGAAATTACATAGCTTAATGAAAATCACGGGACAAGTAAGAGAACATCAGCAATTTCTGTTTCTGTTTTCTTCTTAATTTCCTTCAAGAGTGTAAATCACCCCATAGGTGAGCTAATCGCAGGTGCAAGGGCAGCCAAGCTAGTTGCTATGGTAATGACCCAGTGCCCTGACTATATCTGTGATTAAAAGATGTCAGCTCAGTGGTGTCAGTTTGTTGTCTGCAGTTAGTCTGTCTCTCATTCAGTGGTATTGAATTGCTGAACTTATTTAGATGTCATGGACAGATTGGATGCAGAGGAATGGTGGGACAAACCAGCCAGGGAACCACCAAGAGAAGAAAGCTCAGAGCCTAGGGAGTGGTGGTGGGACAACGATGAATGGGCAGAAAAGAGAGAAGTCTGAGAAGAGGGGCTGTCAGAAGCTGAAGGGGTAACAGGGCTTAGTGAGCTGGGGGAGTCTATGGTGGAAAGAAGTCCAGAATCCGAGACAGAAGCTGAGGCGAGAGAGTAGGAAGACGGAGGCCAAGAGGCAGAGATGAGTCAGGCTTGTATCCCACAACTCTTGCCTCCCAGAACCAGAAGAGGCATGAAAAAGGGCAGATGAGAGGTTGGCTGCCCACAGATACAGTCCCTGTTTGCTTGGGGAAGGCCCTGGAGAAGAGGCGACTTAGACGGCTGTGAGGAGGTGGGCACTTACAGTCTCTGCAACTGATCTTCATGCAGTATGACCACCTTGAATGAGCTGCTGTGCTCACTAGGCCTGACATTCAGCCAAGTAAGTGGAAGTTGTGTTTTTGCTAATAAAGAGTTAACTCCAGCTTTGAACTATGTGATTACTGACCAGCCCGCTCCTGTAACATTAGAGTAATGGAGATACTTTGTAATTGCATGTTTCTGAATACCATCATACCTTGGAAGCTGAATGAAAACCGTTCTGGAAGTCCGTTCAACTTCCAAAATGTTCAGAAACCAAGGTGTGGCTTCCAGTTGACTGCAGGAAGCCCCTGCAGCCAATCGGAAGCAGTGGAAGCCACACCGGATGTTTGGCTTCCAAAGAACGTTCGCAAACGTTCGCAAACACACACTTCCAGATTTGTGGTGCTCGGGAGCCAAAACAACTGTATATCTGTGTCTGCAAAAGTCTACAAGCTGTATTTATCTATATCCAGAATTGTTTTACTGAGCCTTACCTTCCGCAACAGCAAGCTAGCTGAACCTTTCTCTGCTTCTGTTTGGTGACTGGTCCTGGGAGAATCTTCCACTGTGTGAGTATCTCACTTGAGATTCCCAACAATTCCTAACAGTCTGGCGCAAACCTGTTCTCCTTTTGCCTCAGTGACTTCTCAAGGCTGTGTGAAGTCTGACTGCCATGTCCTCTCTTTTCTTTTCTTTTCTTTTCTTTTCTTTTCTAAAAAAGGATATTCATTGTGCATCATGGCCTGGAAGAATGCTCTTAAACTATTGCTGCCATTCTCCTCCCTGATACATACCCCCCTGTTTTCGTTTAATAAAAATTCTGCTGCAAAATTGAAAATAAAGCTCTACTTAATTGTGCATTGCAGCAGTTTAGCCTGGGTTTTTTATCCATCCCATAATTTTCTATATTTCATGCATCCATTTTTGACAGTGACTGGCTTAACTTTATTCAAAAGAATGAGCAAAAACCAATATTCTTTGAGACTTGAGTGAAATGCACATCTGGTCATGAGAAGCCAACCTTGCTATATCACAGCAAGCCAAGACAATGATCACATTAAGTCCACCCACCTCTCTACATACATAAAGCTCTTTCCAAATTCAGCTTGTGGTCTCAAGGACTGCGGGAAGGAAGATGCACACTTGCTAAAAGGATTTCATTTTGAACCATCTTCTATGATGCTGAAGCCGCAGATGCCACGGAAGTGTATGAATAATATCAGGCCACATTCTTCCAAAGCTATATTTACTGCGGTCCCTGGTGTTATGACAAGTCCTGGTTTCTGACTGTGACAGAAATGAGTATTTCTGCCTGGCTTTGTGGAAGTGGCAGAATTCCAGGTGGAAGAGAGCCCAGGTGGGTGGCTACAGTCTGCAGACGCAATGACTAAGCCATAGAGGCCAGGGAATGGTAGCAAAAACTGAGAAATTGCTAAGGCAACCAGTGAGCTGACTACTCAATTACTGAATCCCTTTAGAAAGTAAGAAAAAGGCCAAGCCAGTTCTTCCAGACTATGGTGCTTGATTTTTGAAGCATAGAGTTCTTTTATCCTTACAACAAACCCTGTGATTGTGTTTAATGACCTCCTTTCCTCTCTTTTTCATTCATCTTTCTCGAGTTCTCCAAATTCAGGGAACATATACAGTGAAAAGGAGTTTCTAAGTTCTTATTACCCAAAGACATTGTGACCCAGTAGCACTCAGTGGCACTCAGTGTGATGCAGCAGAGCCATCCTCACAACATGGGTGTTTCTGCAGCTTTCCTGGATGTGGGTGGGGTAGGGCAGTGCGGTGGCAATAGCACCCTCCCCATCCCTTCCATGTAAGCCACAGTGACACTGACACTGCGAGGGCAGCCTGGTGGCTCTGTCTCACCACACCTGCCACTCCTGGCATCACCTCTGTTGTCCGGTGCTCTGGAATCTTATGAAAGCCTTCTAATTGTGTTTTCAAAGCTCTCTCGCACAATATAGTTGTTCTGGACTATCCAGCAGTTTGGGAAATGTTAATTGTGAATCAAAGCACTGTACATATGCGAGGGATTCTCCTACATCCCACGATCATAGCAGTAAAAAACTGGCACAGCATTGAAATAACACCAGTTTTATTGTGCTGGGGAAATATCTTCAGAATCCAAAATTTTTTGCCGATCAGTAGAAGAGATATCATTAATAAAGACATTTCTACATTATATGTTTGCTTGGATTCCTTAGCTGTGTGTCTGTTGTATGTGCGTCAAAAATTGCGGCAAGGGAAGAAATTGGGATTAATAAACTGGATCTACTTAAACATTTGCTTTCCCCCAGCTCTTTGAAGTTAAGATGCTTCCCTCCTTAGTGAAATGATTGATTAAAGGGTGTCTAGTTATTTGGGCATTATTCACTTTGCAAGCAGCATGTAGTATTTTACTTGGAAGCTATGAGAATATAATCTGATTTTCCAGCCCATGAGACAGAGCCACTTAAAATAGGATCCTCCAATCATCTTATTTAAAGGCTTGATTGAACTGGCCGAGAGGTTTTTCTTGGGCTTGAAGTTCGACTGGGCCTGCAAACAGATTGAGCAGGAGGCCAAAGTGGTGAACCATCCAGTGAGAAAGGAAGTAAAACCGCCATGCACAGAACATCTATTTTTATCAAGGCTCATTGCACTGAATTTTCCTGGTTTTTAGTTTTCACATTTAAGCTTGCACTTCTAGCAGGGCAGAGGTTTTTCAATGAGTCGTTGGGCGCATTATGTGAAGAGACCATTTTTGAAACTATTTTCCATGAGATATGATTCAATCCTCCCCTTTCCATGAAAAGGACAATTCAATTAACTTCACATGTGAAAGATGTCACAATCTGCCTCGTGTGGGGCAAAGCAGTTACCCTAGCTTCCTGCTGCTGCCAGGAAGGAGAGGGGCAAGCAGTTTGGGGGGCAGGGGCAGGCAGTGTGAATATACCATTGGCACCTATCCATCACTGCTGCTAGTGCATTTGCACAAAGCCAACCTCTTTCCCCTTCTCCTCTCCTCTCCCTCCCTGGAAGCAACAGTGATCCAACTGGTGGGAAGTTAGTGTAGCAGCTCTTCTGCCCCCATTGAGCCACTTCTGCTTAATATGAGCCATAAGGAACTGTCTCTTGGGGAAGGGTTATAGCTCAGTGGTAGAGCATCTGCCTTGCAAGCATAAGGTCACAGGCTTAATCCCAGGCATCTCCTGGAAGAGTTTTGGGAATCCCCTGCCTGAAATCCTGGAGAGACAATACTGAGCAAGATGGACCAATAGTCTTAGTTCAACTCCCTATGTTCATCTGATTGCTCTGCACATAATGTTAATGGAGCGGAGCACCTCCATCGGCCCTACCTCATAAGCTTGTAAAAACAATATTATTATTCTTACTGAATTGGCACCGACATTTTATCCATTAAAATATTCTGCCTTTGCTTCTGCACTCAAATGGTCCCTGTGGTTACTCAGGCTTCCATGATCCACTGAATTTTCCTCTCAAGTCAGCACTTAGCAGAGATGATTAATAGCTTCCTTTTAATAAGGGGCATCAAATGCAAACATCAAACAATTCTTTAGTAAGGCAGATAAGCTTATGCAGCCTTCCAGGCTCTTCACCCCACACACAAAAAAGGAGCCTTGGTTCCCTCTTGATGCTTTGGACCACAACACCCCTCAGTCCCAGACAACATGTCCATAGACTGGGGCTGATGGGAAGTGTAGTCTAAATCTTGTGATTTGGTATGGGAAGGCTGACTTGGAGGAAGATGGAACATACCAGAGCCACAGTCCATGGGGCTAAACCACAATGAGCTAGTTTCAGAGAGGAAAAGTGAATGGTTTCATTCAGTGCTATTTTCTAGAAAAAGAGGTGCCGGAACTCACCATGAATACCTCTTGGAATGGCAATGGCACCCACCTGAGAGGTGCTGGAACTGTTTCCCCTGGGGAAAAAAGTCCTGGTTTTATTACAGGTCCCTTAAAGGGGCATTCAATACACACATTCCCCCTTCTTTACTTGGAGGGCTCCACTGAATATGTGTAGATTCTCCTTGTTCAGATATTCCTGCCTAACGGATGCTAGGACCAAACAGAGAATTGGTGACTCATATAATATTTTTTTGTTTGTGTTGTTTTCAGGTGGATTACATAGTTCTTTGCTTTGATCCAGCAAGGCGAGTCTTATGTTTCACTTTCATCAGGAACACTTTATACATCTATCTGGCTTCTCTCTGCCCTCCATTTCCCTTTTCCAGAGCATTTGTGTCTTCTCCACTATCCCTTTTAAAAGAGAAAAGGAAGCCAGCTATTGCAGCTGCGCTATGCCATGCATTAGAAGAGCTGTGTCTCTGAAGCCGCTGAGCAGACAACATGCCCGGAATGAACACGCTCACGCCCTTTCCTCACTTTGATCTGTGTATTTGCATGAAGCAATTGGTCTTTTAAAAAACATTTCTACTTTTTTTTGTTTAAATATGTATAAACCACACTCCCACAGAAAATGTAAAAAGTTTGTGTGTAACATAAAAACTCAATAGTAACACTATAAACATCAACAGCATATCACTAGTGCGTTTCCATGCACAGTTCAAAATGTTGGTGCTGACCTTTAAAGCCCTAAATGGCCTCGGTCTTATATACCTGAAGGAGCATCTCTACCCCCACCTTTCATCTCCGAGGGCCTTCTGGCGGTTCCCTCACTGCGAGATGTGAGGTTACAGGGAACCAGACAGAGGGCCTTCTCGGTGGTTGTACCTGCCCTGTGGAACGCCCTCCCATCAGATGCCAAGGAAATAAACAACTATCTGACTTTAGAAGACATCTGGAAGCAGCCCTGTTTAGGGAAGTTTTTAATGTTTGATCTTTTATCATGTTTTTAGTATTCTGTTGGGAGCCACCCAGAGTGGCTGGGGAAACCCAGCCAGATGGGCAGGATACAAAGAATATTATTATTATTATTATTATTATTATTATTATTATTATTAACTAGCTCTTGAAAAGTTTGACTAAGCTGTGGGAGGCAGTGGAAGACAGGAGTGCCTGGCGTGCTCTGGTCCATGGGGTCACGAAGAGTCGGACACGACTAAACAACAACAAAATCTCTTGGAAAATGCACAGGCCAGAGGGCTCTCTAAACAATACTGCTTTTAAAGGACAATTGCTGAAAGAAAACAGAGATGGTTCCCGCCAGACTTCTACTGGCAAGGCATTCCACAGGGCAGGACTTGACACACTAAAGGCTTAGCCCTGGGTAAAGGCTGACCGAACCACCTTGGCATGAGGAATGGGGAAGATATCAAAGATCGAGTTGGGGCATAAAGAACCAAGTGATCCTCAAGCTACATCAATCTGGAGCATCTGCAAGAAGTTACTCCAACAACATGCCACAACAGCAGCAAGAATACTTATTGCAAAGCATTGGAAGACACAAGATCTACCCACACTGGAGGAATGGCAGATGAAAATGATGGACTACATGGAATTGGCGGAAATGACTGGCAGAATCCGAGACCAGGGAGAAGAGTCGGTGGAAGAAGATTGGAAGAAATTTAAAGACTACTTACAGAAATATTGTAAACTTAATGAATGTTAGAATGATGTTGGATTGAAGTTAAGTGGTTTCTAGCTGTAATGGTATAAAAGAATATGGAAAAATTGGTTTTCAATACGTAAAAACCTAATGCTATAATATATTAAGATTAAAGATCAGGATTAAAAAGGAGGGAAAGGAATTGCTGGACTAATAAATTGAATTGGAATACAAAAAAGGGAGGTATGAGGAGGTCCGGGAAACAAGTAAATGTAAGAGAAGTGATGAAAAGATGGAATTGTTTTTAATTGGTTTTTTTTTTGTACTTTGTATCTTTCTTTTTTCTATTGTTATTTTTCTTATCAATGTAATCTTTTTTTTGAAATTTTAATAAATATCTTTAAAAAAAATAAAAAAAAGAAGTTACTCCAACAACAGGCACAGTCTAGGCTTGTGCATTTTCCCGCATCTATTGCAAACTTTGCTTCATCCAAATTTCTTGGGGGTGTGGATTTTCCTGGAGGTTTGCACTGCTTTGGCCTAACTGCATACCATGTTACTCCAGCAGACCTATCTCAAGCCTAGTCATGGGCAGAGGCACTTGCTCTCCTGATCCACAGCCTGCGCGAGAATATTTCCTGAAGCCCTTCCTTGAATTTGCTACCAGTGATGCCTTTGTAGTATCATTATGGGCAGGGGGAGGGGAGCCCATGCTATGAGAACTGAGAAAGGGCCTCAAGAATCAAGATTCCACTGTGCTTTGGTGTAATGCAATGCCTCTGAGTAATGCAACCGTGCGCTTCCGACTTCAATTCTAAAGGGGATATTGCTTTCCTTTTGAATAGAGAGATTGCACTGGCTTAATGTACAATAGTTTGACACAGTCTCTTCAGTTGTTAAAGCTGGAAAGCACATTGCTGCTGCCTAGCAGATGGGGACTTGTGTGAGAGGTGTGTGAAGTGGTTTGCTAAAGATCACACAAAGCAGATAAGGGAAAAGAACAAAACAAAAGCTGGAACAGAATGTCAGAGATCTTCCTGTTGCTCTGCGTCATCTGTCCTGTGAACCAGTGGGAGCAGTTTTATGAATGCACTTCTTCCTCCTATATAGAGCATATAGAATGGGCGGAAATGGCAAAGGTTTTAGTCTCACTTGGAGTAGGCAGTGTTAGATCATCAAGGTGCCCCCTAAGTCGTGTGCATGAGCAATTCTAAATAGATAAATATAGATTCACCACACAGGATCTCATATTCCCTGGAAGCTATTTGGAAATAAACATAGGAGATAATGATGAATAATAACCTAATAAATTATCTTTCAAGTGTATAGTGTATCTCAAGCAGGGATATCAACGTAAATCTGTGGAAGAGGCAAGTTGTCCCTTGTGGCACATAAAATTGTGTTTTGTAAAGCAAAAATCTGTTTCTTTAGATTTGCATGTTCCACGTTTTCTTAGGGCCATTAAATTTGGATTCCAAGTTACTGGGCAGGATCTAGAGTTGCCTTTTTGTGAACTTCGTAAGAAAGTCTCAGATCCAACAGAAGGTACCATTGGGAGAAGGCGGGAAGCAATTTCCATCAAATTCCCTGACAGCCACCAGCAACAACCTTCCTCTGTGAGTAGCTTCATTCCTGTGGCACCGTGACTGGTTTGCAATTGTGTACTGCTTTTGAACTCTGCTTAGCATTTGCTCCCTATAACTGCTATGATCTGTGCCTCAGGGCAATCAATCTAGCTTATGACTGTTATTTATTTGTCTTTCTGATGACTGATCTTCTGTTTTAAAAACCTTCATGCAGCAGCCTTGAACAAATTCATAAAGTCAGGTACTTTCAAGGCATGCTGTGATATCATGGCTTGTAAAAAAAAAGCCTGAAGCATTTATAGCAAGAAGATATAAATTACCCCTTTCTTTTCACATGGACTAGAATATGGGCAGATGATGGTGATGATGATTACTATTATAAAACAGAGTTCATTGCTTCCTTTAAGAAAGGAAACGGACATCTGAGTACCAATGCTCATCTACTCCCAAACTTGTTTCAGATTAAGAACGTTAATACATTAAAGCTCTTCTGCTTTAAATGCAGAGTTAAAACTGACTGACAGCCAGAGACAGAAGTCTAACCTTCCAGATTACAGTGGTACCTCAGGTTACAGATGCTTCAGGTTACAGACTCCGCTAACCCAGAAATAGTACCTCGGGTTAAGAACTTTGCTTCAGGATGAGTACAGAAATCGTGCAGCAGCAGGAGGCCCCATTAGCTAAAGTGGTACCTCAGGTTAAGAACAGTTTCAGGTTAAGAAAGGACCTTCAGAACGAATTAAGTTCTTAACCCGAGGTACCACTGTACAGTGGTACCTCAGGTTACAAACACCTCAGGTTACAAACACTTCAGATTACAGACTCCGCTAACCCAGAAGTAGTACTTTGGGTTAAGAACTTTACCTCAGGATGAGAACAGAAATCACATGGTGGTGGCGCGGTGTCAGCAGGAGGCCCCATTAGCTAAAGTGGTACTCAGTTTAAGAACGGTTTCAGGTTAAGAATGGACCTCAGGAACGAATTAAGTTCGTAACCAGAGGTACCACTGTATAGCATAATTTGTACTTTAAAACTTTTTTTCCTACAGCGCTTTCCCACTTTTATATTTGTAACCAGGTGGGCAATCTCCCCCTTCATACTATTTATTCCAGCAGAATGCCCTACATGCCTTGTGCACAGTAATTCTGTCAAAAACAAACAGGAATTAATAAGGTTTGTACTGTGGCTTTGACCTTGGCATGTTCTGCTGTTTGGCTCACTGGACTGTGGCATCAACACTCTCGCACTATCCCAGCCTAATGCTTCAGCAATTCTGGAAGCAAATGAGGAATCAACAATGCCAGAGAGTACAAAACATAGATTTTTTAAAAAATACATATATTCCAGTTTGAGCACAGTTAGTTCAAGGGCAACTTGTGAAGCAATAAGGAAGAGGTGGGACAGCGCAGCCCACCCCTTCAAATGTGGCCCTCCAGGTCCCTCTGTCTGGCCCTCAGAACCCTTCTCCTAGCCACAACCTTCAATGACCCTACTTTGTATCATAAATACTTTTGCTTGGCTGAGGTATAACCTTGAAATATAATAATGCTTGTTGCTTGTCTAGATGGGGGATATAGGAGGTGTTCAAGTTTGTGTTGTTGTTGTTGCTGTTGTTGTTGTTGTTAATAAAATTTGTATACTGCCATTCATTCAAAGATCACAGTGCAGTTCACAACATAAAAATACAAAATGAGAAGACAAAATGCATAATAAAAACAAGAACAAACCACAACCCCCCTCCCCCAAACATTGGCTCCCAGTACGTTTCCAAGCACAATTCAAAATGTTGGTGCTGACCTTTAAAGCCCTAAATGGCCTCGGTCAAGTATACCTGAAGGAGCGTCTCTAACCCCATCGTTCAGCCCGGACACTGAGATCCAGCTCCGAGGGCCTTCTGGCAGTTCCCTCATTGCGAGAAACAAAGCTACAGGGAACCAGGCAGAGGGCCTTCTCAGGAGTGGCGCCGCCCGGTGGAACGCCCTCCCATCAGATGTCAAGGAAATAAACAGCTATCTGACTTTTAGAAGACATCTGAAGGCAGCACTGTTTAGGGAAGCTTTTAATGTTTAATGCTGTATTGTGTTTTTCATATTCTGTTGGGAGCTGCCCAGAATGGCTGGGGAAACCCTGCCAGATGGGCGAGATTGATTGATTGATTGATTGATTGGGAATAGAATGTTAATCAGCCAAAGGCCTTGTTAAAGTGGAACATTTTTGTGTGGTGCCCTATTTAGGCGCCAGCCAAGCCTCCCTGGGAAGAGCATTCCACAAATGGGGAGCCACCACAGAAAAGACCCATTCTTGTGTTGCAACTCTCCGGAACACTCTGGAACACCACAAAGTCCTCCTGAGCCTCAAGCAACAACAAAGGATGCAGAAGTACCCCCAGGCTGTGTACCCACTCCTTCAGGAGAGTGCAACCCCATGGAGAGCAGGCAATGCCCCCATACATCTGGTCTAGGGAAACCCAGAGAAAAATCATATTTACTAAAAACTGGAAGCTCATTATAGACTTTTTTGTGAAAAAGAAAACGAAGTTATGATATCTGGGTTTGAGGACTGAAAAGAGGATGGGAAAGGGATCCCTGCATGGTTTGCACCTGCTCAATGACCCCCCCCCGCCCCCCTATGCTATGCCCCTGGTCATGCTGGCTATATTCTGCCACCACAGTTGAAGCAGTAATGCTTTTGAATACCAGTTGCTGAAAACCACAGGAGCAGAGAATGCTCTTTTGCTGGGATCCTGCTTAGGCAACTGGTTGGCTACTGTGAGAGAACAGAATGCTGGACTAGTTGAGTCACTGGCCTGATCCAGTTTCTTAAACAAATGAACCTTAATACTTAGAAACGCCAAATGAAATATCCTCCAGTTCACTGATGGACATAGGAACATTTATGTGAACACGCAGGATACAGGGCCAACACCAATCAGACCAGAATGCAGGGAATTTAAAAAGTGCATTTAGAACAAATAATTTCAGAGGACCAACGCCAATGAGCAAAACTGTAGCCTACTGGGAAAATGAAAAACACAGTGCACCGGTAAGCAATACATGTGATTCAGTTAAGCTCTGACCTCCCTGCTGCCCCACCTCTCCTTTACTCCCTTCTGGTAAATGGCAATGACTCCACTGAAGGGAGGTCAGGTGTGTGGCACTGTCCCTCCCCCCATTTACTACTAGTTGCTGGGCGGGGCGGACCATGGGAGAGGCTTATTTTCCTCACATTCTGTTGTGGGCTTCCCAGAGGCATCTGATTGGCCACTGTTTGAAACAAGATCCTAGACTAGATAATATTTTGGTCTGATCAAGCAGGACTCTTTCTTAATTCTAAACACAAGTTTGGAGGAGGAGGAGGAGGAGGAGGAAGAAGAAGAAGAAGAAGAAGAAGAAGAAGAAGAAGAAAAGAAGAGTTTGGATTTGATATCCCACTTTATCACTACCCGAAGGAGTCTCAAAGCAGCTAACATTCTCCTTTCCCTTCTTCCCCCACAACAAACACTCTGTGAGGTGAGTGGGGCTGAGAGACTTCAGAGAAGTGTGACTAGCCCAAGGTCACCCAGCAGCTGCATGTGGAGGAGCAGGGACGTGAACCTGGTTCACCAGATTACGAGTCCACCACTCTTAACCGCTACACCACACTGGCTCTTCATTTGCAGTAATATCATAGATGGTTTGCCATAGTAACCTTAATGCATTGATATCAATCGGAGCATGACATTAGCGACTTACCCTAAAGAATAATTTGGAGTCCCCCCCACACCAGGAACAGGTTTAAAGTGAGTATATTATTCACTTACCCAATGTGAATATTGCTTACGACAGTTTTATATTGTCATGCTATTAGGGCTATTTATCTTCAGGCACTGCTGCTGACACACTTTCATTCCACTGTCCTGTGTGCTAGAGAGTGGCTGCTTTTCATCTTCATAAAGAATGAAAGACGAGGAGAAGGTGGACTTGGCCTCTCTAGCAAGATTAATTCCCAAAGGCAGCTTTGGTTTGAATCTCCGTGTCCATGGCTGGATATGTATGTAATGTCCCTCATCTTTCATGGCCTTGAAGGTGAGGGCCAGTGACACATTAGAGGCATGCTAAAATACGCAATCAACCACATGCAGGTTTTATGGATCACAGAATGTCTATGCATTCTGTTGAATGCAGCGTAGTATATTCTATGCATGTACTATTGAATGTCATTGCAGACACTTCTTTGGCATCCATAGAAGAAGTTCAGGTGATGAATGCAGGTTAAATCACATACTGTATGGCAGGTCAGGCAATCTTAGGACTGGGTGGAGAACTCCAGTCCATGAGCTGAATTTGACCCCATCTGGACTCAGGTACTGCCCCCACTTTCCCTCTCCGTCTCCCCACCCCATTATAATCATTGTGCCTTGATATATTCTGCATTGGATTATAAACCAGTTCAGACCCCTGGAGTATATAAATGAAATCAGGTCAATGGCTCCATCTGGTCCAGCATTCTGGTCTCTCAGTGGACAACCAGATGCCCACAGGAAGTCTGCAAACTGGACCTGAGCGCAAGAACACTTGCTCCCTCCCGTGGTTTGCAGCAAGTTACCATTGATAGTGATCCTATCTCAACGGAGATCTCAGTGGGGATCCTGCTTCATCCTGTGGTATCTCAACAAGAATGCTACTCCAAAAAACAGGGGCAGCCACACTGAAACTTCAGCTCCAATATGAACATCCTGATAATTTTTTTAAAACAACTGAAAGGTTTCACATAAGTGCTTTAATTAATAATAACTAATGAAATAACATTTCAAGTCTGTTCCCTTCACACATGAACCTACTTATTATTTATTTATTGCCGTTAATTGCATTTGCATTACACTTTTCCTCCAAGGAACTCATGGTTCTCCCTCTCCTCATGTAATCTTCACAACAGTCCCAGGAGGTAGGTTAGGTTGAGAAACAGTGACTGACCCAAGGTCACCCAGTGAGCTTCATAGACCTCTAACCACTACACCACACTGGCTTGTCAGTGTAGGCAGAGCTTGCCCTTCCATGAGGCAGGCTGAAGCAACTGCTTCAGGTGGCAGAATCCAAGGGGTATCCAAGGGGTGACACCTGGCTTGAGAGCAGTACATGTGAAAAGGATCTAGGAGTCTTGGTTGACCACAAACTTGACATGAGCCAACAGTTTGACTCGGCAGCTAAAAAAGCCAATGCAATTCTGGGCTGCATCAATAGGAGTATAGCATCTAGATCAAGGGAAGTAATAGTGCCACTGTATTCTGCTCTGGTCAGACCTCACCTGGAGTACTGTGTCCAGTTCTGGGCACCACAGTTCAAGAAGGACACTGACAAACTGGAACGTGTCCAGAGGAGGGCAACCAAAATGGTCAAAGGCCTGGAAACGATGCCTTATGAGGAACGGCTAAGGGAGCTGGGCATGTTTAGCCTGGAGAAGAGGAGGTTAAGGGGTGATATGATAGCCATGTTCAAATATATAAAAGGATGTCACATAGAGGAGGGAGAAAGGTTGTTTTCCGCTGCTCCAGAGAAGCGGACACGGAGCAATGGATCCAAACTACAAGAAAAAAGATTCCACCTAAACATTAGGAAGAACTTCCTGACAGTAAGAGCTGTTTGACAGTGGAATTTGACAGTGCCAAGGAATGTGGTGGAGTCTCCTTCTTTGGAGGTCTTTAAGCAGAGGCTTGACAACCATATGTCAGGAGTGCTCTGATGGTGTTTCCTGCTTGGCAGGGGGTTGGACTCGATGGCCCTTGTGGTCTCTTCCAACTCTATGATTCTATGATTCTATAAGGGCCTGCCCCCAATGCTGCCCATCACTGGAGAAACAAAAAGAAGCAGCTGTGGCAGTTTCCAGGTTCTGGTGAGGACACGCAAGAGAACCTGCAAGATTGTGGGAGAGCCCTACAAGACCTCACCAGAATCCAGAAGCCACAGCCATGCAACCCTGGTAAGGGAGGCCTTGGGGGGGGTGACCATTGGGGCAGGCAGCGCATGTGTAGGACAGCTCCTTCCTGTTTTGCCTCAGGTGATGAAACAGAATGGGCTGTCCCTGGTATAGGAAAAGGCACTTGAAATGCAGATTCAACTATCTCATCCTGACAACATAAGGCTTACTGCCAGCAGGGGTGGGGGAAGCCTCTCCGGCACCCGGGGTGGGGCACGCGCGTGCGACATCAGTACCTGTATGGACCTCGGATGCTCTACAGCTGGGTGGAGGCAGCAGGCCATCTTGTCACCCCTCCCAGGGTGGCACCCAGGGCCCCCTGCCCCCGCCCCCACTTTGTACACCCCTGTCTGCCAGCACAATGGGACTTCCCCCATACACTCTGCACCCTCCCCAAATCTTCTGCAAAGGATTAGGGAAAACCCCAGAACAGGGGAGGGGGCAAAGTTCACTGTGCAAGCAGAAATCCTTGCATTGGTGGAACTACTTCCTTAATGCTACGTTAGATACAGCCCTGGGTTGCTGGTTTTTTATCCTTTTGCTACACAGTTCCATGTGGCATTACTGACTGTATTATGAGAAACAAGAGGTGGCAGCCCAGGTCAGGCCAACATCTTCAGTTTGCATCCAGCAAAAAAGGATGGAAGGAAGGAAGGCCACAAGTCATTGAGGGTTTTTCTTGTTACATCTGACTTTGCCTGTAGGATTACTTCATTATAACTTCTCATTACAGTAATTGCAACGTTAACTAAAGATTTTCCCATCCCGCAAGTTTTGAGGAGGCTGGGGATTTAATGATAACTCTGAATAATGCCAAATGGCAGAGGCAAAAGGTGAAATTATCACCGGGCTCTATTTCAGATCAAGAATGTGTGAGGTCAAGGGGCCATGCAGAAAAGATAATTGCTAATTAAGATTCAGAAGGGCAGGTGGGTAACACAGCAAAACATCCTTGTGCTCCATCGGGTGGCCAATTGATTACCAGCTCTGGTGCTTGATTAAAACTTCAGCAATGATTAATTGATTAATACATAAACCCTCTTTTGGAGTGGGCAACACTTCAGGAATTCTAAAATGAGGCCCTTGTGTTCACCTCAAGGTAATCTTCAAAGCCTGAAAGATTTACAGTCCTGCTGCTGTCCTCATTTTTACTTTGGCTTTCTTAGCTCCAAATACAGAATGAAAATGAGGTCTTATTGAAGTGGCCAGTTGGATTTAACCCTTGGCTTGATGGCAGAGCTTGTATGACCTTCGGATTTCTCTCTGTATAATGTAACCTTTGTGTATCTCAAAATTGTAAGACGACGCAAATGTTTTTTAAAGAGATTACTCACACTAGCTAGGGGTCCTTGTGTAAACATCTTGGGAGCATATGGAGCTTCTATTGAGCTTCTGCTCAATACTGGGAGTGTGATCTGGTCATTAAATGCTCTGAATGAGCGCTGTGCCAAAACTGGTCCTTCAATTTCTCTATAGCTTTTTTCATCTTTGAAGAAGGCTTCCATTTGTCTGCCTCATTCCCAAGGAACTTAATGGTTTCTTCAGGATTTCAGAGGGTGTGGGGATAGGGTTTTGAGATTACTATTAAGTCAAAGCAACTTGACAACAGAACAAAATATAAACAGATCAAACCAACTTTTTTAAAGCTGTATTAGAAATGATGTACAATACAAAAAATTTAAAATGCTTATCCAGAAATACAATAAGCAGGCCAGGTCCAGACTAACCCCAGGAAAAGATGTGTTCCATAGTAGAGGCTATCTTAATCACAAAAGCCTGGATAAGCTTACTTTATTGTTGTAACATGGCCAAGGGTGGTGTGTTTTTCTTTCTTTCTGGTAAACATTTTCCAGCTCTCTGCAGCCTCCCTGGCTGCCTGTGAGTCCCGATCTAAAAAAAGAAAAAGAAAAACCATTGGAGGAGTTTCCTCACGATGTTGTCTGCATTGTGGAACATGAGCACCTGAGAAGGGTACAGATTGCAGACCACAGAATAAAGATGATTTGTAGAATGTAAGAAAATACATGTTTCTTTTCATAAGCTCCTCTTGGCCACCTCAGAAATAAAGTAAGCACAACAAAAACAGTGCACCTCCCCCATGAGAATTTCACCAAAAATTTAACTGCCCTTTGATCATTTTTGAATAGATGATGAATGGTGATCAGGGGAGAAACTCAGGTGGAATCAGAATTACTCTGAACCAACCTACAATAACTTTGAGGGAAATCTCTCCCTCTTGTGGACATCTGGCTACCTATTTAGAGGCACATTCCCGATCTCTGTCACTATGAGGGTGAACAGAGGAGGTACACTCTATGTTAGCAGGGACCTTTCTCTCCTCACACAGCGTGGGACCCAGGTGGGCTGGGAGGTGGCTGTCATGCAGCCATTGATGACATTTCTGAGCCTAACCATGCTATCTCGCCTTTTTCTGCATTATTAATAATAGAGCCATACTTAGTGCAGAATCAAAATTCCTCCCACATTTCCCCTGAAGACATTCTCTTTCTCTGCTTCACACTCTTCGCTTTGCTAGGAGGCTTGTTTGTCTCCTTTAATTGTTCTTTTTATTCTTATTTTCTGCACCACCTAAAAGCATCATTTGCGATGTCCAGCATTGGGCTTCGGGTTGCCTTGAGCACAAAGCCAGAGAGAGAGGACGAGACAGGGAAAAGGAGCACATTCAGGTGAAAGGGAAGAGAATCTCGCTTGTTTGCTAATGGTGTGCCTGGCAAATAACTAGAATTTTAGACAAAAGAGTAATGCTGAGAGTTTTCTGCTTGAGTAGGAGTAGATGACAGGAGGGGAGGTAGAGTAGAGAGCAGTGGGTGAATGGGGCATTCTCTGGCAGAATAAATTTTCCTTTCTACTAACAAGTGATTGGACCCCTTCAGATTTCATGTGGGGGACTTAATTTTTTTCTGTCTACTCGTTTGAAGGGGGCAGGGATAGAGAAACACCTCTTTGCAAGTACAAAAATTAGCTGCAATAGTTTTTGCTACAATAGATGAAAATGGCTAAAATTCAGCAGCAGCAGCAACAAATACATTGTAAATGAAATGTATCACTTTCCCAATTTCTAATAGTTGTAGTCAATGACTACCTTTAGAGTAAGTGGAAAAAAATGTTACAGTATTAGGAAACCAAACTTGGTATGGTTACGAGAAGTCATTTTTATTCTAATAACAAGATAGTGGCCACTCATGCTTTGCAACGACATCAAAAAGTATATGACATTCTAATTAATGTGCATGGTAACTTGGATCGCTAAATTAATTGCTAGATAACACTGAGTACTTCAGTACTTGGAAGTAGCAGAGCATTAAGAGCCTGTCAAACAATATAGTGAAGTCAAATGAATGATTGTAATCAATGAGAGATTCAATTAGACACCACATTGGAGTGGGAATAAATTTCATGCTAACAATTATTACAGTGAATCACAACAAAACGAGGGGTCTCGTGGATGTGGTTTCTATTTTTGAACTAAATGCTTCAGCATAAGCAATTAGGGAATGGCAACAATAGGAAGAGTGAAGGAAAGGTCAGTGCTGTAAACAGATCTGTTCTTCAAGTCAAGTGTACACAGTATTACGTCCTAAACAAGATGTCAAGAGCAGCCAAATTGGGAAATGGTACCAATAACTCTTAGAGTATCCCTCAGTGAGATATCTTCCAGCCTATGAATATACCTGGCCAATCAGCATGAGGGGTGGGGGAGAAATTTGATTCATTTAGCATTAAAGCCAAATTTAGCAAATGTTCACTTTCGAAAACAACATGAGACCTGAAACGCAGCCATCCTTTGAAATTTGCACTTATCCAAATTTCTCCAATCTACCAACATTTACAAAAATGCACAGAGTAGGTAGAATTGTGCAGAAAAATGAATATATTAGGGAAATACACAAAAATGTGTTATATTGGGATAAATTGCTTACAAAAATGGGCACGTTGGTCAAAACTGTATACAAAAATGCTGATGAATTTTCCTGAGTGATTTAAAAAAACAATTCACAAATTGCTGCAGAAATGTGAACTAAATTTAAGACTGGGAAAACAATAAATGGAGAGAACAGAAATTGACCGAATCTTCCATTCTTAATTAGGAAAAACAACTGCAATTGGTAGAACCTGCATATCCATCATATTTGTGTAAGCTCCAACTTTATTTTGAATTGGTGGCCACTTAACAAAAATGATTTGGGTGTAATTAAGCTTCTGAACTCACACAAACAGCCACAACTCCAGCTAAGAGTGTGATAGTGCTAATCATTTGACCTAACAAGGCACCAGGTGAACTGGTAAACCTCAGCAGGTTTAGGGTGAATACAGATACCTATCAAATGGTACTTTCCAAGGTACAACCACATATCCAGATGTGATTAGAACATACAGGGCAGTATTCACTGTATAACACAATTATGGTACAGTCATGTTAATCATCTTAATATCTGCCCCCTGCCTGGTAGAAGTTGCTATTCTTAAAGGATTGTGTTAGCCATACACAAAGAAGAAGGAGGAACAGAGCTCTGGAAGAAAATATAGCTTTAGGAGAACAAATCCTGTTGCACAAAAGGCAAGGTGCTTTGAGACTGTGGTAAGTGATGCAATTTTTATTTTTAATCTAAACATTGTTCATTTCATTGAAATATTTCCCCTCTTACAGAGAAAGGTATTGTGCAGAAACATAAAATATTAATGCAGAGCCATAGATGATTAGATTCCATATATATATATATATATATATATATTCCATTAATCTGCAGAATGATGCAGTAAATCGCACAGACTGTGTTTTCAAGACATCACGTATTTATATTCTAATATATATTTTAAAAACCTTCCAATACACCATTCTACATAAGAGGGAACTTTAGATAACAAATTTGGGGGGAAGTGTGGGTTGTTCTCTTGCCATCTGCTTAAAAGGATCATTAACTCCTCAATTGTTAAAAATGGAACGAAACAGGGTGAGGGTTTGTTGTTGTTGTTGTTTTATGATGGGAAGAAAGCTAAGGCTGAACAGCAATGCTTCCACACTTCTGTAGCCCCATTCTCAGGCTGTGAAGACAGAAAGGCACTGTCTTCACACTTGGGAGTGCCCTGGAAAATTTCTGAGTTGCACACTTTCATGAACTTACATGATTAGCAGGGAGGGACAGTAACAGTCTGAGGCTTCTGTGTCTCCCCCCACCCTATCCCCAACTTTTGTTGCTGTAAACAATTTCCCCAGGCCAGCTGATTTCCCAAAGTCATTGCAATTCTGCTCTGCCTACCCAGAGCCATTGCAGCCCACAATGCTTCTGGTGCATTGTGGGATATGATGACCCTGGAGAGACAAAGCACAATAGTTGTTGCCATGGGGAAGTGGCAGATCAACAGTTCACAGCTGAAAGGGAAGTGGGCGGTCGTAAAAATAAGAAGCTTCAGAATGACCACTCCCTGCTTAAAACGGGGGGCGCCCTTTGCGTGGACGCGCGCAGCCCCTAGATCTGGAGCGGCTCCAACAGCATAGGCTTGGTTTGCCTTCCCTCAGGTGGGATACCTGGAGGTCTCCGCCTACCTCAGTCAGTTGTCCAATCCCACCTGGGGGAAGCGTTGCCTAGGAGACCAGGCCAGGTAGGGGAGGGATTACCTGCCCACACAATAGAGGGAGGATCTTACCTGGGAATCCTCACTTGGCTCCAGAGCTTCTCCCACCCTACCCACCCTCAGTTAATGTCTTATTTGCAGGTTAACTTTTCTTCGCAGGTATGCAGGCACTGCTACGTTAAGGTCACTGTTAAAGGGCCGGAAAGGAATTTCCCTGCATTGGCAGGTTTCGCCTTTCCCGTAGCAAAACGTCAGAACTTTGGCGGTATCAGGCCTTGGGCGGAATCCTTTAGTCCATCTTCCTCTTTGCAGCGGCGATACCAGGGTTCCCCGTTAAAGGGGTTTCTGAAGGGAGGCTTTGACCGTACGCCGAAAGGTCGTCATTGCTCTCCCCTGCGGCGGCGGCGTAACGGGGGCGGCTATCTCTGCTTGAACATATGTTCTCCAGAGCCGGCCCATTCCCCCCCCCCCCACACTGAATAACCCTGATGCTCCCTAGGTCCCCGGCTGGGGACTGGGGAGGGAGAACACCCAATGCCTGAGCCAAGGTCTACCCACATTTGAAATTTAATAAAGTTGTGGCCAATTTAATCCCATAGCACGTTGTCATGAGTCGTTATTCCACATGACGGGGGGACCGCGCGGGATCTGGGGACTCCGCCTGTCCGCGCAATGCTGTCTCTCCATGCTATTCCATGGGCTGGACTTCTTCTTTTTTTAAAAAAAGCTACAATAACAACTGCATGGGGTTAGGGGGGAAATACAGATATAATTATAATAAATTGTATACCCATGAAACCACTACCATGGGTATCTGGGGGAATGAAGCCAAGATTGAGAGTGGTTCTGTAATTTTGCTTGTCAGAAAATTATTCAGTTATTAATATATTTCAGCTTTGTTTGCTGTGGAAGTCAGTGAATCCAGCTGGGGAAAGCAGCACTGAATAATCTGTTCTCAAACCAGAAAACCATTCTGATGCTTCATAATTTTGGGCCTGGAATACTGAACACATGGCTCCCTGGTGGATTCGAGCTATGCATTGAGCCACTAACAGCAACTCCCACTAAGACTTCAGTGACTGAGCAGCAGCGATATGAGGGTTCAGGTAGTTCTTGAGGTATCCCAGAGCCAAGTTGTTAAGGGTCTTTAAATTAATACAAGAACCTTGATCCTGCCCTGGTAGTATAGGGAGCCACAGTTTCCTCATCTCTAGTTTAAATAATCATTTCTTTAAGTGGTGACACACTGCAACAAATCACATGCTATGCAATCATTTGACATAAATTTAAAAAAAACAGCCAAATGTGATGTGAAAAATGGTCGCTCATTATTCTTGGTGCACTGGCAAGCATAGCACAAACATGTGAAGTCTCTCACTATGCACTGAGAGACTGAACTGGAATGCTGTTAGGTTGCTGTGCTGGAGTGTATTGTCCCTGGTTCATTGTAGAGCAGCCCCTGACTCGCCCGTTGCAATTTCATACCTGCTACAGTGTCAAACAGGACACGGGTGGCGCTGTGGCTCAAACCACTTTGCCGCTTGGGCTTGCCGATCGCAAGGTTGGTGGTTCGAGTCCCCATGGCGGGGTGAGCTCCCATTGTTCAGTCCCAGCTCCTGCCAAACTAGCAGTTCAAAAGCACGCCAAAAAAGTGCAAGTAGATAAATAGGTACTACTTTGGCGGGAAGGTAAACAGTGTTTCCATGCGCTGTTCTGGTTCACCAGAAGCAGCTTAGTCATGCTGGCCACATGACCCGGAAAAACTGTCTGCGGACAAACTCCCTCGGCCTGTAAAGCGAGATGAGCGCTGCAACCCCAGAGTCGTTTGCGACTGGACTTAACTGTCAGGGATCCCTTTACCTTTACAGTGTCAAACAGCCACAATGATAAAATGCAAGCATTGCACAGGCTCATGAAACATGCACAGTCTCTGCCACCACCTCCACCCACTGAGAGCTGCTGAAATGGGTTGCCCCACTGAAGCAGCAGCATAAGGCAGGACTAGATCTCTCTAGTTGCTTCCTTTTCTACTAGTGTAGCCCAGTCACTCCACGTACAACTAGTGCTTCCTAAGCCCTTCACACCCACACACCCATTCCTCTTTGTTTTGTTGCCTCCAGCCTGTGTTGCCTGGCAACAGGTCTCTGCAATCTCCTCACAGACAAAAGCTTTTACTTCTGTCATATAGATGTACTAATCTGGTTATTTACAGGGGATTGGGTCTCATTTTGAGCACTTTCAAGGTCAAAGGATGTCAAGAGGATGGCAAAAGGGGTCCCACCGGAGAGTAACCAAGTCGGTCAAAAGGAGCAGGTGGGCAAAGAAGGAAGCACATGGAGAAAGTCAAAGGTTACATTCTCAATGATGTATCTATTCGAATTTATAAATTATTATCCTGGCAGGATTGCAGCCAGAATCCACACCGAGGGAAATCACAACATCCGTTCCTTTTGGCAAGAAAAACAGTGCCTTGGTGACACTGCTTCACACTTGCGGTGTAAGCTACAATAATAGATTAAATAAAACGTGTCCTTCTTCCAGCTTTTCTTAACCTACTTGAAAACAAACACCACTACTTTTCAGATGCCACAGAAGTTTTCTTCTGAACTAGCAACAACTTACTAGGCAAGGCTTCCAACACCACCTTGTTCTCCTGGTAGTAACATTTGCTTACCCATCTACTCCTGAGTGTCCTGGTGGCCTTTGTCCAGAATGGTTTCATTCCAGGATTTTCCCTGCTCTCCAGTGTTTCCCAGGTGTTGAGGGTTTTATTTCTATTTTTATTTCCATTTTTAAAAATGCCAACGAGCATGTGCCATTGCATTTTATGCATGCGTTTTATGCCATATTTTATTGGTGTTATCTCTGTGGCGTTTTATGTATTGTATTTTTACTGATGCTGTCCTGGTTTAGATTTTAATGATTTACAGTAATTCATAGAGAACATTTTGTTTATTTTCATTTGCCGATCTTTCGTTGGCATTACCATGTGATGTATGCGAAAAGGATTATTTAATTTTAGTGGACTGTTTAATCTTAGCTGCATTTTTGAATTGTTGTGACCTTGTGATCTTTGTTTTACATTTTGTCATTGCTGTGGGTTGTAAAGTGCCTTGTGTACCGTTCCATCTCTGTGTAAAAGGACTCTGGAGAAAAGCAAGTTGTTCACTGTCCAGCAGAGATAGGAGGGAGGCATGCCAGTCACTCTCTTGTCTGAACAACCAAAGGCCACTTTCTTGTGGTGGCATCCCATGCTATGGTTGCATGAAACTAAGTACTGAACTGAAGCCACTCTTAACTTCCACCCAATGGTTCCTCTCCACATTTGATGCGGCAAGTCATAGATGGCCATGGTTTCTAAGGGAGTTTATGGTTGGGCAAATTGATTCTGGGCCTGATTTGTTTCATTTATAAGATGTGGAGCAAGTTCCATACTGTCTGTTTTGTCCTAAACTCTTTATGTATTTACTCCTTTTCAATACAAACATTCAATGAAATATTACTGTAGAGATTCTTTTATGCTAAAGCCAGCACTGGGAGATAGCATCAATTGCTTTAGGCAGGGCTGATGTGCCACTGAATATATAAGTTAAAAAAGGTATATATATTAATGTTCTCTGTTTCTACAGAATCTTGAATCTTAAATTATTCAGTCTTTGTTCAGAGGGAAGCTATGACAACAGCAAATCATTTATCACAGCTCAGGCAACGGTTCCAATCTCATTTAACAACAACCTTCCAGCCAATCATAATTCCCCATCTCCCATTCTCTGCAGTTGTCAAATGCAGAATGAAATCTTGCATTCTATTTAGATTCAGACATTTGCTAATCACACAAGCTAATGGCATCCTCTCCTTTAATATCCCCATCTTTGTAGAAAAATGAATCATATTTTTTTTCTAATCTATCCTGTCTTTTCTAAATACAGTCCCAAGTTGCAAATATACATTTCTTTAAATCTGTTCTGGGTTTCTCCCCAACACTCTGAGGCGAATTGGAGGGTGCTAAGGATGGTAAGGGATGCACATGGAAGAGGGGAGAGCAGAAAAAGTCTCATTCTGCAAGCATAAGTCATGTCACTCGTGCATTTTATAACTCAGCCTTGAAGCTCAATGGTTAACCTTTGCCAACTGTCCTCTATCAGCCTGTCATATTTTTACAATCTTGTGCAGATAAATGGGACAGACAATGAAGCAGGTTGCCATGAACTTCTTGGAGGAATGTAATTTAAGAAAAAAACAATAAACCTCCGGTGTCCTACCAAGACTAAAGATTGGAGATAACCATGCAACTGTCTATGTTCTCATGTATGAACATTCATGAAGAAATCAATAGCTCTGAAGAGTCATGGGAGTGTTTGAACAAGCCTGAGACTATTAAATGCATAGCGGACGTGGGTGGCGCTGTGGGTTAAACCACAGAGCCTAAGACTTGCCGATCAGAAGGTCGGTGGTTCGAATCCCTGCGACGAGGTGAGCTCCCGTTGCTCGGTCCCTGCTCCTGCCAACCTAGCAGTTCAAAAGCACATCAAACTGCAAGTAGATAAATAGGTACTGCTCCGGCGGGAAGGTAAACGGCGTTTCCGTGTGCTGCTCTGGTTCGCCAGAAGCAGCTTAGTCATGCTGGCCACATGACCCGGAAGCTGTACGCTGGCTCCCTCGGCCAATAAAGCGAGATGAGCGCCGCAACCCCAGAATCAGCCACGACTGGACCTAATGGTCAGGGGTCCCTTTACCTTTACCTTTATTAAATGCATACACAGTATGTTGCATTATTGAAATTTGCCATTCCTTGAGGAGAAGGAATTCTCCTTGAATTCTTCTGGCTTTTGTAAAAGAGAAAATCTACACAAGAATGGGACAAAGTAAGTGTGTGTGTGTGTGTGTGTGTGTGTGTGTGTGAAAACACAGCCAAAGGACATTACTCAATGAGGACAATTTTAACTTTGAAGAGTTCTATATTCAAACAGACACATTGGTTTTCCAAAATGACAAGAGCACTCTGAAGCAAGTTCCCGGAAAACCAGCCTTGTTAAACCTATTCAGTTAACACATTTCAAGCTGGACATCTGTCAGACTGAAGTGTCAGACCCTGGGTAGTAATAGTCTGGTTGCGTATTCTTGTGAGTTAGCAAACTCAAGTGCTCAGGCTACAGGCATTTTCTAACACTGAAGTTGGGTAGTGATTTCCAAACATCAATGGTTCCTTCATGTAGAAAAGCTGTCTGGAAGTCAATTCCATCAAGTTCTACTGGATTCAGAGGCCAGTTTGCTGGCAAAGAAATTATTGTTATTAAGGCTGACAAATGGATGACCAGCTCCAGCTGGAAGACTGGCAGGTGACATTTAACCAACCATAGCAGTGCAGAGGAACAACGACCTCTTTATTTCCCTTCTAGCGGGAATAATTACCAGGTTCCGCTTCACAAGTTTGATTCCTATCAGCCACACATTGCTTCCACTTGGCAAAGGAGAGGCAACTCAACTCTGTTTCATAAAATGAAATGGAGGGAAACTAATGAGTAGATGAACTAGATTAAGGAAAGAAAAACTACTCTTCACTATGATCTGTCACACCTTCGGAGGATGCAGGCATTATGCACATTAGCTATAATTTATGCATAGATTTCTAGGCTGCACTTCCCCTCCAACAGGTGATGCTCAGAAAAGACTAACAAACACAAAAGTCAAATCAACTCCAGTGCTAAAACAGCTATATAAACACCCACATAATGCACACCAATACAATCAATACATTGCAGGGGTAATGCTGCATGGATTTGGTTTAATGAGTTCAGTTTGGGTCCAGAGAAACTGCAGATTTGGTCTAGAACAGGGACGGAGAGTCTGTAGTCCTCCAAATGTTTTGGATTCCAGCTCTCATCTGTCCCAGTCAGTATAGCCAATGAACAGGGATGATGGGAAACAGTCCAGTAATGTGTACCCCATATGACAACATATGGGAGACACACAAAAACTTGTAGAACAAAAACAAAGTGAGAGTTTCTGAGCTTTTGCACATCACAAAAAATGTTTTTCCTCCAGGCAAACTACAGAACATATTTGTTGCAATATTTTCTCCTCTGCGTCTGGAAGGCAAAAGAGGGAACTTAATCCAGCCTCAAAAGAACTTGAAAAGATGTGTTATACCTACTTAACAGCATCCTGACTGTTAAAAAAGATGCAAAAGTCCTTTCAATTTCACAGTACAGATATCTGCAGAATTGACACAACCAAATGCTGTGGAAGCTCATCTACATTTTAAATGAACCGACTGCAGCCTTTGGGCAATCTTGAGTATTAATAGATGTATCTGTAAAACATATCAGTTTTCTTTCCAACAAACAAAACAGACAGATGTATCTTTCTATTTATTTATTTATTTATTTATTTCATATTTTGTAGCTTTAAAAAATGCTCCCAGCACGATAAGGCAGTCTCTGCCTAAGGCTTAAAATCCCAAAGACATAACACAAAAGGAAAAGGAGATTGGGAGGGAGGAGGGGTGGGGGAAGCAAACTCAGGCACTTCTTTTAAAAAAAGAAAGAAAGCACATAAACACACACACACCCAACAGATGGATCTGCTGCCTACCCAGGGGGGAGGAAGGGGGTGCGGTGGGGGGTGGTCCATCCCAGGTGTCACCACTGAGGGGGGCGACAAAATGCCAGGTGGCACTCACTGCGGGGCCTGCAGCGCGTCCGAGCCACACATCTCTCCTGGGTGTGACATGGTGGCTTGGGCGCTCTCAGGCTCTGTGCTGCCCCAAATGGCCTCCCCCTCAGCTGTAGGGCGGCTGAGTGGGAGGAGGCAGGCAGACTCCTCGGAAGCCCCGCGGAGCGTCCTGTCCCGGCTGGCCCCACCCTGTGGGCAACTGGCCCCGCCCCTGGGTGCAGGGCATGCGCGCCACCCCAGGCACCCGATTGGCTTGCTGCACCGCTGAGCCTATTTACTGTTCAAATTAGGCCCCAGAAGGCCACTAAGAATTAACCTTGTATCTTGAGCTTCTCTTCCTCTCAGGGAAGTTAGTTCTGGTGGTTTCTGTGTACAGACAGTGGGGGCCTTGTGCAGATAGTGAAAGCAGCCACAGCTGGAGATGGCAATTTATCTTTCTATCCATTCTTGGCTCTACTTTTTCATTTCCTTATTGCTTTTCAATTTGTGATCAGCAAACAAACAAAACAAAAACACCCCGAAAAACACACCAACCCATGGCATCAGAGACCACTGTCTGCAGAGTTGAAAACACACCACAAGCTCCACTGTTCTGAATCCCATAGGTAAGAACTGCACTTCCCTACTCAGCAGAGAAAAGAACAGTTTGATGACAGCAGTGAAGCCCTGGTAATTTCCAAAGCCATTGAGATGAACATGTTCCACAGGCACCAAGGAAACAACAGACCAATATAGAGGCAGGGCAATTAGTTCTTCTTCACTCCATGTAATCAGTTCTTTAAAGTGGATCCTTTGGAGAGGAATGGGTTTTCACAGCATGCTCTGCTACATTCCACAGGATCATACAACTAGGCAGAACCTCAGAGCATGTTCCTTTCCTTCTCTGGAACAAAATGCTTCATTATACTTGCAGGGAAGTTGGGGCAACACTACTCACACATTTTTCACAAGTGTTTGTAGCTGAGCCAATATGCCTGCATCTCCTTTTCAGCCATTTTTCACAATAATTGTGATTATGTTTGGGATGAGGAGGATGCTATAGGTTACAGGGCTGAGTGGGGATCTACAAGCTATGTTAAGCACACTCGTTAAAATCTGATTAGGATGCACCACTCCTTTTTCTTAATGAAAAGCAAACAGGGAAGGAGAACCTAGATTGAGAACAAGACATATGGGAATCTTCTCTAACTCTGTCCCCATTTTGTTTTCCTGCTGAAAATCCTCACCACTGCTGAGCTGTTCTTTGCTGCAAATAGTATAAGGGACAAATAGAAGTTTCAAATAGACGGAACACTGTAATTGTGTATTTCTGCTGATAATGAGTCAAGAGAAGTTAATGTTAAAACTGGCCTTCCTGGAGTCAGCACTTCTGGCTTTTAATTACACTTCAAACATCTTCACTGCAGAGTAAAGGAACTGCATACAACCTTTGAAGCCTAAATCCAGGATACCATCTTCTTAGATGCCATCTTCCTGTTTTTTATCGTGAGGGCATGGTGGCCATTTCGGTTGCTGTGATCTTGAGCAATTTCGTGCCACACCCACCCAAAGCACTTTTTCAAGCACAGTGCCCCAAGATGTATATTTTGGGGTGCAACGTAAGATCATGCCCCCCATTGCTTTTTTTTGGAGGGGGGGGGAATTGTGCTATGAAATCACACAAGATCATGGCAACCAAAACATCTGCCATTCTCTTGCGATAAAAAAAGGGGTGCCCCTTTTTTCTGAGACACTTGTGGGGTATCGTAGATGATGATGATTCCTAGCATATGACAGGACAAAAAACAAAGCAAAACCCTACACTTCCTAAAGTTCTAGTATCCAGTGTGGTGTGGCAGAACCACAGAGTCATCCCTAAGCATCAGTGTTGCTGCAGCTAATTTGTACATCTCTGGAGAAGGATAGAATGACAGCAAGATCAGGGCGTTGTGGATGCACCAGGAAAGCCAATCTGGAATTCTATGCAGCGCAGCCTTGTCATCATCCTGCTCCACTCCAGAACCATACATGAAGGTTGCAGCAACAGTGGTTTCAGGATTGTGAGGCCCAGCGGTGGAGCAGATGCCCATGCTGCCCAGGGCGGGCGTGCTCCCGAGGGGTGTGCAGCATGGAGGGTGCCCTCCGAGGCGCGGGATAGCTGCTCGGGTGCCTGAAGCGGCAATCACGCCCTGCAGCCGGGGGCAGAGCGAGCCGCCCATGGCAGACATTTGGCACGCCACCCACCCGCGACTCCCAAGCCTCCCCCAGGCTGTCAAAATGAAGGGGCAAGGAGGAATGCCACCAGCAAAGCGGCGCCGCTCCCCCTTTACCCCGATGGCTTAGGGTAGGTTTGGGAGTCATGGGCGGGTGGCACACCAAATGTCACCCCCCTCAGTGATGGCACCCAGGGTGGACCCCCCCTTCCTGCACCCCTGCTCTGCTCCACCACACTGGGTACAACAGAAACCTTAGGGACTGCATTTATTTATCTTTCCCCCCCAAACCAGCATGGTAAATTTTCACCTCTGGAAATGAGTCAAGGCAGTCGTAAATAAACTCTCCCATACCCTGCCATGAGACATTTATTTTTTTTACATCTGGGTCATGAGAACTGCCATAATAGTACTCTGTGTGGGCACTGAAGTATTTTATCATGCCTTGTGGGAGCTCCACTTTACTCTGCTGAGACACAGATTCTCCCCACCATTGCTCGGGATGCAGGGTTCATACACAGCAGATACACATCTCTGCCATTCACATGGATTCTAGGACTGAAAGTTCTGCTTGAATTGGGTTGTGGGGGGGGGTGTATTGTGGGGGAGGAGAGGGGAACTATTGGATTTGCTGTGTATGCTGCATGGCCTGCCCAGTGCCCCCTAGTCTGCTGCCCTGAGGTATAGTAATGGGTGCTGTCGCATCACCAGCATGAAAACGATATTCAGCTTCCAGCTTATACATGGAGAGGGATGCCCACTGGCGGAGGAAGAGGAGTGCGGAGGGAGCACACCGCCCCTGGCAGCATGATCCCGGTGGGGATCCATCACAGCTGACTCTGCACTGGGCGCCCCGCCCCCACAGGCGCCCCGCCCCCAGAACGCATGGCATGCCACGCCCCTGGGACGTGCACCATGCCCCTGTGGGTGGCGTACCACATCCCCAGGATGTGTGCCAGCCCCGCCCCCATCTACTCGCCGCCCCCCGGTGCCTGAGCATGAAGCTCCGCCACTGGGGATGCCATCTTGTTCAATGTCTCAGATAGCAAAAGGTCCTGGTGTCATTGGGCATCTTTAACTGGACCATTTAATATTTCTCTTCACTAGATGAGCAAGTGTTTTTAAACACTGCACAGGGTGCCACTGATAAAACAACCCCATGCCACTCTATTCCCCATGTGAACATGTCAACATCAACAACAGAGAATTTATCAGTTCGGTTCAGAAGCAGAACTAAAATGCCAGAGGCATCGCTGGGAGGCTTAGGCAAAGTCTGAAGGAAAAAGCTCAAGCCCATCTGTGTGTTCTGAAAAGATGAACTGAACGTTGAATAGCAATGTTGCCGGTGGAGAGGAGCAGCAACAAATGTAAAAGCTGAAGTTGGGCCTAAGGCAAAGGACCTATTTCTGAGGAAACAAGGCCTAGGCAGAGGCAGGTCTGTGTTAAACACAAGCTGAAGGCAGAATTTTTATGAAGCAACCTTGACTACAATCATACTCCCAGTATTTGCTTCAAAACCAAAATTCATCGGCTGATGAAAAGCAGGCAGTGCTTCCATGACTTGAAACTGAAATAGAAACAAGTAAGATATGGGAGGCAAGTAACTTTTTAACACACTGAGCCGTGACTTGTGCACGGCTAGTTCCCTGAGAATTTCACTGTTTCATTCTGTATGGATTTCCAGCACAAAAAACATGAGGTTTCTCAAGCCCTGGGTAAGCCGCCACACACAGTCAACCAACAGTGTTTGGTTTGGTGTCCATATGTTCTTCTGGCCTGGATTCATCATATGGGATTCTTACTGCTTTGTTAGTAGCCCGCTGGCTTCTCCTTTTACCTTCACAATTAAGTGAAGGCTTCTGTGAATTCTCTTCAAGGAAATGAGAGGCAGTCAGCATGGCAATGAGACAAGGGCCGGTCTGTTTGGCACATGCAGCCTTATCAAAGGGAATCGAGTGTGACAGGGCCAGAAGAAGAGAGGACAGCAGCAGGCTGAAATCCCACTCAGACAAGATTGCCGTGGAGATAAAAGCATTCTGGAAAGGAAATGTGAATGGAATCCAGAGACCTGTGAGTGAAGTTCTGCTCATGCAACAAAAGCTTTCCCACCTCCTTTCTCCTGCAGTTCTCTGTGCCTTGGAAAACAGTTCCTGAATAGTTGGGTGAACCTCCCAAATGATGGTGACAGGAGTGGGAGTGACTGGTAGAAATGAGGGGCCCACTTCCTTTGTATTGGTTTTATAGTGGTTGTTTTGATCTTGACCTTGGTAGTTCTTCTTGAATTGAAAGGAATAATAATAATAATAATAATAATAATAATAATAAATGAAGTGCAATCCACTTCTGTGAGGGAAGAACTCCCTTGGTCTTGCCACATATCTCACTTTCTCCTGTGAAAAATGGGGAGAATGTTCTATGGAAATGTGAAACTGAGGGGACTTAATTTGCCAGCCTATACTCAGAGCAAATCTGGCGCAAAGGAAGGGCATGCAAATGCACACTCAAAAAACTACATTGCTGCACTCTGAAAAATTGAAACCACGCTAAAGAACATAATTTCTCTTGCACATTGGGGATGCAAAGCATAGCTGGACCCCCCACAGAACTAATTGGCCCTTTCAAAAAAAACTTTTTCTGGTGCCGCCTCTGGTATAGAGGTAATTAATTTCTGATGCTCCTTCACATTCCAGGGTTGCGGTAGGGTATCCTAAATAGCATGTGTGACCCAACATTTAGGGGATACAGTGGTACCACAGGTTAAGTACTTAATTCGTTCCGGAGGTCCGTACTTAACCTGAAACTGTTCTTAACCTGAAGCACTACTTTAGCTAATGGGGCCTCCTTCTGCTGCCACGCCGCCAGAGCACGATTTCTGTTCTCATCCTGAAGCAAAGTTCTTAACCTGAGGTAATATTTCTGGGTTAGCGGAGTCTGTAACCTGAAGCGTATGTAACCTGAAGCGTATGTAACCCGAGGTACCACTGTATTGGGGCTGTGGCTAGTGGAGGCTGGTCCATTAGGGCAAAATGGGCCCTGCCCCACCAAAGCACAGCCTGCCCTCAGCCAGTCTTCAACCTTCCTCACTTACAACCAGTACAGGGGGGGTAGCAGTGGCTGTCAGCCTCCTCCTCCTTAGTCTCGCTGCTCTCTCTTTTTTAAAAAAGAATTCAGCAGGGAGAAGGATGGTGACAAAACCAGAATTAGTTGGCCCCATCTGCCATTGACTCTGGCTCCACTTACTGTTGGCCTCCCTGCTTTCTGCCCTACCAATCCTAATGGGCACCAGCCTCCATTGCCTGGGAGTTCCTGTGGACTCTGTTTCATATGAATTCTCAGACTACATCCATGAAGTAGCATTTCCACATTGCTCTGAAAGGGAATAAGAACAACTTTCTGGAGAAAGGAAACAATGTGGGAAAATCCTCTTCTTCACTCTTTGTATCCCCAGCCATCAATTTGCAAGTTTTAAAGCAGCGGGGATTTGCTGGCACACAGCACAAGAGATTTGCAACTTAAAACCAAAGGATTTTAGTCCTTGTTGCTTTTTCTCAGTAGCACTATCTTCCCAATTCTCTTTCTTGATCCTGGTAGTCAAAGATGGAAATTACAGATAGGGTTTCTATTAAGAAGAAGGATTGTTCCCATGTAAAAGGTTTCAGGCAAATCTGGAAGTTAGGTAATGCCTTTGGAATCCTGGGTGAGTTAGAAGTTCACCTAGACAAGAAAACAAGTGAACTTATTTAGAGTGAATGAATAACAATGCCTGATTTTTATTTTTAAAAAGCAGTAGTAAGTGAACATGGGTGACAAATACATTGTTGCCAAATGAGTTCTTCAACAGCTTCGGTGCTGTTTTTCCTCCAGAAATTATGGTACTAACTGTTTGTACAATAAACATTTTCTCTTTGCTTGGTTCACACACCTGCTCTTTCACTTACTAGCATTTTGTACTCACAACCCAGAATAAAAAGGTGAGACATAAGTAACAGGTAAGCTAAAGGCTAAAAATTTACTTCAGCATAATATTTATATGCAGTGAGAGCCTGACTAGCTGTATGGTAATAGGTTGAGGCAAGTGTGGCTACCTTCTCCTCACCTGAGCCTATTGGGTTCTGCCCTGAGATGAGGCAGTAGATGCCCCTGCTTCTGCCAAGCCAACCCCTCCTGGCTGAGGGAAGCCTGCCTGGCACACCTCTCCCACAAGGCTCAAGGGTGTTTTCTCAAAGTAGACCCCAGGCAGGGGCTCCTTTCCCTACTCCAGGATAGGGCAACGTGGCAATTGCAGCAAAAGTTAAGCATTGATGAGTATTCTGGGGAGCCTTCCACATGAAAAGGACATCCTTGTTCTGGGCCTTAATTGACTTAAGCATCCTGGGTAGGCATGGGAGAATCTGTCAATTTCAGTTTCTCTCCGTTTCTTATTTTTTCCCCATCTTAAGTTTGGTTCTCCACATTTCCACATTAGTTTGCCTTTTTTATTTTTAGTGTCCTCATGAAAATTCATCAGCATTGGTGGAGTGGGGAGGCCGACTATCAAAATCATTATTATTATAATCCCCATTTCCCTGATTGTTCAGAGGCATCATTATAATCACTTTTTCCTCCTGTCTGGCCCACAGCAAGTATTGTTACTATGTTGTTTGTGGAGGGGAGAACTCACTGCAAATGTAGGAACATCTCATACAAGTTGTATGAGAAGCTTGTAGGTGACATTTAGTCTCAATCATCACACTACTCTGGCCCAATATTGTTCAACTACTATTCTGGTGAGGTGTGTACACACACACACACACTACAGCAGCACAGCAGCAGCAGACAACAATAACAACCAAAACTTGGAAAGAAGTAAGTTTATAAAATATATTTTTAAAGAAAAATATTGAATAGCTTTTTCTATATCTGAACCATTTTATGTTCCCATCTCTTTTCTTTTTCTGCTTTTATTGAAGTGACAGCCATTTTGTTTATTTATTTATTTTAAAATAATATTTATTAGTAGTTTCAGAATTATAGAAAATAAAGAAAAAATAAAAAACAACACAATAATACATAAAAAAGAGGGGGAAAACGGAGAAACCAATACAACAGCATAGCAAAAAGATAAAAAAAAGTAAGACAAAAAAAAGACACAAATCCCAAATTACATATCTATAACTTCCATTTGCTTGTTTCACTGACCTCCTCACACCTCCCTTCTTGCATTCTAGTTCAATTAGTTACTTCAGCAAATTCTTTCCATCTTTCTCAATTTTTGTTACAAAATTTATCTTAACAATTTAACCTAATAATTAGCTCAACAAATCCTTTCTATCTTTCCCCATATTCTGTTATTCAAATTACCTTAGTTAATTTAACCTTATCTTACCCTAAAATACCTTAAAGCTTAAATCTTAGTTTTCAAATATACATAACTCCTGATATCATTTCTGCTAGAGTCATATAGTTTCATTCCAACATTTCCCCTAATATTCATCAATTTTAAGCTAATTCTCTAAATAGAAAGTTTTTATTTATAATTTTTTTTCCAATCTTCATCCAACGTCTCTTCTTCCTGGTCTCGGATTGTGTCAGGCCTTACTGTCTATTCCATCTAGTCCATCAACCTGGAAGCCTTATGTCCGAGGCCCTTAAGTCTCTTCCATGTCCCTTCTGCAGTTCTTCTTCTTCTTGTTTATACTTGCCCTTTTCCATGTCTTTTGTTGGTCTCTTTCTTAATTTCTTTCCTTTCTCATTGTGGAGTAGGTCTCTGGGGAATTCCAACCCAAAATTGTCTCCATCACTCTTCATCAAACCCGCCCATTCCCCACAGTCCCACTCCCCACAGTCATTGATATAATCCAAAAGGTATTTAAAAGCATATTTCCAGGTCTCTCCAAAGTTAGGAACCTCCTCAGCTCCAAACTCCCCCTGGCCCACTCCAACTTCAATCTTCAATGACAGCGGCTTATGCTCCTGTAGGGCCTCAGGTCTCTCCATTTGTATTATTTGAGGTGCAACCGCATCCTCCTCCATTATCTTCTGCACTGGCCCAGACAGTACAGGTTCATGAGTTGGTCCCTGAATGATTTCTGTATCAATATTCCCTGTTTGTCCACAGTTATTAACCACAACAGTCATCAAATCCATTTTCTCATTCATCAAATCCATCTTCTCGTGCATCTGTTCCAGCAAGGCACTTGTCTTGCATAGAGTAAGCACCCAATCTTCCTCCCAGCTCATCTTTAGTCAAGGTCAGAAGAGACTGATCCCACGATCTTAATCTCACAGCTGTTGAGTCCTCAAGTATACTGCAGCAACAATTTAACAAGCTCCCTCTAGAGGAGACAATTTCTATTTGTATCCATTTTTTTTAAGGCAAGTCCAACAAAGGAAAATTACTTTCATTTTTCAGATATTTTTCAGATATTTTGTTTCTTTAGAATGCAAAAGGCAACATTGGAATCAGTTTGTTTCTCTTCTTTAACTATCTGTCAAAGTATTCCATTCACAGTCGATGAAGCTCTCCAACAATTTCTTTTTTTTTTTTTTAAATAAATTTTTATTAATTTTCCAAACACAAAATAAAAAAAAAAAAACAATACACAATACACAGACATACAAACATATAAACATGTATAATTTCATAACCATTTTTTCATAAACCTTACTTTCCGGACTTCCCCATACCTCCCCTTTTCTGCATCCTTGTTTTATATTTCTTCAGCAACTCCTCAGTCAACTAATTATTCAATTCAATTTCTTTTAAGTTCTTCTAATATTGTTAATTACAGCTGCAATTCTCTGTTTCCCAACCCCTTGACATTTTAACATTCCTGAATTTTACAACAAGTTCTAAGATAAACTTTGAATTTCTTCCAATCTTCTTCCACTGTCTCTTTCCCCTGGTCACGGATTCTGCCAGTCAACTCCGCCAGTCCCATGTAGTCGATCACCTTCGTCTGCCATTCTTCCAGTGTGGGTAGTTGTTGTGTCTTCCAATACTTTGCTAGAAGAATCCTTGCTGCTGTGGTCGCATACATAAAAAACGTCCTGTCCTTCCTTCTCACCAATTGGCCGACGATGCCCAGGAGAAAAGCCTCAGGTTTTTTAAGGAAGGTCCATTTAAGAACCTTCTTAATTTCATTATAGATCATTTCCCAAAAAGCTTTTATCCTCGGGCAGGTCCACCAAAGGTGATAAAAAGTACCTTCAGTCTCATTACATTTCCAACATTTGTTATTGGGCAGATGATAAATTTTTGCAAGCTTGACTGGGGTCATGTACCACCTATACATCATTTTCATAATGTTTTCTCTTAAGGCATTACATGCCGTAAATTTAGTACCGGTGGTCCACAGCTGTTCCCAGTCAGCAAACATAATGTTATGACCAATATCTTGTGCCCATTTTATCATAGCTGATTTCACCGTTTCATCCTGTGTGTTCCATTTCAACAGCAGATTATACATTCTCGACAGATTCTTAGTATTGGGTTCTAACAGTTCTGTTTCTAATTTTGACCTCTCCATCTGGAAACCTATTTTCCTGTCCTGTTTAAATGTCTCGTTTATCTGAAGGTAGTGCAACCAATCTCGCACTTTGGACTTTAATTTCTCATAACTCTGTAATTTAACTTTTCCCCCATCTTGTTCTAAAATTTCACAATATTTTGGCCATTTAGAATCCATATTAAGTTTTTTCACCTCTTTAGCTTCCATTGGTGACAACCACCTGGGAGTTTTACTTTCCAATAAATCTTTATACCGCATCCAAACATTATATAATGCTTTCCTAACAATATGGTTTTTGAAACCTTTATGCTGTTTTACCTTATCATACCATATATATGCATGCCAGCCAAATCTATTGTCAAACCCTTCTAGATCCAAAATGTCTGTATTCTCAAGAAGTAGCCAATGTTTCAACCAGCAGAAAGCCGCCGATTCATAGTAGAGTCTTAAGTCCGGCAGGGCAAACCCCCCTCTATCTTTTGCATCAGTTAGAATCTTAAATTTTATTCTGGGCTTTTTGCCCTGCCAGACAAATTTAGATATATCTTTCTGCCACTTCTTGAAACAGTCCATCTTGTCCAAAATCTGCAATGTCTGGAATAAAAACAACATTCTAGGCAATACATTCATCTTGATAACAGCAATTCGACCTAACAAAGAGAGTTTCAACCTTGACCATATTTCTAGATCTTTCTTTACCTCTGTCCAACATTTGTCATAATTGTCCTTAAATAAATTCACATTCTTAGATGTTAAGTTTACCCCCAGGTACTTTACATTTTTCGTTATCACTAAACCTGTTTCATTCTGAAACTTCTCTTTTTCAGCCAATGTTAAATTTTTGTCCAACACTTTCGTTTTCTGTTTGTTCAGTTTAAATCCTGCTACTTGACCAAATATCTCAATTAGTTCTAATACTCTTTTAGTACTAGTATCTGGCTGTTGCAAGGTCAGTACTAGGTCATCTGCAAATGCCCTTAGCTTGTAATGTCTAGCTCCGACTTGTACTCCTTTAACCAACTGGTCTCCTCTAATCATGTTTAACAAAACCTCCAGGACTAATATAAAAAATAAAGGGGATATTGGGCACCCCTGTCGTGTACCTTTTTCTATAGATATTTCTTCCGTAACCACATTGTTTACAATTAACTTTGCTTTTTGTTTAGAATATATTGCACCTATACCGTTTTCAAACCCTTGACCTACCCCCATCCCTTGGAGATTCTTCTTCATAAAGCTCCAACCAATATTATCAAAGGCTTTCTCCGCGTCCACAAAAATTAAAACAGCCTTCCTATTAATGTCCACTTCTAACAGTTCCAAAATGTCTATAATGTTCCTCACATTATCCGACATATGTCTCCCTGGAAGAAAGCCAGTTTGGTCCTTATGAATCTCCCCTAAGCTCTCCAACAATTTCTGTCTCTGACACCCCGTTCCCAGGTTAGAGACGGTGGAAACTTATCCTTCTTCACTCCCTCTCCTGCTAAGGTTGAACAAAGTCCCCCCCCCTTTTCTCCTGCTTCCAAGGGGGTTTCAATAATTCTAAATGAAGGAAATTTAGACTTTTTTGACAGCTTTCCAGGCTTTAGCTTACAAAGTTTTTGCTTTAGTCTATATACAAAAAGCGGAAGGCGGACTTCCTGTTTTGAACCTTCCCGCTTCGATGCCAAATTGAGATATTTCTTAATCCAATTTTCCGTTTCTACTCACGGGTACTTGTTTTAAATCCAATTGTCCACAGGAAAAAGTCAGCGCTCTCCGGCAATGGCTGTGCGGCTTCACTCCGTGAAAATAGCAATCAGTTCGCAGCACCGCGCCACTCACCCCACTTCGCTCCGGCGCCCCAAAATGGGGTTCCCGGTGAGTGGGGGGCGCTCCTGGTGCTCTGCCGAACCCCACGTTCCCAGGCTTCCTCCACCTGGGATTTCTAGCGGGTCCCCACCTTCGCCGCGGTGGGAAGACCCAGTTTCCACGGAGCCTGTTCCTCCGGTCGGAGGAACTCCGCCATTCACCGATGGCGCTGACCCGGAAGTCTGAAGTGACAGCCATTTTGTTTAAGGCACACCCCTGGTGCCCTCAGCACCTTCTCAATGTTCCAAAATGTGTCCCCGCATCCAAAGAGGTCAGAGACCATTATCACATCACCGCTCAGTGTGGAATAAACTTCAGTGCGGGTTATGTGTCCTTCTTCACAAGGCAGTAAGGACAACTCCAAGGAGCATTACTCCAACAAACAGTCCTCACATCATTACAATGGATAGTAGTTAGTGGGGGCAAATGAAGACTGAGGAGAAGAGATGGTCTCCTGTCATACCAGGAACTTATAAGTTCTCCCCTTCTCTGTGTCTGAGTCAATGGTAAGAATCTGACTTTCTACCACATTAGAATTTAGGAAGACCCCCTGCTTGATGAGGCCAATGGCATTCTGTTCTTTCAGGTCTGCCAGCATGCATGAGAGTTTCCAATAAGAATTAATGATCCTCTGACAGGTTTATAGTCCATTTATTTATAATAACACAGAGAGAGAGCAGCATCAAGCCAACTTCTCTCAAGGTATCAGTTGCTCCCTTTCCTGCCTCCTAGTCCGAGGGGAGAGAGAAGCATCCCCGCCACTCTCAAAGAAAGAGTCCCCTGAATCTCCTATTCCCTCTGTCACTGGGAACATTGAAGGAAGGGGGAGCAATTATCCTCTTCCTCCTCTGTTAAAGGCTGTTCTGTCTGGGACTGCCTTCCTCCCTGGTCAGAGTCAGACCAGTCTCTGGCATCCAATGCTGGCCAGCCCCTGACATATTCTCACAGTGGCCAGCCCATGGGGAAACAACAGAGCTCTCCCCATCTGCGGTTCCCATGTACTCAGGGTCACACTGGCTCCGACAGTGGTGGTAGTACTTGCCAGAGAAGAATGTCTATTAGGAAGGACAAGAACTCTACCTCTATGATGTGGAAACTGAACAACAATGGTGATAAAAAATGAATCTCTCACACACATGTATATTAATCATTTCCAGTAATTTAACAGAGAAAGAAGACTAGAATGACAGAAAGGCCTTGGGTTAAGTTGAAGTGTTACACTCTATTAAATAATGCATATGTATTAGTACAATCGAGGAGGAATTGTGCCTCCTGCTGTCTTCCTCTGCTGTAACCTATTAACACACATAAGAGGGTTAACTTTAATGGCACAGCAACATCTATTACACTGCACTGCCAATGCTAACAAAGTGACAGAACTACCTCTGTGGCAGGTGAACTTTGCACATTCAATTTATTAGGGCCTTCACCTGCAGCAATTCCGCTTTCCAAGTTTGGGAGGGAAATGTCATATATTGTTACTATAAAATGAGATTTGCTCAACTCTTATGTTTTCCCTGAAAACAAGTGGTGGAAGGAAGGAAAGTAGGGAGGTTCTGTTCTAAGCCACCAATATTCACCACAGACCGATGGAGCATAAAACCAATAAAAAAGATGTGATCTGTAGGCCAAGAGCATTAGACATCATACATTGTTAATAGAATTCTGAAGCCAATCCCAATTGGAAGGACAGTTGCATCAAGGTAAGTCCGTTACAGAGGGATGTTAGAATGTGCATATCTAGCAACCACTCTGTTATGTATATTTCACACTCCTACAACATGTTGGTCGTATGGTGATTCCTATGACTTTCCAGGAAGAGAGGCTGTGGCAGGATTTCCCCCTTGCTGTGAAGAAGAGGAAATGCACAGGAAGGGCAGAATAACCCTGTTTCATTGAATTAGTTATGGAGACAAGGAAGGAAAACCCATGGTATCAGCTGACATGGCATTTCACATGATGCACATTCTCATAACATAGAATTATTGCCTTAGGTGTATCAGTTTGCGCTTGATCTGTGCACAGAATGTACCAGGCCTCACTGCGTGCGACCACTTGGTTTTCTGTATCAACTTGTAGTGTTTCTACAACAGCCCAAGCTGCTCTTGCATACGTGCTATGAGGGCAAAACAAAATTGAATGGAAGTGACGCATTTGTGTAACTTGTTTGCTTGCATGTTGTTGTTGAAAACAATAAAAATATCCACACACACACCAGCCGCAAAGTTGTCAATCCCATTAGTTACCATAGTATAAGTGACACAATATGGTAGGTTCACAATATGTTGTGGAGGTAAAACATGTTACTTAAACTGTTTTAGATTTAACAATTCAAAGAACCAAACATGCTGCTTACATCCTTTCTCCCTCTTAAAAATATTGCCCTTGCAGATCACTTACTACTTAAATAAAATCAAATGGGCATTATCCTTTTGTTGAGCTACTTCCCCATTAATTGATGAACACATTGATAACTCCTCTTGTACTGATTCTTTAGAAACAAACGAGAGGAGCGCAGAAACATTTTTTAATTGTGTCACTTTCTTTCTTTCTTTCTTTCTTTCTTTCTTTCTTTCTTTCTTTCTTTCAGGAGCACTCTTGGTTATCAAACTACACCCAAAATTAATGGATGAACAGATGTCATAATGAATGGAAGGCCTACAAAGTTGACATAGAGCTTAAGAAACACTGTACAAGTATCTAGGAATGTTGGCAAGCTGAGCTTCAACTAACCACTGCTTGTATTGTAATGTAAATATTGCTTTATACTGTCTTTGGGGGCTTGTGAGATTTTAGTCTGTAAGTAAGCAAGTCCCTGAGTTAGTAGAGAGAAATCTGGTAACAAGAATAGCACGTGCAAGAGATGTGCAATTTTCTCCCACACATCTCTGCTACATGCTGATGGGTCTCTGCAATTCCAGCTCTGGTTTCCAGGTGTACACAGTGTCATCTAGTGCAAAAAATGTGAAAATGCACATGATGAAGGAAAACACTGGTGAATGTAAGGAGTATAGTTTCATGTAATTTAATTAAGAGCACAGCAATATGGGGGTTAACATAAGATCTCCTGAGGTTGAGAAGAGGCTCTAGTTTATGGAACTGTGGATACTGATGCCAATCAAGCATATTATATTTCTTGATTTCCCCACTTTATATTAGTTTCTAATCCTGAAGCCTAAAGCATATAAAAGGATTAAGCAAGAGTCACATACAACTGTTACTTCATTTCTCTATTCTTGGAAGGAACATTAAGACCATCATGGCAGTTAATGCTTTATTTACTGCTCATCCTGCATTAGTTCATTAATAGTTGTTCCCATGTTCATTGAGGCTAAGTAATCAGCATTAAGATTTCAAAAATGCATTTTTTTCAGTGAAGTCTGCTGATTTCTGCAAGCTTGTACCTATTTCAGGAGTTTTATTTTCATAAATTGTTGTTAGATAATTGATTGTTATTTTTTGAATTTCTTAAAAATGAAACCCCCTTGGGAATCTTCTTAAAGATTGAAAGGTACAGCAAAAATATCTTAAGTAAATAATTAAGATGTTTTTCATTGGCTTAAATCAAACACAGAGTTAGGCATGCTTAAGCCATCATGATTGTTATTACTCTTCTTCTCCTTCTTCTTCTTCTTCTTCTTCTTCTTCTTCTTCTTCTTCTTCTTCTTCTTCTTCTCTATGCCATGTTTGTATCCATCTTCCTCCAATGAGCTTAGAGTGGTATACACAGTATTACCCAATGTGATGCTAAAAACAGTGAAATAGACTAGGTATATCAATGACTGCCCACCTGGTGAGTTTCATGGCTGAGCAGACATGTGAACTAAGGCCTCTCCTTTGTTCCTCAAAGTCTCCAAGTCCAGCACACTACTCGCTACGCCACACTGGCTATCCTAGAATGGATTTAATAGTACTTTCATAGCATGGCAGGCTATTCTAAAAAGGTAAAGGTAAAGGACCCCTGACAGTTAAGTCCAGTCGTGAATGACTCTGGGGTTGCGTTGCTCATCTCGCTTTACTGGCCGAGGAAGCCAGCATTTGTCTGCAGTCTGGGTCATGTGGACAGCATGACTAAGCCGCTTCTGGTGAAACCAGAGAAGCGCACGGAAATGCCGTTTACCTTACCTATTTATCTACTTACATTTTGACGTGCTTTCGAACTGCTAGTTTGGCAGGAACTGGGACCGAACAACGGGAGCTCACCCCCGTCACGGGGATTCAAACCGCAACCTTCTGATCGGCAAGCCCAAGGCTCAGTGGTTTACACCACAGCACCACCTGCTATTCAGCAAGTGAGTTATATCAGAAAAGGATGAGAAAATGCCACATCATCAATGGCTTGGTTTGGTGAACCCTAGCCCTATCTGGCAGTTCTAATCCCTCAGGTGATAGCCAGGGCTAGTGAGCTAGCTTTTGTCCCCTGTTATGCTCCATACGTTGGAGGAATAACTTCTGAAGTAGATAACATTTTCTACTCATGTAGACCTCCTCTCCTACATGTCAGGGACTGGACTGAACAGGAAGACTGGGAAGTGTTCCCTTGGTCTGCTCAGCTCCGCTCAGAAGAGAAGGGGAAAGAGGAAAGTTCGTGCCTCCCCCATCTTCCAGCAGTTTCAAAAGGGGAAGGAGACAGGGCTGAATTACAGCTGAATGAAGAAATGCCTAGTTATGAGATAGTGGAGGAAGAGGGGACAGTGAGAGAGCAGCCAGCAGAGACCTCCCTGGAGAGTCTGGGAGAGCCGCCTTCTCCAAGGGCTCGTCAGTCACTCCACATTCAAGAAAGGAGAATGCAGAGGAGCATGACTCTTGGGACTTTTCGTAGGGGATGGAAGAGGCGGGATTCCGAGTAGGCAATGTCTCCTTTGCGTGGAGACATGGATTCTTTGTCTTGCAGCCAGATGACTGAATAAAAACCATAAATACGAACTCGCTTGTTCTTCTTGCCTTTGATGCCACCCGGAGAGGAGAAGATTCTCTCGCCTGACACTGCACGACTTAGAACCCCGATCTTTCTGAATTGCCTGGGGAGTCTTCACAAGTGGAGACGTCTTTCAGCCGGAGACTTTTCCCTACCTCTCGCAGAGGGTGCCAAGAACAGCAACAGAAACGAAGCCCCAGGAAGGACTTGCCAAAATTGGCCTCTCCATGTTTTATCTTCTACATTTTAATTTCTCAGAAGTACACAAACTACTCCTTCCATCCACCTGTTTGAATGGCTATATAAATGCATAACACAAATTATCCCTTCATAACTGGAGATGAAAAGCAGTGGGAGGTGGAACACAGAGAGTTGACTATTCCTCTGAGCTCAGCTTGTGGTCACGCTGTTTCTTTAGAGGCAAAGTGTAAAAATATTCAAACTTTCCCCTCCTTTAGTGCCTCAGCACAGTGGGGCTTTGTATACATATTTTTCAAAATGTTGGGGTTTTTTTTAATAACATCATGCATTTTAAACCTTTGGAGAGGTGACTCAGTGTTATACTCTTCTGAGCGGCTGGAGGAATGCAAATTATCCTGCAGTTTAGATGGGGATTTTCCAGGTAATTCAGAATGCCACATGATTGATATTGCATGGCTAATTCCAAGACATTTCTGCTTCTGCATCTGTCCCCTCCTGCTGCCACCTGCCTATAGCTGATTGTGGACAGAGGGAAATGCATGTTGGAACTCAATCATGGACACAATGTATAGAACTGGAAGATACATCAAAGATAATCTAATTCAATCTCCTGAAGATGCAGGGAATCCACTGCTACTACGGCACATCTGATAAGTGGTCTTCCAGACACTGCTTGAATCATTTAATGAAATGTAGTCCATTGCTTTCTGAAGCAACCAGAAAACTCTTCCTAACATTTAATCTAAATCCTTTCGTCCCTTCCTTTCTTCCCTTTGTATCACATTGCAAATATGATTTTGATGAACACATTGACTATTCTCCATTATATTATATGGCATGATTTCAATGTTTTCCTTTTGGCATGGAAATGGCGTGCAGGCCGTAGGCCTGGGCAGGCCGGGTCATCCTCTTATATACCTGCTGGGATTGACAAGGCATCTGACCCTCACCTGAATCTCATAGCTCTCCTGTAGCTGCCTCTGATTAGTTATCATTTAACTCTTGAGGGAAATAATTAGCATCACACGTCATGTGCATGGAAGTTGCCGAACCAATTAACCAACTAGAAGGATTACTGTTAATAGCACAATTTTTCCTATAACTTGATATTGTTGGATAGTTTTGATGCACTGCAAAAGCATTTTTAGTTTGCTTTCTGTTGCCACCTTAAAACTTTTCTTTATTAGTGCCACTTTGTTTTGTACAATTTCTTGCAAATGAAGGAAAACAACTTTTCTGCTTGTATATGTTGATAATATAATTTTGGTTACTGAGGACAAACAAGATTGTACAAAAACAAGATTGGGCCTGGACATGGGCATCCTGACTGTGACAAAGGTGACCTGTATGCTTGCCTGCTCGATTAACAGCTGTTGGGAACTTCAAGGTCCCCACTCTCCCTTCTTAAGGTCTTTGTACAGGACATGGAGACTGCAATAGAGAGCATTCCATGTCAAAAAGGAGGGCAAGTGGGCACACTATCAAATGACAGGGCAGGAGACATGGAGCAGGGCCTTTTAACTGGTGGTGCCCATTGTATGCCTTGCTCTTCCCAGACCTGCTCTCTTTTGGCCTGTATTTTGGAGATTTATAATTTAGAAAGACTTTGGAAGAGCTGGTTGACAAGTCTTATCAGCTGCTGATGTATGAGCAGATTTTATTTGCTGCTTTTCTGGGCTTCTGGTACACAAGGGTTTACACCAGCATAATAGAGTTGGCCAGGATGCCAGAAGGGATACAATTTATAAGCTTTCTCCATTATCGGCACAGCAGGGGGTGTTCAGTCAACAGTGCAAAGGCTGAGCTGAAGCATTCTCTGCTGCTTACCTGCTTTCAGCAATAGGGGTCGCTATTTGGAGTTCCAATTGGTTAGCTGTCAGATTCTAGAGCCACCTATTGGTGGCTCTTAGGTAATTCACAAAATGCAGAGTCCATTCATAAAACGCAGTGTTCATTCATAAAGCAGTAACATAAATCTCCATTGCTGCATATTGGGTGTGCAGTGGTACCTCTGGATGTGAACGCATCCTGAAGCAAATGTAAGATGCGTCTGCACGTCTGTGCGTCCGCAGGTCATGTTTCGCCGCTTCCATGCATGCACGTGACGTCATTTTGAGCGTGTGCGCATGCGCGAGCAGCGAAACCCGGAAGTAGCGTGCTCCGTTACTTCCGGGTTACTGCAGAGCACAACCCAAAAATATTGAAGCTGAAGTGTATTCATCCCGAGGTATGACTGTATATTTCAGCGGTTGAACTCACAAGTTTATGGCCATGCTGTAGTGTAGTGCTTATGCAACTGTGAATAAAAGGTGGCTGGGCTCATTATCTCAGGGTTTGGGGTAAGAAGTGACAAAACTGATTTCCAATAAGTGCCCCCCTAGTTTTTCTGTCTCATTCACAGACCAATATATAATTTCTTTAGAATATCTCCAGCATTTCTGTGGGTGATATGCTTTGAGCTCACATTATTATTGATCCCACAGCAACTCATGTTAGTATTTCTTGTTCAGGCAGGAAGCATTTGAAGCAGGGCTTATGGTTCAACTTGTGCATTATCCAGAAACTGGAAACTAGAATACCCACTTGTTTGATCTTGAATTCTCCAACGCCCTCTAGGATTTGAATTTTACACTGATCAGCAGCTGTCGAAGCTTTACAATGCCATGTTGGTTTTGTGCCACCATACCTGGTGGATATTCCTCATGGGTAGGCAAACTAAGGCCCGGGGGCCAGATCCAGCCCTCCCTTCTAAATCCAGCCTGCGGACAATCCAGGAATCAACATGTTTTTACATTAGTAGAATGTGCCCATTTATTTAAAATGCATCTCTGGGTTATTTGTGGGCCATAGGAATTCGTTCATTTTATTTTATTTTTCAAAATCTAGTCCAGCCCCCCACAAGGTCTGAGGGACAGTGCACCAGCCCTCTGCTGAAAAAGTTTGCAGACCCCTGATATTTCTGGTTAAATGCTAGTAGCCTACAAGGTATTTCTCAATAGCTGCTGGGAGTAACAAAACTGCCAGTCTCTGGGTGAAATGAAAACATTAGGAGCATGAAATACAATGCATAACTTGACTTTGAAAATATGTAGCTTTGATCTGTTTACTGAAATTTTGTCAAGCACAAATGCAAGAAATTTATATCCATTGAGCATAAGGTACAAATGCCATCTCACATGTGTGATTTCTCCAAATTTGCAATCCTGTGCACTTTTAATAAAATGCAAACCTCACTGAACTACATAGATGGGACTTCTGAGCAAATGGACACAACTGAGTAACCATCCACCTTCAAAGATGCTCTTATTTTCAGTCTTTATAGAGGAGAAGTTCCTAATGAATATGGTAGCCAACAATTGTTAATACGTTGTTTTGGTTTGCATCGGATTGTCTAGTAATTTAAAACATTTTACTTGAGATTCAATGCTGATACACACACACACAATTTTGGAGTACACTGGGTACCTCCATAAATAGTGATTAAAAATGTCCATGTCATATGGATATATTGATAAAGTATGTTTGTCATCCTGGAACAGCTTATTTTATCTGAGAGAATTTTGCTAGTGCAATAGCTTGTGATATCCCCCTTTTTAATATTGAACACAAATCACCATGAGTTTTTTTTATTAAATATTCATTATATTAGTATCTCTAGCTATCCATATTTAATACTGCTTATATTTGTATACCAGTATTGGGTGTTGGGGAGAGGAATAAGTACATCCAGATTTCTAAAAACTTTTATTGTTCCTTCTCTGTATGAACTATTTTCATTTCAAATAGCTAAAAACACTAATTTGCTCATCCATATTTCTAGTTTTTTTAAAATAAAGTTTTTTATTTATACAACAATAAAAAAACAAAAAAAACCCCAAATACCAAATTACACACAAATTACAAACAATAAAACATCTATTGGTCTTAACACTAAAGACCCAACCTCCCGTCTATTCCATATTTCAAATTCATATTACTTATTGCCAATACACATTTTTTTTCATAATTAAACTTATTCTCACATATTTCTAGTTTTCATTGGTGGTACATAATGAAATAAGAAACATCTTTCCACTATCAGTAAGTGGAAAACTAATTTGATTTCCAGATTGCTACTGAACCCTTTTACAATGTAATTAGAACAGGTAGAATGATTGTTCCAATTATTCCTTTAATTTTGTCAGTGATTGGTATCCTTAGTACCTAAATGTACTAAGGACACTGCCACCATACATGTTTCAAAAGTCATTTTTTTCTGATGTCTTTACTGGATAGAAAAGACTTGCTGTATTGAAGATCTCTGAATTCTTGCATTCACACACACACACACACACACACAGAGAGAGAGAGAGAGAGAGAGAGAGCTGTCATCCCTTCTCACTCCACTTGCCAATCCCACCTACCTGTTTGTCCTTCTCCTGCAACTGACCAACTGCCTCACCCAGCCCCAGCTTGCCATAAGTCCCCTCCCCTTCCCTCTCACCTGATCCTTCCACCTCAAGACCCATCCACTTTAAAGGAGGGGGTGGTGCTTCACAGAGCAACTTGCTAGACCACTGTGTAAAGGGTCTCAGCCTCTGTTATAGCTGCCTTCATTGTGCCTTGCCATCTGGTATAAAGCATTGTGCTGAGAAGCAGAAGATCATGTACACGAGGTCATCTGCATTTTTGCCTACAGTGTGCATCCATCTTTTTTATATATGCACATGACTTCACTTGCCTGTTTCTTCCATTCTTCACAGTGGGGATACATCTATGTTCTGTTGCCCTTTCTTCCATCTAAAAGAACTGTGCAAGAAAGGAAACAACTCAGTTTTATCCTAGGCCTCAATTCAGGGTTACTGACCACAGATCACAGATGGAATGCAGTAGTGCTCTTAGGCCGATGGCTTTGATGCTTTCTTCCCCAGGCTTTGCATTTACATTGCAAACTGTCAAAACACTGACCATCAATGGACAGGTGGGGCTCCAAAACCAGCACTGTCATAAATAAAGGCTGAACATTCAGTACTGGTTATATTCAGTGTTATGAATCCTTTGGTGGTTTTTTTATTTGCAAAAATTAAAATAAAATAAAATAAAAATCTCTGTGCAAAACATATACATCAGGTTTCTTCCTCTACCATAGTTGTATGCTTTGATACAACACTGATAAAACACTGGCTAATGTCAGCTCATAGACTCACAATCATTGTCCGTTTCTGACAGTCTCTTCTATGAGTCACCAGTGGAATGTCATCTTGACACCTTTCATGAATGAAATGGGGGTTTCATGTCTCCCTCCCTTTTCTTTTTCCAAAAAGCAGCTTCAAGAGATGCAAACAATGAAGTTAGGGGCATCACAATTGAGAGGGCATGAATGGGAGCAGGTGGTTATAACCTGTAGGATAAAAAGACCCAAGAAACTGTTGTGTCATTTTGATGAAACCTTTTTTTCTCAGAGACAATGAAATAGGCTCCAGCTATCTATTAAAGGCAGCTAGATGCCGTTGGACTAAAGAGGTCCAGTAATATTACCTTACTTTCACCCGCTGGAGATTATAGCTCTGTAGCTGTTGAAATTGCTCACTTGATCTAGTCTTTCTTGTTAATAGGCTACTTTATCTTGATCTGAAGCCCAAGTGCTAAAACTTTTTACTGGTAAAGAAAACTATGAATTGATTTACAGTCTTAGGTACGTTCAGCTATCACGAACATAGCACCTGCATTTCAGAGATAAATAAGCTGATTGTTTTTCTTTTACAGTAGTTGCATTGCATGAATGAACAACACAGACATCTAAAGGTTGCATAATATAAAACGTTACACAATGAAATACGCAAGCGGTGATAACTACTGAAATTTGAAAGAACTGAATTATCTCTGCAATGTTTCTTCTTTGTTAAAGCAACTATACACTAGTGCTTTCCACTAAATTGTGAGTCACTATGCTGCACTGAACAATAGCGTCTAACAAGAGCTGATGCTGTGACTTTCTGTAGAAAAGAAGGTTGCACCATTCAAAGTTGTTTTTGAAATACACAAATTACGTGAGCAAAGCATTCCCTTCATTCAGCACCTGGGACAGTTCCATTTACTTCATTGTTAGTTACTTTTGGCCCTTCCCAACAACTAGAATGCAGTCCTATCCCTGCCTACCTAGGAGTTAGACCCAAGAGGAACCAGAAGTAAATTACACTGTTAACTGGGACTCTGGGAGTAATTTCAATTATTATTAATAATAATTTCATTATTTATACCCCAGCCACTCTGGGTGGTTCCCAGCAGAATAGTAAAAACACGATAAAACATCAAACATTTAAAACTTCCCAATACAGGGCTGCCTTCAGATGTCTTCTAAAAGTCTGGTAGTTGTTGTTCTCTTTGACATCTGGTGGGAGGGCATTCCACAGGGCAGGTGCCACTACCGAGAAGGTCCTCTGCCTGGTTCCCTGTAACTTCACTTCTTGCAAGACCCTTGGAGGAAGACCTCAATGTCCCAGCTGAGTGATGGGGGTGGAGACGTACCTCTGAGTAGATCTATATAGACCCACTGTTGGGGTTGGTTCTTGCTTTAACGTTTTCTTCTTGTGTAATTATTCCCAGTACGACATACTTGCACACCTTACTACAAGTGGTGATGACTGCATATACGCAGAATTAGTGTAAGTCTTTTTCAAAAATTCATCAGCCTGGAAAGGAAGCTGTTTTCTCAGTTCTGCTGGAACAATAGATGCAAGCTTGTTTGTCACCAGGGATTTGAATGACTCCATCTTCTTTGCCCGATAATAAATGTTGGAAATGTAAAGAAACTGAAGGTACATTCTTTCACCTTTGGTGGACGTGCCCAAAGATTAAGGCTTTCTGGGAAATGATATATAATGAACTGAAAAAGGTATTTAAATATACCTTTCTGAAGAAACCAGAGGCCTTTCTCTTGGGCATTGTCGGCCAATTGGTGCTAAAGAAGGACAGAACTTTTTTTATGTATGCTACAACAGCAGCAAGAATACTTATTGCAAAGTATTGGAAGACACAAGATTTACCCACTTTGGAAGAATGGCAGATGAAGGTGATTGACTACATGGAATTGGCAGAAATGACTGGCAGAATCCGAGACCAGGGAGAAGAATCGGTGAAAGAAGACTGGAAAAAATTTAAGGACTATTTACAGAAATATTGCAAAATTAAGGAACTTTAGAAGGATGTTGGATAGAAACTAAGAGGTTTTTAGCTGTAATGCTTTAAGAGATATGAAAAAAAAAAAAAGGTTAACAACTGGGTAAAAGATTAATGGTAAGGATTTGCTGAACCAACAAATGGAATTGGAATACAAAGAAGGGAGGTAGGAGGAGGTCCGGGGAAATAAGAGTAAGGAAGTTAGGTTATGGAATATTATTGTGTTTTTAACTGTTTTATTTTGTATGTTTTTTCTTATTTTCTACTTTTTTGCTGTACTGTATACTTTTTTCTTTGTTTTGTATAATTTTGTGAAACTTTAATAAATATCATTATAAAAAAAAAATAAAAAAAAATGAATGACTCCATCTTCCTTCAAGGCAGGGCTTCTGCATGGGTTCATTGTGTATTCCCAGTGCTTGCTATTCCCAGTCTCTCAGCCCCACTCACCTCACAGAGTGTTTGTTGTGGGGGAGGAAGGGAAAGGAGAATGTTAGCCGCTTTGAGACTCCTTAAAGGGAGTGAAAGGCGGGATATCAAATCCAAACTCTTCTTCTTCTTCTTCTGCTATGTGGTAGAAAATGCGACAGATAATGCATGAAAAGAAAAACAAAATCCTGCTTGGCATATCTGTTGATCTCATTATGTGATGGCCTGGGAGTCTGATTCAGAGGCTGAACCAGCGGAATCCCAGCCTGCACAGGAGTCCCCGCCTCCAGGGCCAGCTGAGCTGGGGCAGGGCCTTGATTCTGAAGCGCCTGCACCTATGCCGGATCCTCAGGAGCAGACACCAGATGAATCCACTCTGGCTCCGGAGGTGATTGAGGACCCATTGCCTACAGGTGCGCCTCTCCCAGCCCTGTCAGGGGAAGGTGAGCCTCCCCCTGGGTCCAGTAACCCTCAGCCTCTCCTGAGCTGCAGAGGCTCAGGGCAGAGAGGCGGAGGGAACTGGGTTCTCTTAGGAGGAGTGCTCGCCTTAAAGCCAGGAGAGGCGGGTCACCTGTGGGCCGGGACCGCCCCTGGCCTCAGAGAAGATAAAGGCCAGTCAGCCCGGTCCCAGGTTGCCGGAGCAACATCATTAGAAACCTGTTTGCCAGCACCCAGACCTGTTCTTCCGGAGTTCCTGACCACACCCGGCTTCCTGCTTTGGACCCCACTTCGCCCTTGGTGGACAGTCACCGGACTCTGACCACGCCTCTCGGTAACCCCCCCCCCCCAGGTCCAGCACACATTACTTGTTATCTGCTGACATTCTAATAAAAAGATAAATGCAAAAAAAGAAAGAAAACAAGTAAGGAATTATGTCAAAGGAGATAATAGCGAAGTGGGTGGAGTTCCATAATTCTGCATCTTTAATGGATTTTAAAGATATGTGAGAACTGATGTATATGGAAAATGTTGACGGTCACACCTGAAATACCAGGGTGTGTTCTATTTTAACTTTGAGTTTTATTTTATTCTTTTGATTAGGAGCTGATAAAGACACCCAGGCCAAGCAAGCAATTTGGGTACGTGGCAAAAAACAACTTTATTTATGGATTTGTTTAGTGCAAGCAAAAGCAGTTGGTTGCTGAACATTTCTTTCCAAGCAAATGAGATACCCTGGTGAGTTGCATATCTCAAGTGACGCTGATTTCTTAATCCGTAAGTCTCCAGCTGAGAAGGGCTTTGAATAAACGAGAGGCTAGTGGTGCTTATTTCAGCTAGTGTTTGCAGATCTCCAATAATTAATTTCTAAGTCTATATTGGTTCCTGGACCATTTTCTCTGCATTTCTTTTGAATGGCTTTTGAAATGAGTGCCACTTGGAGTGGAGTTAACTTTCTGGATTGGAGAATGGGATTTATAGGGGCTGCAAGAAAACAAAGGAAATATATTTAGATGTGTTATAGAAAGATACACACACACACACAAAATGTGATGAGAGGAGACTTGAACTTAAGGAATAATAACATCACAAGGTTTTCAAGTTTGCAAGGTCCCATGAACCAAGGAATGTGTATTGCCACAGTGAGAAATGGCTTCTTTTGAATTCAGGTAGGCAATAAAGAACACAAGTTTTGTAAATCACAAGCAGATAGTCTTATGTCCCATGTGTTGCCTGGAGGACCCCTCTGGGTGGAAATGGGTATGGACTCCTGACAGCTAAGGTAGTGCCTTCATGTGGGCCTAAGGTGTGTGGTCGGGTTCCTATTAATCAGGGATGCTATGAAGGCTTATACACTATTCAGTAAAGCACCAATTACCTGCTGTTACTCAGGCTATGTAAGCCACAGCTAGTGTTTAGGGAAGATACCAGTCCCCCCCCCCCAAAAAAAAAGTAATAGGGGGAAAAATAGTTTCAATCCCTGTCACAAATCACTTTGATTGGAGTGCTCTAGGAAAATAATTCATTGTGGTTGCAATCTATATCTATTAATTAAAAAGAAATGGCTCCTCCCACTTATCCAGCTTCCTTCCACTCGAAGTCAGGGTGTTCTCCTAGTCAGCTTTGCTTCAATTTTTACAAAACACTGTGTTTTGGGATACCTAAGTCCATAAACAACTCAGGACATTAGAGAGTCCCTGATCTGATTTGAGATGACTCGTTCATGGCTTGATCCAACTCAGGCATGTGAAAACCTCACATGAATCACTTGCCTCCTCCTTGTAATTCAGGAAATAAACACCCCTATAATATACAGAATCTTTTTTTTATCTCTCAGACCAACTAATTTTGTCATGTGGTGTAAAGTAGTTCATTCTTCACAGTAATTAGAGAAGTAGGGAATTTTATTTTGGGGGGAGGGGGAGTGTGGTAATGTGAATCCGTCTTTCTCTGTAATTGTACCATTTCTGCTAGTAACTATGGGATGGCATCACAAGAGGCTCAACTCAAAATAGCCTCAAGCAGATTGTTTTGGAAAGGCTTTAATTTTTTTCTGACAGCGCAACAAAAATGCAGGTAGATACAGCTTCAACAATCAAGTTGACAGCGTAGGTATTTCTTTGCATTGCTCTGCCAACCAGTAATTTGAACTGATAGCCAATAAAAATGGTCTTGCACTTGGTCAACTGAAGACTTCTTCCCCACCACACCCCCATGAACTGCTAATAAGTCTTCATAGCATGGACACCATTCATGCCTTTCTTATTCTAGCATAGCCTCAGTAGCAGTGGGGAGGGCAGATAGCTTCGCTCAGAGGGCTGAATCTGGCCCAAATGTCCCCAGTTGCTGACCCATATATGCTGTATTAATACTTCAGACATCCACTTCTCAGAGCACACTCACAGTGTGCGCCAAGCTCTGCTCAAAAACCCTCCCTGCTTGTAGCACCCTCAGATCTTCAACCATTGGGACAAAGAGAGGGCTCTTTCTTTTAGAGCTAGGATGCCTGGCTCATTAATGTAGTTTTAATTTAAGAGCAGCTGGTTTTTCAGCTACACTTTCCTCTTTCTTTCCTTGCACGGACAATGGTATCACTTTCCTATGTGTGTATTTGTACATGCTAATACATGTGCTTTATGATTTAAACTAATGTATGAAAAATTAAAACCTCCTTCCAATATTGGTAGCTGCATTCTCTTCAGTGAAAAATGAGGTGAAGTTTTTATTGCAAATAAAGTTGCTAACTACTCCACTAAAGGGACATGGGTGGCGCTGTGGGTTAAACCACAGAGCCTAGAACTTGCCGATCAGAAGGCAGACTAGATTCTCCTGGTAGGGACGCGGGTGGCCACTGTGCAGCTTGCTGATCAGAAGGTCGGCGGTTTGAATCCCCGCAATGGGGTGAGCTCCCGTTGCTCGGTCCCTGCTCCTGCCAACCTAGCAGTTCGAAAGCATGTCAGCTGCAAGTAGATAAATAGGTACCACTCTGGCGGGAAGGTAAACAGCATTTCCGTGTGCTGCTCTGGTTCGCCAGAAGTGGCTTAGTCATGCTGGCCACATGACCTGGAAGCTGTATGCCGGCTTCCTCGATCAATAAAGCGAGATGAGCGCCGCAACGCCAGAGTCGGTCACGAATGGACCTAATGGTCAGGGGTCCCTTTACCTTTACCTTACTCCACTAATAGTTTGCAAAATACACTTGGGGGACACAGCCCTAATCTGGGTTGGGTTTGTTGTTGTTAAGAAACAGATTTGACCAGTCATTTGCTAACTACTCCACTAATATTTTGCAAAATACACTTGGGGACACGGTCCTAATCTGGATATGTTGTTGTTAAGAAACAGATTTGACCAGTCCTAAACACACTGTAAACAAATTCTTAATGCCATGTGTAGTTTGACCTTAGATGATCATAATAAAAGGCACCTTTATTTTGAATTTTGTTTTTGAATCCCCCTCCAGTGAATCAGTAGTTTCCAAAATACCTGTAGTTTTTAATGATACAAGAGAGAAGGGAGGGAGGGGGAAATTCCTGTGGTTGGAAATATTGCACACATCCGGGCTAACAGGGGAAAATGTTTTGAAGTGTAAATATGAAGTGAGAGTGCTGAAGAAAAATTAACAAGGGCTCACAATCGGTTTCAAAAGAAGTGTGTACTGACCTCTAGTGGCAAAGCAGGGCACAGGAAAATAGTAAGTCAGGTGGGTGAAGTCATTCCTCCTGTTTTTATTTTCACATGCAGAAACTGACAAACCTGGTTGTTCATCTTCAATCTTCACCTTCATCATCATTATAATCACCACCAACGTTTATTTCTATGCCACTTTTCCACAGTAAACCATGCTCAAGGCATGATGCCATGAACCCTTTTACATAATTGACTAACAGCTGCAAGATATAACAAAAAGAAAATAATCATAAATAACAGGCTAATTGAAGCATTTCACAATAACAGATGCACAATAAATTAAACAATCCACTGATAATCCATATTAATCTATAGCAATACAATACAAGAGCATAATCTGAGTATCAGAAAAAGCAACCAGCAAAATAATAATAATAATAATAATAATAATAATAATAATAATAATAATTCTATTACTTATATCCCACCCACTCTGGGTGGCATCATCTTACTTCATCTTCATCTTACTTCTTCAGCACTGGCAATGGGTCCAATACTGGGGGCAGCAGGCAAACTTAGGTGCTGCAAGGCAGACCATATGGCACACCTAGCTTTGTCCTTCAACATCATGCCACTGCTTGCTCATTGCTCTGCCTAGTTCTTGCTTGCTGTCCACCCACCCAAACATATCCTGCAATGCAGCACCAGTGTGCACCAGGCGAAAAGAGCAATATTTCTGCATGTGCACAAGTCCAGCTGGAGTGTATGCTCTGGGTTGGCTACCTCTCTGTCTCCAGACTCACCTGCTGCCCATGATGCACTGGGAGAAGTTCACTAGGTGAGATATCCAGTCAATCCAGGCTAGCAACAAGCGAGCATTCAGGTGCTGGCTTAGAAGCAGTGTAATGGATGCGGTAGAAATAATGACCAGAAGGACCACCAGCATTGTCCACAGCATCCTCATCCAGCTGTTTTCCTTTGCCTATCACATGAAGATGCTTCAAGTGCAGCTGTGAAGAAAATGTATCTGAGAGGAAAACATAAAGGTAAAATATGTGCTTCTCTTTAAAAATTCTGATTGTAAACATTAACTGTCCAAATGAGGGGGGTGGGGGTGGGAATTGGTCTTTTACTCCAAGTGAAGCTAGTGGGATGCATTTTTTTTGAGGTTCAGCTAGCAGTGTGTCAAAATATAAGTTAAACTGATACTGTTGCTGGAAAAAATGATGCTGCAACTTGGAAGACTTCAATGAGGGCAGCTGTCTAAAGAACACACCTTTTATACAATTAAACCAGAGACTTTGCGCCTGCCCATTGGGGGAAATAGGAAGCCTCCTATTTTTTTAGATGTCTTTTTTATGTTGAGATTCGTAGAGACACCATTGATCCTTTGCTGAAGAAGCTCGCCGATCTTTCAGACAAGTCTAAATTTAATTCTCTCCTCTTAGGCAAAGATCATAAGACGACCTGGCTGGTAGCCAGATTCTGTGCCCAGATTTGTAGGCACAGATCATCCTCCACAATAAAATAGCTTACTGGGGAAATGCTGAAGTTGCCCTTTGGGGTGCCTCAGGGTCAATTTTTTATGGTAGCCCAAATCTCAGTTGTACGGGTGTATGCATATATCTCAATTTTAACTCATGAGCTATTGCTGCAATCTGCCCCGACTATATATTTTATCTTTATGAATGCGGTTTTTATTGTGTTATGTTATGTGAGCTGGTCTTTGACCTTAATGAATTGTCTATCTATCTATACAATTAAACAGAAATGCAAAGGTCAGAATGTGATAGGTCTGTTTTTGAATAATCCATTAAAACTTATTGGTATAATAAATTTATTATAGCTCTATCCCCCGTGCATGCTGACATATAGCTATAGGTCAATGGAGTTTTGGAATTCTAGTGAGAACCTGCCAATCAGCTGAAGGGTGTGGCTTCTCAGCAGTGATTAGGAGTCAGACAGTTTGGGGAAAATAGGAAGAGATTCCTAGAGGGATTGACATAAAGAAATTCTGAAGGGGTGAGAGATAAGAAGCTGGAACAGCAGGAGCAGCCAGGAGCAGCAGATGGAGAACAGAGAGGGGTTAAGAGATGAAGAATCCTGGTGGAAGCTAGAATTTGATGGAGAGAAAAGAGCCAAGCTGAAATCACTGAAGTCTACAAAAGGAGAGGAAGAGTGTGGCAGCAGCCCTGTGGGTAGAGTTAAGGTAATTAGTGGTTGGCCGTTAAGCTGAAGAAACAGTGCATCCCTGATTAGAGAGAAGCCTTCTCTTAAAGTTTCAGTAAAATATATAAGAACATTATTTCTCAGTTGTAAATGGGAAGGTGGTAGCCTCTTAACTCCAGATGTCATTGGAAGAAATTGATTAAGAAGACCCATTCTAGTTTGGGTTCTGTCTTGGTCACGAGACTGAATTAGCCTTGGTCATCCTGTTGGATAACTTTTCTTGGGCAAGAGTGTGACCCTGTTGATTCTCCTCGATCTATCAGTGGCTTTTGGTACTGTTGATTATGATGCCCTCCTGAAGGCTTTGAGGATGTGAGTCAAGGTCACTGTTTTACAGTGGTTCCACAAAGTGGCATTGGGTGATTATTATTTTTTCCCTGGCACTTTGTCAGCTCTCCTTGATGCAGCGCATGTTCCTATAAACAAAATCCAGCCTTGCTCAGAATCAGCTAACAAAGTTCTGGTTCCAACTTGCTCATCAGCAATTACCATCTTTTCAAAAGAAAGCTGATGGGATATTTCAAATGTCTTGCACCTGAGGACCAAAATTGCTCCAGGGAAAGTGGCTACAATGCCAATGCTAATGGAAATAGTGCTTTCAAAATGTTTCCCGGGATGTCAGCAAGTCTTTAATGTAAATGTATGCTATTATCACATGCTGAGTGTAGTCGATTATTGTACTAATAAACCATAAAGCAAGCTCTCTAACTTCATTACCACATTTAATTACCATTTTTGCCATTTTGCTTTACAAACAGAACATTATGTGCTTGGTTCTGCTTGCTAAGTTCCTACAGTAGAGAAAAAAGAGAGAAACTATAGAGGTCCCTACAATCAATCTATCTATCTATCTATTTATTTATTTATTTATTTATTTATTTATTTATTTATTTATTTGCAAAATAACTGGATAGATGAGAAGATGCTAAGATTTTTACTAGGGACTTTTAAAGCCTCCTACCCTTGGAATGACCAGCAATGCTTTTCAAATGAAGTACCTTGTAATCACACCCCTTAACAGCACTCTGTTACACTTTTCACTAAATCACTCCAATAAATGTCCTGATTGTGCAAGATCAAAATCTTTGGACTGACTGAAAGACCTAGAGATGCTTTTGCTTTTAAATCTTCCACACAGCAGTTTTGCTTAACCCAAAATTATGCATAAGGTAATTGATGGAAGACATGAAATCTCATCTCAAGAGTTCACAGGAGGGCCATTCCAGAACCATGAATGATCTGGATTCCCTCTAAAAAAGTCATAGACCAGATGTTGGCAATCTCTAATTTATAGGGTTCATTCTTCTGTTTTAGTTGAGTCAGGGGAAATTAATTCAGAATGTGTCTCTTGCTGAGATTCCTGTATCCTGACACAACCTCTGTATTTTGAGTCTACTGCCATGACCGCTGAATGCAAAATAGTAAGAACATCTATAAAAGCTTCGTTGTAATGAATGGAGATTCTGAAGGGGCAATTCAGAACTGCACCCATCACTGGGTACTCACGCCTCCTTTGGTATTAATAAGAACTTTCCTCTAAGAATTCTATAAGGCTAAAGTCCTTGGCACATTTTTCGTTATGTCTTATTGCACTCAGCAGGACTTCTGAATATATATGCATAGGATTGGTCTTCCTTCACCAAATAGCCTTGTTTTGTGGGAGGATGTTGGATGATATGAGAGTTCTGTCTGCATGCAAGTCAGCTGAGAATTACTAAACCTACTGGCTGTCTCTGGCATATCTTTCTTTGGATTCTCTTCTCCTATGTTTTATGTCACAGAGTCAGACCACGTAAGATTGGCCAATCAAGGTGGAGAAGTTGATACAAAAGATCAGGTAACAGGACAATGGTGTTTTCTTGGAGGGTGCCTTGCTGGTTCATGCTAATGCCCATCTTAACCCAGGATTTGGTTTCCAGCAGTGGGACTCACTGCAGCTTGTAGTGGTGACTTCCATATGTGCAAAGCACATTCCTTTCTCCATCCTGAACTTACTTGCCAACAGCATTACTAAACAAACTGGAGCTCTAGTATTACGCAAGAGAGAAAAATACTTCTCTTATATCTCCCCATAGTCAGTGGAGGCTGGTCCTTTAGGGTGAACAGGGCACCAACCCAGCAACCTCCCTTGGTCCTAAACCAGTCCCCACCAGGGCTGGCCTTGATTATTAGCTTCCTAACCCCTTATAGTGTTGTCCTTATAGAAGTCAGCTGAGTAGATGATGGGGACACATTTAGATTTAGTTGCCTTCATTCACTATTGGTTCTGGTTCCATCTACTGTTGGCCATACTACTGCCCATAATCATCTCTCCCTTTTCAAAAATGGCTTTATTGAATTTCTTTTTTTATAAAGTAATCCCAAGGTAGACTGTGAAAATACAGCATAAGAATACACAGTCAGCATCCTAAATCATAGAGTATGATTTAACCTAGAGCAGCAACAGCAGCAATAACAACATCACCTCCAGGCTTGATTATTGTAACTTGCTCTATGTGGGGCTGCCCTTGAAGCTGACCCAGAAACTCCAACGGGTGCAGAATGCCACAGTGAGGCTCCTTACGGGGTCCTTGCCAGGGGACCAGTGCTTTACCAGCTGCACTGGCTCCCAGTGGAGTACAGGGTCAAGTTTAAGGTGCTGGTTTTGACCTTTGCGGCCTAGGACCCTTGTACCTACGGGAGGACCTTAAGGTCCACAAATGACAACACTTGGGAGGTCCCGAGCCGCAAGGTGGTTAGACTGGTCTCAACTAGGGCCAGGGCTTTTTCAGTACTGGCCCCGACTTGGTGGAACGCTCTGTCACAAGAGATCAGTGCCCTGCAGGATTTGACATCTTTCCGCAGGGCCTGCAAGACGGAGCTGTTCCGCCTGTCCTTTGGTTTGGACTCAGTCTGACCCTTATGTTTCCCTCCCCTTATGGTTTCAATTTATGGACTACTACTAAAATGAAGCTGCAATTTAAATTGTATTTTAACCCGTATTTTAATTAACTTTTTTTTCTTTTTCTATTATGTTTTATTGTAATTTTATTGGTGTTAGCCGCTCTGAGTCCGGTTCTGGATGGGGAATAAAGAAAAAAATTATCATCATCATCCTGGATGTCTGTGAAAATTCAGGATTGTTTTTCTTATTCATCTAATCAATAATACAGTAGCTACTCAGTTGTGAGTCTGTGTCTCTGCCCTTTAATTTGTTGGCCCATTTCTCTATTAGGGCCAATTGACAAACACAATAAAGCCAATTCAATAAAGACGGCCCTTCCAAGTCTATCCAAAACTGGGCTATAATAAGTCAGCTGCTAACAATAAAAAAACCAATTAAATTGCTTGGCTATCTTTTTTCCTAAAAGAATCACCCCTAACTACTTTCTTTTTTTTTTTAAAGCAATTTATTAAATTTTACAATAAAAATAAACATGATAAACAATGTAACATTGATCTTAACATATTTTCACATTTTCTTTGGACTTCCTCACATCTCCCGCTCCCATTTTCATCGTTAAAACATTTTGTCAGCAATTTATCATCTTATTTAAATTCTTATATCCCTTCTATATTTCCTAATCTTATAATTCTCAAAAGAAGCTAAATTTCATAGTCTTACTTATTTTCTTAAAAACTTCTAAATTTAGTGGTGCTCAGTTATTTTGATCTAGCATCTTATTTAACATTCACTCAAATTGCAATACTTTTGTAAATAGTTCTTAAATTTCTTCCAGTCCTCCTCAATCCTCTCTTCTCCCAGGTCACGGATTCTGCCGGTCATTTCAGCCAGTTCCATGTAGTCTATCAGTTGTATCTGCCATTCTTCCAGTGTGGGTAGATCTTGAGTTTTCCAATGTTTTGCGAGAAGTATCCTTGCTGCTGTTGTTGCATACATAAAAAATGTCTGGTCCTTCTTTGCCACCCCTTGGCCGACAATACCCAAAAGGAAAGCCTCTGGTTTCTTAGTGAAGGTATATTTAAATACCTTTTTCAGTTCATTATAAATCATTTCCCAGAACGCCTTCACTTTAGGGCAAGTCCACCAGAGGTGGAAGAACGTTCCCTCACACTCTTTGCATTTCCAACACTTATTATCAGACAGGTGGTAAATTTTAGCAAGTTTGACTGGGGTCATATACCATCTATAAATCATTTTCATTACATTTTCTTTCAGGGCGTTACATGCAGTAAATTTCAATCTATTACTCCACAACCTCTCCCAGTCCTCAAACATGATATTATGCCCAACGTCCTGTGCCCACCTTATCATAGCCGATTTAACCGTTTCGTCTTGTGTATTCCATTTCAACAGCAAGTTATACATCCTTGAAAGTACCTTAATCTTTGGTTCTAACAATTCTGTTTCTAATTTCGATTTCTCCACCTGGAACCCTAGTTTCTTATCATTTTTAAAAACTTCTTTAATCTGAGCGTAATGTAACCAATCTCGCACTTTGTCTTTCATTTTCTCCAGACTCTGCAATTTCCAATTGTCTCCATCCTTTTCTAGTATTTCCCAGTATTTTGGCCATTTAGCCTCCATATTGGGTCTTTTTCGGGCCTTGGCTTCCAAAGGTGAAAGCCACCTTGGTGTTTTATTTTCCAGCAAGTCTTTATATTTTGTCCAGACATTAAACAATGATTTTCTGACAATATGGTTCTTAAAGGCCTTATTTGCTTTAACCTTGTCATACCATAAATATGCATGCCATCCAAAGGTATTGTTGAACCCTTCCAAATCTAACACATCAGTGTCTTCAAGAAGTAGCCAGTCTTTTAGCCAGCAGAACGCTGCGGCTTCATAATACAACTTTAAGTCTGGCAGGGCAAAGCCCCCTCTTTGTTTTGCATCGGTTAATATCTTAAACTTAATTCTGGGCTTTTTGCCCTGCCAGACAAACTTAGAAATGTCTCTCTGCCACTTCTGAAAGCACTCCGTTTTGTCCAAAACCTGAAGTGTTTGAAATAAAAACAACATCCTTGGCAATACATTCATCTTGATAGCAGCAATTCGGCCTAACAAAGAAAGTTTCAATTTTGACCAACTATCTAAGTCTCTCTTAATTTCTGTCCAACATTTTTCATAATTGTCCTTAAATAGACTTAGATTTTTTGCTGTTATGTTTACCCCTAGGTATTTTACTTTTTTAACCACATTAAGTTCCGTCTCATTCTGAAACCGTTCTGACTCTGTATTAGTCAAGTTTTTCCCCAAAACCTTAGTTTTCTGTTTATTTAATTTAAATCCAGCCACCCGACCAAAGTCATTAATCAATTGTAATACTCTTTTCGTACTGGGCTCTGGCTTCTGCAAGGTCAAAACCAGGTCATCTGCGAAAGCTTTTAATTTATATTGTTTCTGACCGACCTGAATTCCTTCCACCAACCGATCCCTTCTAATCATGTTCAATAGCACTTCCAGAACCGAAATAAATAACAAAGGGGAGATAGGGCAACCTTGTCGTGTCCCTTTTTCAATTTTAAACTCTTCTGTAACCACATTATTAACTATCAGTTTAGCTTTCTGTTCTGAATATATCGCCTCAATCCCATTCTCAAAACCCCGTCCCACTCCCATCTCTTTCAAATTTCCCATCATAAATTTCCAGGAGATATTGTCAAAGGCCTTCTCCGCATCTATAAAAATTAAAACTGCTTTTGTATTTATGTCTGTTTGCAAGAGTTCCAAAATGTCAATAATGTTCCTTGTATTAGCAAACAGATGTCTTCCTGGGAGAAAGCCAGCCTGGTCCTTATGAATTACTTCATTTAAAACTTTTTTAAATCTATTTGCCAAAATGTCTGCAAATATTTTGTAATCCACATTTAAAAGAGAGATGGGACGGTAGTTCTTAAGTTGTGTCTTTTCAGCTTCCGACTTTGGTATTAATGTGATAAACGCTTCCTTCCACGACTCCGGTGCCCTCCTTCCCTCCATAATTTCATTGCTGACCTCCATCAAAGGTTGTATCAAATAGTCTTTCAATGTCTTATAGTACTTGGAGGTCAGCCCATCTGGTCCTGGAGATTTGCCAAGTTGCATGTTCTGGATAGCTTGTTCGATCTCCTGTCGTGTTATTTTAGAATTCAGGATTGTCCTATTTTCTTGTGACAATTTAGATAGTCCGTTTTTTGCCAAAAATTGTTTAATCTCAACCTCATCTTGCGGCCCTTGGGTGTATAGTTTTTTGAAGTATCTCTGGAAACACTTTCTAATGTCCACTGGATTCTGGATGTTTTTTCCATCAACCTCTAAGTTTGTAACAGTATTTAATCTTTGTCTTCTCTTCAACTGCCAAGCTAGCAGTTTTCCACATTTATTCGCCGACTCAAACGTTTTTTGTTTCATTAATTTAACCTTCCATTCAATTTCCTGATTTATCAATTTAGAATATTGTGTTTGATAAAGTTTAATTTCTCTCAGAGTTGGCTGTGACTTCGGATTCACTCTTAATTTCTTCTCTAATTCTTTTATTTTATCCAAGATCTTATCTTTTTTCTCATTTTGTGTTCTTTTCTTGACTGCATTCTGTTGTATCAAGAATCCCCTCATTACAGCTTTGCTTGCGTCCCAGATTATTCTTTTTTCCACCATATTATTCATGTTTATCTCAAAATAGTCCTTCAAAACTTTTTGGGCCTTCTTGGTAATTTCCTGATCTCTAAACAAATTGTCATTCATCTTCCATCTAAAGGATCCAGTTGGTAATAGTGTCATATCCATCTTTACTGCATTATGGTCGGAGCAGGTCTTTGGGCAGATTTCCACTTTTCTGACCTTAGGTGCCAGGCCTCTAGAAATCCATATTTGGTCGATTCTTGTCCAGGTCAGTTGGGCTTCAGAAAAGAATGTTCCCTCTCTTCCTAGTGGGTTCTTTGTCCTCCAGATGTCAATCAAATCCATATTGTCAATCATTTCAAAAAAGGTTTTAGGTAGTCTGCCGTCTTTTGTAACATTTTGACTTTGTGACTTGTCCATGTTAGTTGATACGACCCCATTCATATCTCCCATCATTATGATGTTGTTGTAGTCTAGATAGTCCAGCATTGTCTCCTGCAGCTTCTTGTAAAATTCCGATTTCCCTTCATTAGGTGCATAAATTCCTAATATCAGCAGTTTCTCTCCTTGATATTGTATCTCAATAGCCAAAATTCTTCCATGTTCATCTTTAAACAGGAATTTAGGTGACAGGCTCTCTTTTGCATATATCACCACGCCTCTCTTCTTAACTTTGTCCGAAGATACAAATTCCTGGCCCAATCTTTTATTTATTAACACTTTTCTGTGGAGCCTCGTCACATGTGTTTCTTGTAAACAAATAATGTCCAATTGTTCTTTTTTTAATATATGAAATATTTTCTTCCTTTTTTCCGGAATGTTACAACCATTAATATTCCAGCTCAACAGTTGCAGAGACATCCTGAACTATCTGGTTATTTTTCAAGGGGTGGTATCTTCTCAGGGTCTTCAGGTTCCACAGATGCTGATGTTGGTACTGGCGTTGCCTCAGGCCCAGAAGGTAGTTCAATTCTTTTTTGAAGGTCCTCTCCGTATGTAGACAGGAATTTGTCTCTCTCTTCAAGTGTTCTCACTTTGACCTTTCTCCCTCTAAAGGTAAAAGATAATCCTTGGGGAAATTCCCACCTGAATGGAATTGCGTTGCTCCTTAGTAGTTTAACAAGTTCAGAATAGGCGGCTCTAAGATCAAGCAGTAGTCTTGGAATATCTTTATAAATTTCAATTCTTCTATCCAACACCTCCAGTGATTTTACAAAGTGTAGTCCCAAAATCTTATCCCTTTCCTCCTTTGATCTCAATGTTATCAAACAGTCTCTGGGCCTCTCCTTCTTTATAAATCTTCCAAGTCTGAAAGCTGACACAATTTTAAAGTCCTTTTCTTCCAAGTTCCAGAACTTGGAGAATTCTTTGGTCAAAAACTCAGTTAGATGTCCTTCTTCTGCCTCTTGTAGTGATCTAATCCTTAAGTTGTTCTCACGGTTTCGCAGTTCTATCATCGAGAGATAAATCTGGTGTTCCCCGACTTGTTTAGTGAGTGGTCTTACCTCTTGCTCTAAATTTTCAAATCTTTGTCTGGTGTCCTCAGTCAATTTCCGATTTTCTGCTGAGGCCTCCGTTAACTGTCCAATTGCTTGTGCATTCTGTACCACTTGTGTGGTTAATTTATTTAGACATTCTGTGTTTTTATCAATCTTTGCTGATTGCGCATCTGCTTTCTTGTCCAAAGCTTCCAATTTTTCAAAAATTTTGTCTAGTACAGAAACAGATGCTCCTGAGGCCATATCTTCCAGTTGTAACTGCTCTGCTTCGCCCTCTCCCTCCACTTCTGAGGGCAAAGTAGGCACAGATGATCTGCGTGTCTGTGAGGCTGAGGTTAGAGTTGTTAGAGTTGTTTGTTTAGCTCTCCCTCTTTTTCTTGTGCCACTCATTCCAACGTTATCTGTCAGTCAAGGTCACACTGAGTTGTTCCCATGGGAATGGAAAGGTCCAGAGCAAGCAAACAGCAAGGGAATCGAAAGTAAAAAGTGTATGTAAAATCACTGTTATAATCCAATCCTCTAGAGGGAGCTTAATCTGTCTTTCAGAGTCTAATTTAATGTCCAAGAACCTTCAAATACAAATGTTTAGCAGAGTTTATAAATGGTCACTTTGTTGCAGACAGTGCTTATTTATCTCCAAAAAGAATGTTTCAAATTTAAAAGGTCTCAATACCCTCAGATTGTTTCAAGTTCCAATATACAATATCCAAATCTGCAGTACTGACAGCTCCCTTAGTACTCAGGCAGCTCCTGATTCTGGGTTTCACCTTCTAGTTTGTAATCCAATAAGAGGAGGAAAGTCAAGTGCAAATAGAAATCCCAAATCTTTAGCTTAAAGTCTTTACTTTAAGATGCAAGTTCAAATAGATGCTTAGATCTGTAAAACTTAAAGTCTCTTTCTTTCAGCCTCCACTCCTCCAGCTGATTGCTTTTTTTTCAAGTTCAATGGCTGCGGAAGACGGACTTCCTGCTTCCACGTCTCTCCGCTCTCAGCCAAGTTCAAGCCAATTTAAGTTTCCCTTTTAAAGTCTCAAATTCAAGTGATTCAGTCTTTTACTCACAAGTTAGTTGCTTTTTCGTCCGGATCCGTAATTTAGCAGGAAAAGGGATCAGCGCTCACCGACAGTAGCAGCGCGGCTTCGCTCCTCAGGCTGTGAAACAGCTCACAGCGCCGCAACCCCCCTCCGTGCTCCGGAGCCCCTTACGGGGTTCCTTCTGCACTTGGAGGGTCGCTCTAGGCGCCCACCGAGCCTCAAGACCCCAGGCTCTTGCCGCCTGGGGTTTTCCAGAGTGGGTCTCCGCTTCGCCGTAGCGGACGACCCGTTGCCTGCGGAGCCTCCTCTCCCGTTCAGAAGAGGACCGCCATTGCCGTTCGCGCCGCCCCCGGAAGTCCCCCCTAACTACTTTCTAGGCTATCATACTTGATTGTCTTATGGGACTGGATCCTTTCAGTTATCTTTTTTCATGAAAAAGCTTGAGCTATCCATCGTTACTGGCTCAGCGAAACCCTGTGAATCTGCTTTCAGCTTCTATTTGGCCAGATAAGTAAATACATTGCTATGCTTCTGCGTGAAAAAAAGAAGAAGATATCTTGGGATTTTTGAATGACAAGGTGTTAATTTACGAGCCTTGCCAACGTTCGTCCTACAGTTACATTTCTAATTAATGAGTACAAACGAAGAAAACAAAATGAAAGCGACTGCCCTCCAAAAGTTTGGAAGGAAGGGTTGGGTGCTAATTGCCTTCCAGCTGCTGGTGTTGTAATTAAATTCCGATTGTTGACTGCGGTTTTTACACTGATTATGTGGAATTAATCTTCAAAAACATTCCTTACTTTTTGCTTATGCTTTAGAACTGAAGTTATATGTTAATACACACTAAAACTAGGGCTGCACTGAATTTTCATTTATTTTGATTTTGACAGGGGAAAGGTACATTTCCTGAAAAATACTCCCACCCACCATCTCAGTTCTGTTCACTGACAGTTTCTCCCTGTCTGCTATTGCAGGTGTTGGTACTTGTATCTTGATTAAAGTGCTGTGGACGCCAACATTAAATAGCTCCCAAGGGCAGCAACAAAAAACAAAAAAAGAGGTGACTGTCCTCTCCATACCAGTGAGTACCATCACACAAAAATGTACTGATAGTTCTCTGATAGCAGCACCAAAGGGGCCCTTGGATGGGGAAATCCTGGTTACTCACTATCGTAATTAAAAAATAAGAAAAGGAGAGAATTTATCTCTGTGACCCATTTGAGCCTTTGCTGGAACAGCAGATAATCATGGTTTAATGGGGACTAAAATATCTTACAATTTTAATACATTTATATTTTGGGGTACCCCCATTTTGATGTTACATTCTTCCTGTGTCTCTGCTTGATTAAACTGGGAAGCAGCTGATCAAGTAGTAGTAGTAGTAGTAATATTATAATAATAATAATAATAATAATAATAATAATAATTAATAATAATAATAATTTGTTTATACTTTGCACATCTGGCTGGGCTTCCCCAGCCACTCTGGGCAGCTCCCAATCAAATATTAAAAACACATTACAGCATTAAACGTTAAAAACTTCCCTAAACAGGGCTGCCTTCAGAGTGAAAACGCTCCAGTTATAAACTATGGAGAGAAAGGGGACATGAACTCAACCTGCTAAGGTTGTGATTAGTGATCACTTCTCCTGTTGTCTATGTGTTTGCCTCTATACCACATAATTGTTACGTCAGAAAATATTATATTTTTCTTAACCCATATTTTTATCCCTGTTTAGGGATAAAGGCATTTGTTTTGGGCTATTTTTATTACATTTATTAAAAGCAGGTCCCAGAGCAGGTTACGACAATTTAAAATCCAGAATTAAAAAAACTTAAAATAGATTACAGTCACAATAATAGGGTGGGTCATAAAAGCACACCCAAAGCCCGGGAGGAGAGTAGATGTCATGGACTGGCTGGATGCAAGGCACCAGTTGAGGAACCCACAGGGGAAGAAGGCTCAGTGCTAGGGGATTGGTGGTGGGACAACCAGGGCCGGATTTAGGTGGCCCTAAAATACTGAAGGTAATGGGGCCCTTTATATGTCCAGCTGTCCTTTGTCAACAACAAATTGTTGCTGATTTCTGTGTTGAATATATGCTATACGGTAATTTATGGACCTAATAGGTCCATAAATTAAAGTCATATAAACATAACAAGATATGTATTTTATCAAAGTACAGTAATTGTTGAACTGAAACACAATTAAGAAGCATATTAATAGTGAAATAATTCTTAAGCTCTAACTTAAAATGATTTTTTTATTCATAACAAACTTAATAATGCTAACACATTGGCATTGGGCAATAACAAAAGTTCCTTTAGAAACACAGTTTACAAAGACTCATAATCTAGTCTCTAGAAACTTGCTATAACATGAAATAATAATGGGTGTCAATATATGATGCAAACTACTAATAATTATAAATAGCAGAATGTAGGCACCCTATATATAAAAATGAGCAAAGCAGTGATATTTTAGGGAGCAGGCTAGCAGGCGGGGCCCATTACTTACATCATAGGGGCCTACACAACACAAAACACTGTTGCTCTATGTAGGTTTTATTTTACTTGTTTTTTGTCTTATATTTTGGAAATGTACATCGTTTTCTTTTCCTTTAATTTTTTTTGGGGGCCCCACAGAGAGTGGGACCCTAAGCTATAGCTTGTTTAGCTTATACATAAATCCAGCACCGGGGACAATGATGAGTGGTAAAGAGGGAACAGACTGGGAGAAGGAGGTGTCGGAAGCTGAGGAGGTAACAGGGTTTAGTGAGCAGGAAGAGACTGTGATAAAGAGCAGTGCAGAATCAGATGCAGAAGTGGAGGCTGGGGAGCAGAGGGAAGAGAGTGGAGGTGGGCTGATGAAGAAGTCAGGGGATTCTCCCTCTCCTGTCCCTCTTCCTTGGTCTCCCAGAACACAAAGAGGAATGAAGAGGGCGGAACATCAAGAGACAAGATGAAGGAGCCTTGAGTTGCTGAGGAAGGACCCGGGGAGGAGCAGCCTTAGAGAGAGGTGGAAAGGCACTGAACTTCCTGGAAGAGTTGCTGTCTTCACTAGGCCTGGCCTCTAAGCCAGTTTTGTTTCTTTGAATAAAGAATAAAGTTCACTGACGCCATGTAAGTTATTGATGACCTGCGTGTGACACCCACTCTGACAGTAAATAAGTCTGAGAAAGTACAATACTTTGCAGTAGCTAGAAACCAGGTGGTTTTCAAGGTTCTCCTTCCATGCCTGGGCAGAATTTATGGCTTAGATTTGATAAGGAAAGCTGAGTTTCAGTAAAAGGAAGAAAACCAAAGAGGACTCGGAATTTGGTGCAAGCCATAAATTAATGAGGAGTGAAATTATTCAGAGGTTTTACTAAACAAAACTGATCAGAGAGTGGCAAAAGTCGTGAAACAAGAGGGTTTTATATTGGGGAAGTACACAAAGAACTGGGACATATTTTTTTTGGTGTGGGGAGCTCTCTGATATCTCTTGGTGTTGTCTGACAACTTTTAGCTTGCAGTTGTGCTCCTCCGTGTATATGTGTCCGAAGCTGGAGCCAGGAGTATGCCAGCAATAAAACACTCAGTGTCAGCGAAGTTAACTCTTCCAAGAAATCAGAACAACTCAGGCCTGCCTTGATCAGACATAGCACCAAAGATAGCTGCCATACATACAATGCTTTTCAATGAAGTTAGTTCACACAATCAAATGACAGTCAGGAAGTATGTAGCAAACCCAACAAGCAAACCTCATAGAAACCAGACCTGATGCAGTATAACAGCTAAAGATCAGACTCTTGATCTGCATTCATTCCTCTTTTGTCTTTCCGAAACATTTTTTAGGCAGTTCAATTTGAGTGTGACACTCAAAACTGGCTGAGGAATGATGCCTGAATGGAAATTAATAAAGCCAAGAGTTAGCACAAAGCCAGTAATTTCATTCTTGACAGGTCTCTTTGTCTTTATGTCACAGTTAGGCAAGTTTGTAGTGACATTTCCCGCCATTTAAAATTAATTGGCCCATTTTATCATCTCAGGTATGAGCACTTTCTTTGTGCCATGCTCAAGTGATATAATTACAAAAAAGTGATTACCCTCTGCAGTATACATAAGTTTCTTGAACAGAGAGACAAATGAACTAGTTTAAGAGAGCAGTTATCAAAACTTCATATGCACAAGCAAGCAAGAGTACGTAAGGCATGAGTAGTGTTTAGGGAAGTTTTTAATGTTTGATTTTTTTTGCATTATTATTATTATTATTATTATTATTATTATTATTATTATTATGTTGGAAGCCACCCAGAGTGGCTGGGGAAACCCAGCCAGATGGGTGGGTTATAAATAATAAATTATTATTATTATTATTATTATTATTATTATTATCCCCTCTCCTGCATCAGGTTTGGCTCAGACAATCCAACCATTTCTCTACAAAACTTGGGAAATAGCCTAGTTTATTCTGACCCCAATTTCAAGCCAAACTGAACCCATCACACCACAAGAAAGTCAACAGGGTTTCAAGAGACTCAGATCTCTCACCTGCCCATCCAAATTCCCCTGCTCATGCTCACACGCTTACCTTTCTTGCTTCATGAAATCCAAGCCAGAGAATAACTTTCCTCCTCATAATGCTCATAACTGAGGTGAACACAACAAGCTGCAGAGATTTGACTTTCCATACTAGAAAATATGAAGTTTGGCCTCATTGATTTCTTCTACTCTGTAGACATAGCTGAGTATTAATGCTCCCATGGTTGTCTGTATGGGACTACAGAGCTTGGACTTGCCAATTAAGTGCGGCCCCTGGTCTTCACATGAAGATCATGGCTGTCTGTACGACAGAGCCTTTACATGCACAGCTGTATGCACAGAAGCTTCCCCAAAATTCATATTATTCAAGGTTCTCAGCCATGTGAAAGCTTTTGCACCTCCAACTGTGTGCGCAAAGGATCTGTTATTACAGAAAGTCAGGCTCTTTGGCACATCCTCACTCCTTGCTTCCATGTTGTTGTTGTTGATAATAATTTTATTGTTTACATCCCGCCCATCTGGCTGGGTTTCCTCAGCCACTCTGGGCGGCTTCCAGCAATATATATATATATATATATATATATATATATATATATATGTCAGACATTAAAAACTTCGCTGCACAGGGCTGCCTTCAGATGCTTTCTAACATTGTGTAATTCTTTATCTCTCTCACATCTGGTGGGAGGGCATTCCACAGGGAGGGCGCCACTGCCAAGAAGGCCCTCTTCCTGGTTCCCTGTAACCAGTTGATGAATATGTGAGTACAAATAGCCTAATCATTCTCACCTATTGGTTTATTAATAGTAGTAGTAGTAGTAGTAGTAACACCCCACTTGTTCACTGTCTTGCCAGAATGGTACCTGCCATTGTTATCTCCTACTTGGACTACTGCAATGCACTCTATGTGGGACTACCTTTGAAGGTGATTTGGAAACTACAACTAATCCAGAATGCAGTAGTGATGATTTGGAGCAGCTGTTGGGGCCATATGACACTGCTCCTAAAGGATCTACATTGGCTCCCGGTACGTTTCCAAACACAATTCAAAGTGTTGGTGTGGACCTTTAAAGCTCTAAACAGTCTTGGCACCTCCACCCCCATCCTTCAGCCAGGACGCTGAGGTCCAGCTCCGAGGGCCTCCTGGTTGTTCCCTCACTGTGAGAAGTGAAATTACAGGGAACCAGGCAGAGGGTCTTCTTGGCAGTTGCGCCTGCCCTATGGCACACCCTCCAAACAGATGTCAAGAAAACAAAAACTATATGACTTTTAGAAGGTGCGACGGTCACCTCTAAGATTGATTATTGTAACTTGCTCTATGTGGGGCTGCCCTTGAAGCTGACCCAGAAACTCCAGCGGGTGCAGAATGCTGAGGTGAGGCTCCTTACGGGGTCCTTGCCATGGGATCACATTCTTCCAGTCCTTTACCAGCTGCACTGGCTCCTAGTGGAGTACAGGGACAGGTTTAAGGTGCTGGTTTTGACCTTTAAAACCCTATGCGGCCTAGGACCCTTGTATCTATGGGACTGCCTCTCCTGGTACGCCCCGGGAAGGACCAAAAATAACAACACTTTAGAGGTTAGATTGGCCTCAACCAGGGCCAAGGCCTTTTCAGCACTGGCCCCGAGCTGGTGGAACGCTCTGTTGCGGGACACCAGGGCCCAGCGAGATTTGACATCTTTCCACTGGGCCTGCAAAACGGAGCTATTCCGCCAGGCTTTTGGTCTGGACTCAGTCTGAACCTCCCCCCCCCCTTTTCTTCTTTTTTGATGGAACCCCTTATATGGGATCCTGCATACAAATTTTCCCTCGGCCCTTTTGCTGACCCATGTAGAGCCAGCATGGATAGCTGGCCCTGGTGAATATTTGATGTTTCCTCCCCTTATGGTCTTGATTTATGGGCTGCCAATAAAATGAGGCTGAATTTTCAGCTGTATTTTCAGCTGTATTTTAATCAAATGGTTTTTTTTAAAAAAACAACAACAACTGTATTTTATATTTGGTGTTAGCCACCCTGAGCCCGGTCTTGGCTGGGGAGGGTGGGGTATAAATAAAAATGTATTATTATTATTGGAAAGTTTTTAATGTTTGCAGTTTTATTGCATTTTTAATATTTTGTTGGGAGTTGCTCAGAGTGGCTGGGGCAACCCAGTTGTATGGGTAGCATATAAATAATAAAATTATTGTGATAATAACCTGCCTTTCATCCTAAAGTTCCTGTGCAGCTTACCACAATTGAAACACATTAAAAGCTCTTTAAAACAACTAACAATTACATAAATAAGATGGGTTCTAAAAATATACATACCAGGTGTCAAAAGCCAGAATAAATGTCTTCAGCATTCAGTGGCCATGCCAAATGCCTTGAATTGGACCCATAAATGAACTAGCAGTCAGTGTTTTCTGAAAGCAATAGGGAAAGATGGAAGATATATGAGCTATAAAAATACAGGCACTTGAAATTTGACAATGCCTTATTCAAAGAAAAATTATGACCAATCAACAATTCGAGTAAAGCACTGGAATGATGGATTAAGATTTGCTGTGTGGATTGTGTACACAGAGAAGGGAGTTTGGGCAGTTGATAATGGGTAAATTGGCAGCCCTGCTTTGAAAGAAGATTTTGGAGGGGGGGGAGAGGAGAATTGTCCAAAGAAAAAGTCTATTTTATTACCATTTTACCTATTTCTTGTGGGTGAGTTAAATGGAAAGTCCCTCATAAACAATGTCTGGTTTTTGCTTTAGGATTGATGAGCCCTGTAGCAGAAATAAATAGGCTTTCACTGGCTTACCACACATTATAGTCTTATTTATTGGAATGACCAAAGAGTAAGTGTCTGATAGTAATGAAGTCTGGGTAAGAAACTGCACCAATTACTGCCTTAAGGAGGCCACTTCTTCTTGTGGATTGCATGACTGGGAGCACCTAAAGAAAAAGGGAAAGACTGATAATCAGATGTGAGATTATGGAGTATGATTATTAGATTACCTTAATCATTATCCCATTTCTTATTTAAATAGTTGTGCGTAGACATCAGTCATGCATGCTCTTATGGCTAGTGCCTTGTATTATTAACAAGTTTGAATCAGACCAAGAGAAGTGAGATATAAAAGGAGAAAGAAAGGAAAATGAACACCTCTCAGCCTTCCCAACAGTTATAGTTTTGATCTTCTGTCCACAAATTGCCAATCACCTGTCATCTGCAGCTAGAAAAGATATTGATTTAAGAGAGGTGGAATTGGTCGTGTCAGGCTAATCATATCCTTCAATGGGAAAATGTTGCTATTTCACACAAAAGAATGTCTTCAGAGAGTAGGGAAAAAACAAAACAAAACACTGAGTGTGATTCTTTCCAGAGGTGCAAACCCCACTCATTGAAGGATCCTCAAAGGATTTAACAGTGCCCTGGGTCACATGAGGTATGTGCAATAACACAATGAGCCATTTTAGGGAATGGAAGGTTTATGCTTACCTTCCGTATCCCCATCCAACCTTCCTGTTTCACATAATTTATGTAGAGAGTTGGTTAAAAGTGGAGGGAGTATGGGCAGGCATCCTGTTGCCTCTGATGGGACCAGGGTGAAGCTGAGTTCCCTGTGGTGGACCTCCTCTTCATCAGTAGACCCTGTTGAGCTTACCTGGGAACAGTGGTAGGCAAACAGCAGCATCAGCAGTGTTATGACAGTGTCCGAGTAGCTGATTCCAGCCACCATTTTAATTTCCCACAATGCCCTGTAGTAGTGCTGCGCAGTGGGCATTGTGGAACATTAAAATGGTGGCTAGACCCAGCTACCCACTACAACTTGCATTATTTTAAAATGTGCTTGTGGCAGAGTGGAGCTAGATTAGAGGAAATTTAGCTATGTGGTCATAGGTGGTTATCACCAAAGCTTCATTCAGAGTAGACTCATTGAAATTGATGGGACTTCATCAATTCCACTGGGTCTACTCTTAGTAAAATATAGTTGAATACCAACCTATGCCTGCAGTAGGCAAGTTTGCTGCAGTAATATGGAACTGATTTGGACCTTTTGACTCTGTTTATAACCTGGAATGAAAAGGAAAACTGGTTATTGCTAAGTTTGTAGGTTTAGTTAACAAAAATGTAATAAAAGGAGTGGTTTTCTTCAAACCCACTGTACAAAACTGGCATTGTTATCCAAGAATACAAGTATACTCTCAGGTTGGTAGGCTATAGCCACTGTCTCCCAGAACATCAAAGACTACGGGACTACACTTTTAACTGAATGCCACATACATGCCCTCTGCTTTATTCTTTATTTTTATTTATTGAATTTATATACCGCCCTATACCCAGAGGTCACAGAGCGTTTCACAGAACAGAAAGCTTCCTCAACTGCAGCATAAAACCCAGGCTGGCTTTTAAGAAGAATAGCACACACTACTTCTTTATATACTCCACTTTCTCTGAAGTATCCCCTTATGACTTTTTGGTGAATACACACACTCCAGTGGCCTCCATCCCTCTTCTCCCATTGACTTCAATTACAGACTACTGACAAACCAGATAGCTTTCTTTGTATTCAAGGTTTTGAATGTTCCCATTAATAATTTATCCTATACTGACATCTGGTGGCAGCATCTATGGAAAACTAAAACTAGTACAGTACTATTCATCTGGACAAATTTAATGCAGGGGGGGGGGAGGAATCTCTCGTGACATTGTTTGCTAAATTATCAGTAAGCCTTTTATTACCTGGTGTTGGTTTTTTTGTTGTTGCAATATTAACATTGTAAGTTTTTGTATTCCATAGCCATCATTTAGGGCAGGGGTAGCCCACAGGATGGACCTCTAAATCCATCCCATCTGCCCTCTAAATTGATGGACTACAACTCCCATGATCCCCAGCAAGTAGCGCCAATGGACAGGGATGATGGGAGTTGCAGTCCACATTATCTGGAGGGCGCCATGCTCTTGTGCAGCGGTTCTCAACCTGTGGGTCCCCAAATGCCAATGCAATTCTGGGCTGCATCAATAGGAGTATAGCATCTAGATCAAGGGAAGTAATAGTGCCACTGTATTCTGCCCTGGTCAGACCTCACCTGGAGTACTGTGTCCATTTCTGGGCACCACAGTTCAAGAAGGACACTGACAAACTGGAATGTGTCCAGAGGAGGGCAACCAAAATGGTCAAAGGCCTGGAAACGATGCCTTATGAGGAACGGCTAAGGGAGCTGGGCATGTTTAGCCTGGAGAAGAGGAGGTTAAGGGGTGATATGATAGCCATGTTCAAATATATAAAAGGATGTCACATAGAGGAGGGAGAAAGGTTGTTTTCTGCTGCTCCAGAGAAGCGGACACGGAGCAATGGATCCAAACTACAAGAAAGAAGATTCCACCTAAACATTAGGAAGAACTTCCTGACAGTAAGAGCTGTTCGACAGTGGAATTTGCTGCCAAGGAGTGTGGTGGAGTCTCCTTCTTTGGAGGTCTTTAAGCAGAGGCTTGACAACCATATGTCAAGAGTGCTCTGATGGTGTTTCCTGCTTGGCAGGGGGTTGGACTCGATGGCCCTTGTGGTCTCTTCCAGCTCTATGATTCTATGATTCTATGATTCTATGAAATGCTGTTGGACTGCAACTCCCATCACCCCTAGCTAGCAAGGCCAGAGCTCAGGGATGATGGAAGTTGTAGTCCAACAACATCTGGGGACCCGCAGGTTGAGAACCACTGCTTTAGTGGAACTCTTGACAGGTAAGTCCTATAAGCATTCTCATGAGGGGAAGCGGGGAGCAGGTAGTGCCAAGCAACCCTGCTTCATCTGGGATGTTGTCTTCATTCTGTGTAGAACCCCCCCCCCCCGCATTTGTTTGACCATGAAGGCCTGCAACTTGGAATTTATGTATTCCTGAATGTTCCCTGTATGTTTCTGAGGTCAGAACAACAAGAAATCTGAAAGCCTATCCATATCCAAGTTTACCAGGAAGTTCCTCTGGGTCCAAGGGAGGAACCACATTCCACAAATGTCATGGAAACTTTCAGAAGCAGGTTGGTATGCTAGCCCAGTTCCCAACCTATGTGACATGAGTGAAAAGGGGCTTCTTGATCTAGGTTCTTCTTTTTCTTGGTGCAAGTTATTCAAAACTACAGAGTGAAGGATGGAATAGTTATTATTATCAGTGCAAGTTCCAGCACAGCTTTCTTCATCCAGGCAAATAATTACAACTCACTAGGAAGTTACTTAAAAGTTTAATCCTCATCCAGGCAGCCACTGTAGATCTCTGAATGGACAAAAAGAACCAGAATTTAGCATTTTTGTCTGTAGAGCTCTCAAAGTTCTTTCCCAAGCACTTGTCTTTTCCAATTCTATAGCCATTTTCTGCTTTCCAGCTTTTCTCAAGGGCTCAGAATTGTGTGCTAGGGAGAGATGCTGGTCTATGCATTTTACTGCAGAATTGATCCATTCTACTAGGGAATCTCCAGCTGCCTCGTCTTCCTGGTTGTCCATGCCCCACTGCTGACACTGTGTCCTCAAAGCAGAGCTAAAGGGATCATGGGTTGGATCCAGAGTTCATGTTACTGGAACTCCTCTTTGACACTCTTGCTGGATGAAGTGGGTTGGTGATTTTCTCCCTTGCCTCTGCACCAGTAGTAGACGAGTCACAGAACCACCTTCTTGATATCCACATCACTACAGCTTATTAAGATGATGGTGGAAGATGCTCTAGTCCCAACCAGGTATTGCTGGTGTCAGAAGACTGACTCGGCATCCATCACACCAGCCACTACTGATCTGCACCCTCTTGAAGGTTGGGGAATCCTCTCAACCAGGAGAGATGAAGTGGAGGGGTGAGAGCCTTTGCTAGGTCTCAGTCTCTTCCATGAACAGAAGGAGCCCTTCCATTTGCAGAAGGCATGTTCTGGATGCAACCCTGTGAATTTCATCCTTTTTTCTTGAGCTCACCAGTTTTCATGCAGATATGTGTAGGTAATTGTAAATCACAGCTTACTGCAGCTAGAGGTCTCTATATTCTCAGAAACTGGCTGTTTCCTAAGAAGAAGAAAATGGACAAGGACCCACTAGATTTGACATTACATAGAGATTAGAAAATGTAGCATCCAAACAGTGTAGTGTGACGATACAGCTTACAATAACTTTAACATCAGTAAAAAACTTTTTCCCCAAGATCTGTAAAAGAGAACTTGCCATAAGCACCTAATATCTTTAAACAGTATAGCTCAAAAATTTTGGTTTTATATTGTTAGCATAACATATAACTGCAATCCTGTGTATACATAGTTCCTCAGGACTTCATTGAGTGGAACTTACTTCTGAGTAAACATGCCAAGCTTCAGTTACATATCCACTGAGATGGCAGCCTTATACACATTTACTTGAAAGTAAATCTCTTTAGGGAAGACAGGCATGAGGAAGAGACGGTGTTGGTTAGGAAAGAAAAATGCTAGGTATAAAAGAAGAATTCCTTGGATAGTAAGAGCCAGGTTAGGGGCAAGTACTCTTGGCGAGAGAACCCCAGCAGAGCTTTAAAATCACAAGATATGCAGCAAAGTAAAACATGGAAATAAAGGCTGTTAGAATAAAACATATCCTTCTAAGTTATTTCAAAGTTCCCCTCTTTCATTAGCATAGAAAGAGACTACATGCTTGGTAAGTTTAAAACAAACTCTTCAAATGTCAGATTCATGTGTTTTTCCACACAGCAGTCAGAAAACATAGGCAGTAAAACTTACCGGTAGGTTCCAAAGTGGTGAGTGTTTCTAAATTATTTGTATAGAAACACAAGGATGGCTTGTAAGCCACACAGTTTGAGCTTGGAGCAACCAGCTCAGAACTTAGATACCAGAGACTCCAACAAGCTAAAATCTAGCTTATTTTCAGTCTAAACTTCTGAATCACTGTATAGTGATTTTACCTAAATCCCTTCCCCTTGAATTTCTCTTTCTTTCTTTCTTTCTCTTTCTTTCTTTCTTTCTTTCTTTCATTGTTGGTCCCAGGGGGAGGTTACCGTGGGGCGAGGTCCAGGACCTGAGTCGAGGGTCGGCAGACAGTCCTCCACGGGCGAAGCGGGGTCCAAGGCGAGGAGCAGGGCTAGGACAGGAACTCTCGAGGAACAGGACAGGGTGCTGGCCGAAACAGCTCTTCAACGACGTTGCTCCCGCAACCTGGGACCGGGCTGACTGGCCTTTATCTTCTCTGAGGCCAGGGGCGGTCCCGGCCCCCAGGAGACCCGCCTCTCCTGGCCTTAAGGCGAGCACTCCTCCTGGGAGAAACCAGTTCCCTCCGCCTCTCTGCCCTGAGCCTCTGCAGCTCAGGAGAGGCTGGAGGGTTAATGGACCCAGGGGGAGACTCACCTTCCCCTGACAGGGCTGGGAGAGGTGCACCTGTAGGCACTGTGTCTTCAATCACCTCCGGAGCCAAAGAGGATTCACCTGGTGCCTGCTCCTGAGGATCTGGCACAGGTGCAGGTGCTTCAGATCCAAGGCCCTGCCCCAGTTCAGCCGGCCCTGGAGGCGGGGACTCTTGTGCAGGCTGGGTTCCTCCGGTTCAGCCTCTGAATTGGATTCCCAGGCCATCACACTTTCTTTCTTTCTTTTTTTGCAGCCAGTGCATAGAGGACCAATCTCTATGTTATGAAGTTATCATGAAGTTATGAAGTTATCTCTGTGTTATGAAGTTATATCTCTGTGTCATGAAGTTATGAAGTTATCTCTGTGTTATGAAGTTATCATGAAGTTATGAAGTTATCATGAAGGGATCAATTCCAATCTGTTACCTCCAAGGATGTGGACAGGCTGCTTGGACAAGTGAAACCGACCACCTGTCTCCTTGATCCTTGCCCATCCTGGCTGATAAAAGCGAGCCGGGAAGGGCTGGGCAATGGACTCTGCGGGGTGGTGAATGCTTCCCTCTGTGAGGGAGCCTTCCCAGACCCACTGAAAGAGGCGGTCATTAAACCGCTTCTTAAAAAAAATCTTTAGACCCGGCCAATATGGCCAACTATCGCCCAATCTCAAATCTACCATTCTTGGGCAAGGTGATTGAGCAGGTGGTTGCCGAACAACTCCAAGCACGCCTGGAGGATGCGGACCATTTGGATCCATTCCAATCGGGATTCAGGCCTCACTATGGGACTGAAACTGCCTTGGTCGTGCTGGTTGATGATCTCCGGTGGGTATGGGACAAAGGTGAGCGCTGTTTCCTAGTTCTGCTAGATCTCTCAGCAGCCTTTGACACCATCGACTATAACATCCTTCTGGACCGTCTAGAGGGGCTGGGAGCTAGGGGCACTGTTATACTGTGGTTCTGCTCCTTTCTCCTGGGCCGTGTCCAGAAAGTGGTGGGGGGGATGAGTGTTCAGACCCCTGGGCTCTCACTTGTGGGGTGCCTCAGGGTTCCATCCTCTCCCCCATGCTTTTTAATATCTATATGAAGAGAGATCATCAGGGGGGTTGGGCTGGGAGAGATCATCAGGGGGGTTGGGCTGGATGTTCATCAGTATGCAGATGACACCCAGCTCTACCTCTCCTTTAAATCAGAACCAGTGAAGGCGGTGAAGGTCCTGTGTGAGCGCCTGGAGGCGGTTGGAGGATGGATGGCAGTTAACAGATCAAGGTTGAATCCTGACAAGACAGAAGTACTGTTTTTGGAGGACGGGGGCGGGCAGGTGTGGGGGATTCCCTGGTCCTGAATGGGGTAACTGTGCCCCTGAAGGACCAGGTGCACAGCCTGGGAGTCATTTTGGACTCACAGCTGTCCATGGAGGCACAGGTTAATTCTGTGTCCAGGGCGGCTGTCTACCAGCTCCACCTGGTACGCAGGTTAAGACCCTACCTGCCTGTGGACTGTCTTGCCAGAGTGGTGCATGCTCTAGTTATCTCCTGTTTGGACTACTGCAATGTGCTCTACGTGGGGCTACCTTTGAAGGTGATTCGGAAACTGCAATTAATCCAGAATGCGGCAGCTAGACTGGTGACTGGAAGTGGCTGCCAGGACCACATAACACCGGTCCTGAGAGATCTGCATTGACTCCCAGTACATTTCCGAGCACAATTCAAAGTGTTGGTGCTGACCTTTAAAGCCCTAAACGGCCTCAGCCCAGTATACTTGAAGGAGCGTCTCCACCCCCATCGTTCAGCCCGAACACTGAGATCCAGTGCCAAGGCCCTTCTGGCGGTTCCCTCATTGCAAGAAGTGAGGTTACAGGGAACCAGACAGAGGGCCTTCTCGGTAGTGGCGCCCACCCTGTGGAACACCCTCCCTTCAGATGTGAAGGAAATAAGCAGCTATCCCATCTTTAAAAGACATCTGAAGGCAGCTCTGTTCATGGAAGTTTTTAATATTTAATGCTGTACTGTTTTTAACACTTGATTTGGAGCCGCCCAGAGTGGCTGGGGGAAACTCAGCCAGATGGGTGGGGTAGAAATAATAAAATTATTATTATTATTATTATTATTATTATTATTATTATTATTATTATCATTACTGTCATTCAAAACAAACCACACCATTTCTGTCATGCTGTATCTGTGTCCTTGTGTGAACAAAGGTTTCAGAAAGTGATCTTTTGGGTCTTCATATAAGGGGCCAGTAGACTCAAGGAGGGTGTGATACACAACTGAGTGGGGAGGGGGGCTGGGTAGAGTCCCAAGAGCCATATCAAAAGGCTTAGAGGGCTACATTTGGCCCAGGCCCCAAGGTTCCCCACTGTTGCCAATAGTCTTCAACATTTTCAGACCCAGGAACCATATTTAACCCAAACATGCATTTCTTAATCTTTTGCCCTATATTTGCATGGTGGCAGTGCTCCTGATGTGACCCAGCTTGGATCAGACCATGACCCACTATTGGATCTCATCCCACCAACTGAAGACATGTGGCCTGAACCCAAAGTCTAAACCGCTAAGCACCTTTCAGAAACATTCTAAGTTGTTTACCTTTGTGCGGGAAACCAATTGTTCCATATTTCATGTGTGTTTTATTCCTGAATATTGTAACTTACCTAGAGAGCCTTCAGGGAAGGGAAGCTGCTGATTCAAATAAGTACAAACATCTGCTGTGCCTGATGATGATTCATCTGAGATCTCTTAGCAGCAGTTTCTCCTTGTTGTTGGAGTGTTCTTGCTATTATTGAGACTGTAAGTAGCTCAGCAACCACTGAAGAAAATTTTTGATACCCAACTGCAGATGTGTGGAGGGATACATGCTGTACACCTAGGTTACTGCAATACCTTTCATATGTGCTATTGCCAGATTTCAATTTGTTTACCCCATCATGCAACCATGATTTTGTAAAAATGAGACTGTGGCTTCACCATGTGTACTGTTAGTGCATCTGCTCTAAATGCTAGATCAGAGCCTTTAAATGAACCTGTCTGTTACCTACAGGCCTTTTGTCAATATTTTCATTGTCGAGTCTAAGTTGCCTAGTAACATCTTCAAAGTTAGTGCTGCATTGACAATGAAGCAAATTGTTCATCTATTTAAGTACATTTTGCATTGGAGGATGTGTATTATTGGATACAAGTGCTCCTGGAAGAGCGGAATTATATTAATCAGTTCTTGATAAGACATGAGAAAGAGGAGAGCATTTTTTTATTATTAAAAAGAAGCATGGTACTATACTCTTTTGTTTCCCTTGTGATGGTTAAGAGCTGATGGCCAAAAGTAATGACAAGATAATGATTCTTTTTGCATGCTGTTCAGAGATATGAAAGAGCATGACTTCATATCCTTCATGTTGAGCTCCCAATAAAAAGAAAAAGGGATACTGATATGAATGATTCTCTTAACTCAGAAGGCAGCATTTAAATATTAAAGTCACACAAGGAGTTTAGGCTCAGAGTCCCAGAGCAGTGAACCGTATATAGGCTATTAAGTATGCAGAGACAGCTTCCAGTAACCTGAAGTCTCATCAGATGTACAGCTACTTGTGAGTTTACTACATACCCCGATATAAAAATTGCAGTAAAGATTTTTTTTTTAAAAAAAAACCCTTTGCTATCCTATACCCCCTTATTCTGGCTCCTCTCCCACTGGGTTATATATTGAAAGGTAGGACATACATTTTATTTATTTACTGCTTTCACTTTTAACACCACCAATGAAACAGAATTTTCTTCAAATAATCCACCAGTTTCTAACGATTTGCAAAATTTACCACTTTGTGACTAGAAAGTGCTTTTAAAAAGAAAACCCAGGAACTGCAATTTGACGACAATGACAGAAATTGGTATCTACAAGAGAAAAACATGCACCTACTTAGTTGTGCATAGCAACTCAGTGCATACCATTTCAAAGTTGGGAGCTGTTTAGCTGTTTAGGAAACAAATATGAATGGTTTTTTTAAAGTTATCTATACCACAGTTTTCCAATATGATGAACTGTATTTCATCTGAATTTCATTAAAGCAACCAACCGTTGTGCAAGTCATCCTGTACATACTTAATAAAATCATATTACAAAGAATTTGTTGGTTTTGTTTCATCGTCTTGCTACTTCTAATTTACAAGTAATTTATTTTTCCCAATAGGGCTATCTCCCACACTTTGTTGTACTGTGCTATGAGGGTAACACCATTTAAATATTTCCACTGTCTGGCAATAATAGCCCTGGCGACTAATGGAACACCATCTCTCTACAGTGTGTTGGTACATTTCCAGTTTCAAGTGGGAGAAAGTGATCATCTAGTGGGAGGAAGTGACCGTACGGCTAATAATTTTTGCTATTTCCCTATTTTGTACGTTGGCACAGGACCACCATATGTGTATATATGTACCTGTTTCTTGGCAGCTGTGCCAGCATCACAGAAAGACGTATTGTTCATCAGGGCCCATTGTTGGTGCCAGAGTAGCCATGGGAGAGGCTGGTCCTTCTCTTTTTCTTTAATTGACCTTGAGGGATCAGAGTCTCATTATCATAGAGGTCACACGGGAATTTTATTCCTTTTCCACTCTGACCCGTGATATCATCGCTAAGCCATTTGTTGTAAATTAATTGATGGTAAGCCAAAGGAAAGAGTGGGGACATTCCAGGTGCTATGTATGTAGCCTTTTGCATCCAGCATTTAAAGGTGGTGAGAAGAAACCTGTTTTGAAAATTAGGAAAGAATCTGAATTTGTTTTTTGAGAACTAGAAGGCTTGTAAGGTAAGACTATCTATTACATGGGTAGGCAAACTAAGGACCGGGGGCCGGATCTGGCCCAATCGCCTTCTAAATCCGGCCCACAGACGGTCCGGGAATCAGTATGTTTTTACATGAGTAGAATGTGTCCTTTTATTTAAAATGCATCTCTGGGTTATTTGTGGGGCCTGCCTGGTGTTTTTACATGAGTAGAATGTGTGTTTTTATTTAAAATGTATCTCTGGGTTATTTGTGGGGCATAGGAATTTGTTCATTCCCCCCAAAAAAATATAGTCCAGCCCCCCACAAGGTCTGAGGGACAGTGGACCGTCCCCCTGCTGAAAAAGTTTGCTGATTGAGGTTGAATCCTGACAAGACAGAAGTACTGTTTTTGGGGGACAGGGGGCGGGCTGGTGTGGAGGACTCCCTGATGTCTTCTGAATGTCAGGTAGTTGTTAATCTCTTTGACATCTGATGGGAGGGTGTTCCACAGGTGCCACTACCGAGAAGGCCCTCTACCTGATTCTCTGTAATTGGCTTCTCGCAGTGAGGGAACAGCCAGAAGGCCCTCGGCGCTGGACCTCAGTGTCCGGGCTGGATGATGGGGGTGGAGACGCTCCTTCAGGTATACAGGACCAAGGCCATTTAGGGCTTTAAAGGTCAGCACCAACACTTTGAATTGTGCTCAGAAACGTATTGGGAGCCAATAAAGATCTTTCAGGACTGGTGTTATATGGTCTTGGTGGCCACTCCTAGTCACCAGTCTAGCTGCTGCATTCTGGATTAATTGCAGTTTCCGAGTCACCTTCAAAGGTAGCCCCATGTGGAGTGCATTGTCGTAGTCCAAGCAGGAGATAACTAGAGCATGCACCACACTGGCAAGACAGTCTGCGGGCAGGTAGGGTCTCAGCCTGCGTACCAGATGGAGCTGGTAAACAGCTGCCCTGGACACAGAATTAACCTGTGCCTCCATGGATAGCTGTGAGTCCAAAATCACATTGCTATCTATTATTATAGCAATATATTAAATGATATTGCCTTAAAGAATGTTTGTGTCTTCTCTAAATGACTAACCAACAACTTTTAGAATGAATGTAGTTTTAGATTACAGAAATTAGTTAAAATGGAAGCCTAGCTCCATTGTTGTGCGATATTCCATTGTCAGTTCAAAATGCCCAGCGGGTTGAAAGGGTTTACTTAAGGGAAAAACTAATCCAACAAGTAAGTAAGTGCTTTTGAAAATGAGAAAACACTTTTAGAGAGGGGTAAATAAATGTGTAGGTAGATGATTGCTGTGTGACTTGAGAAGGCACAGGCAACAGAGCAATTTAATATACTAGACAGTTCACAAGGCAAATGAGATGTGCATTTTGTCAAATCATCTCTACAGAAAGGCACCAATTTAAATGGTCTTGAATGCTGATATGTTCTTTTCGGAAGCAGACCACAACAAGCTGTAGTTTGCATTGCAAAATGTATGACTCCTACATTTGGATGAGTCACTTCTAGAGATTTTCCTGTGTTAACTGATGGTCTTCTGAGTGTTGGCTTGAATTTCCATCTGGTGCAACATGTCCAATAAGAGCAAAGTGGAAAGAATGCACGGGAAAATTAGAAGTACTGGTTTTGACCTATAAAGCCTTAAACACCTCTCAACATAGAAACCACCCTGGACCCTGTGATCATCATCTGAGGCCCTTAATTTGTGTACCTCCTCTGTGAGAGGTCTGGAGGGTAGCAAGATGAGAATGGGTGTTTCCTGCGGTGGCTTCCACTTGTGGAATGCTCTCCTCAGAGAGGCTCACCTTGTGCCTTCATTACGTATCTTTAGGCACCAGGCAAAAACATTCCTCTTCTCCCATGCCTTTGGCTAATTAAACAATGTATGGCCTTTTAAACTGTGGGTGGTATTGTTTTTATTTGTTACTATGTTACACAATTTTGTGTTTTTATATTGTCAACTGCCTTATGATCCCCAGATGAAGGGTGGTATAGAAATTTAATATAAAATAAAAGTGTCACTTCAGTCAGGTTATTTCTCTTTTTAAGTCGAATGAAATGTTTGTATAGAACAAGCAGTTATATTCAACCAGATGGATGGTCTATTCATGTAGGGACGGATGACTCTGACAGTGTTGGGTTCTCTCGGCTTCTCATTTTTCCAGTCTTCAATTCAGTTTTCTACATTTCCACATTTGTTTGTTCCTTTTTATCTTTAGAAAATCCTAATTGAAAGCTTCTTAAATTATCCAGTTAGTAAAATGTCTTGTAACTTGATTCTAAATTGTTTACCGTGAAATTGAAGTTACTTCAACGGTCTTTCTTTCTCTCCAATAATTGTTTTGCAATTTATTGTGCAATTTACATGTTACTAATATTAATCATTCTTGGCTGCCATCTCCATGAGGGATCTTGTGGCCTCTTAAAGTTATCTTACTCTTTGCCTGTGTGGCAACCTTTTTCAACAGGAGATGTCAGCTAGATTTTGCTGGTAACTAGATATCACATATGCCGATCTTTACACAAAGTATTGGGTGCTCAGGATGTCTCCTCCATGCCTTCCAGGACACGTTTGAGGTAAGACTCAGGGTCAAGAGAAGTTCATAATGAGGATGTCTTTTGATGGTAAGTCATGATAACCTTTACTCATGCCATGATCTACAGTAATAAACCATAGAAAAGGCTCAGATTGGCACACGTCTATTCACACTGGGGGCCCCACTGCTTTATGAATATTGCCATTTCTGATGTCAGATTTGTGTCCATTTATTCTTTTGCATAGGGACTGGCCTGTCTATTTTATGTAGAAGGCAGGAGAGTACTGTTGGCCAAAGATGAGAGAAATCAATTGTAAGATGAGCTGGTGATTGAACCCGATTTTGCAGAAGAAGTGACATCTCAATGCTATGCAGCCAGATATAGCTAGAAGACATCACTGGAGTCTATACAAAACAAACTGAAAGAAAGCAAGGAAGAACAGCGTAAGGATAAATGAACAGGTGCCCATTTTTTAAAGGGATTGCTGTCAAATGATTGAAAAGGGGAACTGCTTTTTGACACTGTGAAAAATGCCCTCCAAACACAATGACTTTATTCTGTGTGTTAGCGCTACAATATACATAGCATGCATCATTTGGTCTTATTAACCAAAGCCTTCTGTAGTGCATTTTGAATGAAATGAGTGCAATTCAGCTTCCAGTAGGGTGCAAAAAGAATGAGGAGGGGAACAGAATATTCTTTGAAGACCTCAGTTAAACATGATCTTCATCAAAGTTAACTGCTCAATTTAGAAATGATTAGCACTATTATCCTCTTAATAGTAAAGTGAACTTGGACTCACTTAAAGGGCACTGAAAAATGGTTAAGAAGTTCAGGAACATTGGCTGCACTTTACTGGGAGCCTTGCAAATTGTTAGGATTTTGAAGCATATTGGTCATAAGGGCTTTTCTGACATTACTTCCTGATTGTAAAATTATTCCAGAATGCACCCAGTTTTATGACTAATCCTGTAACTGCAGCATGAAGGATTTCATGCTGCCCTCAGTAATTTTGACATTCTGATTTTCTTCCTAGGTTGTAAATTTATTTTGCTTCAGACTGGGGAACAAAAGATGCTGAAACAGGTGGAGAATGACTTGAGGCCTAAGCACATACAAACAGGGCTGATTGGGTGGTCATTTTGATGAGAGATGCTTATACAATTCTCCCCTTCCAGATAGGACTCTTGTTTGGATGGGTTCCAGATGACCTGCACTTGTTTCTAGAGTGGCATCCAGGAGTGCCAAAGGCAGATTTCCCCCCCAAGTGTGATTTCTGGACTTTGTTCAGACTGCTATAGATAAAGAGTTTACCAGTTTTTGGTTCAGGACTCCCCTCTCTCCCGGGCCACTCCCCATGTCTCTATCTTCCAGGTTTTATGTAGATCTGTTACATCAGAAATAAAAGTGGTGGTGGTGCTCTTTATGTAATCACACAATTCTACGGAAATTCCCTTTTTGTCCTGTGATTTAATCAATGCTAAGGGTTGCCATATTTCAAAAAGTAAAAACCAAGACACCCCGGAAATTGTTGAGCTTGCCAACAAAATGCAAATTTTCCGTTGACTTGTCTGAGTGCTGCCTTTCAGAAATTCCCCTGGACGTTAATTCCACCTTTGAAATCCCAGTAATGCCAGGGAAAATCTAGACATATGGCAGCCCTAATCTTTGCACATGTATGCAGCTGCAGATGTGTGGCTTAAGTAAGTAAGAGCACAACTTCTGTCCTTCCTCCCAAAGTTGCCCAGGTGGCAAAGATATCAACAATCAAACTTTTAAGAAAGCATTCCAAGAACAGTTAAAAACATTCTTTAAAAAAGAAGTTAAAATCATACAAAGGATGTCTGGTATGACTTCATAATCACATTTTACTTGTTTTATTAATTTAACCAAATCTCTGTACCGCTTGATTTTCTAAGCATTTTACAAAAATATAACACAAATGTTAAAATTATTACTCAAAGGTAACTTTAAAAACAGGTATTTTAATGTGCTGAATCATCACCAGAGATAAAGTGACTTTTTGGGGGGGGGGAGTCTGTCAAAAACGGTTAGAAACTGAGATATGACAGCTAAGAGCTAAATGGCACCTTAAACCTAGGTTATGGGCACAACAACGGAATATCTAGGTGCACTTTCTTTATAACAAGATTACAAAGCTGAAAATGAATCTTTCACTGGCAGACAATCAAGTCAAAATAGCTCTTCTATTTTTCTAGATTAATTGTAGTCTCACAAGGAAAAGTTCCTTAGTGTTTGACATACAGAAGATACATTAGAAGCGAGTGGGGGTCTGCTGCTGTCCCTGCTTCACAACAAAGCAGGCCACTGGTGCTTATGGAGAAGGAAGAGTGAGGGGAGCTTGGCATGGGGTGGCAGAGTGACATTGATGCTCCTGCTGAGAGGTGAGGAACAGTGCCAAACTCCCCACACTTTGCAGCTCACCTCTGGGTAGGCACCAGGCTGCTTGGGGTTGTGCACCAAAGAAAATCCCCTGTGTTGCAAAACAGAACACTCTGAACAACAACAACAAGCAATAATATACTAACTAATAATATACTAACAATATTTTTATAACACTGTACTGTTTCAAAATTCATAAACAGAAGACATATAATATGCATGGAGTCACAAACTAATAAGAAATGAATAAATGTTCCATGAACAGGAATCGTAGGAGTGGTAAGTCACTGTCAAAGATCACTGAAATGGAGGCAGAATGCCTTTCCACAGTCAATATCCTACAAATGTGAGATTATGGGTGCTCCAAATGTCACAATAGGGTGCTTTGAGCACAGCAGCAGACAGCACAGTTCTTCCAGGATAATGAACTGTTTCAATGATAAATCTTCATCAGCAAATTAATAGTCCCCAAAGGTACATCAAATGGCCGTGGATCGGCTGAAACAGTTCATTATCCTGGAAGAACTGTACTGTCTGCTGCTGTGCTCGGAGCACCCTATTGCGATGTTTGGAGCACCCATCACTCCTACCATTCCTGTTCATGGAACATTTATTCATTTCTTATTAGTTTGTGACTCCATGCACATATTATATATCTTCTGTTTGTGTGGGATTGTGGCCACAATGTTAAAAAAATATATATGACATTGTAATGTGAAAAAGGACAAAATAGGGAAAGGCAGGTGCAAGAAAACTAAAACTCTCTCCCATGAATGATGCATTTTCCCTGTTGTTACTATCTTGGTTCTATTTAATTCTGTTAATTCTATTACCCCATTCTGCCTGGCTATCTCTTCTGAAAGAGAAAAATGCTTTTATTTCCATTTCTATTGAGAGCACTTTCCGTTCTAAGTAGCTCACTCACTGCTGTCCACAAATAAGCATGAACAGGAAATAACTTCCACTCAAATACGTAAGAGCTCTAATGGTGTTTTGGTTGGAAATTACTGAATATTAAAGGGAATCAACTGATTCCATGAACTGCAGCATGGGTTAGTTTAGGACACTGTATCAGGTCATGTATTTATTTTTAAAATTTGTATGCCACTCTTCATCCACAGAACTCAGGGTGGTTCACAACATAAAAATAAAAGATAGAAGCACAAAATGCAGGATCAAAACAAAAATAAAACCAACCAACCAACCAATAAGCGTGCCTTTCCCCACCCCCTAACACAAACACATTTAAAAGGGGTATAAGATGTTAATCAGCCAAAGGATTGATTGAAGAGGAGTGTTTTTACATGGTGCCTAAAGGCATATAATGAAAGTGCTAGCTGAACCTCCTGGAGAGAGCATTCCACAAACAGTCACTGCAGAAAAGGCCTGCTCTCATAATGCCACCCTCTCGTGGAGGAGGAGCACGAAGAAGGGCCTCAAAAAATGATTCAGGATAGGTTCATATGGCAAGAGGGGGTCCTTGAGATATTTCAAGTTCTTGAGGTATTTCAGTCCTGAGCCGTTTAAGGCTATATAGTTCAAAACCAGCACTTTGTTGGTTTTGACCTGGTTTTGCCTGGAAACTAATTGACAGCCAGTGTTGTCAGATCTGGCCTGGAAAGGTGGGGCCATATCTATCAATCCATATCTATCTATCTATCTATCTATCTATCCACTCTTGGGCTGGGGCAGTGTCAGAAGAAAGACAGGGGAAATGTGACCCTGTCGATTCTCCTCGACCTCTCAGTAATGTTTGATACTATTAACCATGGTATCCTTCTGGAGCAGCTGTCTGTAGAAGGTGCTACAGCTGCAACTTCTGAAAAAAATATCCACAGCAAAGTAGGATTGGAGGAAATAAATGAAAAGTAATAACCCAAACTTCTGAAGCCTAGTGAAAAGAGTTATACTTTGTCAAGCTTTTCCTGCTGAAAAATGATTATGGAATTGTGGTGAGCCTTTCCTAAAGCTAAGCAACATTCAGTCAGAAATGAGATTTGGAGATTAGTAATGGGGAAATGGCTGTTGTCATATATCAACAGCAGCAAAGGATTTTTTTTTTTTAATGCAAGAAAATGACATTTTAGGAGGAGTTGGTTGCTAATCAAAGTTCCATATCTTGACTCAGTTTATGCAGTTTACTCTGTTCCAGCTGTCAATGAATACGTACATGTAGCCTTCACACCACCGCATACAATCAAAAGGATAAATAAATGCTGGTTGAATCAGTGAGTAGAAATTGCAGTGACAGTTCAAAAAGTTCTTCTTAGTACAAGTATGATTCAGTGTGCAAAATGTTCAAGATGAAACTACACCCATGTGAACAAACTACATCTACGTGATCAATGCTTTACCTCGAACCATGTTACCATGCTTGTTCAGGACCTACACCTTTGCATACATTTGAAGCATATTTCCCTCTTGGGGGAGTAAGCCCTTTGGAAGCTACAGATGACTGGAGAAACTGGGAAACATCTGTTCCCCCACCTCTGCATGGTATTCTCAGCTGTCAGTCCCTTGTGGAGGGTACGTGAGTGCCACAGATCCACAAATTAAAAAGGGCTCTGCCATTTTCCCACCCCACCCTGATTTATGATGGTAGGAGCTCTCCTATTGGGTGATTTTAACCCTTGGGGCAGGTGCATATGACAGCAGGCTGTTCTCAAGGTACCTGGGTGGTTTCCAAGTCTGGAAGAGCATTAAAGGTCTGTGAGTTGCGTGAGTTGGGCGCAGAGACAGCAACACCTGGTGTCACAGAGCTTCCCTCCTAACTGTTATGATATGGATGCAATGCAGCTGCAAACTGCTAGCTTGAAAACAAAACATGTTGGGAATGTTGGGACTGTCCGTGGGAAACAGTGGGACAGTCAGTTCACAGGGCAATGCACCGGAATTTGTTCAGAGTGTAATATGAGCTCTTCCTCTTGCGTATGTACAGGAAGTACAGGAAGTCTTTGTCACTTGACTGCTGGAGTTTGAAGAATACAGACATGTTTTCTGTAATGCTGCAAAGACAGAAATAAAGGCATGTAAATACATTTCTGTCTATCTCCTTTTCCCTGCCGGGGGAGCAGGAGGGAGGGGGTGTGTTCTTCCCACGTTTGGGAAGAATCGCCTATCGAGAGCTAGCCTGGATCTTGCTAGGGAATGCAGCCAGGGAGGTCAACAGGAGACCAAGCCGGGTGCCTGGGAGAGTTGCCAGTTTCTCCTGATAAGGGCTTGATTTCCGACACTAACATGCGTGTCACAGAGATGATGTGGCGGTCAGCAAGGGTGATAGCAAGGTAGGGACTGCACAGTCACACCAGTGAAGCCAATCTGGTGCTCCTGCCAGTAAGGTAAGGTAAGGTAAGGTAAGGTAAGGTAAGGTAAGGTAAGGTAAAGGACCCCTGGATGGTTATGTCCAGTCAAAGACGACTGGGGTTGTGGCACCATCTCGCTTTCAGGCTGAGGGAGCTGGTGTTCATCCACAGACAGCTTTCCAGGTCATGTGGCCAGCATGACTAAACAGCTTCTGGCACAACAGAACATTGTGACAGAAACTAGAGCACATGGAAAAGTTGTTTACCTTCCTGCCACAGCGGTACCTATTTATCTACTTGCACTGAAAAGTGAGATAATAATATTATAATAATTTATTACTTATACCCCGCCCATCTGGCTGAGTTTCCCCAGCCACTCTGGGCGGCTCCCAATCAAGTGTTAAAAACAATACAGCATTAAATATTTAAAACTTCCCAAACAGGGCTGCCTTCAGACGTCTTTTAAAGATAGGATAGCTGCTTATTTCCTTCACATCTGAAGGGAGGGTGTTCCACAGGGCGGGTGCCACTACCGAGAAAGCCTTCTGCCTGGTTCCCTGTAACCTCACTTCTCGCAATGAGGGAACCGCCAGAAGGCCCTCGGCGCTGGATCTCAGTGTCCGGGCTGAACGATGGGGGTGGAGACGCTCCTTCAGGTATACAGGATTGCCACAACCCCATAGTCGCCTTTGACTGGACTTAACCATCCAGGGGCTGGCCCACAAATTACATGGTCATCCAAAGTCTAAAATCCCGATTGATATCACTCCCTATAATCAGTTTCTGCTTTCAATCAGGTTGGGTCCCATCATGTACCACAATGGCCGTGTATTCACCTCTCACCCTAATGCCAATGTGCACTGTTACATGTCTTGTCTTTGAAGAGGCTTATCCAGTGACTTCATGCCTCTTAATTCTATTGGATCTTTGTTGAGTTCCATTAGCAGTTTGATAATGGAGGCTCGAGTGCTGAGCCACAAATTAGAGGGAAAACAGAGGAGCCTGGCATTCACCCTTTGTCTTTGCCAACCATTCTTGGCACACAGAGCAGAAAGCTCATTACATGCATGGCTCTTTATGTGACCCTTTCCCCAGCAGCTGAAAGGTCTTGAGACTAACTATTGTATTTTTTTGTTTGGTTTTGTGCTCTATTTTAGTCTGTAATTTCCATCAGGTATCCCAACACTCCCACTGCATTATCTCCTTTCCATTGTATTGCATTTTGGAGAGAAGCATTTTTGTTCAAGTTGAATTTAACATAAAACTCTACATCAGACACTTCATTTCAAGGATACCAGATTTTTCATCTAAGGTTTTATTACAGATTCCCTGCTCTCATCATTTGATTTATTTGTAATGTCAGCTTCAAATTTCCAGGCATCTGGTTGGGTATGTACACGTATATGCATGTACAAAACATCTTTTTTTTATTTATTCTTAAACATATGTATGTATGTTGAATGAAACTTACACAATTTTTATCCTCTATATTCCTTCTTTTTGACTCTGTATTCTACAATACCCCTGAGGTAGATGGCAACCCACTTCCAAATGTGGTGGCCAATGTATGACTCGCATAAGTACGTTTTTGGCAGACTTATATGTGGACCCCACTATCATTTGAACAGACCTTGGTCTCCTGATACTTCACCTGCTTGTTCCTTCACTTTTCAGGTCTCTAAAACTTTTTTGTTTCTTCTCCATAATACCTAAATTCACCAAGCTTGGCTACACCTTGGAAAAAAAAAAAAACCAACAGGCTGATTCTTTCCTGTTAAATAATTCAAAGTATTTTTATTTGGATTTTATGGTGGCTTTGTAGAGAACATGAAACACCTACAGGCACTGAAAGTGCTCCAAAGCAAGATCATAATTGATGTCTAGTGCAGAAAAATCAATTTTGTCAGCCAGTTGGCCCACAAGGCTTGCTACTTCTAATATCTGGTTAACTCTTGCCTTGCTTTGATTTTCATCCATCCCTCTTTATTGTCAGATATTGGTTTGCTTCTTGCTCTCACCATTCCTCAACCCTTATTTTGGGTTTCACTGTCCTGTCCTTCTGAGCCAAAATACTTCTTCAACAATAGTATGCAACAAATTTCTTAAATTCATAAAGCACTCTTGCAAAATTCTGACCCAATTCAGCATGCTTTCTCCCATAAACACACATACACATAAACACACAAACACACACGTACACATAAATTCAGCATCATAATGGGACTGATTTCCACAAATGGTCTCCACTCAGCAGATCCAAATATACATTTGTACTTTATGCTATATATACTGGCAGAACCAAGCACCTGTTAAAGGAAAAAAATTATTTAGGCTGAAAACCTATACACATCTAACATGTTTGAAACTCCCATTGTTCTAGGCACATTTTTGTGACAGGGAATTTCATTACTGCGAGCAGTTTCTGAGCTCTGGGTGCAATACTGCTCCTAAGATTTCAGATTAAAATTGCAAAGTGGAAGGAAATGAGAACCTTTTTCTGCCTCCCCACTTCCAGCTACTCTCTGAAGACTGGAGAAGAGACCCTCTTAAGAATATTAGGGGGGTGGGCAGGGGAAAGACTAGACTAGGTGAAAAATGAACATCATATTTTAGCTGCAATTCATTTTCTGCTTTGTATTCTTGTTATAAAAAAGCTCGCCTAGACATTCCGTTGTTACGCCCATAACCTTGGTTTAAGGTGCCATTTAGCTCTTAGCTTTCATATCTCAATTTCTAACACTGACATCTAGCTGGCAAGTGAATTCTATTGTACCCAATGGAACACATATAGGATTGCTCTGACAATTTCCACATAAATATGTGTTTGGCATCGTTAAAGCTGAGAACAGGTGGCAAGTGGAGGGCTTGAATCCCCAGGTGTGCAAAAACACCTTAATCTTCTTTTCTCATTAAGAAGGCACAGCTTGCACAGGAGCCCGTGGCAAATTATTGCATAGACTCTCTGGGGAGGGGGGTTGCCCTTGTTTGCTTCCAGACTAAATGGTGGAAGGGAGCAAAGAAGAAGAAAAAGAACTAGGCTGGGCTCTAAAGGATGACAGGAACTTATAAGTGCCTAGTGCCGAGAGACAGGAGTGGAGACTGGAGAGTCTGAACTGGAGGTGGTTTTTATTGTCATCTGAAGTGGAGTGGAGACTAGCTACTGTATTTTTTGCTCTATGAGACTCACTTTTTCCCTCCTAAAAAGTAAGGGGAAATGTGTGTGTGTTTTATGGAGCGAATGCAGGCTGCACAGCTATCACAGAAGCCAGAACAGCAAGAGGGATTGCTGCTTTCACTGCGCAGCGATCCCTCTTGCTGTTCTGGCTTCTGAGATTCAGAATATTTTTTTTTCTTGTTTTCCTCCTCCAAAAACTAGATGCGTCTTGTAGTCTGGTGCGTCTTATAGAGCGAAAAATACGGTAGATCATTTCAGGGACAAAGGTGGGAAGGGCAGAAAGGTGCAAAAGGCAGAAGCAAAGAAATGTCACAGGTTGGTTTTCAATCCCTGAAATATTATGTGGACAATACCTCCTTTTGGGGATTCATATTTGAATTCAATCCACTGATGATCTAAATGTTTGGCACATTTAAAATAAGATTTTCAAATTTTGCTGAGGTTCCAGGAGTCAGCTCTAGTTTCTGCTTGGCCAGCGAAACAATATCAGCCATTGCTTCAATTAATAAGGAAATTAAATGTTCCAGGCAGAATTGTGCTGTATATTAGTCTTCTCTTTTGCACTGGAAAGCTGCTCAGGGCTTGTGAGAACATGTGAGGCTGTGAGGACACAGCAGAGCGATTTGAATGGGGGAATGTTTCTTTGCCCTCATATCCTCAAAGAGGACTCAAGAGGCAATTTATTGTTGTTGTTTTTTAAGTAATATAAATAGAACACATGGAACCTGATTAGTGAAATTCAAAAAGTACGGGCAGGTGAGGTTGTGTATAATTCTGGTAATACAGTCCTCTGGACATATTAAAAGCTGTCACATGTGACTCCTTAGCCAAGATTAGGACCATAGCTGTCAACTTACAGATTTGAAAATAAGGGACCAGCAGCCTCGAAAATAAGGGATCAGCAGCCAAAATAAGGGATTTTAGTCATCCAGCTGACATGCAAAGTTAAAAGGGAGCAGATAATTGTTGGGATACTGCCAGGGAGACAAAGTCCATCATGGCCCCCAAGCCGTGTCCGGACGATCCATCGATCTCCCATAGATACAGTATCAGCAATTAGCGACACGAGCTTCCAGAAATAGCTTGCCACATTCCAGAGCTCATGCACACTCTATCAGCAGATAATGCACATCAAAAGTCGCACTCAGGAGAGCATTATTTACAAGTTTTATTCAGCGTTGATCAGAACAAAGAAAAACATGACTGCTTGCTTCAGTGTCTACGACACAGAGAGCGAAAACAAAAGACACAACAGAAACATCCTGTGAAACAGGAAATACGCAGACTCTGACTCACAAAGCCTGCTCCCTTTTAAGGTGGAACGGAAATATCCTAACAATAATTTGGGAGAGCAGTGCCGGTTTTTAGCCCTTCTTTTCCAGAGGTTGCTGCTCAAGACACCAGCTGATGAAACACTGCAATTAAATAACTACAAGCAGAAACCACTTTTAGCGCAAAACAAAGTTCAAACTACGAAGATGCTGCTGCAGTTCTGTATCTTTTCTCTCGTGCTCCATCTGCAGCTATCAGTTCCATCAGGTGAGGCAGGAGGGAGGGGGGTAATAGTGCCCAAAGTAAACCCGCAGATCAGACCATCTATGCTAGTCTACCACTACAAATCTATGGAAGAAGTGCCCTTGGAACACCTGCCCACACCTCCTCCTCCTCTCTCTGAACTGCTTTCTCTATGGTTGCCCTTGCTCTCCTCTCAAGGCTCCTCAGCAATTCATAGGCCACGCCAGGCTGCCCATCTCATCTGAGTCCTTCGGCGGTGCAGCCACAGTACGGCCTAGCGGGAGCGGTGGCGACGGGCAGAGGGGAGGCCCCAGGCAGAGACATTCAGTTCGGTAGCCACGAGGAGGATGGTGTCGGAAGGGCCCAAGGCTCCCGCCAGTCCCGGCGGGGAGGGGCTCCTGGGGGCCGAGGCTGGTGAGAGGAGGCCAGAGGGGGCCGGCCAGGCAGCCAAGCAACACAGTTGGAGCCTCCCTCCTCCCTGGCCGGCAAGGAGGGAGGGAGAGGAGCTGCTTCCTTTGAAACCCGGGAAATTTAAGGGACATCATCAATAAGGGACAGCAGCGGGACACGGCGCTGGAATAAGGGAGTTTCCCGCCAAATAAGGGACGGTTGACAGCTATGATTAGGACCAAATTTCTCCTCCTTCTAAGTGAATCTTTTACTAAACTGCTGAGCATCACTTACATTGTTATCATACAATATGGGGAGAACTCTGCATTCCCCAATTCAAAAGCACACATGCCTTCTTCTTCTTTTTTTAAAAAAAGAGAAAGTTAAGCAGCATTTTCTGTAAGGGCATGGTGTTCTGTGTGAGATATCCTGATAAATGCCAAGACATATGAATGTCTGGACTCTGGAGCAATTCCTTTTTCCAGATAAATCATTCAGTAGGTCCCCCTTTTGGAAAACATTTATGAATATATTCATCACTACTGAATATTATGCTTCCCCACAGAATCAAATAACCTTACCTGACCACACTGCCAGTCAGAAAGTCTGATTTTTTCATTGCATATTACCCATGAGAAAATCAGACTTTCTGAAATGACCCATATATCATTTCAATGGTATCTCCATGCCACATTTGAATTTTTCTTTCTTTTATATTATCAGTTGATGATCTTTAGAGTGCAGTAGCCAGGTAAGTAAAAGATTCTATTCAATATGCAATTTGGTAACAAAAATTGGCATTTACAACATTACTAGGTCGTTGTTGTTATATTTCTCTTGTTAGGAAATGTCTGTAAGGTTGCAATAACAACATAATTTAAAAGCATTGACCTTTTCACATATATATTGTTTTTACCTATCGAGAATAAGACCTATACCTCACCTTAGGAAATCTTCCAGTGCTCAGAAGCTTACAGAAGTTTACAGATCCTAGCACCACACATTCTTTCTTATACACATGGGAAGGTGAAATGAAAAAGAGAAGGAGCCAATGAAAAGGGATAAATAGTGGAGCATTGACAAGGGGGATAAAATGAAAGGGGAGCATTAAAGGTGGAGAGGGGAATCCTAAGGGCGGGGAGAGGAAGGTAGGGTGGATCCTGCCCCCCAAGGGGTGAGACATCTGTCACATTTGACTTTGATGAGAGCTACATATACTATACTACTTGTGTCCTTTAGATCTGCCATGTTTTCATGGCATATTTACCCTACTGGGCAATGCTTCCAAGTAAATTAGAGCAGCTTGGGAAGGTTGAATGGCAGCTTCCTGTCCCAGCATGACTTCTTTGCACATTGAAAGGTTGCAGTTTAAGGCACAAGTTGATCAAAGTGATGGTTGGTTCCTTTACACATGAAACATGGGTGAGAGCAAGAGCACAAGCAACATTTAACAATACTCATTTAAAAGGCACACGTGCCCTGAAAGAAGTTGATTTTCTTCTTTCCCGACTCCTTGTTTCCATGTTTATCCTTTTCCAGGAATCTTTCATTTAATGTCAATCACAGGGTTTACAGCTGAGGCAGTTTCTTAGTCAATATTGCCTGCTTCAAATTATCTTTGATATTACAGTTTAACATCTTTTTTGTTCTGTGTTCTTCTTTCTCATATACTAGGAAATGTTGGTTGTTTGTGCCTGAAGTTAATTTCCACAGAAATCTTTTCTGGCTCTTCCAACAGACTAATTCTGTCCTCAGGTAGAAGACTGACTTAATTGAATGGAACTTAGATTCAGGTTCCCATTAGTGCCTGGACAAAAGCCCTTTTGAGCATGGTGGGGCCTCTGAATAAATAGGACTGGGCCACTCTTCTCTCTTCTACTTTAAAATGCATAATTAAATGTAAAAAAAAAAAAAAAAAGATGGAGCAATGAATCCAAATGGATGGATACAAATTTAAGTCATGCTTAGAGTGGTACTCTTGAATTCAATGAGAATTAAGCTAGTCTCAGTTGGTCTAATTCTAGACATGACAAAATCTGAATCCAAACATAAAATATTATCTAATAAATGTTTCAGGGGGCACATCCTGAAGTCTTTAACCATGTATGTGCAGACTGCATTTGAGTAGTTAGTAGCCTACTCAATGTTACTTGGGCTGCAGTTTACTATAGAGCAGGGATATGGTCTACTCTGTTGGATTTGTGGTTGGTATACAGTTGCATCCAAAAATATTTTGACCAGTTTGAAAATTATTCATGATTATTCAAGCAATTTTTTTTTGGGGGGGGGGTGGATGGAAACAAACTGCTTGCCATGATACATGCATCTTAAAAGTGTGTGTGCTTTCTTCACAGCAATTACCTTCATTTATATGGTTTTCTTTTCTATATTTGACAAATTCATTAAACTCCTACTATTAATTTCTTTCTTTAATTAAGTAAGGATCATCTCAAATCAATAGATTAATTATTGCCTTTGCAAGAAGTGTGAGGAACAAGAATATTCACTACCTATAAACACAACCATTCTATATATAGACAAATGACCATATAAACCAATGCTACTATTGTTCATGAGGATCTATATTTCTTAAACTGATTTCTGGTTGTTTTCCCTATTATCTGCTCCCAACATTGGTCCTTTGATATTTGAATATGGAAGTTCCATAAATGCCCTCCAAGATTTCAGACAGTAATCTTTACCAGCTGACTGAGTGATCTGCAATTGAGCTACAGCTCTTCCTAAAGGAAGTTACTATTTATGAGTGAATAATCTTTTTTTAAAATAAATATTTATCTTAAAAGTCTTTATGAAGCGAACCTCCATCCTGTGATCTATTAAAACTTAAATATGTGAGACAAAGAAGTTATGAGAGTCTTGAGCGTGGGGTTCTTTTTTTAATGCTAGGGGAATGCTGTTGATGATCTTAGGAAGTTAATGGGATGTTGTAGAAGGTGAATGTTGGAAAGCAGGTTGTTGGGAGGGGGGCCTTCAACAATATGCACAACCTTTGATAGATGGGGGATTGGAAATGTTGAACCTTCCACCACCATTATATGGAGTCTGAGTGATGAAAAAGATTCTGAGTGATGAAGCATAATTTTAGAAGAAAGAAATGTGTAACTGCTCTAAATTAATTTCCCAATGCTGTTACACCCCTTTGTATGAATTGACACCTGATGTTGTGAGAGTTGGGGTTTTTAAATAGCTTATAATAACGTAGATTGAACAGACAAATTTTTCACTGTCCTTGTGATATTGTTTCCCCTAACTCTGACATTGTTAATTGCTATAAAAAGGTAAAGGGATCCCTGACCATTAGGTCCAGTCGTGACCAACTCTGGGGTTGCGGCGCTCATCTCGCTTTATTGGCCGAGGGAGCCGGCGTACAGCTTCTGGGTCATGTGGCCAGCATGACTAAGCCACTTCTGGCGAACCAGAGCAGCGCACGGTAATGCCGTTTACCTTTCCGCCGGAGCGGTACCTATTTATCTACTTGCACTTTGAGGTGCTTTCGAACTGCTAGGTTGGCAGGAGCAGGGACCAAGCAACGGGAGCTCACCCCGTCATGGGGATTCAAGCTGCTGACCTTCTGATCGGCAAGTCCTAGGCTCTGTGGTTTAACCCACAGCGCCACCCGCGTCTCTTGTTAATTGCTATAAATCTCCGTTAATGTTTCTGAGAGAAAGTTTATTGTTGCAATTATTTTAAGCTATGAGTTGGCCGAGCCCACCCAATTCCAATTTCTGCCCTATATAGTGACTTCAGTGTCAGTGACATTTACAGAGCTTCAGTAAAGTGTATTCTTTTTATCCTTTTATTTTACTTTGCAGGGAGCATCTCCAAATGTTAATATAATACGCGTTTGGTTTTTGTATCACAGCTTGATTCATGTGTTCAAACACTGCACTCGCTCAGTCTAGTATAATAGAGCTGAGTCAGGAAGAAACATATATGAATTAATTTGAGGCATAAATTGTCTGAGGGCAGACTATTAGGCTTTATCCAACTATGCTCTTCTTTCATGAGAGGCTCTTTGATTCAGCAAAAGCTTCCGGGAACAGAAGAGAGTATTTTACCAGATTCCCCTTTCCATCTGCAACCCCGTATGCCAGGCTTCCTCAACCTCGGCCCTCCAGATGTTTTGAGACTACAATTCCCATCAACCCTGACCACTGGTCCTGCTAGTTAGGGATCATGGGAGTTGTAGGCTAAAAACATCTGGAGGGCTGGGTTTGAGGAAGCCTGCCATATGCCCTCCAGAAATCCTCTCCAGAAGTTTGGATGGATGGGTGTGCTCTGAAATAGTATGGGAGATGGTGGAGGGGCTACAGGAGAAAGAGGGAAATTGTCTCCATTTCCTTTTCCCTTTCCATTCATGGAAACCTTTGCTTGCTCAGAGAGGCTTCCATGAGCAGAAGGACATGGCTGGCTACAACCCAATGTTAGCAGTCTACATGAATAATTAGGGACATAGGAAGTTGCCTTGTAATGAGTCAGACCATTGCTCCATCTGGCTCACTACATTGACCAGCAGTGGTTTTGCTGGTTTCAGACAGGGGCCTCTTCTTCTCAAACTTGGACATGCTATGGAACCATTTGCATGTAAAGGGGATCCTTTGCCACAGAGATAGGCTGCCAGACCTGGTAAAGGCATAGCAGATGATGAAAAAAGAATGACAAGAATGGCCAGAACCACATGTGTTAATTTCTTTTTTTTATTTAGAAATGTGACAGTCCAATTAAGTAGAAAATACCCTAAGCATAGACTACTGTCAGGGGCTGGACTGAGAAGGAATGGTGGGGACCACCACTCTGCTCTCCTGAACTTTCCTGAGAACAGAAGGACAGTATAGATTTAGAACAGTGGTTTGCAGAAGGGCATAGTTCGGAGGCTGCAGAGGGGAGAAGCTGGGAAATATTGGGAGAGGAACAGCAGGAAGAAGAAGCACCAGAGGAGAGACATCTGACAAACTCAGTGTCTTTGCAAGTCGGAGCTAAACAGTACAAATTGAGAGCATTTGCAGATGACTTAGTATTGACATTACAGGAGCCAGAATCTAGTACCAAAAGAGTTTTGGAACTGATTCAAGAATTTGGTCAGGTTGCAGGATTTAAACTGAATAAGTTAAAAACAAAGGTTTTAGAGAAAAATTTAACAGCGATTGAGAGAGAGAGAGGTTTCAGAATGAGACAGGTTTAACAGTGGTTAAGAAAGTGAAATACCTGGGGATTAACATGACAGCTAAAAATGGGAACTTATTTAAAGACAATTGTGAAAAATGCTGGACTGAAGTGAAAAAAGATTTAGAAATTTGGTCAAATTTGAAGCTTTCACTGCTAGGCCGTATTGCTGCGATAAAAATGAATGTATTGCCTAGAATGTTGTTCTTGTTTCAAACATTGCAAGTTTTGGACAAAATGGATTGTTTCAAGAAGTGGCAGAGAGATATTTCTAGATTTGTCTGGCAGGGCAAGAAGCCTAGAATAAAATTTAAAATACTAACGGATGCAAAGGAAAGAGGTGGATTTGCCCTGCCAGACCTTAAACTTTATTATGAATCAGCAGCTTTTTGCTGGCTGAAAGAGTGGCTACTTCTTGAAAACACAGACATTTTGGATTTAGAAGGTTTTAATAATGTATTTGGATGGCATGCATATTTGTGGTATGACAAGGTCAAAGCACATAAAGCATTTAAAAATCATATTGTCAGGAAAGCATTGTTTAATGTCTGGATAAGATACAAGGACCTACTTGAAAATAAAACCCCAAGGTGGTTGTCACCGATGGAAGCGAAAGCTTTGAAAAAGCTCAATATGGAGGCCAAATGGCCAAAATATTGGGAAATTTTGGAACAAGAGGGAGACAGATTGAAATTGCAGAGTTTTGAAAAACTAAAAAATAAAGTGCGAGATTGGCTTCATTATTATCAGATAATGGAGGCATATAATTTGGACAAGAAAATTGGCTTCCAGGTGGAAAAATCAAAACTGGAAACAGAACTGTTAGAACCCAAAACCAAGATTTTGTCAAAGATGTATAACTTGCTGTTGAAATGGAATACTCAGGATGAAACGGAGAAATCTGCTATGATTAAATGGGCACAAGATGTTGGACATAACATAATGATGGCTGACTGGGAACAGTTATGGACCACAGGTATGAAGTTTACGGCATGTAATGCCTTAAGAGAGAATATTATGAAAATGATATACAGGTGGTACATGACACCAGTCAAGCTTGCAAAAATCTATCATTTACCCGATAATAAATGTTGGAAATGTAAAGAAACTGAAGGTACATTCTTTCACCTTTGGTGGACGTGCCCAAGGATTAAGGCTTGCTGGGAGATGATCTATAACGAAATGAAAAAGGTATTTAAATACACCTTCCTGAAGAAACCAGAGGCCTTTCTCCTGGGCATAGTCGGCCAATTGGTGTTAAAGAAGGACAGAACTTTCTTTATGTATGCTACAACAGCAGCAAGAATTCTTATTGCAAAGTATTGGAAGATACAAGATCTACCCACTCTGGAAGAATGGCAGATGAAGGTGATGGACTATATGGAACTGGCGGAAATGACTGGCAGAATCCGAGACCAGGGAGAAGAGTTGGTGGAAGAAGATTGGAAGAAATTTAAAGACTATCTACAGAAATACTGCAAAATTAATGAATGTTAGAATGATGTTGGATTGAAGTTAAATGGTTTCTAGCAGCAATGTTATAAAGGAATATGTAAAAGTGGATTGTTAACAGGTGATAATCTAAAGTTACAATATATTAAGATAAAAGATTAAGATAGAATCAAAGAGGGAAAGGATTTGCTGAATTAACTAATTTGAACTGGAATACAAAAAAGGGAGGTGTGAGGAGGTCGGGGAAACAAGCAAAGGAAAGTTAAGATATGGAAAGACTAATCTGTTTTTTTAACTGTTTTTATTTTGTATTTTCTTTTTCTATTTTTTTTCTTTTTTTCTTCCTTTTTTCGCTTATTTTTGTATTATGTTGAAACTTTAATAAATATCTTATAAAAAAAAAAAGACAAACTCAGTGTCTTTGGAAAGCATTCCTGACTCCCCTTCTCCCAGGACCAGGCATGCCTTGAGAGTAGTAGAACAGAAAGCTCAGAGGCAGAAAGCTCAGATTAGCTGACGCAGGGATGACATAGAATAGGCAAGACAGAGGGGGTGCGACTTTACTCTGAGCAACGCCATTGCCTTAGGGAGACTGCATTCCTTCATCTCTCTCTGTGAATATTGAATAAATGACTTGGTAAGAGCTCCTTTACTCTTGGCTGCCACCGTGGGAGGGATAGGATTTCCTGAAGCCTGACAACTACCATGCATTTATTTTCTTTACAAGGACTTGAAAGTATTATGGATCACTGATCTAAAATGTCTTACTCGTGTCTTATTTACCATATATGCAAATTTATGCGGATTTAGTTGACTCAGTAACATTCATTTCATTTAAGGGAAGAAGATTGCTTTGTCGATCCAACGTAAGCCAACTTGAGGAAGTTCAAAAAAGGAATGTTTCCTATCTTTCCCTTCCCACACCAGCCACTTGCACACTTGCAACATCTCCAACCTCAAGCTTCTCCTGAAGACCCTGCCCCCATTACAAACAATATGGGGTGTGGTTCTGGGAGCTGATGGAGGTGGAGAAATTTCATAAAATTGGGGTTGGATACTAAAATAGTTTAATCAATTAAATTCACAGCTGGAAAGACTGTCATCTGCTTCCCCAGCAGCTTCCTGTGTTGTATCAAATATTGTTCAGGACAAGCCACTGACCCTACAGGGATGCTTTTCAGGAGTCATAGGTAAATGGGCAGTGGAAACAGACCATTTCCCTCATGTTAGCTTCCTTAATTCATCTTGGTATCCAAGCCAATATATATATGTACATATTTTATAAATACTTCTAAATAATTGGCCAACTGTTCTCCAACGTGCAAAAGGTTCAGGCTACAGACTGAAAGTTCATTTGTTACTTTCACAAAATACTTTCACTGACAGTCTGACATTTTCCTTTCTATGCTGTAGCAACTTGAGTTATTTGGCATCATTCCTGGGCCATCAGAACAGACAAGGGGAGGTGGGGAGGGGTTAAGGGTAATTTTCCTTTGAAGGTCATTGAGACATTTTCAGATTATGACAAACTGATCCCATTTTTTTGTTCTGGAAATGCACATATGCCTCGTGGCTTCTCTTTGCGCCATTAATATGATGAGTGCATGAGGTTTGTATTGTTGTTACAGGCTACAGGATTACTAACAGAGTCCAGAAGGTAACTGAGAGTTATGATATTGGCAGATGTTTCTGAGACACACATAGTGTCTTTTCAGTGGCCACAAAGTGGATCCCTGAAGCTAAGCTAAGGAACTAGACTTCTAGGGTTCTCCAAAATACAATGCGGTTCACTGCATTACAGATATATGGGTCTCATTCATCTAGCCATGCTTTAAGGTCTCTTCTCCAGCCTTTTCCACAAGAGTTAAAACACACACATGGGGATGATTGAGATGGTTATTTGTTCTCCCTTGATTTATCATGTCAAAACAAAGGGCAATATCCAACTAGCATGTCCATTCAGACCAAATAACTTGCCCCCTCGCCTCCCTGCATATGCGCACTACACCCTACCAAAATCTGCTCTAAATGGTTGGGGGAACCCTTAGAGCAGATTTCAGAGGCGCATGGAGTGATGACAGGGGCAGTTTCATTGAACTAGTGTAAACCCTTGCACGGATGGTATGTGTTAGTTGGGTATCAGTCAAATACTTCAAATTGGGCCATTTGTGGTAGCCTCCCAAGTAGAGGTGTGCTTAAGCCAGGCATGGCCAAACTAGGCCCTCCAGATGTTTTTGGCCTGCAACTCCCATCATCCCTAGCTAACAGGACCAGTGGTCAGGGATGATGGGAATTGGAGTCCCAAAACATCTGGAGGGCTGAGTTTGGCCATGCCTGGCTTAAGCAAACTAATTTATCAACTAATTGTGACAAAAATAAAATATAACAAAAATCACCAAAGAATTGTGACTTGTCTCTTAGATAAAACAAAAGAGAATTTCCTACCTACATTTCTGACACTGAAATAGACACCAGAGCATCCTTTGTTGACCAGACTCTTCTCCTCCAGAACATTTAATTAAGAAGATTACTTCCTTTAGATTGGTCTCTTCAGTGTCAGGGCCTCTCATTCTTATTTAAGAAGTAAGAAAAGGGTACTTACTCACTTGAGAGCTAAGATTAGATCTCCTTTCCCTCATTATTTATATCTCTATATTTCCCCCATTTGGTACTGTGATCCATGTTTGACAAGTACTCATTATTTGATGTCTCTGCTGGGAGTGGTTTCAAACACAACACTAGCTTTTCGATTTTACTTTTCGTTTATTTTCTCCCATGTTCTCAGAAAACCGTGGTTACATTACAGTGCCATTCAGAAAACTACCAAAAAAAAGTTGCATATCTTAAACATTGCAGTTGCTTGCCAAACCACCTGCTTTGATTAGTACAATTTCCTTGTGTACATGAATTATTATGCAAACCACAACAACTATCAGAATTCGTTTCCAAATCCCACTCCCAGCTGGAAAATGGCTGCTCAAGAACTATTTCACCAGGAACTGGCTTCAGCCAATACTAAATTCTTCTGTCTTTGGTCTTGCTTTTGAAGCATGAGATGTCAAAGCCTATCCCCAAAGTATTATTGGATGTACTCTAGGGGAGCTTTGTAATGCAAAGTTTGTTTTCGGATGGCCCTACCCTGCCTCAGTAGGACTGTTCCTGTAGAAAAAGCAAAAGAAGCAGGAAGGCTATTTTAGCATAATCCCCACCAGGCACCACAACAAACAGCATGCTCATGTTTCCTACATCTACCAGCTGCTAATAACTGTTATATTTCTTCAGTGTTGAAAAATCAGTGCCTGCCACAAGCATTAATGGAAATCTAGAAAATTGTCAGTACCTTGGCACCTCACCTTAATGATTTTACCTCCAGGATTCACTCACCGCATCCTCAGTTTTTCAGAACACTGCAGCTAACATAGCCAAGGTACCATCTGGCTACAGTTCCTGAAGCTTCTGTTAGTCATTATCCAGAATATGAGAGGATAATGAGGAAATTCACCTCCACAGAATTTCCACCAGTGAGAAAAGGTACAGAATCCAACTGTGAGCAATCAGTTGCAGAAGGAAAAGGTACTGGGGATGATGGAATCAACAGCACATTTGGAATTACTTTAGAGAAGACTGTGAATTGTCACACATTGTCACAGTTACTCTTGGATTTTCGAGGTTTCCATAGAAGAAATAAGTTAGCATTAAGAATTAAGGAAAACAAACATATTGAGACAACATTTTTTGCTGCATATATTATTGGTTTATCTTAATTATGCAATGTCATATTTGTTCCATATAAAGATGCCATGAAACTTTCATAGAATCGCTAAGGTATGGAAAGGGGATTCTGTCCCCCCAAAATTAGATTGGCAAAATAAAATGCTAGAATATGCAGAACTAGCAAGATTAACAGCAAGATTCCGAGACCATACAGATAAAATATTTAATAGAGAGTGGAATATCTACAGAGTATATTTAAAAGAAGATTGCAATAACATAAATTCTTTGGCAGGCCATGATTTCTGCATGAATTAAGAAATCGTTACAGAATTAAAATAACAGAAGGAATTAGGAGACAGAAAGTTAAGTGTGCAGCATAATGAAATTTAGGAACCACAGTGGGGAGATCGGAAGTCGTTTTAGAATTAGCGATGGATGAACTTAATCTTTTCTTTTTCAATGTGTATGTATGGTGTATGGAATGTTAATTACTGGATTGCCCTCTGTTGATTGATGCATATTGTTTTGTTTTGTATTTGTTTTGTTATGTTTTTTAAAATTAATAAAGCATGAAAAAGAAAGAAAGAAACTTTCATAGAATCATAGAACTGTGCAATTGGAAGGGATCTCGAGGGTCACCTAGTCCAGCCCCCAATTCGTGAATTTGATTATAAGAAAACCTCTAAGTGGTTTGCAAAAGCAAAAGCTATGCTCAATAAAAAAACAAATAAAAAACAGACATTTGAAAAAATTCAAAAGATGATTAATTAAATTAAAATCAACAGTAGTTAAAAATAAAAACACACATAACTAAACAAAAATGTTTAGAATGAATTAGGCATACCAAGGCTTCCCCTAAAATTCAAGAAATAGCTTGGCTTGTTCTATGCCTAATTATGGGTCAAAGTTAAATATTTCAGTATATTGCTTTGGGGAGGGGGCATATTTTTGCCTTTATATGTATCTTTGTTGTTGTTGTTGTTGTTGTTTTCTCCCTCTCACTTTTCCGTCTCACTTTATTTATTTTAACTGAAATCACCTTAATAAACTGTAAATATTAAAAATGAATAATATAATTCACAGTTAATGCATGATTTAGACAACTCTTTGAGGTAATCCCTGGCCTGTGATATTCCAATCCAGACACCATTTTGTAAATTGATCGACAGTTTGAAAAACCTATTAAAAAATAAATAGAAATGGAAACAGACTTTTTAGATTGATTGGTAACGCATTCAGCCTGGGAGTCCATGGAGGCAGCTACCAAAGGCAGATATTGAAATTTGAATATTTCAAGCTAGCTTGCATCACTTCAAATACAAACTCTGGATTTGTATTTGATGTTTAGAAATGGAGCTTTGACCTGAAAACTTTATCGTAGCTATATGTCCCAATTTCTAGTCATGGTGAAAGTTAGCATAAACTCACCATGGATGTAAAGAGTATTTAGCATGGCAATCTTGAATTAACACATTTCACAAAAATGTGAACCTTGGAAAACAAACTGCTTGGCCTTGCAGACAAGGTTAAAACCCCCCCACAGATTTTATTTATTGGCACTGAGAAAATTTATTATTTCAATTGCTTCCCCCTCCTATACTGTTAGTTAATTGCCATGTGAAGGCTGCTTCTTATGTTTCAAAATGTTAAATAAATAGGTTCATTCTACACTTGACCTACCTTGACCCCACAGCTGGGGTGTGAACTGCAATCTCACCTTAATGTGCATAAAGTGATCACACGGTTGCACCCATCCAAAGGGTCATGCTGAGTGTTCTACAGGTAGCAAGATACATCTGCCATGATGTATGGATTCTTTTAGGAAAAGTTGTTTACAAAAATGGGATAAATGTGCATTAAAATGCTGACAAACTGCTTAGGAAATGTAAGAAATTGAGCTTAAGATGGGGGATGAGAAAAACTGAAATGTACAGTTACCCCTAAGGTACAATTGAAATATATTTAGCAGTTTCAAGTTTTGAAAATTGTAGTTAGCCTTGCCTAGGGCACAAAATAGCCTGGAACTATCACTTAGTATCCAAAAAACCAAAGTGCTGCACCAACAAGCACAAAATAACCCCTCTGCATCACCACAAATCCAACTTAATGGTGTAACATTGGAAAATGTCAATCACTTTTCCTACCTGGGCAGTTATCTTTCCACAAGGGCCAACACTGATGCCGAAATCAAGCATCACCTGAGCTCTGTGAGCACAGCTTTATTCCGATTGAAGTGCAGAGTGTTTGAGGACCTGGACGTTTACAGGGAAACCAAAATGCTTGTTTACAAAGCTATTGTATGACCAACCTTACTGTACACTTGTGAAACATGGACCACTTATAAACGCCATCTCTAATTCCTTGAAATATTCAGTCAATGGTATCTCCGAAATTTGCAATGCCCATGTACTGGAAGAACTTGCAAAACAACATCAAACCTAGTGTTACGTAAAATACATTCAAAAACACACAAAACATAACCAGTTGTGCATTCACATAAACAATTCTCTTCTGTATTTTTATCACAGTATCCAATATTTCTCTTGCACATAATCAACACATAAAATACAACAATATAAACGGAAGTCCCAATAGATCAGTTCATTCATAGAGTCCAAATATCTGCTAGTATCTGTTCCACGAGTGTCTTTGTTTATTCATAAAATGCAAATGGGAGCTTACTACAGTTCCACAGAATCTTGACAAGGATTTCCGGAATAATGCCTTGTTTCGCCCTCCTGAGCTTCATCAGTAGTACATGTTCTAAAGAATATAAAGGAATATAATATTGCATTTCAACATATTTTAACAAGTAAGAAAAATATAAGCAATTATACCATAGATGTACATACCGTATGTCGTATATCAAGATAATGGAACTTTATCCATTATCTTGATATACGGCATTATCCATTATCTTGCTATACGACATATGGTAACTACTCTGTTCCCAACTTAAGAATGGAAAGTGAAATACTGGTGGACAACAAAAGAGGTTTAAAGATTATCTCAAGGCAAATCTTAAAAAGTGTAGCATTATCACTAATAACTGGGAAACACTGGCCTGCAAGCACTCCAATTGGAGAACAGCCTTTACCAAAAGTTTCGTAGACTTTGAAGAAGCACGAACTCAGGGCAAAAAGGAGTTACAAACTAAGAGGAAGGCATGTTTGCAAACCCTCACCCTGATCAACTCCTGCCCGGAAACCTATGTCCCCACTGTGGAAGGATGTGTGGATTCAGAATTGGCCTCCACGGTCACTTACGGACTCAATGTTAAGATCGTGCTCATGAAAGACAATCTTACTTGACTATGATTGATTGCCAAAGAAGAAGCCTAGCACTAGTACTGCCTGCCAAGAAACTTTTTTATGGTGGTGAAAACTTGCTTTGTGATCTAAAAAAGGAGGCTCTTTAGTCCAATGTAGAAATTGTAACAGATGAGGAGAAAACAAGGGTGTAATGAAGTGACAAAGACTGTACAGTAGTGACCCTTGAGATTGCCGCCGCATTCACATCAGAGCCAGATTTACTGTCCCTGCTTTTGTTGTCTATCAAAGAATCTACCAAGTGCAAGGGAATTTCATACAGCTAAGGCCAGTCCTGTTGTCTTTGTCCATGGAGTTTTCTTGGCATGGATACTGGAGTGGCTTGCCGGTTCCTCCTCCAGGTGGATCACGTTTGGTCAAAACTCTCCACTATGACCTGTTCATCTTGGGTGCCCTGCTTGGCATAGTTCATAGCTTCTCTGAGTTATTCAAGCCCCGTCACCACGGCAAGGCAATGATCCATGAAGGGGAGACAGGAGTGCCTGGCGTGCTCTGGTTCATGGGGTCACGAAGAGTCGGACACGACTAAACGACTAAACAACAACAACAAGGCCAGTCCACCTGTATGGGTATTTTATTGAATAAGCAAATACCTTCAAAAGATATATTGGAAAGATCCTGGTGGACATCTCACTTGTCAGAAGGGGCTAGGCTTTCTTTCGGGTACTTGACATCTTAGCCACAGTAAAAAAAAGAAAGAAAGAAGAAAGACAAGTGTTTGTCATTGTTTCATGGAGGAAGACGTTAAGGTGAAATGGTTTCTAGGTGTAAGAACATTATATGGTGACATTTGCTGAAGTTTTAAAGAGGCAATTGTCTGCCTGTCAGTTGAAGGCCACTCATCACCGTTGCTCGAGGTATGTTGTGTTCCAAAGTGGTCTATTTTTAACACTCTAGCTCGCAGCATTGTTTCAAAGTGGATTTTCAGTACAGTTTTAAATATATGGTTTGAGATACAGTGAAGGAAGGAAGGTGCAAGACAATTTCTGGAGTCCCTGGATCCTTGAACCAATCTAACTGTGGGCTTTGGTGTTTTGGAGAAGCATTTTCTTCCTTCCAACTCCTACGCCTTTTCTCAAGTGACCATGAGATCCTGATATTTAAGCAGAAGCAGAACTGGGGGGAAATTGTGTATATTCGAGTACACACTGTTTTTCTCAAGGTCTGCACATAGATTGCAAATGACCTCCTACTCTCTCTCACACACAAAAACCTGCTTCCCATTCAGCTATGAAGAATCTTGATTGTATTTTTTGGAGTGCTTCTCTTGTCTTTTAAGTTTCTCCCGTGTGAAGAAGAAACGTTTTTGAAGCAGAGAAAGAAGCAGCGGAATGTCACAGAGGAAAGAATGCAGATTAAAATATTAGGAAGGATGCAGGGGCTGGGACCTCTGTTGGATCTTGGTTGCTTCTGAAAACAGAAGGGGCCTTTTCATCCAGGGAAGAACGAGTCTGGATCAAACCCCTGGGCATCTGAGCCCTGCCAAACCCCAGGCACACCATTGGCCAGAGAAGCACATGCCCCATTGCCCCAATACCTATAAAACTGGGGAGCACTTCACTGAAACACTTGCAATTGCTCATAGCCACAGAGGTGAATGCCGTCCAACTGATCATAGGGCCTCATGTGGGAAGCAGTTGAAGCAGCATCACTGTTTGCATATGGAAGTGAAAGATCATAGTCAGATAGGTGGCCCATTGATTCCAAAGCTCTGCAGTCTATCTCTGCATTGGACTATGGTTGTTATTGGCAGGGCCAGCTTGCCCATGAGGTGGAGTAAGGCAGATGCCTCAAGTGGCAGAAACCAAGGGGGAGGCACCTTGGCAGGTGTTCTGCCACCCGTGATGAAGTGGCACTGGTTTCCTGTGAGTTCCCCCCCAAAATCTTACTGAGATCTCACCTGCTGCTTTGTAGGTACCACTTCACAATGCAGATAAGGCTTTTGGGGGAGAGCAGCAGTAGTGGGGTGCCAGTGGGGAGTGCCTTGGTTATTATTAGGAGTGACAGTAGTCAGCAGTAGCTGTCAAGGCAGGGCAGGTGGAGCTGTGTTGGGGACCTGGCTTCCCACTGCTTTGTGCCATTGGCAGTTGCCAAGAGGGGGAGCAAGGCTGCATCTGCACTATGCTGAGCTTCCTGAGGCCTTGCTCTTCCCTTTCTCGGTAACCAAGAGTGGTGCACAGTATAGGAGGGGGAAGCAATTGAAATAATAAATTTTCTCAGTGCCAATAAATAAAATCTGTGGGGGGGTTTTAACCTTGTCTGCAAGGCCAAGCAGTTTGTTTTCCAAGGTTCACATTTTTGTGAAATGTGTTCCTTGGAAAACAAACTGCTTGGCCTTGCAGACAAGGTTAAAACCCCCCCACAGATTTTATTTATTGGCACTGAGAAAATTTATTATTTCAATTGCTTCCCCCTCCTATACTGTTAGTTAATTGCCATGTGAAGGCTGCTTCTTATGTTTCAAAATGTTAAATAAATAGGTTCATTCTACACTTGACCTACCTTGACCCCACAGCTGGGGTGTGAACTGCAATCTCACCTTAATGTGCATAAAGTGATCACACGGTTGCACCCATCCAAAGGGTCATGCTGAGTGTTCTACAGGTAGCAAGATACATCTGCCATGATGTATGGATTCTTTTAGGAAAAGTTGTTTACAAAAATGGGATAAATGTGCATTAAAATGCTGACAAACTGCTTAGGAAATGTAAGAAATTGAGCTTAAGATGGGGGATGAGAAAAACTGAAATGTACAGTTACCCCTAAGGTACAATTGAAATATATTTAGCAGTTTCAAGTTTTGAAAATTGTAGTTAGCCTTGCCTAGGGCACAAAATAGCCTGGAACTATCACTTAGTATCCAAAAAACCAAAGTGCTGCACCAACAAGCACAAAATAACCCCTCTGCATCACCACAAATCCAACTTAATGGTGTAACATTGGAAAATGTCAATCACTTTTCCTACCTGGGCAGTTATCTTTCCACAAGGGCCAACACTGATGCCGAAATCAAGCATCACCTGAGCTCTGTGAGCACAGCTTTATTCCGATTGAAGTGCAGAGTGTTTGAGGACCTGGACGTTTACAGGGAAACCAAAATGCTTGTTTACAAAGCTATTGTATGACCAACCTTACTGTACACTTGTGAAACATGGACCACTTATAAACGCCATCTCTAATTCCTTGAAATATTCAGTCAATGGTATCTCCGAAATTTGCAATGCCCATGTACTGGAAGAACTTGCAAAACAACATCAAACCTAGTGTTACGTAAAATACATTCAAAAACACACAAAACATAACCAGTTGTGCATTCACATAAACAATTCTCTTCTGTATTTTTATCACAGTATCCAATATTTCTCTTGCACATAATCAACACATAAAATACAACAATATAAACGGAAGTCCCAATAGATCAGTTCATTCATAGAGTCCAAATATCTGCTAGTATCTGTTCCACGAGTGTCTTTGTTTATTCATAAAATGCAAATGGGAGCTTACTACAGTTCCACAGAATCTTGACAAGGATTTCCGGAATAATGCCTTGTTTCGCCCTCCTGAGCTTCATCAGTAGTACATGTTCTAAAGAATATAAAGGAATATAATATTGCATTTCAACATATTTTAACAAGTAAGAAAAATATAAGCAATTATACCATAGATGTACATACCGTATGTCGTATATCAAGATAATGGAACTTTATCCATTATCTTGATATACGGCATTATCCATTATCTTGCTATACGACATATGGTAACTACTCTGTTCCCAACTTAAGAATGGAAAGTGAAATACTGGTGGACAACAAAAGAGGTTTAAAGATTATCTCAAGGCAAATCTTAAAAAGTGTAGCATTATCACTAATAACTGGGAAACACTGGCCTGCAAGCACTCCAATTGGAGAACAGCCTTTACCAAAAGTTTCGTAGACTTTGAAGAAGCACGAACTCAGGGCAAAAAGGAGTTACAAACTAAGAGGAAGGCATGTTTGCAAACCCTCACCCTGATCAACTCCTGCCCGGAAACCTATGTCCCCACTGTGGAAGGATGTGTGGATTCAGAATTGGCCTCCACGGTCACTTACGGACTCAATGTTAAGATCGTGCTCATGAAAGACAATCTTACTTGACTATGATTGATTGCCAAAGAAGAAGCCTAGCACTAGTACTGCCTGCCAAGAAACTTTTTTATGGTGGTGAAAACTTGCTTTGTGATCTAAAAAAGGAGGCTCTTTAGTCCAATGTAGAAATTGTAACAGATGAGGAGAAAACAAGGGTGTAATGAAGTGACAAAGACTGTACAGTAGTGACCCTTGAGATTGCCGCCGCATTCACATCAGAGCCAGATTTACTGTCCCTGCTTTTGTTGTCTATCAAAGAATCTACCAAGTGCAAGGGAATTTCATACAGCTAAGGCCAGTCCTGTTGTCTTTGTCCATGGAGTTTTCTTGGCATGGATACTGGAGTGGCTTGCCGGTTCCTCCTCCAGGTGGATCACGTTTGGTCAAAACTCTCCACTATGACCTGTTCATCTTGGGTGCCCTGCTTGGCATAGTTCATAGCTTCTCTGAGTTATTCAAGCCCCGTCACCACGGCAAGGCAATGATCCATGAAGGGGAGACAGGAGTGCCTGGCGTGCTCTGGTTCATGGGGTCACGAAGAGTCGGACACGACTAAACGACTAAACAACAACAACAAGGCCAGTCCACCTGTATGGGTATTTTATTGAATAAGCAAATACCTTCAAAAGATATATTGGAAAGATCCTGGTGGACATCTCACTTGTCAGAAGGGGCTAGGCTTTCTTTCGGGTACTTGACATCTTAGCCACAGTAAAAAAAAGAAAGAAAGAAGAAAGACAAGTGTTTGTCATTGTTTCATGGAGGAAGACGTTAAGGTGAAATGGTTTCTAGGTGTAAGAACATTATATGGTGACATTTGCTGAAGTTTTAAAGAGGCAATTGTCTGCCTGTCAGTTGAAGGCCACTCATCACCGTTGCTCGAGGTATGTTGTGTTCCAAAGTGGTCTATTTTTAACACTCTAGCTCGCAGCATTGTTTCAAAGTGGATTTTCAGTACAGTTTTAAATATATGGTTTGAGATACAGTGAAGGAAGGAAGGTGCAAGACAATTTCTGGAGTCCCTGGATCCTTGAACCAATCTAACTGTGGGCTTTGGTGTTTTGGAGAAGCATTTTCTTCCTTCCAACTCCTACGCCTTTTCTCAAGTGACCATGAGATCCTGATATTTAAGCAGAAGCAGAACTGGGGGGAAATTGTGTATATTCGAGTACACACTGTTTTTCTCAAGGTCTGCACATAGATTGCAAATGACCTCCTACTCTCTCTCACACACAAAAACCTGCTTCCCATTCAGCTATGAAGAATCTTGATTGTATTTTTTGGAGTGCTTCTCTTGTCTTTTAAGTTTCTCCCGTGTGAAGAAGAAACGTTTTTGAAGCAGAGAAAGAAGCAGCGGAATGTCACAGAGGAAAGAATGCAGATTAAAATATTAGGAAGGATGCAGGGGCTGGGACCTCTGTTGGATCTTGGTTGCTTCTGAAAACAGAAGGGGCCTTTTCATCCAGGGAAGAACGAGTCTGGATCAAACCCCTGGGCATCTGAGCCCTGCCAAACCCCAGGCACACCATTGGCCAGAGAAGCACATGCCCCATTGCCCCAATACCTATAAAACTGGGGAGCACTTCACTGAAACACTTGCAATTGCTCATAGCCACAGAGGTGAATGCCGTCCAACTGATCATAGGGCCTCATGTGGGAAGCAGTTGAAGCAGCATCACTGTTTGCATATGGAAGTGAAAGATCATAGTCAGATAGGTGGCCCATTGATTCCAAAGCTCTGCAGTCTATCTCTGCATTGGACTATGGTTGTTATTGGCAGGGCCAGCTTGCCCATGAGGTGGAGTAAGGCAGATGCCTCAAGTGGCAGAAACCAAGGGGGAGGCACCTTGGCAGGTGTTCTGCCACCCGTGATGAAGTGGCACTGGTTTCCTGTGAGTTCCCCCCCAAAATCTTACTGAGATCTCACCTGCTGCTTTGTAGGTACCACTTCACAATGCAGATAAGGCTTTTGGGGGAGAGCAGCAGTAGTGGGGTGCCAGTGGGGAGTGCCTTGGTTATTATTAGGAGTGACAGTAGTCAGCAGTAGCTGTCAAGGCAGGGCAGGTGGAGCTGTGTTGGGGACCTGGCTTCCCACTGCTTTGTGCCATTGGCAGTTGCCAAGAGGGGGAGCAAGGCTGCATCTGCACTATGCTGAGCTTCCTGAGGCCTTGCTCTTCCCTTTCTCGGTAACCAAGAGTGGTGCACGGTGGCAGGAAGCCAGGTCAGCAACCTTCTGGCCATAGTAGTAGCAGTAAATTTTCTTTTAGAGAACAATCCATCTGTGCAATACAAGACAAAGGAGCTGCACATATGGTGGGTTTCCATTCATTTTTCTCTGCTATGCTGTAACAAATCCACCAAGAAAATGTCTGATCTGAAAATGGGAATCAATACCATATCTACTTTATTTATTTTATTTTATTTTATTTTATTTTATTTTATTTTATTTTATTTTATTTTATTTTATTTTATTTTATTTTATTTTATTTTATTTTATTTTATTTCTATACCGCCCTGTACCCGAAAGTCTCAAGGAGGTTCACATAAAGGATCACACACATAAAATCCAAATAAAAGCAACAATCCAATAACCATAGCTGTCAACTTTCAGATTTGAAAATAAGGGATCAGCAGCCTCGAAAATAAGGGATCAGCAGCCTCACCTGTCCTGGGGACAGTCTACAGGATATCTAACAATCCGGGATAGCAGCGGGAAACAGTGCTGGAATAAGGGAATTTCCCGCAAAAAAAGGGAAAGCTGACAGCTATGCCAATAACCCTCACAAAAAAACCACATTTTAAAAGGGCATGGGATGTCAATCAAATTAACCAAAGGCCTGGTTAAAAAGGAAGGTTTTTGCCTGGCACCTAAAGGTGTATAGTGAAGACGGCAGGTGAACTTCCCTGGGGAGAGCATTCCACAGAAGGGGAGCCACTGCAGAGAAGGCTCGTTCTCTTGTTGCCACCCTCCTGACACCTTGAGGAGGAGGCACATGAAGAAGGGCCTCAGAAGATGATCTCAGGGTCCAGGTAGGTTCATATGGAAAGAGGCGGTCCTTGAGGTATTGCCATCCTGAGCCATTTAAGACTTTATAGGTCAACACCCACACTGGGTCTGGAAACTAATTGGTAGCCAGTTCTACCAGGATCAGTGTCATATGCTCAAACCGTCTTGCTTCGGTGAGCAACCTGGCCACTGAATTCTGCACTAGCTGAAGTTTCCGAACCGTCTTCAGAGGCAGCCCTGCATATAATGTATAATCTAACTTTGAGGTTACCAGAGCATAGACAACAGTAGTTGGGCTATCCCTGTCCAGATAAGGGCGTAGCTGGGCCACCAACAGAAGCTGATGGAAGGCACTCAGGGCCACTGAGGCCACCTGAGCCTCAAGTGACAGCAAAGGATCCAGGAGAACCCCCAAGCTACGAACCTGCTCCCTCAGAGGAAGTGTAACCCCATGAAGAGCAGGCAACCACCCAGCCATCTGGTCTGAGCAACCACCCACTAACAGTGCCTCAGTGACCAAAACAGTTTCTGTGCCAAAACCAGGCCTAAACCCCGACTGAAATGGATCCAGAAAATCAGCTTCTTCCAAGAGCACTTGGATCTTGTCTGTGACCACTCACTCCAGAACCTTGCCCAAGAAATGGAGATTAGTAGTACTAATCTCTGACCCCCACCCCCCATTTTAACATTACTTTAAAAACCATTCTGCTAATAACCTCACTGTTCTCTCAGATACATAGTTTTTGAATGCATTTTCTTTAAAAAATGAAGCCATTACAAATATTAAAGTCAGTAGTTTCTCTACTGGTGTATTTTTTTAAAAAATCTACTCTCATGCCATAGGAAAATATGACTTCTTTTGGCAAATATTAGTCATAAAAGAGTCTTTAGAAGAGATTGCATATTGCTTTTTCAAAATGTATTCAACTACTTTTTTAAAAAAATCCCCAAAGTATAATGATGATGTTCCCAAGACATTTCAAATGATAGCTCATCCTTCTCAGCGGTTCAGGCTGGCATGCTAATCTCTTGAATAAATCTCTGTGACATATTGCTCAAAATCAACAAACTGCAGAAACAGGGTTGCAGTTTGGGTAATTATTGACTCTGGGCTTCATGTCCCCGATCCTTTGGGCTTAATGGCCTTATGGGTTGGCCTGCTCTGCCATAGAAACCCCAATTCTTCCTTCCTTCCCATTCTGTGGTGTGTAGCTCTGGCCATCTGCCTTAAAGTCCTCTCTTGCATGAACTGCTGAATAGAACAGTGGGACTCAAAAGCCCTGTTCAGTTGACCACAGAATGCATGGACACAGCACTGTGGTTTGTTAAGGGTTGCTTGGAATTGTAATTCCAATGGGGGGTAAACAACAGTACCCAGAATTCTTTGAGGGAAAGAATGTGCTTCAAATGTGTTTTAAAGTTATAGTGTGTATACAGTCACAGTTTTGCATTTTAACTTGGAATTAAAATGGCCAAGCCAATGGTCATATCTCTTATGACCAGGAAGTCATAAATGAGCTCCATTTAACAACCAAATCTCACAGAAACATGAGAGCTTGGTGGTTTCCTCTTTCTTTGCATTATTCATTTAAGAACTGCTTCAGTTAATGGCTTCACAAAGTTGTGCCATATTCTGTTTAGGGCACAAGAAGCTGGGAAACAGGTGAATGAAAGATAAAACATTAAAAGCTCCTGCTTCTGAATAGAATTCATCATGTTTGAAGTCATAAAGTAAGTTCATTGGAAATGAACTTACTGTTTGTCAGGCTCTGATAGTTCTGAGACATGAAAGTGAATAGAATCCATTTTATAAGTGCGTTTGTGTGTTGATATATGTATGCATGCCAATGATTGTGCGATAAATTGCAGAAAGTATGTGAGTCATTGATCAGAATTAGAAACTACAGGTTTGAAGCTAATCTGTTATATAGTTTGCAAAATTATGCAAATAAATGGTGACTTGAAAAACAAGCTTTTTTCACCTAAACATTATATGCAGCAAATCCAAGTGCTGTAGAAGATAAAAGGCATGGATGAGTACTTTTAAAAGCCCTGGCAAAACAAAGGAGGTTGAATCAGCAATTGCTTATATGGGGTCAATGAACTTCTGCCATAGCTCTTCTATGTGCTGTTTTAACCCACCCAGGGCAAGGCATCTTTTGCAGTAGCTTGGTCCCTTTACCTTTTAATAAAGTTCCAGAGAACAAAACCTTGTTTTGTTAGAATAGTTTAGTAGCCTCCCAAGGACCATAATTCTGAGATTTTGGCATGCCAAGGTTGCAGCCAGGAGAATTAAAAAGCTGATATCCTTGAAACAGGGTATTGGACCATACATTTTCAGAAAACTATCAAAACGTGGCTTTCTGGCTAGTTCCAGAATTTATTAGTACTAGTAGCAGTGCCTGATGAGGTTATAGTGACCTTGATAGACAGATAAGCAATATGGCGATTATGGAATACACTCTGACAACATCCACAATGTACACTTACATGAGAATTCAGCTAGTGCTCAAATAATAAAAGAAAATGTAGGGAGCCAAGCCACAGCCTCTGATTCAGGGCGAGATTTAGGTTTGATGAGGCCCTAAGCTACTGAAGGTAATGGGGCCCTTTATATGCCCAGCTGTCCTTTGTCAACAACAAATTGTTGCTGTTTTTTGTGTTGAGCATATGCTATATGGTGATTTATGGATCTAATAGGTCCATACACAAAACACTGTTGCTGTATGTCGGTTTTATTTTATTTGTTTGTTATCATATATTTTGAAAATGTACATCCAGTTTTATTTTCCATTAATTTTTTGGGGGCCCCCAAGAGAGTGGGGCCCTAAGCTATAGCTTGTTTAGCTTATATGTAAATCTGGCACTGCTCTGATTCCCACCAACTGTAAACAAATCATGCTTTCCCCTTTCATTTTTTTAAAGACAGTAGCTAAGTGGGTTGACAACAAAGGTAATGAGGCTGAACCTTTTTGGCTTTCCAGGAACTCAAGCACCAGATTTACCCTCTGCTGGTTTTCCATTTATTCACAGGGTTTAGGGCAAGAGCTGCATAAGCAGTATGGGATCTGTTTCTAATTGTACTCCTCAGAACAGAGTTCCAGGCAGATGTAAGAGGAGAGAGGAAAGACATTATCTGCATTGCTATCTTCATCGTCTATGGCAAACTTTCCCACTTTGTCCATGTGTTGGCACACATCTGAGGAAAAGCAACTGGGTAAACTGCAGCTGCTATTACCAATGATTTGTTTAAAAAATATATTTTCCTGCAAAATCCCTTAGTAGATTCAGCAGAAATGCATCATGGAGGCTTTCTGTGCCTAGGAAAAGTGTGACTCTCTCAACCTTTTGGTGGTCTTTGACCAGAATAGTTTACAGTTATTCTGCAATCACTTTATACTCTCCTTCTAAGGGGAAAAAAGATTGCACCGGTGACAAATTGTTATTGTCCCTCTAAAATATGATTGATTGACTGATTACATTTTCATTCCACCTGTCCTACAAGGAGCTCACAGTGACATTAATCCATTGTGGGGTTTTTTGCACGAACAGCGTTATCTAAACAATAGGGTATCCTAAATATAAGGTTGTTCTGGCCTAGACCCTCAGTAAAGAATATATTTGTGTCAGGAGTCCAGTCCCCGGCTTGATCACACAGCAAGTGTAGTTAATTAAAAGGATGATTTATTGTCAAAACAAACAGAGCTCCGGACGGTTCTAACACAGCCTCCAACATCATCAATCAAGATGACCCTTCTGAGCTTTCCTTCCGGTTACGGAAGATATTGAACTTTCTCACTTTGCGCCTTTTCCTTTTTTCCAGTCTAACAGCCCTCCCCTTAGGAGGGACTGGCTCAGCTCCAATCTCTTCCCATTCTGACAAACTGTTTCCTTCTCTGTTCTCGCCAGTAGAGCATTGGCTGGGTTCCGGCTTGCCCTCAACCATTCTATTATCAACTGGCATTCCAAGGGGCAGGGGAGTTGGCACTGGCTGATGCTCATCCTGCCTGGCAGTTAACCATCTCTGTTCCTGGCAGCTTTCTTCAGCTTGTTGCAACCCTTCACTGGGATCTGGTTGTAAACCTTCACCGGAGGCTGGCTGCAAACCTTCCCTGGTGGCTGGCTCATTCATGACAATTTGCTTCTGCAGAAGTACCTAGGTACATAGTAAGTCAACCCGATTCTGTTCAACAACTATGGTTTCGTACCCTGTAAGTACAGTCATGCCTCGGGTTGAAGCAGCTTCGGGATAAGTATTTAGGGGTTGCGTGCTGCGGCGACCTGGAAATAACTGAGTGCATTACTTCCGGGTTTTGCCGCTTGCGCATGCGCAGACGGTCAAAATGACATCACGTGCATGCACAGAAGCGTCAAATCGCGACCTGCACAGGCGCAGATGTCCAGACGCGGGTTGTGTTTGCTTCTGGATGTGAACGGGGCTCCGGAACGGATCCCGTTCGCATCCAGAGGTACCACTGTAGTCCAAATTCCCCAGGGACGGTCCCAGAATTATGAAAGCCACCCCGCTTCTGATTTGAGCCTAGAATGTCCCTATTGTCCTCAGCAGCAGCAGCAGCAGCAGCAGCAGCAGCAGCGCTGAGCTCAGGGAGGAGGATGAGACGGCACTTGTCCCAAGCGATGATGGCAGTGGTAGTGGCGGCTGCAAAGGAGCGTCATATTGCCTCTCCATGACGGCTCCTGCCAGCCTCCTCTCTTGGGTAGCTCATAATGAATGCTGGAGAGCAGACATGAAGGTAGAGAGGCTGCTGCTGCTGAGGCTCAGGCCTGTGTGATGCACTGGCTCTAATGGGCAGGCAGAAGGCAGGGCCACCCTGGGAGGGAAGAAAGAGGGAGCAGAGCAGAGCGCAAGGAATCTTGAATTTTTAAATTAAAAAAAAATGCTTTGTGCATCAACATCTAATCTTGCCCCTTTCTAAAATTTATTTATTGATGCATGTTTTGCGTTTTGTAAATCTACCAAAGAATAAAATAAATAAAATAAAATAGGGGCAGTGGAAGGTATGTGTGCTGTGTCCAGTGGCAGAGGAAGAGGAGTGTGGGGGGAGCGCACCGCCCCAGCAGCATTATCATGGTGGGGTGCCATCACGGCTGTCCTCCTGCCCATGCTGGGCGCCACGCCCTTGCAGGCGGTGTGCCACACCCCCAGGCACCGTGCCACGTCCCCGGGACGCGTGCCAGCCCTGCCCCCTCCTGCTCTCCGCCCCCTGGTGCTTTGTGCATTGGCATCTAATCTTGCCCCTTTATAAAATTTATTTATTGGTGTATGTCTTTCATTTTGTAAATCTACTAAAGAATAAAAAAATAAAAAAAATAGGGATAAAGGGGTTTTCTCAGGGCAGTGGAAGGCATGTGTGCTGTGTCCCATTGGTGGTGACACTTGCTCTTCTTCTGATAGGAAATGCTCTGCAGGGGGGGGCAGGGAATGGGGGGCAGTCAAGGAGGGCCAGTTGGGGGGGGGGAGTGAGAAATATCCCTATTTTTATCTAAGGAATGTTGGAGGGTATGCAGCTCCACTAACTGACAAGACATATCTGCAATACAGTCAACAAAGCTGAATTAGACCATATAAAAACGGTGTGGAAGTGTTAGATTCGTGAAATTCCTCACTTCCTTATCGATTTTTGTAACCCAAGGAAGCAAAAATGTGAAGCTGCACATATAAATTTACAACCTCTTTGAAACATGATATGCACCACTGGAAGTTATCATTGCATTCGTGAACACAGGCCCGAGAGGAGCCAATCCTCCCTATGTTTCTCCTAAATTTACAGTCCACACTGGCATCCTTGACAGCATGTTAATGTCCACATTGTCAGTGCTCCTTGTTTAAATCAGAAGATATACGCTACTGGTGGAAATAGCCTTTTAGCCCTGAATTGAATCCATGGAAATGTCTGATAACTGTGAATAAAAAATATTGGGATCTCAGTGTAATGCAAGTCCAAAAGGAAAAGGAAAAGGGAACAAAAATGACAAAAAAATATATATTTTGGATGCCCTGATAATGTGAACAGAGTGATGCATCCCTTATTATTCAGCCAAAGCTGACATAAAATATGAAACCCAAGATTAAACAGAAGCAATGTTCTATTTTATGACAAAAAAGCTTATTTCAGTTTCACATTTAAAGTAAATATGCACTAATCTTGCTTCTTCCTTAACAGTCTGTGTTCCCAGTCTCAAACTTACTTTAATTTTCTTTTTCATTTTACCTTTTGAGCATTGACCCCTCTTTTCATTATAGGTTTTTAAAAAATACTCCTTCCACTCTCTTCAAGGCTTCTGTTGTTTTCTTTGTTGCTAGGTGCTTTTTGTTTATTCTGTAATTCTTTGTCATCATTGTCTCACATTTACTTTTTCTGCAACTCCTCTGCAATACATAAATATGACTCTCTTCTTTGTAGTCTTTATTGTACATCAAATTTTTGAATGCTTTTTCTATGCAACTGTTGTTTCCCCCCAGTTCTATTCATTTAGTGTTTCTGCAGTGTACCCCTAACCATGTTTACTCCAAAGCAAGCCCTACCAATTTCAATGGTGCTTGCGGCCTAGTAAATTTGCTTAGTATTACTTCCAGAAGCCTGGAGTCTTACACAGATTTAATATGATCCGCCATTCCACCAACTACTTCACAGAGTAGAGCACATCACACTTGAACTCTCTGTGTTATTGCAATGTAGCTACTAATCACCATTATGCTTAAACAGCCAATGCCCAGCCAACCAGTAAGACACCACCCTCCAAGCATGGCCTACAATTGGCCCATTCAAATTTGCCCTCTTTAGTGGGAAGACCGCCCCCAATACTGGCGGCTCAAGGGAATTCCCCCAGGAACAGCTGGTGAGCGAGAGCAGCCTGGTTGCTGGGGATGAAGGTGGAACACAAAAGGGCTGCAACTGTCACACACACACACACACACACACACACACACGGTGAGCGGTGGCATGCAGCTTTGCTAGCCCAGTTCCATTGGTGCAGCTGTATGAAGATCAGCAGAGATGTAAGACTGGTGGGGATGACCATCTTATTCATTGTTGCATCTGCCAGTTTTTGATCCTAAACATGCTGATCATGCACTATTACTAAGCAGCTTAGTTTTGCCACTATTCTGTACATACTCTGAAACTACCAGACTCCTTCAGCTTTTTTCTGTGTGCAGTCAGCATGGGTTCTTGCAAACATACACATTGGCTCATACTACCCTCAACAGCAGTATGTAGGAGACTGAGAAGACCACAAGCTCTGGGCGCCTAATTAACCACCCACACCATTTGTCATTGCTAATTCAAGCATAGAACTCCAGCTGGTCAGTAATTAGTCCCAGTGAGATCAAAGGCCTCCTTCCAACCAACGTGGTTCATCAGTAATTTAATCAGGTTGTTATTTGCATTTATTGGGAATAAACCACCTCTAGTTCCCACATAGAACAACCTGGACTCCTGGTCATTTGGTCTGATATGTTTAGGAAACCCCTGAAGCAGCCCAATGTGGCTTAGGTGGAAAATCTATATTGTTTTACCGAATTTGATTCAGTGCCTGTGTCTATTGTCATTCAGAGCCTATTCCATCTATCTTCATTTTCCATAATCTTCTATTTTAGAGGCTCCTTTTCTTTAGAAAGTCCTGTGTCTATCAGAGCCCATTTTTGGTCTTTCCGACCCAAGCTTTTCCACTGTCTTTTTTGACACCCAGATTGCTTTAAGAGAACGGATTTCTCCAGCATTTTCTAGATTCCTTCTATGCCTCCTCTTCCCCTTGCCCCTTCTCTGCATTTGTTATTTTCTTTTGTATTCAAGGCAAGCATTCCCCTGATGTATAGGCTGCTGCAGCCCTGCTAGATCCCTAAACACTATAAGGTGACTTCTTATACAGTGACCATTACATTATCCACCTCTATCCATTTCTGTCCCTAGCATAAAAATGAATAAATATTACAGAAATGTATAAATTCTGCCTTAGAGCGGGGAAAATATTACGCATCCTAGATCCATTTTGATACAGTGAATCTTAATCTGCACTGGTCCACAAGCTGTGAAAAGCAGTGCTGTGAAACACTATATCATAATCATAAAGCAACTCTAAATAGGTAGTAAGAAAATCTGCCCCAAGCATTTCATTTCACCTAAAATAAAGACACATGTGCGTTGATGGAAGGCCAAGAATAGCATGGTCACTCTCAAACATTTTGCTAACATAATTTCTAATGAAGGTATGGGGTTTTAGGTTTTTTAAATGGAAATGTGGTTAAAGGGTTATGCAGTGCTGAAAATGGCTATTAAAAAACCCAAATGCCAGTAAATTTGGCTATTTGTTTTTAGTGCTATCAGTGATCTGTGATGCTTTTTTTCTGATGAACTTTTGTATATTGCCTGTGGTTATTGGCATATTTATCACTGAGAAATACAGAGGGCCCATTTAGATGTAATGAAAAACCACAGCTCCCATCCATCTAGGCTCTTACTTGTGGTGGGGGAAGAAGAAATCCCTGATGTGTTTTTAATGTGGTAAAGTTGCCAGTGGGCGATAGATAATATTCCTTGGGCTCATACACTTGCCCTGATAAACAGCTGCTTTCTCTTTTAAGAAAACCACTACAGTGGTACCTTGGTTCCTGAACGGCTTAGTTGATGAACAAATCAGCTCCTGAATGCCACAAACTCAGAAGTAAGTTTTCCGGTTTGCGAATGTTTTTCAGACGCTGAATGTCCAGTTCGGCTGTCGGCATTGTTTCTGGGGCCAATCAGCCAATCAGAAGCCGCACGTTGGTTTTCGAATGTTTTGGAAGTTGGACGGACTTGCAGAACAGATTGAGTTTGAGAACCAAGGTACTACTGTATTCCAGGTTATGTAACTTGGAGGAGAGTGCTTTGTTTAAGCACTAATCAGTGCAAACAATTCAGGCTCAGAACATGGTTTCAAATTCTGTCTTGTTCCTATGCGGTTCGCCAAAGGTTGTTGATCTCCAACTCCTATCAGCCCCAGTATCAGTAATGATAGGACTTGTAGTTCAACATCATCTGCATGGCTCCTTGCTTCCCCATCCTTGAACTAGATAAACCACAGTTTCCTGCATTTGGAAACTGTAGTTTGTTTAAAAGTAAAGATAGATACTTCCAAGCATGTGCCTAATGGAGGAGTTAGCGTTATATCCGGGTTTTCCTGGACACCTCCAGGAATTGGGCAGGAAAATGATGTCCAGGTGGATTTTGGGCACATCAGCAAAATGTCCAGGAAAACCAGGACATATGGCAAGGGGTGTTAATATTATTAAAAGAATCATTTAAAAATTCAAAAAAGGCCACTATGTCTGGATTTTCACTTTGGGGACTATGGCAACTCTAGGAGGAGTACACAAGATTATGGCTAGCTGCAGTTCATTCAGAGTTTCCCATTGCATTTGAAGTAGCCCAGCATCCCAAAGCTATCCTCCCAGAACTGTGTAGACTGGTATTATTTAACAGAAATAGAAATTAAAAATCCAATTTTAACATCTTTTCTAAAACTGGTTCACTGTTTTTGACCTGAGCTGTCATTGCTATCGCCCTCCTTGAACCACCATTGGCAGCAACAGCAGCAGATATGTTCTATCTTGTTCTCTTGCTAATTATGCTATTTTTAATGTGCATTTTATATTTGACTTCCTTAAGAAATGTTTTATTTCAAAATGTTTAAGATGATTTTTGGGTTAACTTTGCTGTGTTAAATTTGCATTCTGTAGTTGACCTTTATAATGTTTTATTTTGAAATAAGATAATACAGTGGTACCTCGGGTTACATACGCTTCAGGTTACATACGCTTCAGGTTACAGACTCCGCTAACCCAGAAATAGTACCTCAGGTTAAGAACTTTGCTTCAGGATGAGAACAGAAATTGTGCTCCGGCAGTGTGGCAGCAGCAGGAGGCCCCATTAGCTAAAGTGGTGCTTCAGGTTAACAGTTTCAGGTTAAGTACGGACCTCCGGAATGAATTAAGTACTTAACCCGAGGTACCACTGTATTCTAGTTTTCTCTTATTTATGTTACTGCTTTATATTTGACTTTCTTAAGTAATGTTTTATTCTAGATTGTTTTAGTTGATGTTTTAATGCAGGCTATAAACTGCTTTGAGATTTTCTTTCCTTATAAATATAAAACAGTATAGAAATGAAATGAAAAATAATAAATAATAATAAGAAGAAACTTTTTGTTTTCTGAAAAAGAGTTTCCCTGCTCTCTACATTTGTCAATGTTTGTGGGCTTTTCAGAAAAGCAAAATATTTGTGGATGCAAATATATTTAAATGAGTATAGAAGTTTTATTGCCCATCACAGAGGTAGATGAATATTTTTTAAAGAAAATGGCATGCCTTAACAATTTAAACTTGCCAAAAAAGGAAGGGGAAGCCTCAAATCGATGCTCAAAGTGGAACATTTATCGTACACTGTCATATTTACAAACATTTTAATGTGTCACTTTCTTCAGGAGCAGGAATAATTTATTACACTCTTGCTATAGCAATAGAGCTTGAATTTCTCAGAAACTCAATATGATTTCTGTGTTCCATATAGGAAGCCTCTTGGGGCGAGTGTGGACCTTGCATATTTTGAAAACCAGAACATTCCAGCAGCAGTTAGTGCGAAAAGAAACTAATAACAAACGCAAGAGCTTGTGACTTGATATCCTGAGTAAATTAGATCTAAATCAGGAACATAAGCACTGCTTATGAATAATGCTGAGATGTGCAAAAACAAATTATATTGATACCGGGAAAGGATATTGCGGATCAAGGAGCAGCAGAATTGCTTACGTTACCCACCTGTCATGTTCCATCCTCATCATGCCTTGGACAGAATGCTAATAAAGTATCTGACAGGCAGGACACAGGAATACCAGCAACAGTGTGAAAGAGCTGATTCCAATCTCACATCCAGAAAAGCTGGAAATAATTATGGCACCATAAATCTTCAGAATTACCGTATTTTTCGCCCTATAGGACACACTTTTCCCCCTCCAAAAATGAAGGGGAAATCTGTGAGCGTCCTATGGGGCGAATACAGGCTTTCGCTGAAGCTTGGAGAGGGAGAGGGGTCGGTGCGCACCAACCCCTCTTGCTCTCCAGGCTTCAGGAAGCTATCAGCAAGCCTGGGGAGCCTGCGGGAGTTCCCGCAGGGCTCCCTAGGCTGCGGATAGCAGCCTGCTACACAGAGCGCGGGGCGCGCTGAAGCAGAGCGCCCTGCGCTTCGGGCAGACATCGGCCAGTCCCACAAGCTCGGGGGACAGCGGGGAGGCGGAGCGCCGCCATCCTGCTGTTCCCCGACCTGGTTAGGTTTCCCCGACCTGGTTTTGGGGGGGAAATAAAGGAATTTTTTTCCCCTTTATTTCCCCCCCAAAAAACTAGGTGCGTCCTATGGGACGGAGCGTCCTATGGGGCGAAAAATACGGTAATAACTGATCATGTCTAAACTGTTACAGATTTCTTTCAAACATTTCTGAACCTTAGAAATAGAGTGAGTTGTAAATCTAAATAAGACAAAGATTTGCATTCATTGTTCAATGTTAAGTGGAATGTTGGAACATTGAGGGGTATGCGAATCTGTGATGTGATCACATTTGAAACTGTGTACAGTTCTGGTTGACTCACCTCAGAAAGGACCTTGCGTGGGATGTAATCCACTGGGAGCAGTCAAATACAACATTCCTTGTTTTCCTAGAGTGGACATGCAAGGGGATGTTGGTCCAGCCAGTTGAAACTCCCTGTTTCCTCCTGGGCTGGAGCATCCTTCCTTGCATGTGACTAGAGGTGGGCATGACCTTACCTGTCCAGGTAACAAAAGGACAGGTCACACAGCACTCTCCTTGTCTTTGACTTCCTTCTTCATTTGACCAGCTTTTTAGCTAGGAATGCTATGCTAGTTTCTCAGCTAGCATAAGTACTGGGTTTATTCCCCCATATGGGGTAGATCCACATGTACATATGTGTAACTAAGTCTGCCTTCAGAAATCCAACTGTGAGCTGATGTGAGTAAACTTCTTTTATTGACTCTGAATAAGATTCTCATGTCTTTCTTTATTCATTTTAAGAGGGATTAAAGGGAATTTACCAGGAATATACAATTCAATCTGACACAGACTGAATTGTATAATAGTGAGAGGCTTACACAAGCCTGCAACCAGCTATGCATGTGCTGTGCACGTCACAAAGGGGAATGCAACTCTGCTACGTAAAGAAACTTGCTAGCGCATGTTAGGAAGGATATTAATAAACAATATATCCTCTCCTGCCACCCTGAACATTCCCACACATTGTAGAGTAGCAAAAAGTTCAGAAAAGGACCACCCAATTCATTAAGAGGAGCAACTCCCCTGCGTGAAAAGGTTACAGCGAGTAAGAGGCAACATGATTGTTGTTGTTGTTTAGTCGTTTAATCGTGTCCGACTCTTTGTGACCCCGTGGACCAGAGCACGCCAGGCACTCCTGTTTTCCACTGCCTCCTGCAGTTTGGTCAAACTCATGTTGGTAGCTTCGAGAACACTGTCCAACCATCTCGTCCTATGTCGTCCCCTTCTCCTTGTGCCCTCAATCTTTCCCAACATCAGGGTCTTTTCCAGGGAGTCTTCTCTTCTCATGAGGTGGCCCAAGTATTGGAGCCTCAGCTTCAGGATCTGTCCTTCCAGTGAGCACTCAGGGCTGATTTCCTTAAGAATGGATAGGTTTGTTCTTCTTGCAGTCCATGTATGGCATGGAGTTTTTCTCCCTCTCTTCATAACACCAGGACTTGTGCACATTCTTTGAAGCAGAATGTGACTTTTCTCGAAGCTACCAACTTGAGTTTGACCAAACTGCAGGAGGCAGTGGAAGACAGGAGTGCCTGGCATGCTCTGGTCCATGGGGTCATGAAGAGTCGGACATGACTGAATAACTAAACAACAACAACATGACTTTTCACATATTATATAGTGAAACTACGGAATTTTCTCCCACAAGAGCCAGTGATGGTGACCACCTTGGATAACTTCACATAGGTTAAGGCTAACAATGGCTATTACTGCTGGCCACTGTGAGAACAGGATGCTGGACTACATGTCTATGTATCTGACAGCAGCCTCGCTATCAAGAATGTTTATGAAGGACTTTCTGGAGAGTACCAGCTTTTTTATCAGCAAAATGAATCCTGTGTGCTTCAATTCTTCCTTAATATCCCTGTTTCAGGTTCAGGACGCACACATATCTGGGTCTACATCACACTAGGGATTGTTATCGTTTGGCTGCTGTGTTGCAAAATCTATCAAAAACTAAAGAGAAGAAAACCCAATTTAACCTTGCTGCTTAGGAAATTGACCTCTGCTTCCCAGGTCATCAGAGGTACAAGAAGAGTGGAAGAGGCTCATCCAGCAGAGAAAATGGAGACTCTTTTATCCCTGGGAATAAAAACTTCACAATGTGTGGCTGCAGAGCAGAAGCTGCAGACCTCTGTGTCTTAGACGTATTTATTGTTGGTTTTATGTATCTTTAGTATAGATCTTATTGTGATTTATGTGGAAATTGTTCAGTTTGGTTGAGTATTTGTTTAATATTTTATGTATTGTTTATGACTACTTTTTATGTTGTAGTTATGTATTTTTTCATATTGTAAGCTGCCTTGAGCATGGTTTAAACTGTGGAAAGGCAGCATACAAATATGCAATTATGTATGTATGTATGTATGTATGTACATGGGCCATTGGCCTAATCCAACGGGGCTTTTTATGTTCTTGTGAAACTAGGTGTATTGTAAATCCTGTTTTGGATGGAGTTGATTGATTGATTGATTGATTGATTGATTGATTTTATATACCACCCTATACCCAGAGGTAGGGGTGTGTGTGTGTATGCTTTCCCTTTCAAATCCAGCACAATGTTTGGCCATTCAAGTGACTCAGTGACCAACAGTCTGCTTTTTTTCAGCTCAGGCTGACATGTTACCTGCACCATTTCCTAGAGATAAATGACCTGGTCACAGAGGTTTATGACCTGGTGACATTCAGACTAGACTGCCGTAATGTGGCCTATGTGGACTTGCTTTGTGAAGGGTGCTTTAAAATTGTGATTTATTACCATTACAAAAACAGTTGCGTCCAGAATATTAACCAGGAGGCTGCCAGAATATTAACAGGGCAGGCTTCTCACAACAGGTTTTTGCTCTGCATTGGGGGTGGGGACTGTGACACCAATAGGGAATTTCCTCCCAATGTATATAGTATCTTCAGGACCCCAGCAGAGAACGAAAGGCTTACATGCATTCTTCATGTTTGTTTTCCTTGCTGAACCATACAGGGATCCCCACAATCAGTGCTTTTTTCTGGGGCTACTCAAGGGTATTCAGTACCTGCATTCCCCCCCCCCATGTTAAAAATGTGGCAGTTCCTGTAACATCTTTATGGTAAGCATTGTCCACAATTATCATCACCAGAGATAGATCAGTGGCAAAACATCTGCTTTACATGCAGAAAGTCTCTGATTTAATCCTTAGCATCCCCAGTTAGGTCTGGGACTGCCCCCTGCCTGAAACCATGGAGAGCAACTACAAGTCACTGTGGACAGTTCTGAGCTTGATGGATCAGTGGTCAGACTTGATATAAGGGAGCTTCTTTTGTTCCCCAGCAGCTGGTGCTATTTGTATTGTTTGAAACCTACACATTAAATACAAAGATGCATTTAATACCACACATATTTGGTCCTTTAAGAGGTACCCTTCCAGTGGATTTCGGAGATCCATTCATATTGTTGTTCAGTCTATAACCTATTTGCTACTAACAGATGCCTCTGCAGAGCTTCTAATCGTATTATGAGTTCCAAGAGTCCATGTGCAGATAAAGTACTTTCATTGTTGCTTATAGAATTTCAAGGGCTTTGCATGGTGTCCTCCTTTACGAAGGTTACATACACATTTTTCAATCTCACCCCACTATGCACTTCACTTGAGATATACATGCTCTGCTCTCATGTCTTACTGCAATAATAATTTTTTATCATTAAGATCTTGTTGAAAATGTGTGACTTGCACAAAAATGACAGCATTTGAAAAGCTGCAGTGTGCTTTAATGGTGCTAAATAAAGGTCTCCCACAATTTTGTTACATGCTCATTGAAAACCAGCATGCAAGACCTAATCTCCTTTTACATATGTAACAAGCAACATTCATTTCTAAATGGAAGTGGGTTCTTGGAAAGGAAGGTGAACAGTCAAGGATGTCAAGTTAGAAATTTTTTAAAAGAAGAAAAATAGACCTTGGCTGTGTAACATCTGGACATTTCAACAAGGGCCTAATTTGGACAATGGTTTCTGAATTAACTGTCCTTATACAGGGGCCTTCTCACAAGGAGCATTGTTCACAGACCTTAGGAGGGAAATATCAGATAATAATGTCAGTTAATTTCCCTCCGTTTTCCTGCATGACCACAGCATCAACTTCTGCTAAAAGGAAGCAGTCAGATGAGGGAAGACGTGACAGTGCTTTTGGATGCAATGAGAACATTATTAACTATCATTGCTTATTGCTTATTTAATTTCAGATAAATATTTCCTACTGATTCCTCCCACCCCCTCTTTTTAAAGGGCATTTGGCACAGCACTTCTTGGAATCTAGAAGAAGAAGAAATTAAAATGAGAACAAATGTATCAAAAGGCACACTGGTACATATGTTTAGGTGCTGAGTTTCCCCATCGCTGTTGTGTTCTCTACAAAAGCAGTGGTGTAGCATCTGCCTTGCATACAAAAAGTTCCAGGTTCAATCCCCATCAATTCCAGACAGGGGTGGGAGAGATTGCTGTATAAAATCCTGTAGAGTCATTGCCCATCAGTGTAGGTGATACTGAGCTAGCTGGACCAGTGGTCTGAATTAATATAAGGCAGCTTCCTATGTTCCTAACTTATCCATGGGGCATTTTAATTCACTTCATTTGCCTTTGATATATGTTTGGGAACATTCTAATTGCCATGAGGCTAGTCTCACCATCCCTCTGGAAATCAAGTTGGATGTAACCCCAAAAAATTTTTTCCCTTGGGAGAAAAAGCAATCAGTTATTTAAGCAAGGCATCAGACAAGAGTAAGTAAGCACTGCTAAACTCAATAAGACTTACTTCTGAGTAGACACATGCAGGACTTGTTTTGGTGTACTGCATGCACAATCGGGTTAAATTGGTGTCATTCCCATTCAAAAGGAGCTGAGCTGAGCTGTACATTGTTTGCTATTACAAAGCCAATTTGTTTTGCTGTTCTGAAGTTGGTACACTTGAGCAATAGCTTTTCTCATCAAGTTACCAGCTTCCCACGCGGGCCCAACCATACTATTTGCAAACCTGTTGTTTGCCCAGGACACTTATCGGCAACAGAAAACACACAATTTTCACCTCAGGAGTGAGAGAAAACAGCTCTTTACAGTACTTGTGTAAATGCAAGTGTATTTGTCCTATGATCTTGGACGTAAAGAATGGGTGAGAAGGCACTGCTCAGAAAAAGAAAAGAAAGCATGCTAGTCCATCATTATGTTCAGGCTTTCCAGGAGGTGTGTTGCAATTCCAGGGGATCAAAGCAGCTGCCTCTTCCCCATTAGCCAACCACAGGACCAGCATGAGATACAACCCTGTGTCTAATTTCATTAGTACTTTGGTGTGTGCATCAGCAAGTTTGGTGAATGTTGGTGTAATCTGGATAAACTGGTGAAATCCCACTATGCCGCCATGTCTTGAGCAACCCATCCCCCATGCTTGGATTCGGCTTAGAGAAAGATCCAGCTGCACAGGGTGGTTAGAAATGGTCCAATTATAAATTTCTGGAGCATGGTTTTTCTAAGGAATGTGTCTATGTGCAGTGGTGGGTATAAATCCAAGCCTGCATTCAGGAGGAGTGTGAGGTATTCTGGGAGTGTAGCGCAAGGTATCAGCAGTGATACTGAAAGTTACATGCTATATGGTAAAGTATAGCATGTTGAGCTAGAATGGTAAACTGCTAGTGGATTTCTCTGTATACTTGTACCTTTACAAGATATACTTTTAAGACTTATAGTCAATTATATTATGATGGGCCAGCACCTCTTTAAAATTTGAATAACTAGTGTGGTTATATTTGTCTTGGTGCTGAATCCACTGTCCAATTGGGTCCAGAACTGGATCAGGGAGAGGCCTTGCACAGCTCTCGAATCCCCAGAACGGGTGAGTTCCCGTTGCTCTGTCCCAGCCCCTGCCAACCTAGCAGTTCGAAAGCATGCTAGTGCAAATAGATAAATAGGTACTGCTGCAGCAGGAAGGTAAATGGAATTTCCGTGCTCTCTGGTTTCCGTTACGGTGTTCTATTGTGCCAGAAGCAGTTTAGTCATGCTGGTCACATGATTTGGAAAGTTGTCTGTGGACAAATGCTGGCTCCGTCAGCCTCCATAGTCGTCTTTGACTGGACTTAAAGCATCCAGGGGTCCTTTACCTTTTTTTTAACCTTACTCTCACAGTTGCATGTTAAGAGGCATATTCAGTTGGATGTTTAAACACTATGAGGAAACACAAAGAAGCAAGTCCACCAATTTGTAAAATTGAAAAATTCTATTACCCACCCACCTCCCACCCACAATTTCACTTGTAATATAGAACACTGTTCTGCACTATTTAAAGTTTGGGGTCCAGTTTAACAAATAACTCCAGCAAGTTCACCTGGTTCTTTTCTTCTAATCTGATGTTTAAAACACACACACACACCATATACACCGAGATTTGATCTGATTGATATGCAGCTCAACTTTCCCCAGCTATTTCTCTTTAATGAGAGGAAAAAATTCAGGTAGTGGAATCGTATACTTGCAATTCTCATATGGGCAGCAGATTTATAATTCAATTCTCTCTTTTCACAATGACTATTTATTTGAATATGAAATGAAGACATGAAAAGCTTCCACAATCATGGTTTCATGGCCCCAAAACCGAATTCTTCCCTGGGCTTTAGATGTGCTTGAGGGTTCTTGGGCATATTTGGCATTCTAAGGATGTGGTTACCAGTCACAAAATGACTGCCATGCGGGGTGAAGGGTCATAGCGCAAAATAGGTGCCGTATCTAAAGAGCAGGAAAAGAACCAGGACTGCAGAGTTGCATAAATATGGAAAACAATTTTAAAAAAACCAACCAACCAGGAAAACTATGAAATATGTAAGCCACCAAACATGTTCTAGGAATATCCTGTTTCAAACATGGCTGAGTCTGAGTCTGTATCAGTGCTTCCTTCCATATGAAACCCACCCCACACAGCATTACAATCTGCCAATGAAACCCTGTTCCAAGAACCATCACGTGTGGAATGCCAGACTAGCTTCAAGGGGCAGAACTTTTGTTGTGGTGGACCCTGTCATTTTGAGCTCCCTCTCTCTGGACATTTGGCAGACACAGTCTCTTCTCTCTTCCCAGAGAGGAGTGAAAATAAATAATATATCTGTGCCTTCAGTAGTTAGGTTAAGCAAGATTTGGTTCTGTTGCTCCTGTTTTGCATTTACTCACATTTCTTTTTGTTTCAATTATTCTGCTGTTCCAACTCTCAAGTTAGACTGTGGGGCTATTCATTTTCAGATATATTTCTAGATTTGCATTGTTCAGGCTACAAATAGCCATTGGAGCTGAAATGAGATCAGTAAGTATAGTAAGCAACTAAATAAGTAAAGGAAGTAAGAGAAAGTGTTGGAGTGGGGTATGGGTGTTTCAAAATGTAAGCATCACCACTGCTTCTGCCAGCAACGAGGTTTCCAAGCTAGTCACTTTGGGAAATGTTCAAATGTGGGTTTGTTTTTTGCCCAGCCCCATCTCAAAAATAGGCTGTCAAGATGTTTCCATAGATGCTGCTTCCTTCACATTTGTTTTGCTTCTAGGCTGACAACTGGATGACCGGCTGCAAGCATGGGGGGGGGCAACTTTGGCCCACAGACATCCAATTGGTGACTGTTAACACTAGTAAATTCTGCTGGGCTCACTCCCCAAACACCTGTACACACAGGGGAAAAAATCAACAGGATTGCTGGTGTACCTGGTTGACAGGTAAGAATAGTGGGCACATTGATTTGCATGTGCAGCGATAGCAGAAAAGGCCAGATAAAGAAGCCTAGAGGCAAGCAGGTAAACTGAGCAAATGCAGGAGGTGAAGAACAGTCAAAACGTCAAGGGGCCATGGAGTACACGTGGGAGAACACATAAGAGCATAAGATTCCATAATTTTGGTTTTGCTTGGATGCATGGGCAGCTGTCAGATGCCTTATTCTTCTGAATACCAGTTGTTGGGAACCACAGGAAGGAGGGAGTGCTCCTCCTGTGAGGAGCCGGCCCAGATGGTTCAGCTGCCTGGTCCAGCAGGTTCTTCTTACATTCTTAACAATGTTAAGAGAAAGTCAGATAGGCTCACTTCACAAAAAGGAGTGTTGACGCTTGGGCTTTCATGCAGTTCTGCGACTTCTGGTATCATCTGGAATACATGATTTATACAAAGATGCTCCAATGACTGCAGTAGCCAGATGAGGTTGTACAGTGATTAGGTGCTGCTGTTGATGAGAGCCTGGATGCTTCCTTCTCAAATCATGTGCTTTGACATTGACAAATGCATTTATTCTCTTTGTTTAATCTGCACTTGTTTTCTCATCTGACAGTTCCGTTAGAAATTCTCTGTTGGCTTCTGTGCCATGGGCAGATATATGGCACCAGATGGTCTGAAAGCACCTGGTATGGAATGGCCACTCACCAAAAATAAATAAATAAATAATGTCGTGTTTATGGGTGTGTTGTTGTTTCCAAATATTGGAAGGAATAACAGCCCTCATGATTCAAACTTATATAAACCAAGCTTATCCTAAGTGAGATGGCGGGGGGGGACGGACTATTTTGCCTTGTGGACATTTTGTTTCACACCTGCTCATTGTCAGGTTTATATATTCCTTGCAGCCAACATAATAATTAGTATGTTGTGAAAATTCCCTGTGATCTTTGGCTGAAGTATGGCAAATAATACAGTGGTACTTTGGTTCCCAAAAAACTTAGTTGTCAAACAAATGGCTCCCGAATGCCGCAAACCTGGAAGTTAGTGTTCCGGTTTGTGAACGTTTTTCGGAAGCTGAACGTCTGGCACGGCTTCTGTGGCTTCTGGTTGAGTGCAGGAAGCTCCTGCAGCTAATCGGAAGCTGCACCTTGGTTTTGAAGTGGTTTTGGGAGTCAAATGGACTCCCGGAATGGATTCAGTTCGAGAACCAAGGTACCACTGTAATAATAATAATAATACAATCATAATCAAATGGGTGTTTCTGACTGGAATGTACTGCTAGTTTGATCTGATGTTACAACACTGAGCAGCCTCACACTTCATTTTGTATTTTGTAACATTGATGGAAGTTTAACGGGGGTTCCTAGACTGGAGATGCCCCTCCCGCAGCTCTGCAATCAAATCCTCTAATTCTGTGGGATTTGCCATCCAGTGCATGTGAGCTGTGTGGAACCAGGAACATCTTTCCTTGGCCTGGAATTTGGTTTTGGTTGCCAACAGCACCTGGAAGGGTTCTTTTCACTTTGACTCTATCTGTCAGGCTGGCTGGAATGGCCAATGGGACAGATTCTTTCTGGGGAAAAGAGAAAACTACCAGCAACACTTGATCAGCTCTGTGTGCAAAGCCTTGGAAACTTTTCTTTCTTGTTTCAACTATAAAGTCAGGGTACTGGCATTCTGATGTTTAGCTGAAAATCATTTAAACACACAACTCAAGGGAATACCATCAAAACCATCAGATCCTATACGTACACTTAATCTGAGGTGTTCATACTTTATGATAAGCACTTATTATCAATGATAAACATAATGCATAACAATATTTCAGTATTTCCCCTTTTCATACTCATGTGGCCTATAAGACACCCAAGCATGATTATGAACCAGAATCAGGAATATTATAAATGTCACCAGGAATAAAGCTACAAGTTCCATTTTCTTTATTATTTTCGTTTGGAGGATAAAAATGCAATCGCTGAAAAACACACATCTTTTTAGTTAGAAGTTATAAAAGAAAATTCACGCAACAGCCAGGAACCATGTCAGAAAACCAAGAGCAGCAGTATGTTTGGCTCTCCGATTTCCTAAAAGCAAAAGGACAGAATTAATTTTAGATATAGAAAAAGGGCATCAATGAGGAACCAATAAACATAGAAAGATCCTCAGAAACAAGAAAATCCCTCCACCCCATATTTTGTCACACAGAATGGTACAATATCACAGGAGATAAACAAAGACAAACAATTCTCCAGTCAGGGTGTGGGCATAGATAGGAGTGATGAGCTCAGCAACTTGCAATATTGGAGGAATACAAATGTACTGGATTGGATTTTTAACTAATATTTTTCTGTTCCAGGGCAAGTTGCTACACAAGCATTGCTTTCCTGCAATTCAGGGCAGAAAACACTGTAATACTGTTGGAGAATGTTTGCTGCATTTATAACTGGTTTTAACTATTTCTGCCACTTTTCACCCATTTATTACATTTCAAAGATTCAAGAACATCACACAGTTCTAATAAGAGGGTGTTTCCATGGAACAGTCAGGTTTCTGATCTGTAATAAGCAGGAAAAAAAATGTTAGAGCCAAATTCTGAGGAAAATATTTTTTATATAAAAGCCCCATTAAATGACAATATCCAAATTTTACAACAACTGTCTTCCCAACAGGTGTATAAAAGCTTCTTCTTATAATGGAAGCCATTTTCACAAATTAAAGAATCTTAAACAGATTGCCAGGTGAATGATGAACTGAGGAATTATCCATCCATTTCCTCTTTGAATATAGTCAATAGGTAGCTCAATAATGGCTCATTATAGCCTTTTAAGGATTTTTTTTTACATTTGGGCCCGTTTTCACTGAAGAATGGTGAGAGCAAATTATTTGACAGCTAACATTTTAATGTCCCGATCACTTATAATAAATGCAGATGTTATTGTCCTTCTTTCAGAAATTTAGTCACTGTCTATTGTCAAATGTTAATCCTAGCCAGTATAGAGTAAATGAACAGCAAAAGTTTCCCTGTCAGCCTTCCAACAAGAATACCAACAGAACAGCATTTCTCTTTTACAAATTTATGTAAAAATAAAATAAAAAAATCAGGCAGGGAATGAAGAAAACAAATATTCTGGGCAGTCACCCCACTTTCTGCTCTCTCAGCCTTTGAGCTTAACAGGTTACAAAATATTTTTGAGAGATACAGTTTTATGAAATTATTAATTTCTCCATCATCATTAAACGTGAAGACTCTGTTATCTTATCACTACAGCTGTATTTTTAAAAAAATACTGTTTTAAAAATCTAGGGTCTTAAATCATATTAGCTCCATGAAATGAAGCGCACAAGGCATTCCCAAACAGGTTACAATATTCACTTTGGCTATGCTTGCTATTCTCCATTCTCTGAAATGCTCCAATCAAAATGCCTAAATTTTCTGTGACACATTTTTCCTTCCCACCATATTTTATTTAATTAGTTTTTAGTTGGTCTCTTGCGACTGAAAGAACTTTGGAAGCACAAGATTCCTTGCATCTCGTTTATGATATTCACGGTCTGAACTTTTCAGTTGCTTTTGTAATCCAATGATTACAAATGCAGAAGCATTTGTCTGAACTTCTAATAAATGCCAAGCTTCTTTTTGATTGCCAAAACCTGTCAGAAAGTGTACCCAGATTTTTGTCTCTGCTAAACACATGCATTTCTCCCCCTGTAGTGGGGCGGGGGGAGAGAGACCGTTCTGATTTTTAACAGAATACCTAAGCTGATATCCAGGAGTAGTGATGTCTCTAAAGGTCATAATTATCTGGCTCAGAAAAAGAATTTGCCCAGCTCATAATGCTCTCAGAAGCATTCTGAATCAAGTTCCTTTTCCTTGAGGAATTGCTCTCTGGCTTTCAATGTAAAATGTTTTTAGCTTATCAGATCAGGCATTAATCAGATCAAGCACTATTCACTGTAGGTGAATAGGCAAAAGCTGTGTAACATCAAGCCTTTTATTCTTGGGGAAATTATTGCCGATAGCTGAGAAACTGTATGAGCCACAAAGTTTTCATTTTTAAAAATGTTAAGTCCTTGCTCTCACTGATTGCTATAAACTACACTGCCAGACTATTTGATACAGCATCCTTTTTTTCCAGCAGCCCAGAGCACAATCAGAACAAGCCAACTTACGACACCAAAGCATGTTCTCACTAATCATGGTTTAAACAAACTACAGTTCACAGAGTTTCTATCTTGGAGAGAAACGAAGTTTATTTAGCAGGAAAAGCAGAATCTTTGATCTCTTTTTCGGCACAGTGAACAAGGTGAGGGAAGCACACAAGCCTATGGGAATTAGCATGCATATAGATTGGGTCCACTTCCTGGTGGGGCTGGGTTGTGGTCCGGCCACCTAGCCACTCCCCACAGTGTTGGGGTGGGACGGTTTCCGCGTCACGCTGGGGGAGACACCGGCCATGTCAGGATGCCAGGTGGCCAATCAGGTTGCTTGGTGCCATGGCCGGGGACGATTTAAGCCTTGGCACGATTCTGAGGCAGCCTCGCACCACTTGGTTTCCGCCTACCTCATAGCAATCATCACAACTTTGTAAGGTTTGGCGGTTAGGCATTGGAATAGTGGTGTGGGGGGGATGGGAGGTGCGGCCACCACCTGCCCCTCCATGCTCTAGGGTATTCCGTTAAAGGAATATGGGGGTGTGGTTTTCGTCTGAAGTCCGGGGAGCAGCTAGGGCCATGCCACGACCCCAGCAGGAACCCAGGGGGGCTCTAGCTGATCCACATCGTCGGGGCTCCCCCTACTGGAGGTTTACCCTTACCAGACTTCCTGCAAGGTGGGCAGGAATCAGATATAGTCTGTTGATGCCAGTGCCTAAGCCAATACCGCTCACATTCTGTAACCAATAAAGCTGTGGCCTAAATTTTGCCCATTAACATTTAACCTAAAATTATGTGTCCTTGTGCCTTTATTCTCCTGGGGGTGGCTTGGGGGGCCTTGACACACAACAGAAAACCATGGATTATTGTTAAACAAAACAGGACTAATCATATGAAACTGCTTGGAGTTATTCTGATGCATGCCTATCTTAATGCTCATTTCCATTACTCAAACCACTTGACAAAAAAATGACAGTCCTAAACCAATTTGAAATACTCCCCACAAAATGTTCTGCATGCCAATCACTTTGGAAAGCAACTTTCTAATCTACCTTGCTAATTGGTGGGGTGTTTTTGTTTGCTTTGCTTAGAATTGGAATATTTTTTTTAATGAGCAACATTTATTCCCTTTGGTCAGAGATGAACTGAAGGTGTGAGATCCCACACTCTGGATCACCAGGTCTCAGAACTATCCTCAAGGATAATGTTGTTGCTGTTATAAAAAATTGACACCGCATTATATGCAGCATGCAATTCTTGGCATTTTGCTGATTGCCTTAAAATACATTCCAGGGTTTCTACTTCCCCAGATCTGCACTGATATAGTGCTCTCATGTGGTGAATTTCCACCTCCAGGCGTGCACTGGTGTTATGTTAATACCGTTGAAACTGACTGATCCAGAGGACTGCTCTCTGAATAGATCTCTACAATGAAAAGCCAACCTATTGTCATGGTTTATTCCACTTTGCTTAACGTGGAACACTCAAATCTATAAAGGGAATAAACCTATAAACTGCAGTGTTTTAACACCACCACGCCAACTTCCAGCCAAAATAATTCACTTTAACAGAACTTCTGATTGCAGCACACAGCCTGCACCCCCTCCCACAGGGACACTTAGCCTCTAACAAGGTGAAGAATTTTATAGGTGGCCTTACACCAAAGCTTTCAGATTCAATGCTCTAGTCTTCTTATCTTCTTTCCCTCCACCTTTACTCCCAGCTCAGTGACTGTAACTGTCAGGAAAGCAAAGACCAGCTCGATCAACATGTCATTTGATTCACGTAGCCAGCCAATGAGTATCTGGGAGAAGGGAGGAGCTTGCTATCGAAGGGACTCTTCACAAGTGAACAGTTAAAATAGCCAAGGCAGACATATACACATATCTGTATATACATATATACACACACACACTTCTTTTCTCTCAGTGCCTTTATGCTTTTGAGTCTGAAAGGACATCTCTCTCTCTCTCTCTCTCTCTCTCTCTCTCTCTCTCTCTCTCTGTCTCCCTCCTACCCCCAGCACTTTCACCCCATAATTTCTCTCTTTCTCTCTATTGCTCTATCTCTCTGTTCTGTTCTGTCCCATTTTTACTTGGAAAAGTGAGCCATCTGAAACAAGAAAATCTTGGACAATCTAGGTCAGACTGGAGCCGGGAAAGAGATTCTTCATCCACTATACCCGCAATGGATTGGATCACAAACATATCTTCAGGTGTCTACCAAACAGAGGATGAAGTGGAGCCACTGATTAGAAGATACCTAAACAGCACTGAGGACTACCTTACCTTTTTATATGGACCCAGACGGAGCCATTTGTTCCTGCCTATGACTTGGATATATGCTTCGATTTTCCTAGTTGGAGTGTCGGGCAACCTTTTAGTGTGCCTGGTGATTCTCAGGCACCGCAACATGAAAACGCCCACTAACTACTATCTCTTCAGCCTTGCCATTTCCGACCTGCTGGTCCTGCTCTGCGGGATGCCCTTGGAAGTCTACGAAATGTGGAGCAACTACCCCTTCTTGTTTGGATTGGCTGGGTGCTATTTCAAGACGGCTCTCTTTGAGACGGTGTGCTTCGCCTCCATCCTGAACGTCACCACAGTCAGCATAGAGCGGTATGTGGCCATCATGCACCCCTTCCGAGCCAAGCTGAAGAGCACCAGGCGACGCGCTTTGAGGATCATCATTGCCCTGTGGCTCCTGTCTGTCCTCTTCTCTCTTCCCAACACCAGCACCCATGGCATCGTACTGCAGTATTTCCCAAATCACACAGAAGTCCCTGGCTCAGCAACGTGTGCTGTGGTTCAGCCCATGTGGATCTACAACTGTATCATCCAGTTAAGCTCCTTCCTCTTTTACGTGCTGCCAATGAGTGTCATCAGTGTGCTCTACTGCCTGATGGGGATGAAAGTGAGTCCTGCACTCTCTTTTTGTGTAACTTTCTTTAATGATCCATCTCATCTTAAATCATCTCCTCCTGTACTTTAAATTGTTTAAAATTGAGCCTCTACTGGCTTACCATTATCTTTCTGGCAATGCAACAGAAGTTTAGATTCTGCCATGTGGAAGTAATGCTTCGGACATTCACTTCCCATAACCATTCATTGCCCAATAATTAATGGAAACCCATTTACCCAACCTATTTATGACTTTTAAAAATCACACACATATCTTCTTCCAGCACTCTTGCAACTCCTATTTCATCCTCACCCTTTTTCACATTTGCAAAAGGATCCACGTGTAAGTTTGCTTTTTTAATCAACATTTAGCCAGTGCATGCTGATTAAGAATAAAAGTGCACTCAGTCTAAGAATATTCAGTACTTTTCATCTTTTTCTTGTAGCCTAATCTTAAACAGGCTTATTCAGAAATAAGTCCCACTGAACTCAATATTGCCTAGGAATAAGATCACACAAGCATACCACATCACTGTACACTTTCACATGTGCACTTTTCAAGAAGGTAGAAAGAAGATCATCTAAAGACTAATAATAAAACAACTGGCATGGATGCTAGAAAAAGAAATACCTGAGCTGAATAAACAAACCACAATGGTTCTGCTAAGTTTGCATTATCAATCACTCTCCTTCTTTACTGTTTGATTATTGCCACAAAATGATTCCCTCTGCCCTCATACAGGCAGGAAGTTATTATTTCAAAGGGATCCTACAGAAATTGTTTAATCAAAACCCACCATAAGGCTGGCTTGGTGTTTTACAACAGCATCAGACACTTTTCAGATAATAATCCATTTGAAATGAAGTCACTTCTTGTGTTACAGGAAAAACCCACTAGGTCAAACCTTACACCAAATCCACAGTTAGGAGCTTTTCAGACGATTTGAAAAGGATTTTGCTTACCATTTCAGCCTTTTATATACAGATGCTTTATTCTTTATGGCGTATGCTCTTCCATTATGATATATTCTTCTGGCTTCATTCACAAAAGGCAACAGCAGTGGAATCATTGATCTAAACGTCACCTTTTGTGTTGATGCTGGTTCTGTAAGATTAAGGTACACATAAGTAGGGATCAATCCTATTATGTATGAAAGTATTGTTTTCCTTGCATGTCCAGTATCAAATTCATCCTGCACAGGCTTTCATCCTGACCTGTTCTGTGTGGAACAGGAAAATATGCCATTTCATTCAGAAAGAGAAGATAACACTTTGATTGTGGACTAAGATAATCACACAGAGTGCGACGTTTCTCTCTCTCTCTCTCTCTCTCTCTCTCTCACACACACACACACACACACACACACACCCTAGCACCATATTTGTGTCCATTATATTCTGTTTCACAAGCTTCTCTCTTTCTCTCTAATTGTGAGGATTTGAATGCAAAGAAGACACGAGATCCTGAAACCTTAGTGGGAAAGTAGGATTTCTTTAACCTGCAAGAACCCTGAAAGCTTTAAAAGCTAGATTGAGAGTAGGGATGGGGTAGAAGTTCAGTTCAGTTTGCATTTAAGGTGAACTTATCTGATTCACACTTTCTGAAACAATACATGAAGTGAAGCAGGAAAAAAATGCACCTCTCTTAATTTTGCAATGCAGATTCTCCAGGCAAGCAATGTGCACAAAAATGCATATATTAGTGAATGGTGCTCCAGACCCCTTCTAATTCTGTAATTCTATGATTCTAAATAGCATGCAAAAATGCATTATGTTACAGAAAACTGCTGTGCTGAAATGTGCATATTAGGGGAGGCTGTAAGATCTGAGGCTGCTGAATAGACTCTTGGGTTGAGGTATTGTTTGGGGGGGTTACTGAGGGGAGGGTTGTTGCTGTTGGTTTTCTTGTATCTTTATTTTTGGATCTTGTGATTTATATGGAAATTGTTCAGTTTCGTTGTATGTTTTTGGTGTTTTGTTTATTGTTTATGACTACTTTTGTTACGTTTGTAATTTTGTGATTGTTTTTTCATGTTGCAAGCCACCTTGAGGATGGTTTGAACTGTGGAAAGGCGGCACACAGATCTGTGTGCGAATTCACATGAGGATATTTGGTTAAAGCAAAAATGCAAAGTGACATGGGAATGTGGAGAACTGAATTGAAGAATGGGAAAACAAGAAACTGAAAGTGACAGATTTCCCCTTGTTGACATAGCCCCTTCTGTAATAGTCATGTTCTAGTTGAGTTATGGAAGATTCTGACCCAAGCTACCTGATTTTACAGTTATGCCCAGGAAAAAACAGGGAATATTTGTGGTAGGCGCAGCAATTTGTATTCCAGGTTGGAAAAAAGTGAAGTAACCTTACACAACTTTCTTCACCCATGTCCACCAGAAGTTAGGGCTGGGGGTTTTCCCCTTTGGTGATTTGGAGAGAGCCAAGCTAAATGAGATGCTATGTGTCAGCCTGATTTTTGTTCTTTAAATAGCAGTCATGGGAACTCCACTGAATCATAGAATCACGATTGTACACAAAATAATGTGTACGAAAATGCATATACTAAGGCATCCTTAGCTAGCAGGACCAGTGGTCAGAGATGTAGACCAACAACAGGTGGAGACCAAAGTTTGAGAAACACTGTGCTGAGGTAAAGTGTCCATAAAAATGCATTTATTAGTGAATATAATGCACAAAAAATACTTTCTATGTGGGGAAATTTGCAAAAATGTGCATATTAGGCAAAAAAAACCATGCAAAATTGTGTATATTCAGAGAAACTGGCAATAAAATGTCGACTGATTTTCATGAGGACTTAAAAATACCCAACCTCACACTGATGTGTCAATGTGGAGAACTGAACTTAAGATTTGAAAAATGAAAAACTGAGAGAAACCAAAATTGACAGATTTGTCTATCCCTAGTAATCACTCATTCCCCACCAGCATGCTCTAGCATTCAACACACAATGCTTCCATTAATTAGCGGAGGTTGGGGGGGGGGACAGAAGGACAGAAAGCCTTTCAACATACAGCTCTCAATCATTTAGAAACTAATTGCAAATGAGTTATTTTCCTCCACTGGCAGAAAAACAAAGCGATGCTGACAATCTCAGTAAACTTATAGGGAAGGAAGAAGGCATGAGTTCTGCATTTAGAACTTTTGCTAATCAGCAACATTGGTATCCCAGGACATTATGTAACAGGATTAGGGCTGGTTGCCATTTCCTTGATTATTCCATTATTGATCATGCCATTTGCTAAATAGGAAAATGCATTGAAAAGTGTGAGTTGAACAAATGACTAACAGAAACATGCATAAACACCCTACAAGCAAATCAGGATGCATGCTCATTTTTTTATATCCTCCTGGCAAAGAAATCAGAATCTAACCAGTAGCAGTAGGTGGGGCAGAGCAGGGTGGTGTGGCGTTGCTCACCTGGCTTCCCAAAATAGAGGTTGCTACTGCGAGATGAGCGCCACAACCCCAGAGTCGTCCGTGACTGGACCAAATGGTCAGGGGTCCCTTTACCTTTTTACTGGTATCTGATAGGGATATGGGAAGGGGTGCAACAGCAGAGAGGTCAGTTTGGTGCTGGCACAGTGGCAGAGACAATCCAATACTTATTCTGCTGTACCTCCATTGCATCCCTGCTTCCTAACCTAGCCTTGACCTCTCTCCCTCTGTTACCAACAGTGACCCCCACACTGGGAAACCAGGTGAGCAACACTGCCCTACCCCATTCTGCTCTGCCAATCACTACCAGATTTATTCTAACCCTTACATAAGCTTTGCCCAGTAAATAGGTCATCTGGATGATCCCTAAGTGCATTAGTGATTTCCATGAGATCGTACACATTGTTACTACAAAGATATTTCTGATGCAATTCATGAAACTGAAATCCAAGTCAATTTGTTTCAGACCTCAGAAATAGTCAATTTACACTGCAATTCCATGGAAGTCCCAATGTGTTCATAGCAGTAGGTATGTTTATGATTGCACCCTTAAGTGTAAGTGTACAATCGTTGGAATCCCACCAGCTTCATGCGACTTTATTCAGCTAGTGGCATGATAGAAGTTTTAAACTGTGAATATTATAGATCCCAAGAGTTTTGCTGCAAGGAATGCAGAGTAATAATAAAAAAGTCATATAGTATTCGCAAATGCCTGAAGGTTAATTGCAATATGGGACTATGTTTTTATTTAATAAATATGTAGGCAAAAAGATAATTTTTCCTATGGAGCATTTTTCAAGTTTATTGCCATGCTACCACAATAAATACTCCATGGCTTTTGCTGGGGTGAAAAAAAACCTTTCAGGCAGAAAAGGCTGACTCATGTAGCAAAAATAGCAGCCATTAGTTGCTTTGCATGTTAAAGCAGTAAAAATATATTACCAAACAGAAATGAATTTTTAGTATATTAAACACTGGAAGACCGTGATGAGTTGATAAATGACAGAAATGATTTCATATTGACCATAGCTTAAAAGCTCATAAAAGAGCTTTTATGAGCAATAAATCCTATAGCATAAAGCAGGTGGAGACAAAGACAGAGCCCACAGAAATCATGGGAAACCTATATTGTGCTTCCAGACAAGAGGCTTATCTACACTTCTTTTTAGCCATTTTTTGAAAGTGCAGCTTTACTTTACAGTATTCTGCCTATTAGATCCAGCTGCCTTCTTGCTAAAAGCTACAGAATGTTTTGCTTTCCAAGCTATTAATTAAAAACACTTATTGCAAAACTCAATAAGAATGCCTTACCATCTGATTAGTAATTAATAACCATTAGTAATAGCTAATAAATGTCTTTCTATTGCACCTTGTTTTTGCTCAAGTATTCTCGTAGGTATTAGGTAGGATTTGAGCATATGTTTAAATTTGATTTGGTTTTGTAATAGATCACAGCTACATGGTGGGCGTGATTCAGAATAAAATTAGTTGTGATGAATATTGCAATCCTGGAGTGCTGATATGGATCTTATACCAGTCATAGGGTTGGGTCAAGACTGGTCCTACAATGGTCCCTGGGAAGGTGTCCTGAAGTATGTTTTAGAATACCACTTCTGAGGGTAGACACCTTGGTCTGACCTTGGAAGAAGATATGTGGCCTTCTCTCTGCTGTGGCAGAAACCTCAGTCACCCTTCCCTTGCCAATGTCTGAGATCCATTGGGGGGGCGCGGTTAGAATCTCCAAGTGGTGAATATCAGGGTGCACATGATACAACTGTACCAGAAAGTAGCATGAGCCCAGCAAGGCATTGGCAAATGATGGTTCATTTTCCTTTTGTTTTCCTCTCTCCCGTTCTGGATTACCACCTTCATTAGTTAAACTGAGTCTAGCTACACCCACAATCAATGGTGCATAGAAACATGCTTAGAACCAGGTTTTAAGGCCCATTGGAAATATAAAACTGATTTAAAATCAAACCAAACTTCTGTATTGCAGTGTTGCTGTTCTCAGCAGCTTTTGGTGGTGATATACATAAGAGAGGCAGGATAGAAATTAAAATAACAAATGAACAATAAGAATAAATAAATTCTATTTGCTCATGCATGTTTGTACCCCACTTTCACCAGAGGTTTCATAGAGGCAAGATATTCTAGGATGGGTTTTTCCCCACTCAGATCTCCTTTGTGTCCTCCACCATCCCCTGCTATACACTCATTTTTTCAAGCACCATGGAAAAGGTTAAGTGTAAGTACATCTTTCTGTATTGGAAAGAAATGAAGTTTAAAAAGCACAGAACAGATGCCTCTGCAATCCATTCACCAGAAAATAAAATGCATACAGGATCTTGGACAGGGATTTTCACACTTTCTTATAATGCATCTCATTCAGCTAAAGAAATAATAATTTAAACAGCAATCTGAACTTGTTCAAACCATAATCTCTTGCCATTAAATTCAGAATTGAGCTAAACCTTTTCATTTTTTGCTTTTCTTTGGCTGGAGTTGAATCCAGGCTAATTTAATAGCATTCAGTTCCTATTAGTCATTACTAACTTTACAATAGCTTCAGTAGAACCCTCAGTCCAAGTAACATAGTCTGGACCCAACCCATTGTGGCAGTATAAAGTGAATTTTATTTTCATTTTCAAAAATTACTTGCCACCACATCAATAAGAGGATTGTGGGAAGCAGGGGATATTAGTTTTACCGGTTCTGTAAATTTTATTGCATTTAGCTAACTCCTGAAACTAAAGCTCCATTCAGACATTGGAATCCAATTTGCAGGGATGAGTCTGCTATTTCTGCCCCCTTTTGCCAGCACCCTTCATGAACCAGAGGCATAACTCCTGAATTGGGGAGCCTCTCCCCCCCCCCCCAGTCCTGTAGACTTAGAACCTTGCATGATTTAGAACCTTGAGAGGAATGGGCTTCTGACTGAAGATGATTGTTTATGACTCAGTAAGGTGATGAAGATGGTAATGGGCAGGGCAGAGCTAGCCTGCTCACCCCTCCTCTCTCTCAAATGATTCTGATCACATGTGGGATTGGAACACCCCAATGGAATTAGAGCTCACATCCTTGGTAGGAAGTTCGTGTTCATGGAACATTGTCATTCTTCTTACATGCAGTTTTAGAATATATTTGATATGGTGCTTCTTATTGCTCTCCCTTCTTCTATTCCTTATCAATTTGGGGGTGTTGTTTTTGCTTAACTTGGCTTTCAGCTGTTGGTCTGAGTTTTTTTGAATACTTTTGCACGTTCTACACATGCGATGCCCCTTTCCCTGAGTTCATTGTCTTTATCTTGTTAATAAGATTCTGTGTGACACTAGTGATGTGGAGCACAAATTGGCACAATAAACCTCTGGTTCTTTCTGAGCTAATGAACTGCTGGAGGAGGTGAAGATCCCAGTTCGCTGACAGTCATTTTCAAAGTACCAGAAAATGGCTTTCTTGGCTTCTCTCTGTTTCTCCTGGCGTTCAGAGTTCTCTTTCTTTCTAAGACTTTTTGACAGCACTTTAGTAATTAAAAGGGTAGCTTTCTTAACAAGCCTTATTTCACTGCAAATCAACGATATCCTAGGCAAGAAATAGTATAGCACATCAATACATGATAACTTTCTTTTGAAATCTCCAGAGCTGATGAATACACATACAGGGTTACCAAAGAACCCACCCACTCCCCATTTCTGGTGCCAAGCTGATGTCCATGGATTAAAAACAAAGAAATAAACTAAACTCCATATATATAACACCAGTGGTTCTGGCAAGCAAAGGAGTTCAAATTTAATGTTGCCATGAGCCTTCAGCATGCTTGCTTTCTCTGCTTACCTCTATGGGCGGAACACCCCTATTTTCTTGGCTGTACATGTTGCAGAACTGGACATTTGTGCCTGTTGTGGACTGGACAAGATTCCATCGGAAGAACTTTCTGACAGTAAGAGCTGTTCAACAGTGGAACAGACTCCCATGAGATGTGGTGGACTCTCCTTCCATGAAGGTTTTTAAGCAGAGGTTGAATGGCCATCTGTCATGCATTATTTAGCTGAGATGCCTGCATTGCAGAGGGTTGGGCTAGAAGATGACGCTTAGGGTCCCTTCCAACTCTACATTTCTAGGAGTTGCTAACTTAGTGCCTCCAGATGTTGCTGCAAGTTCAATCAGCCCCTGCTAGCATGACCAATAGTCAGGAATAATGGAAACTGAAGTCCAACAATGTCTGATTATCTCTGCAATATCCTTAATTGTACACTACAGGCGATCTTAACTGTACACTACACAGTATTCCAAATGTGGTCATGCTTGTTTTTCTATATGTTGTTTTATCTTTAACAATACTTTCCACCAGTTTTTCCAGGACAGACTGATTTTCACTGATGTTGTTAGATCCATTCCTACAGCAATGTTTCCTGACTTTTTCTCCTCCAATTACCAGCTGAGAGGAGACTGTTCTTTGGAAGTAGATGAAATGGGAATTAATGTTAAAAGACCATCCAGAAAGTCTGTCACTAAGATGTTATGTAAGTAACAAATTTGTGCTTTGCATTATGAATGAATGTGAGGCAGGCCAATGTATGATAATGTATTTTAGGATAAGGTTACCAGACGTCCCTATTTCCCGGGGACATTTCCCAGATGGCAGTCAAACGTGGCAATCCCTATTCGCACTGCGTCCCTGCACTTTTAATCAGAGATGCAGAGTATGTATGTACAGTGTATTTCAGGAACCAAGCCCGCAACCCTGTACTACTAACCAGGGAGTAAGTCCCATCAAATTCAATGAGGTTCATTGTTTAGTACAAGGGTAGTCAACCTTTTTATACCTACCACCAACTAATATATCTTTCTTGATAGTAAAATTTCCTTACCGCCCACCAGTGCTCGATGGAAGGAAGATTCAGCTTGTGCCGTAGAACCTCCTACCGCCCACCTGGAATCCTGAAACGCCCACTAGTGGGCAGTAGGGACCAGGTTGACAGTCCCTGGCTTAGTAGTTGTACATTGGGTTGCCGTGAACCAGGACTTTCCACTTCTGCTTGTGATTAATTTTGAAAAAGAACTTGGAAGCTTCCAAGCAAAGAACTGTACAAAGCAATTTTAACCTCTTTCATACATGAATAATTATTAGTTTAGCAACAGCAACAATAGTGTCACTATATCTTGCCCAAGGCAACCCAAAGTGACTTACAACCAATGAATACATCTGGAAAGCATTATGCATGTGTCTGTCTTGATACCATTAGGTGCAAGACTCCTTTAGGACTCTTGCACCTGTGGGTGAGATAGATCTGGTGTCTATGCAGGCACACAACTGATTTTTTTCAAATCTTCATGTAGGCTAAGCTCACCAACAGATACAGGAGTCCTGAGAGAGTCTTGCATCTCGTAGTTACATTATGTGGCAGATGCTAAAATAGGGATGGGGAAGAATCTTAAATCAGTTTCCACTTACCAGTAAATGTGATTCACACTTCCCAAAACAATATGCTGTCATCCTGCGGCTAAGTAATATGTACATAAAAGCACGCAGCATGGTAAAGTGTGCATAAAAGGCATATATTTGTGAAAACAATATCCAAAGTGCATTATGTTAGGGAAAATGTTCATACTAAGATAAATTTGCCTAACATGCTGATGAATTTTCATGATGAATTCTTTTTAAATCACAAGCTGATGTGGATAACTGAACTTAATATTACCAAAAAGAGAAGAAAAAGAACGGTGAGAGACCAAAATTGACACATTTGCCCATTCCTCTGATGGAATAATAAAATGTCCCATGAGAAGCAGTGCCAGACCTTCAGTTTATACAGCCCCATCCAAATTTGCACTGGCAATGGCTTGTCTAGAGTTCACTTATTCTAAGTAGAATGTTAAATAAGAACCAGTCAAGTATTTATTTCCACTTGTAAAATAACACACTGATTTAAAATATATATCAATGACATACCGAAGCCTGTTATCAGTGTAGAATCAAACTTTTATTGTAAGCTAATTTCATCTTGTATGAGCAAAACAGAATGTTACAAATGGAAAAAAATATATTTCTGTTTGATTAAAGTGGGAAGCTTTCTGAAGTATTCGCTTTCTTGAATCACCTGGTTTGATGCAGTAAAATAGCAGCCTATATGTCTTGCTCTTCCCTCATTCTTCTCTCTCTGACAGTTGTCCTAGTAATCGTTTTCGGCATATGCTGGGCTCCGTTCCACACAGACCGACTCTTCTACAGCTTTGTCGTAAACTGGACAGAACCTCTTGCCAATATGTTCAACTTAATCCATGTGGTGTCAGGTAACTTTCTCTTTGTCTCACAGTTTGTTCAGCACAAGCAAAGCTTCCTAAAAGAAAACTCTGATGGTTATGTTCAGTCAGAATGACATAAAATGACCCTCTGATAAACCAATGAAAACTATAATTCAATAAACTGAGACTTGGAAAGAATGTTCTCCAGTGAACAGCAACTGCTGAATGAAAATGTGTTTTCTTCTTCTCTTCCACACTACAAAGGGCCATGGGTCAGGCAAAAGGCAGTAGCAGACAGTGGGGTGAAGTGGGGTGCTCACCTGACCTCTGGTCACCCGTGTTGCTGCTGCATACCAGGGCAGAGAGGTGGTGTGGTGGCAGGGTTGGTGCAGTGCAAATGCACTAACAGGAGCACAGAATTGGCTCCTCTGGTACATTTACAATGGGCTATCCTGGTATGCAGCAGTGATGCAGGTGACTGAAGTCAGGGCAGACTTTGGTCTTTCAAATTTCAGCAGCGCCCTGTGCTTGCCCCATCTCTTGTCTTCCATTTTGCTCTATCCATTGCTCAGGCTCCATGCTCAGTGCTGCAGAACTGGTCATGCTGCCCTAAACCCACCTCTGCTGAAGGTCCGATGATTGCCACCACTCCACTGTCCACTACTGGATGAAGGTTCCAGCCTTTCTTCCTCCAAAGTCTGTGCTCCTGTGCTCCTGTAGGTGGGGGAAGCATTATATTGCAAATCAATGCAAATACTCTCCCTCTCCCTCCATCCTTGATAGCTTAGATGTGACTTAAAGACCCATAATATAATTCTGTGCTAAGGTTCAGAAAACAGAGAAGGTGCAAAGGTGCCACAATGCTAGTTGCTTGGACCTGTATCTTTAAGAAAAGCATGACTTCTTAAGGCCATCGTGACCCACACTCAGCATTTTTACTCATAAAAATAAGCAAAACCCATTATTATTGCTACTAGGAGCCAGTGTGGTGTAGCAGTTAAGAGCGGTAGACTCGTAATCTGGTGAACCGGGTTCGCGTCTCCGCTCCTCCACATGCAGCTGCTGGGTGACCTTGGGCTAGTCACATTTCTTTGAAGTCTCTCAGCCTCACTCACCTCACAGAGTGTTTGTTGTGGGGAAGGAAGAGAAAGGAGAATGTTAGCCGCTTTGAGACTCTTTCGGGTAGTGATAAAGGGGGATATCAAATCCAAACTCTTCTTTTTCTTCTTCTACTAGACTATCTCTAATATAGATGGGATAATAAACAAAACGTTCTCTTTGCTGATTTCTCAGCCAAGCAAGGAATCTCATTAGAAAGTACAAGGAAGAAATAGATAGACAGATAGACAGATAGATGATAGATAGATAGATAGATAGATAGATAGATGATAGATAGATGATAGATACAAGATAGATAGATGATAGAAATTCTTGTTGTAGGTCCAAGGGTTTATAAGCACCTAATTATATTACTGCTGCAGACACAATGCAGATACATAGGGTGCAATAACCACCAGCCGAGCAACTCTAGTATTTAGTGGAAGTCCGTTATGATGGCTGAATACCGGATACACCACAACTATGACAGATGAACCCTGTTTGTGCTTCTTGCTTGTCTGAATGGAGGATAGAGTGCTGTGTGTAACAAAGCATTCATTGCTCCTTGCACTTTTGCCTCTGGCCCCAGTCATTGCTGGTATATGAGAAGGGGGGGGGGGGGAGGTTGCTCAGAAGGAAATGCGGCTCTCGAAGTTTCCCCACTCCAGCTTTAAATCACACACACACACTCCTTAATTTATATATAATTAGGCAGACCTGTCTTTGAAAGACACAGGTTTGCTATCAGCTGTCATGTGGTAATTTAGGTTGGTCCCAAGGTGTAGCAGATCATTTTCTTACAAGCTTTGAACATAACAGCTCCTTTCCCTTAACTGCTTTGTATTCAGACTGGAGCACTGTAATCTCTTTGACAGCACTGCAATAATTTTTGTCTTGGAGAACAAGTGCAGCTAATATATCTAAAAAACATTGCCTTTAATTAGGCAGAAACAGGGGCTGTAAATGCACCACCTGATAAGACTAGCCTTGTTCCTGTCAGCCAGTTAAGCTGAGCAGAGGAACTATAGCTCACAAGTTGTCTCCCTGTTTCTTTCTGCTGTTTCCCCTCTCCTAGGCATTTTCTTCTATCTGAGTTCTGCTGTTAACCCTATAATCTACAATTTGCTGTCCAGGCGTTTTAGGATGGCTTTCCTGAGTGTCATCTTTCCTCAGTGCAAACACTGGCACCCCAGACACACTACCAGTCGCCTCCCATCCCAGCGGAGCATCTTCATGCTTGGGGAACTCAATGTTGCAGGGTCTGCAGAAGAAAGAAGCCATCCATATCCGCAGAGGTCGTCTGTCTGCAGCTCTCACCTGTCTGGCGGTCTGTGACTAATGTGACCTTTGGATGTCCTCCCAGCCGCACGGGAGCTACTTATCCATGACCAGCTCTTGCACAGCTGAAAGATCATAAGAATGACCCAAGCGTATGTTTATTTCCTTTGAAATTGGCACGGTACCAGGAGGAGCAGGGCTCGTTCCGTGGGAGAGGCTACACAATCAGGCCCCAGCCACATGGTTTCCCAGCTGTGCAGGAGATGCTCGTGCATAAGGGCACCTTGTTGGATGCTGAAGGATGAGGCCCACATGAGAGATGTGAGGAGAAATAGAAATTACACTTCCTTTTGAGGAGACGGGGGCTTTGGGGAGCACCCTTTCACCCTACAAATTGTCTTTCTGTTGGTGTTCATTCTACAGCCTTCCCGGGTATCTATACTTCCAGAAAGTCCTCTTACGGCCTCATCTGGGCTTTCCTGTAAGTGTAAGAAGCTAGAGGAGGCACCTACCATGTCTTTGACAGTTGTTCACTGTTATTTTCCTTTTAACAAATCAGTGCGGAAAGTGAGTGTGTTTTTTAAGAAAGGAATGAATAAATAAAAGGAAGCTGTTCCTTTAAAAACAAAACCAGCAAGAGCACCAGTCTCAGACACCCGGTAGCCAGCTTCTGCAACTTCTGGTGCTTCAGTTAATTCCCAGGGGAAAGGCATCATGAGGTAACTCATGCCATGGAGCTATTAAGATCAAGTAGCACCAGCATCCAGAGAAGTTAGAGACTGCTGGAAGAAAGATTGAATAGAAAAAAGGTAAAAGACCCCCTGGACTTTTAAGTCCAGTCAAAGGCAAATATGGGGTTGCGGCACTCATCTCGCCTTCAGGCCAAGGGAGCCGGCGTTTGTCCACATACAGCTTTCTGGGTCATGTGGCCAGCATGACTAAACCGCTACTGGCGCAATGAGACACTGTGACGGAAACCAGAGTGCACGGAAACGCTGATTACCTCCCTGCCGCAGCAGTACCTATTTATCTACTTGCACTGGCATGCTTTCAGACTGCTAGGTTGGCAGGAGCTGGAAAAGAGCAACGGGAGCTTACCCTGTCACGGGGATTTGAAACGCCAACCACAGTGGTAGACCACAGAGTAGACCACAGTGCTACCCATGTCCCTATTGAATAGAAATAGATATATATGCACAGCACCTTCAGCCAGCTTGCAACAGTAAGGTAAGCTCAGTCCTGCATTCACCAGTGTTATAAATAAAAACTAAAGACCTTCTAAAGCACCTTGAAATGGGACAGAATGACAGAAGCTTCTTTCATGGAAGAAAATATAAATTTCAAGAGATCAGAGGACATTTTTGAGCACTGTATGAAACTTTATTCATTACACTACAATGACTGTCTCATTCCCTTATCCATATTCAGTAATTATTGTGATTCAAATCTATCCCTTCTTTTTTTAAAAAAAATTTAAAACATTCCTAAACTGTCCACCATCCTTTCAGGAAACCAAGGTTGGGATACAACATGTTCCAATACAACTAACAATAATAAAGCAACTGATAAGGTCACGTGATCAATTAAAATTTATGATAAGTAAATAAAAAAAATTCTGTCTGATGCCTAAAAGATTGCAGGGTAGATACTGGTAACAGTGGCAGAGTTAGCTGCATGGGTGCCCAGAACAGTGGCCATGCCGTGCACCCGGGGGTGGGGCGAGCTGCGGGGGAGGGGGGATCTGCCACACAGGGTGATTCATGGGGCGGTCGGCAGTGGCAGCAGGGTGATTGGTCGGGCAGGGCAATCCACCACGATCCGCTGGGTGGGGCGATCTACCACACAGGGCAATTGGCAGCAGAGTGATCCGCAGAGCACGGGGGCGGTGGGGCAAGCCCCCCACAGTGTGCCTTTTTGTCACCCCTCTCACGGATGGCACCCGGGGCGAACCACCACCACCTTCCTAAGCCCCTGACTGGAAAAAATCTCTTTAATAAAGCTCTTTAGAAATCTCCATAACTGAGACACCAGAGCTAAAAGAGCCCTCTCTCCTTTGGAGTAGGATAGTATATGCAGTATAGGAGGTGCCTGGGGAAGAGCCTCAGCTGAAGATCTAAAGGCAAATTCAGACTGAGGTGGGAAGGGGTGCTCCTTCAGGTATCTGGATTAGTTAAAACTCAGGTTTAGTTTGCCTAAATGAATAAACAACATGCTACAACTACCCATGGAAAAAGAAGCATTAGATGGACAGAAATAATTTGTTCTGATTTGCATATTTTCTACAGTCAAATGCATTCCCATTAATACTAATTTTTTCAGTCAGGCAGAGCAGAGAGAAGTCATGTGAATACAGAGCACAGATTCCCAGACTTACAATGCAATATGAAGCATGTTTTCCCACTGTAGTCATTGGGATTTTCTCCAAGGTACATAACAAGTTTGCACACTTTTAGATTTGGGTCTACCGTGTCAATAGAGAGATGAGACTATCACTGGCTCTACAAATTCTGGTATTGTATATTCACCTATTTTATCTGTTGTGGAATGAGCATAATTAGTGCTTTGGTATTGTTCGTTCTTGTGGTTCGGATAGCATAGTACCAGTCCAGATACAAGTGTGGCCTTTATGTATGCAATGTACAGATAAACAGGCAAATCTGTGACGTGTCAAACTCCAACATGTGGTAAGGAATGGAAGATCTTCTCACTAGTCATGTGTAAGGTGTTTTTCTCACTGAACAGAGTCCTGGTACATGTAGATAAATTGGATGCATCAAAACAAAGCTCAGAGGTTGTGTTCCTTCTCTTTCTTCTCTACTGCTCAGAGAAGGAAGCACATCTTGTTCAAATTACAGTGATCCCTCTATCATATGCATCCCATAATTTCTAGGTTATTCTGAGTTTCACAAGGAAAATCAAATGGAATTGAAGTATACTCTTGAAATGGTCAAATTGCCACATATTAACCCATACATATACATATATCTGAATGTTGAGATTTCCATAGTATCTACACATAGGCATCTATCTTACTAATACATAGCTCAGTGTTTATCAGAGAAAAGATTAAACTTATGTATTCAGAAATGATGCTTCACCAGTTCAGCTAAACTGCCACAAGTTCAAACAAATGTGACACTCTACTTCCAATTCACACAAAATAACAGTGCACTATTAAAATACCTCTTGAGATAAACATGGATCCTAATAATCACTGGACACTTTACTTCTCCCTGCAGACACTGGCAAATCCTTTACTACCCCCAAGTGGAGAAACATATAAGTTCAGTTATTTACATTTATATCCATTTTAACCTATTCCTTCCTTTAATCATTAACATTCTCTTTTTTAAAACCACAATTTCATTGCGAATTACTATGTGACCTTTTTATACCTTTACATATTTTGCTAACTCGCAATCTGATAGGTGATTTGGAGTTGCAGACACCAAGGCTTCTTAAAATTACACTATCCCAGTGACTGGGAGCACTGGCAACATTTTGAATGATAACTCATGAATGGACCCTTCCATCCTAAGCAGTCAAATGGATACAGTTTACCACTAAGGGCTACGCTTTGGGTTTCACTGGAAAAAAATGATGCTCATTATTTTCTCAGTAGCAGGAGAAGAGCAGTTGCTATGAGTTCCAAACTTCTACAGCTCTTTGGTACATATCTAGTGGAATATTTAAAAATAATGTATGACTGATTGCATGCATAAAATTTCACCAAACAGCAGTCCAGCCTTCATCACAATGGATACCCACTGGTGCTTTAGCTATGCTAGGATCACAGGATAGATAGAATCTTTATTTGCATCAGTCACTAGCCATAGCAATAAAATAACATACAATGTACTGAGGATAGAGCTAAATGCTTAACTATACAAAGTACATTCTAAAGGTTAACACCACAGGATTAAAAAGGAGGGAGCAGGGTTAGGTGCCCCAGTTCTATTTTCCATCTCCCCTATAATTTTTATCCCTCCCTTCCAAAGAAGCCAAGAACAACAAGCCACAAGAAGATTGTTTTAAAATATAATTTTATTTTCAAATAAATAAATAAATAAGAAACCAAGTATCCTCTCAACTATTAATTTCAAAATTGCCCGAAACAATGTTTTTCACCCACCAAATGCCTTGGTGAATGGGAATGTTTTAAAATTCTGCCTAATTTTCCTGGAGTTTTTTTTTTTTAATGCGAATCCCTAAAGAAATGTGGAGAATTGAAGCTAAGTTCGGAAAAATGAGAAACAGAGAGGAGTGAAACTGACAGATTCATAGCAAAGAAATCTGAGGGATGGCAGGAGTACACAACAAGTTGCAGAGCCCCACAGAATGCAATCGTGGAACCCACCCACCGGTTTGAAAGTGACACACAATTCACACAGCCAGTAGCATCAACTGGGCTCAAAGTCTGAACCAGCCAACTGCTTCAGAACAACACAGTCTGCAATGGGAACCCGAGACATCTGTGATAGACCTCTGAGCATAGTTCTGATAGGCTCCTTCTTTTGGAGATTACTCAGTGTAGTAGTCCATGGCAGGCAAAGAAGCCAGCTGGCAAACGAAATGGCACCCATCCAGGCATCAGACCCCACCTTAGTGTTTCATCAAAAGTCAGCTGCTTTCAGGAGTTGACAGCATCACAGATCTTTCAGTGCCTAAAATATTTCCCCCTCCCTCTCCTGCCAGAGTTCAACAATGTAAAATGCTGCTTTTTTTTCTGTGTGATTGATCATAAGCCACTGTGGTTTTTGAACTGTCTGGCCTGCACAGGAGCATGAAAACAACGGGTAGGTGGAAATGTCAGGAAACCTATAGCAGTTTGACAGTTCAGTCTCTTAAAAAAAAATAAAAAAAATAACAAGCCAATCAAATCACATTAATTCCAAATTACACAGCCAAATTTTAAATTTTTGTTGGGGGCACCCATGTTTCGAGCTCCAAAAGGGATCCAGTCATCTTATTGCTGCTGCTTTGATGTTCACAATTCTGTCCAAATAATGTTCACAATTCTATCCATTCCTTCTTTGTTGTTTTCCTCATCTCTTCTTGTTATTTTCGTATATTTTTCCTTTCTTTACTTTGTGACCTCTGATAGTCTCCACAAGCGAGTTGAAAACATGCATTTTTATAATCCTGTGTGGATTTTTCCATTCATCCAAGAGTCATATTCAAACAGCAGACACATTTCACCATTTCCATAAAAACAATCTTAACGTCTGCTCATTAATCTTCGCAGGCCTGTCACTCCCTTCTCGATCTTCTCAGGGCGTTCTGCCAAGAGTCCGATATAATAACAAAGCCGAGGCCTCCTCCCCCTCTTGATCGTCAATCCTGCTCAACTTCACAGAGGTCACTTCAATTAGCAGTCTTAACTCCCGTTCTTCACTCTTCTTGCTGCTCTCTCTAACTGTTATTTTGAGCTCCTGCAACCAGGTTGCGCGATCAGAGACGGCGTCGGGAGAGCCATCCCACACGAGTGCTGTGCGCCTAGTGCTTTCACCCCCTTCTTCTTTCAAACTCAGGGGTGATTTATGGCAACCGCAGGCGAAGGCAGTGTTTCCCCCATTCCCTGGGGAAACAAGGGAGGCTACATACTCCCATATTAGCCTCTTAATTACCTCGTGTGAGACGGAGAGATGGTATTGTCGGCCATCTTCCAATGCGCCCCTAGCAGCCCCCTTGACAGTTCAGTCTCTATTTGATCTGACAGCACCTTTCATAGCAAACCTCTGGCGAACCTAGGCACACCATGGTTGGGAATGCTCTACTGGGAAAGAAAGAGAATGGCTTGGCTCTATAGTGTCATAGTGGAAGAAAGTGATTCAGCATAGAGGAGCTGATGGATTTCTCCTGAGCCAAGCTCAAAAACTAGCTTAGGGGACTCAGTAGCAGCCGGCAGGGTAGCACAGGTGGGGGGCTGCACTGCTAATCTGGCTTCCCAACGGTGTGCATTGCTGCCTGTTATTGAGAGGAAGAGGGGCAAGAGAGTGGGGAGATCAGTGTGGTGCAATTGCTGGGCTCCCTAATAGTTTTCTCAGAAAAATCTCTTCGAAGCCATTTCAGTTCAGCTCTTGAAATTTTAGATAAAAGGTGCAATGTTCAGGAGCAATTCTTTGTCAACAATAATATATATATAAAACTCAAGTGGTCACAAGAATCTGCCATGAAGACTTTTTCTTAAAAAGAAAAAGGGGAAAACGAAATGCACAAAATCAGGCTCAGAATATGAAATCAGTGCACCAAGAGTTATAAACAATACAGTTTGTCTTTTCCATACACAATGGGTTGGATCCAGGTTGTGGCACCTCTTATTTGGACTTCCTTCACATTAAATATTATACTGGGGCTGTCTCTGTAATCTTTTGGGTACCTATTATTATTATTATTAATAATAATAATAATAATAATAATACCCCAGCCACTCTGGACGGCTCCCAGCAGAACAGGTACTGAATACCTTCTTCAACAAGCCTTTTTTTTAAAGATATATTTCCCAGTCTGCATCTGTGTTGAAATTCTTTTAAAGATGTTTTAGTTGTTTTATCGCTTGTTGATTGCTGCCATGGGCTCCTTTGGGATGAAAGGCAGGATAGAAATTTAGTAAAAAAATAAAGGGAGACTTTCAAGAGCACTCATTTCCCATCGTTTTCTTGGTGCTGGTACCTTATAAAGGGCAGAGTTTTGCAGTACTGTTGGTCTTGCCATTTCAAAAAAGTGGCAAATTTGCAAGGCAGCCTTGATGCATAAAATGGAATGGAAAGCAAATAAACAAGAAAAAGAAAAAAAATCCCCCTCAGAAAAAAATACTGTGTATATATCCCTTGACATCCTCTTTCTCCCCCACACTCTCTGTACTACAATAAATTAGTGGAGAAAAGCAGCGGCAAAACAAATGTGGTTGCAAATATGATTAGATGTGTGCCTTCACCATTAGAGTTGAGTGACATCAAGAGTCAGCGGAATCAGTAGGAAAGCCAGAAGAGCCCTGCTGTAAGATAAGCATGATGTCTAGGTCAGAACAGTAGGATCTCTGAAGCTCTTATGTGCTCAGCTTAATGTGTGGACATCAGGTACAGTAAACAGAATAGACAGGTTCTCAGCTTATTTACCACTTAATTGAAAAATAAAGGATACCCCCGGTCTACTTTCTGAAACATTACTATTATGTTATTATGTGCCATTCCCATAATGTAGCTCCACTGCCAATGACTCACTCCTTTGCCATCCCTGCTGCTTGCTGCAATTCTTCCATCCAACTTTATTTGTCATCTCTAAACTGAATGTCTTGTGGGTGGGGACCAAAGAAATAGAAGTAACTGATTAAAAAAAAAAAATCCCAAAAAGTTTCACCCTATGTTGCATACTTTGATTAAACATACAAAATAACTAGCATACATAAATAATAGTGTGAGTTTTCCATGTAAACATATCATTAACATCTGATTGTAAATTATATTGGTATGTAATAAATTTATTTGTTTTGACAACCTTACCCGTCTTCCGAATTCCTGTTGTATTTCCTTTGTTACAACTAATGGACTTCTAATTATTTGAAACACCAGCTGCTTGCTCGTCAAAGCATATCAAAGCCATACTAAGCAGTAGGGAGGCAATGGTTTCTCTGGCAGAACAACATAAATTAAGTACTTTTAAAGTATGTGGACAAGCACCACCACTGAATACTTTCCTGCTAAACTCAATGGGATGTACTTCTGAGTACATTCTGTGCATCTGGCCAAAATGACACTGCCCCCATCTGATGGGGCCTAGAGTCAAAAGTACCCACCCCACCACAACCCAAGTATTGCTGCTTCTGGCACCATGCTTCCCACAATATCGCAGGGCCTTGTGTCAAAAGATTTAAGAAAGTTTGTGCACATCAATTACTGCTACTGGCAGCATTCTGCCTATGCTGCCCACCTATTTGCATGCTCCTGGCACCTGCTGGTATCTATCTTCCTGCTCCTGCTGCTGCCTGCTAGGGGCTGCCAGTATGCCTCTGCCCACCACTTGCTGCTGCTATCGCCTGCTTATGATCTTTTGCCTGCATCTACCCTGAGTTAGAATGGTGCATGTGTATGCAGCCAAAATGTCTACATTATTCAGAACTTAGCAAAATGCCACAAAAATTCATTGGTTTCAGTGCAACAAACAGAACTGCCTTCTCCAGCTGCTATTGGTATAAACAGGGCAACAGAGGTTTCCCTATCAATGTAAATAGCAGCTTCAGGGGGACAGTTTTGGTTGGGGCCACAGTGAAGGGAGGGAGGTTCATTTCCCCACATACCCCGGTCCAGATGTTTCTCAGTTCCCCATGCTCAGATCATTAATGTCATGTCTAGCTTGGCCCTAGAGTAATCAAAGATGGAGAAAGGAAAATGGTGTCTTTCTGAGACTGAAATCAACTGCCTGAACACATTGTTTCTTTGTAAACCCAGCCATACTCTTTGTGAAACACACTCTTTGTATCAGGTTTGGTGGAATCTTTTCAGATCAACAAAAGTTTGGATTTCTACAGACACTCGACTTTGCGAGTGACCAATGATTTGCCATTTTCCCACATGAAACCCATCCAAAGCAGCTCACAAACAATAAAAGCTGCAAGGATAAAAATCCATATTACTGAAACTAAGGATAAAAGAGATTCACCAATAACATGGAGCAGCTCCTGCTTTATGGTAATGTTAAAGGCAATTCTTTAGCCCATTCTTCTTAAATTTGGCATGTTTTGAGCCATAAGGAATTCAAGATAATATCCTACAGAACTAGCAACGAGATTACTCACTGAATTTGTCAAAAGCTATTTTCCCTTTACCAAACAAGCTCCCTTGTACCTCTCAGTAAGTGGCTTCCTTGCTTCTCTGCTCACCGTCCTATTTGAAAAATGCTTCGGAAACACATACCATCTGTAATTTTCAAAACTGCCCATCCAGAATGGCTCAATTTAAAAATATAACACAATTTTGGTATGTCACCTATGACAATTCTGATCATCACATTCATCCTAGATCAGCTGAGGGTATTTGCCAAAAAAAGAAGAAAGAAAGAAAGAAAGAAAGAAAGAAAGAAAGAAAGAAAGAAAGCTCAAATTGTGCAAGCTGTGAATTCTACTATTATAATCAGGAGGGAAAACTGGTAAGCTGCAGCTGGCTACTCTGCTGATTCCAATTGGTACCCATTTCTCACTGCTTGGATTTCTTAATGCAACCGACTGCTTCTCTGCCTTTTTTGCCTCACCACCAGAGGAAATGATAGATCCAGAGGTCTGTCTTTTTTTCTCTAGGGGAGGAATGGCTACCAGGTTACTTCAGCCAGCTGGGATGGCCTCTCTGAACCTCGACTGCTTGGGCAAAATGGCACAGTCATGCCATGACTGGGAGAGTCTAGATGCTTGAGGCTGAAGATGCTGACTCTGGCTGTTCTGGAGTAATATTTCTGCTTTCCTACATCCAGTATTTTTTTTCTGGGGGCACGCATACCCCTAAACATTTTGTGAATCTTTGTATTTTTGTCCATTTACTATATTTATTTCCCCCAATCTGAACTATAAAATGGTGATTTTCTTGAGTCAAAATGAGAGTACCCCTAAACATTTTTTTAAAGAAAAAAAGCACTGCCTATATCCAAAACTCTCATGTGATTTTTTTCATTGGAAAGTCAATGGAAACCAGATGTATGAACGCATCCCAATATGTTCCTGATATTCTTAGGCCCCAAATAGCTGAAAGATAACCTCTATCTCTACCAACCTTAGGTGCTAAAATCTGCAGTGGGGACTCTCTTGGTAGTTCCACTACCCTCAGAAGTGCAAGGAATGGCAATCCTTGAATTGTGGAATTCCAACCTCACAGAAGTGCACCAGGCTGGACATCAAACATGCCCATGACTTACTTACCTAACTTACAGAGTAAAACTAGTGGCAGTCCTTGTCTGGACTCTTAGGTGAGAACCCATAGGCTGAATGGGAGGATGTGTCAGAAGGAAAATGAATTGATATTGGTTTATATATATTAGTAGCTTTGTATTGTAAGATTTTTATATGCAACTGTGTTTTTGCAATATTTTGTTTAAGTTGTCTGTTGTTGCTTCAGTTTTCAGTACACTGCTTAGAAATATTTTCAATATATTGAGCAGTATAGAAATTAAGTAAACAACCAACCAATCAAATATTGTCTTGGGTTCATAAATAGGGAGACGGGCTTAACATTCTAAAGTTGTGTGTTGTGTGTCTGTGTTTTGCATTAGTTAGTGCTCCTATTTAAGACAGAATTTTGGGTGTGACACTCTTAAGGCAGATTTCCTATGATGTGGTATACTACTGCATTGACCTTTAACGAGATCCATTGTTGTAAAGTTTTTTTTAAAAAAAAACAAACCCAAAAGCAAACCTGTACTGTTCTCCACTATGGATCCCTGTGGTGACCAAAAGGATTCTGTCTACAGCACTGGAATGAAACTTTCTTTGAACAGAGCGGTGAGTAGCTTCACAGCCACGAACTGTGCAATCACTTACAGTAGGTAGCAATTGCACTCTGGCTTTCCCTTAAGCAGGTTAAAGTGGAAGGCAAAATCTCTTTGGAGAATTTGGTGAGCTAAATCAGAGCAAAAAGTTAATGGCCCTTCTAATATCAGTGACTCACTTTCCAGTAAGCTTACATGTACCATGGAAATTTCCAGAGCCGCAGACATAATGCTGAAAGGCCGTAGGCTGTGTCTCAACATGCTGCCATTCTTTATAACAGAGAATGGGAAAATGTACGTATGTGCTCCTGCTCCAGGAAAGACAACCGGGAATATTTATTCCAATTATTATCTAAAATGAACTTTGGAAATGACTTTATACTATTTTTTAAATATACAGTGGATGCTCAGATTGCAAACGTGATCCATGCGGGATGCACGTTCACAACCCGCAGCGTTTGCAACATGCGTCTGCGCACGCACAGGTTGCGATTCGGCGCTTCTGTGCATACGCAAAGCATGATTTAGGGCTTCTGTGCATGCACGACCGCTGAAATCCAGAAGTAACCTGTTCTGGTACTTCCGTGTTTCGGCAGCCTGTAACCCGAAAAAACGCAACCTGAAGTGGCTGTAACCCGAGGTATGACTGTGTGTGTGTGTGTGTGTGTGTGTGTGTGTATATCAATAGCAAAGTGGTCTGGGTGAATGGACAAGACTTAGAATATATGAACATACAAAGAGGCATCAAACAAGGATCACATCTTATCATCGTTATTTGTACTATCAATGGAACCATTGGGTAATGCTGTTCAGCCTAATCAGAAAATAAAAGGAATATTAAGAAATGGACAAAGAATACCATTGAACCTCTTAGCTGATGACATTGCCCTGATGGTCTCGGATCTGGAGACGTTGCGGTCGGAAGCCACCATGTGGGAAAATAGCTGGGTTGACCATCAATAAAACAAAATCCAGACAACTTCTGAATGTCCCCTCAGAAGTACAAGCAAAAATACAAACACTGTCCACAATATAATAAATATTTGGGAATCAACATCACAAAATCATGGACACAATTACTTGAAGTTAACTTTCTACCAATGGTGAAAAGTGTTAGAAATGATCTTCTCACAGTAGGGAAGGCTATTACCAGATGACCTGTGTGCGTTGTCCAGGTTATCACAGTTGATGGGCAACCTCAAGGCCCCCTTGCTTTCTCTTCTTAGGTGTCTTCTTAGGATTTGGACCAGGCAGCCAACAGAGGACTCCCAATACATGATTGTCCTGTGATAACCCTTCACCTAAAGGGCCAAGAGAAACATCTGGCTACCCTTTGTGTGAACAAGTCCTTACTTCAGGAGCTCATGAAACTGGGCTATCCAAAGTGGACTGGACTAAAAGGAAAGATGGAGTGTGGGGTGCTAGCGTGCAGGAATTAGGAGGTAATTCACTCGTGTAGGTGGCAAAGCAGCTACCAACTCTCCTCCACTGCTCCCTTGAGTCAGACCTGACCCAGGAGACAAGCTGTGACTGGGTGCGAGAAAGCTGCCTTGAACGCTGGAGTGCCCCTTCCGATCGTCAGGAGGAGGGGGGGTTGCGGGATCACGACCCCGCCCACTCTCGCTCCCGCGAGGCTGGTGCCAGCCTCACGGGAGGCAGGGATTCCCCTATTTAGCATCCCCTGTGGCGCCAGCCAATCGGCTGGCGGCAGGGGCGGGCCTTCGTAAGGCCACTTAAGGTCGGGGCAGCCCTCGGCTCGCCCCTTTTACCTTTAGAGACGACGCGGTTTGGTTCGGTCGCTCTCCTCTGCGCCTCATCCCAAGCCGCTCGAGGATTACGAGCCGCGCCGCCGATGCGCCACTGCCTGCATCTCCTCCCTGCCGGTCTCCCGAGCGCGAGCAGCCGCCGCGCTCAAGGATTACAAGCCGCGCCACCGACGCTTCTCCCCCACGAGCCATCGGCACATCGTTGGTGCCGCGTCGCCTTGCGCGTCCCTTCCGGGTCGGATCGCCATAGTGAGCAGCTGCAGCGCTCACTGAAGGTTACAAGGGGGAGCGGGAGGCTAGTGGGGGGGCGCGGCGAGGGGTAGCGGCCGCGAAGCCTCAGGGCCGGCGTGTCCTTTCGCGGGTGGTTGGGATTGTTTAGCCCCCCCCCCCCCCGTTTTTGTCGGCTGCTTGTTTTGGTGCTCCCCCGTGGAGATTAGCTACAGTGGCATTCGGTACCTGTGAGGTACACAGGGGGCATTTGCAGCGACTGTTGCAGATTACTGCGTCCTGGTTGCCTAGTCAACGGTCGCCATTTTGATTGAACCACGTGGCGTTAGCGGCGGCCATTTTAGTAGAGGCATCACTAGTTGGGAGCGCATAGAGGCTTAGCGCTTCCCTTCTTACCTGGCTGAGAAGTCCCTCTTTAATTTAATTTAATTTGCCTTCGCCCACGTGGCCTAGTGACGGCCGCCATTTTGCCATAGGCAGGCTAGCCTGTCCGGCTTCTCTATACACAAGGCCGAGCAAGCGGCCTCGCGGCAACACAGCAGCATAGCAGCAGCAGCAGCAACTTAGGCGCGCAAAAAGGGGGGGTTTTGCCTTTGGCCCGCAGAGTTCCATATTAAACTAGATCTGATACCTAGCCTGGTTTGGGGAAAGCATTTGCAGTCATATTGATCTAGCTGGTACTGAATTATATTTTAGGTTTAACAGGCTATAACCTAGCCGGTTTTCCGTCCGCTTTCCCTGCATTTTATAATTACGTGGTTGTTTGGCGCTAAATTAATTTGAACTGATTTAAAATTTGCTAGCCTTACACGGGGCATTTACAGGACAGTTGGTGGTTTATAAGGCTATTCCCAAAGGGGTTGTCAATTTTACTGGTTGCTAATATATAAATAAAGAATATCTTGCTTGGTTGGCAAGGGCTAGCTGGCCCCCTGTGACTGCAATTCCAGTGTGTCTCGTTGCTTCCCCAGGCCAGCTCTGCCTGGAGATTCATTTAGCGTTGCCATAGGAACGCCTGTGTTGTGGCATTAAAGGTTAGCTATTGCTGCTGGCTGGCTCGTTTGTTGCCATAGAAACCCTATTATCTTGCCGACCAGCAGGACAACTTAAGGCTAACGACCAGTAATTAGGGCTATTGTTTCCCACAGGCATACTTAATGGCTTTTCTGCCAGCTTAATTTTACTTGAGTCTTTCCCAGGTCTCCAGGCAACTATAGCAGTATAGATAGATAGTGATATAGCCCCAGTCGCATAAATACATATAAACAAGTAATTATAAATAAATAAATAAATAAATAAATAAATAAATTTAAAAAAAATTAATAGAAGATAGATAGAAATAAGTAACAATACATAAACAATAAATAAAATAAAGACTAGATTTGCATAAATAAATAATAAAAAAAACTTGACTTGCGTCCCCCTCCCCGAAACGCTGCTTTCGGCTGGGACATGGAGAGCAACAGCAATCCCCAACAATCTCAGTGTGGTAACGCCCTGATACCAACAGGCCCATGTAACCCTCAGGCCCTGGCCCAGCTCTTTTCCGCGCTGCAATCATTCTACGCGCAGTGCAGGACACCTATCACTCCCTCTCCGAACATCGTCGAGGTTCCACAAGATTGCATACCAGACACCCCCCCCCAGTCAGCAGGGTCAGGATGGTCCCTCCACTAGTGCAGCTAATGTGGTTGAGCAGGCCCCCAGCAGGCCACGGACACGCTCACAAGCTCCTCGAACTCAGAAATCTAAGTCAGGTCCGCTGAAAGGCAAGGCACCAGCTAAAAAACCTAGGGCGAGTGCGCAGAAGGCCAGGCCGGCGGTGGCCGCTACATCAGCCCCGCGCCAAGGGGTGATTGATGTTCCCAGTGTTTTCCAGGACAACCCTAGGCAACCAAGCACCTCGGAGGAGTCATCTTCCGAGGAGGAGCTGCCCCCTCAGCAGGTGGCCGCAGCCAGCGACCTGGCCCCCAGTGACGACGCGTCACGGGGCGGAAAACGGAAGGCGAAGAAGAAGCACCGGTCCCAGAAAAGCAAGAAGAGAGACACTTCGGACTCCGAGGATGAAACAGGTACCTCTTCATCAGATGGGGATAGTGACGCCCCAATGGAGACATATTGGGGGGAGGGGGAGGACACAGGAGCACCCCAGTGGGTACATGAGCGGAGGGCCAACTCACACAGGAAGACATTTAATGGCACGCTTGATTGGAAGGATGGGGCTCTGGTTCCAGACGTAAAAGTCTCAACCAACGCTGCCACTGATTTTATTCTGGGGAACCACCTCTCTAAGAGGAAAAGGAACAAGATATTGAATGGCAATTATGTAGATATGTTCTCCTTGCTGCCCCCAGCGCAGGTCAAAGGGAAAGGGGAAAAAACGAAGTACTATGGGAAAAGGAGGTACAGGGCACCCCGGGTAGAGCGAACGTTTGAGAATTGGCTTAATGGCTATCAAGTCTTTATGGCAGTAGTGTCAAGTTGCTATCCCAAGAGGGGCGCGCACCTCGTGTCCTACCGGGCACACGTCAGGAGGGCACGGGAGCAGGCAGGAGATGAAGCTGCTTTGGCGTATGATGAAGACTTTCGGAGGAATGCCTCGCTGCTGTCTTCAACGCGCTGGGACCAAAAGGACAACAATTGCTGGTTTGACCATGTGGGGCCCAATATCGAGAAGAAAACCGCTCAACAGCCAAAATCTGGTAAGGTGGAGACCCAACGCCGTAGACAGTGCTGGGACTTCAACAAGGGTACCTGTCAGCGCGTAACTTGTAAGTACCTGCACGAATGCGATAGGTGCTTAGGCAGCCACCCGGCAATCAACTGCTTCAAAGGTAGGCAGCAGCCCTTTCGTGGAGGCAGGGGCCACCTCTCCCGGGGAAACAGGGGTGGCCCCGCGGGACCTGCAGCCCCCGCCCAAGGGCCACCTGGGGCTCGTTACTAACATCTCCCTAAGCCTCGCGTGCTCTCCGATAAAATTGGAACCCTTGAGAGCACTGTTAAAGTTCTATCCAAATAGGCGTGCAGCCCACCTACTGGATGAGGGGTTTTCTGAGGGTTTTAGAATTCCGGTAGCCTTCACACCCAATTCCACTTGCCCCCCTAACCAGAAATCAGTCTTAGAAAGGCCCGACATCGCGTTTAAGAAAATACAGAAGGAGGTTACAGCCGGCAGGGTGGCCGGCCCATTTGCAACTCCACCTATCGAAGGGCTTCATATCTCCCCGCTCGGTATTGTCCCAAAGAAGGCCCCCGGTGAATTTAGAATGATACACAACCTGTCCTATCCTAAGGGAACCTCGGTTAATGATGCCATTCCCCAAGAGATGTGCACGGTGAAGTATTCATCTTTTGATCAAGCTGTGCGGTTGGTGCGAAGCTTTGGCAGGGGCGCCTTTATGGCAAAATGCGACATTGAGTCAGCATTTCGCCTACTCCCGGTTCATCCGGAAGACTACCGCTGGTTGGGTTTCAAATTCCAGGGAGCTTACTTCATTGACAAAGCAATGCCCATGGGTTGTTCCATTGCCTGTGCTGCGTTCGAGACCTTCAGCACATTCTTGGAATGGGCCCTAAAGTTTAGAACTGGCACTCTAGGGGTGGGTCATTATCTCGATGATTTTATTTTGGTGGCAAGTGACGCTGGGGAGTGCAGGTCCCTCCTCCGGGCTTTCGAGTCCTTAGCTAGGGATCTGGGGGTCCCTCTGGCAAGCGAGAAGACTGAGGGTCCGGTCACTACTATGACCTACCTGGGTATTAAACTGGACACCGTAGCCCAAACCTCGCGCTTACCAGCCGACAAATCAGTTGCCCTAAGGGAGCTGATCGGCCAAATGCTGCCTTTAAAGAAGGTCACCTTGAGGCAAATTCAATCCCTCCTGGGGCACCTCAATTTCGCCTGCCGTGTGGTTTCCCCCGGCCGTCCCTTCTGCGGCCGCCTAGCAAAGCTGTCCACGGGCTTACGGTCACCCCATCATAGGGCACGCCTTTCCAAGGCAGTAAAGGCGGACCTCCTTGTTTGGTTGCAATTCCTGGATGGTTTCAACGGCATATCGCTGTGGCAGGATAGTTTGGCGCTGCAGTCTGATTTCCAAGTACATTCGGACGCGGCTGGGTCCTTAGGTTTTGGGGTCTATTTCGGGGGCCAGTGGTGTGCCCAGCACTGGCCTCCCTCCTGGCAAGGTAAACCAATACTACGTGACTTGACATTCTTAGAATTTTTTCCCATCGTAGTTGCAATCCACTTATGGGAAGACCAGTTCAAAAACCATAGGGTCTGTTTCTGGACGGACAATCTAGCGGTTGTGTCAGTGTTGAATAAACAATCGTCACGTTCGCCCAGGGTAGCGTCCCTTTTACGGTACTTTGTCCTTTCCTGCCTGCGGTTGAACCTTCACGCTTCAGCCAAGTTTGTCCCTGGTATTGATAATAACATCGCGGATGCTCTATCTCGTTTCCAGATGGAACGCTTTCGCTCATTGGCGCCGGATGCGCAGCAGCAGCCGCAACCATTCCCGGAGCACCTCTGGAATATTGGCAACGAGAAGCAATAAAGGGAGTATTGTCTGCGCTAGCGCCTTCTACCCTGAGATCGTATAATAAGGCATGGCTAGACTTCACATCCTTCCGCATCAAAAAGGAGCGGTTCAAGCCAGGCAGGCCACCGTCCAAGTCTGAAGTCATAGAGTATTTGGTCCACCTTAGAGATCTTGGCCGGGCCCCCAAAACCCTCAATATTCATTCAGCAGCAATATCCTTCTTTTCTAAAACTTTATTTTCTGTGGATCCCTGTTCGCATTTTGTGGTGCGGAAGATGCTTGAGGGCTGGCGCAGGTCCAGGCCTCACGGCCGGGACAGGAGAAGGCCAATAACTTTAGATACACTCACCCAAATCCGTAGGAAGCTGAGGGCCCTGTGTTGGTCAAGATATGAAGCCAGATTATTTTCAGCAGCGTTTTCTTTCGCATTCTTTGGCGCCCTACGCATAGGCGAAGTGGTCTGTGAGGACCGCGCAGCCTCTAGGGGGCTATTGTTTGAGGACGTAACGGTGGGCAGTGCGCTTGTGATGTTAAAAATCCGTAGTTCGAAGACTGATCAGCTGGGCAAGGGAGCCTTGGTTCGCCTGCAGGCGACTCAAAAGGCGGGCCCCTGCCCTGTAAAGGATGCTAGAAAATACCTGTGTGTAAGACCAGAATCTAATGGCCCCTTTTTCTTACATTCCGATGGTTCCCCCCTTTCAAAGCAGCAGTTCACGAGGGTCATGCGCAAAGCAATAGCCGCCATCGGGCTTCCCCAAGAAGAGTACGCCACGCACTCCTTTCGCATTGGGGCGGCGACCACCGCCGCGCATATGGGTTTACCGGCAGAAAGAATTATGGACATGGGGCGCTGGAAGTCTAATGCATACCGGGGTTACATCCGGAAGCCCTTCTAAATTCCCCTTTGCTTTCCCCCTGGGCACTCCTTCTGATCTGGTTCTCCGATTCTCTCATTTCAGGTACTGATGTGGTTCGACTGTGGATTATCGGCCACAGCATCGTATATTGGGCAAAACGGCGCGCAGAACAAAGGGGCTGGGATAAAGAGCTACTGCTACCTAGCAGGGTCAAATTGTCTTGGATCACTAGGAGGGGCATGCGTTGGGAAGAGTTTTTCCCAGCTGTATCCAAAAAAATCGATGCCGAGGGCCCACCCAGTGCCCTGGTCATTCAGCTGGGCGAGAACGACTTGGCTTATAGGAAAGGGGTGGACTTGATGTGGAACATTATCAATGACTTGGAATTGTTGCGGGCATCCCATGAGAACATTACAATAATTTGGTCATCTTTGCTGGAAAGGCGATGTTGGCGGGACGCAGAGAAACCCGCGGCGGTGAATAAAGCTAGGAGGATTGTGGAGCGCACAGTGGCACGTAGAGTGGCCGCATTGGGCGGTCACGTCATTCAGCACCCATGCATACGGTTTGACAAGGAAATCCTTTATCGCTGGGATGGCGTGCATCTATCTGATGCTGGCAATGATATTTGGTTGGCAGATATTTTTCAAGGCATTAGGGATTGGTTACAGGTCTGAGGGTATTGGCGGCGAGCCGGCTTGCGGCTCGGTGGCGGTAGGCATTGGCAGGGGTATTGTCATGCAGATGAGGTTGGGGGGGAGGAACGCCATCACCTCCCCCATTGCTTGAAGGGTAGTTTGTTAAAGGACTCCGAGGGGCGACGCCTCGTCCGAAACCTACGGAGGCTAGGGCCTAAAGCGCGCCCCCGAGCGGTAACCCCTCGGGGAGCGCCTAGGGATATGCATCTCGGGTGGCTCCCCCTGTTGGTGTTTAACCCTTCCCGGTTAGTCCGGATAGTCGGTTAGGGGCCAATGCCTAAAGCCAATACCCTTCTTTCCTGTAATCAATAAAGTTGTGGCCATTTACGCCCATTAGCCTAAAACTCTGTGTCCGTTGTCTTCATTTATTTCACCTGTGGGGGGGGAGGGAATAGCCACGCAATGCCCCTTCCGATCGTCAGGAGGAGGGGGGGTTGCGGGATCACGACCCCGCCCACTCTCGCTCCCGCGAGGCTGGCGCCAGCCTCGCGGGAGGCAGGGATTCCCCTATTTAGCATCCCCTGTGGCGCCAGCCAATCGTCTGGCGGCAGGGGCGGGCCTTCGTAAGGCCACTTAAGGTCGGGGCAGCCCTCGGCTCGCCCCTTTTACCTTTAGAGACGACGCGGTTTCCCACCCACCCGCCCTTTAGGTTTTGCCACTGACCTTGCTATGGGCTTCAGCTGGTCGCCGCAAGGTGCCTGGTAGGAGTTTTTCCATTTGGCTAATTGGCTGGTTTTGTGAGCCACTTGGTTTTTTCGCCTACCTCGTAGCAAATTGTCACAACTCCCTCGGTTTTGGCGGTAGGCATTGGCAGGGGTATTTTCATGCAGATGAGGTTGGGGGGGAGGAACGCCATCACCTCCCCCAATGCTTGAAGGGTAGTTCGTTAAAGGACTCCGAGGGGCGACGCCTCGTCCGAAACCTACGGAGGCTAGGGCCTAAAGCGCGCCCCCGAGCGGTAACCCCTCGGGGAGCGCCTAGGGATATGCATCTCGGGTGGCTCCCCCTGTTGGTGTTTAACCCTTCCCGGTTAGTCCGGATAGTCGGTTAGGGGCCAATGCCTAAAGCCAATACACTTCTTTCCTGTAATCAATAAAGTTGTGGCCATTTACGCCCATTAACCTAAAACTCTGTGTCCGTTGTCTTCATTTATTTCACCTGTGGGGGGGGGAGGGAATAGCCACGCAACCAGGCTCCAATGGGAGCCTGTTGTGGGAGCACCTGGTTAAGCCCCCTCCCAAAAATGTGCCTGGGGGCATGGCCCCTCCAGCCCCCCCCCCATGCTGTGCCACTGTTTTGAGGCCCAGGGGCACATTCGGAAATCTAATAAAATGTTTGGAGCATCATATAATAACCATTTCACAGAAGAAAAATTGCCAATGCTCAGTGCCCCACCCCCAAACCCCTACAGCCCCAAATAACAAATAAAACACAAAAATGTAAGAAACATCCCCACCCCAAAACAGGCAATCCCTCACAGCCAATAACCACCACCCCCAGCAACCCTCACTTAAAAATAACAACTGGAAAGAGTGGTGGGCCTCTGGTGGGCAACAAGGGTATTGCCCACGGGTACCATGTTGGGGACCACAGCTTTAAAATGTCTATCCTTAAGTCTGTTTGATTTTCTCAGGTTTATTCCTGCATCTGATGAATGGCATAAAATATAGGGGATTCTGTCCAAGCCTCACAATACTTTACTCTCTTGCCTTCAACTTCAAGCAACTAGGTTTGGCAAACGATAAGAGAAACTTCATTTGTATTCAAGTCCCGTTTTCAATTACCTGGATAACCTTTTCCATTGTATCAGCAAGAAATAGCAGGGAAAAATACTCAAGTCCCCTTTAAAGAGGTCTGACTGGTAGGGAAAGTGCCATGCCACTGTTTGCTAGGCAGTTTCAACAATTCACACAACTCAGTGATAATCATCACTTATGTATTTGCTTAAATTTTCATGACTGTTGACTCATTTTATTTTAAACAGGTTTTGTAAGTTCCTTGGATCATTTGTGTACTGTTTTTCAGGGTGAAAAGGAAAGCTGCTCACTGATAAATGCATGAAAGAATCACCTCCAGCTGGAGCTTCCTATGCAAAGAATATTGCAAATGAGACAGATACAAAGTTTTCACTTGGGTTCTTATAGCCCATCCAATGGGGGCAGCTGGCTAGTCTGCATTTATATTCCATTGCAATGTTGTGCAGCAGATGCTCTTGCAGCAGAACTGAACCCCTAAGAAGCAACCAGTGGGAAAGCTGAGGTACCGCTTCTCCTGCCATGGCATTGGCAAGGCTGTGTACACAGCGTACTTTCAAAGCGCATTCAAAGCACATTCTTTCCCTCAAAAAATGGTGGGCACTGTAGTATGTTAAGCATTGCTGGTAATTGAAATCTGTGAAGTGTAAACTGCAGTCCCCAAAATTCTCAGAGGGAAACAATGTGCTTTAAAGACATAGTGTGTACATATGAAAACAGTCTTCTGTGGTCCGCTAGACAAGCAGTCAGTAGCAGGCTTGTTGCAGACGAGGTAGTAGTCACAGCCCTGTGCAGGCATCATCTGAAAGTCAGTCCAAACCCACTCCTTCCCCCCAGCCCCAATAGGTTTACGCCAGGGTTGAACAGCAGCCAGCCTAGATGGGGATGAGGCACATGTCAGGAGTAATGTGTGAATTGCATCCTGCACCCCAATGCTGCCTGAAGGTAGAGAGCCGTGCAGGTGGCGCTGTGGTCGAAACTACTGAGCCTCTTGGGCTTGCCGATCAGAAGGTCAGTGGTTTGAATCCCCATGATGGAGTGAGCTCCTGTTGCTCTGTCCCAGCTCCTTCCAACCTAGCAGTTTGAAAGCACGCCAGCGCAAGTAGATAAACAGGTACCACTGCAGTGGGAAGGTAAACGGTGCTTCCGTGCGCTCTGGTTTCTGTCACGGTGTTCTGTTGCACCAGAAGCGGTTTAGTCATGCTGGCCACATGACCCAGAAAGCTGTATGTGGACAAAGGCCGGCTCACTTGGCCTGAAGCGAGATGAGTGCCGTAACCCCATAGTCACCTTGGACTGGACTCAACCATCTAGGGGTCCTTTACCTTTACCTTTTTAGAGAGCCAAGGCAGACTATTTAAGTCCAATCTGCCTCTAGCTTTCGCCACTCCCTCAGTCACCCAGCCTAAGGTTATGATGCAGGATTAGCTGGTCCCATATGGGCTGAGTAGGATTTCTTCCTTTTAATCAAATTAGCTCAAGATGAGAAAATTTGTTTTGTTTTATTATCAAGCTCTACGCTGTTCATCTGGTGGGGCATAGCATTTAGTGCTTTGTGGAGTGGGTGTTAAATCATTTTTAGCATGTCAATCGGTCACAATGAAAGGGCTATGTGGGAAAAGTAACACAAAGAGACAGGTACACTCTGAAGCACCTTTAAGGGCATGGGGGGGTGTCCCAAGGCTTGTCACTCAGAGCTGTGGGACTCAGGAATGTGCAACTCTTTTTGGGCTGCCATGACTCACTCACCCAGAGTCATGTGGCTTGAGGGAGGATTGACTCAGGAAGACTCCATCTACACTTGCAAATGTGTGGCAAGTGGGTGGGACAGTCTTTCTTCAATTCACAGGAATGGTTGTCGACGTTAGAATTCCTGCTCCATGATTGCAGTCATGGGATTGTTGTCTATCACATGATGGTGTATGTTTTGATTCCACAGAGTGGAAAGTGACGGACACAGGCTGTTTGTGTTACTGTGTTCCATGAAGTGGGACTATTGTCCTTTGTTCTCTTTGCTGTCTGATGCTAGAGAGAGGGGGGGAGCCATGTTGCAGTGCTCTGTGTGTGTTTATATGTAAATAAAGTAGATTAGCCCAAATGCTGAGTTGCTGAGGTCTGTTACGCAAGCTGTGAAGACTCTGCAAATCCCTAAGTGTGCAGGTGTCTGTTGGCATTGGTCTCTGTGACGTTCAGGCTGAAGAAAGCTTTTGAAGCTCCCGAACGATCAACCAGGAGGGAGAGAACATGCCATTCGGGTATGTGTCTCTACCAGGGTCACATCATCCTTGAACATTAGCCATGTTGGCTAGGGTTGATGGGAGTTGGAGTCCATCTGGAGGTTTCAGGTTCCTTAAGCCTCCATAGCTATCAGCTGTATTCTCCCATTTCAGCTATTCCTTTTTTGGAAGTAGACTTGTCCATTTTTGCCTTGACTTCTCCATAGCGTCCCTCCTCCCCCTCCCCTCCCCTCCCTCTCTTCCTACTCCTCTCTCCTTTACCAATCAGAGCTAATCATCTCTGGCAGGTCCAGGCCATTTCCATGCTGGTCAACTACAATGTGAGTCCTGTCACTCAGCCATTTAGCTTGGAAGGAGACTGCTTCCTCTGATTGTCCCGGCTGTGGCAAGTGGATCCGTTTCTTAGCAACTCCCCTCCTTTGTATCCTTTTGTTATTTCCAGCTCATTATCTCTCCCCATGCTGAACTCCAAATTAGGTTAATTACAGATAAATTTCATATCTCTCCCAGACAGAAGGGGCACTTGTAAAACACTATTCCAGTCAATAGAAAATGAGGGCCTTGGCCTATGTTAAGTTGCTTTGGCAAAAAAGAAAAGCAATTCAGCTCCACTTGCATGTCTGCATCATGCTCTCTCAATCAATAGTCTTTCTTTCTGTTTTCTTTTTAACCTGCTTTCCCCTCCTTCTGAGCATTCCTGAAAGTCAAGAATTTCAGAAGATAAATGCCATCCATTTCAAGTTCATACTGTAGCTGCTGTTCTACCCTTCCATTTTTATTGTTATGAATGAGCTCTCAGACCCTTCATTCTTTTAAATTACACGGCTGCTGCGTTGTTTCTTTTGCCTCTAGGTGCAGGTGAACTCTCTCATCAGCCCAGTCAACACTGCAAATAGCAATGGAGGATGGACGCTGTAGTTCAACAACATGGGGGGGCACCTTAAGACAATTGCATCTTCCAGTCTGACCTTGTTATGGTTTTATGACATGGTACAATAGTTGCCAGGCCTATTCACTGCCCAAGTAGCAAGATTCTTCCTTCCATGAACACATAATCCTTGCCTGTATGAAACCTTGACAATGAATCTAGCTGGAAGGACTTGAGAAACCAGCTTGTTCTCCTGTTTAACTACCTGTCCCCTCCTGCCTGCACAGTATGCTATGAGCCATTTTGACCCACAAGTGTATGGGAGGCCCACATAAACTTGCACCAACTGCAGGCCCTCCAATTATCCTTATTTTCCAGGGACAGTCTCGGATTTACAGAAGCCATCCCAGTTTCTGATTTGATCCTGGAATGTCCTGCTTTTCCATAGGACATCCCCTATTTTAATCAGAGAAATATTGGAGGGTATGGAATAGGATGTCCCTGTTTTCATCAGGTAAATGTTGGAGTGTATGTAGTTGTAACTGAGAGGTGGGGAAAGGACAGGGGCTGCATCAGTTGTGGGGCAGTGGTGATCAGCTTTACCCCACAGGTTCACTTGTCAGATGCAGTAAAAAGTAAGCCAAGGCACAGGATTGTGGTACAAAGCCCCAAAGTTGTACAGGTGATTTTACAGAGTAGCTATGTCTGTTACTACATATCTGCATTGTATGTATATATATATACTACATATTTGATGTGTTGTTAGCCTTTGATTTTCTTTTGGCCGAGTTGCCAGGTTTGAGTACTTGTCTTAAACCAAACCATTATCTCCTCAAGTGATTTTTTTACCCGCATTGTCTTCACCAGCTCTGTGGAGTATAAATATCAGTACAACATCTTCACCACTGGAGGTCAGTCATGTGCTATGCACAAAACTGAAAGGCTCATTGGTTTCATTTTGATTCCCCTTGCCCCTTTCTACGTGATATTTTTCTCCTTAGAGGCAGTTCACATGTTATGTATTTTATTCACATGAATTGTCCAGTAGCCCTTGACTGTCTGCTTAAATGAACAAAGGTAATGCACAAGGCAGGCATTTATAGTTATTGGCCTGCAGCAACATCTCTGATCTCAGACTCTGGAAAATGTGTCTCTAAGATCTCAGAAGTTGGTGTGTGCAGTGACCCACGGCCTCCTGCCTCTCGCATTAGGTTTCTTCATCTGAATGCCAACTTGTGGACAGCAGGGGTGACTCATCTCGGTTTTGAACAAAATAATATCTAAAGTACCCTTACCAAAAGAGAGTTGGCAAAAATATTGAAAACCAGCAGAATTCCTTTATTTACTGCTGTATCATATCACCACAATTATTCTTCCCTAATATGTTCTGAATGGTGCTTTTCTTCCCCCAAAATTTACTGTCATCATGGATACACCCAGAAACTGTTAAGTAGAACTCCGTGCCTCTAATTAAAAGGCTGAAAAACGGCCTCAATATATTAACATACCCCAAACAAGCCTTGGCAGTGCCCCTAGAGGCCTCTTTGACCATTGTTTTACACCTGTCCAGCCGACCCTCCTCCTCAGAACTAAGTAGTACATTTTTGCCTGCCCACAAAGTAGCTAAGCTGGACATTCGTTGTTGTCAGGAGTGCCAACTTGAATAATGTATGGGGGGGCAATTAGAAGAAGCAGAGCATGCACACCATTTGAATGGCAATGCCTTTCAACTTTGTGGGGCAGCCCCAACAAATATTTTATTAGGGGGCAAAGGGACCTCAGCCCCGAGGAGTTGGCTCCTATGGTTGTTGTTTTACCTACACTGTACTAGGGGGCAATAGGGGTATAGGGATGAGTGCTGTTAAATCACATTGTTTGGCAGGAATGTTAAGAAAAAAATGTTGCATAAGGGTACAGGTGAGCACCCCCTTAGGCACATCTGAAGGTGAAGCCGGTTTCCAGTTGCTCTGGGCTGTGGGCCCTTTAACTTGACTATAAAATGTTCTTGAGGCTCTGCAGCTTCACCGGCTCAAGAGTTATGGGATAGGCATGTCTCCGTACTCACCACAAGGTGGGACCCAGGCTTTGGGGCTATGCTTTGTCATGCTCATTGCAACAGGCAGGGTTCAGCTCTCACAGTGCTGAGGTTTAAGTTAGCTTCCCAGACTTCTCATTTTCTTGCAAGTGTTCTTAACGAAATGTGGCCATAGTTCAATGCATCACTTGTGTCTCACCTCTTTATTCCCGATTCCAGTTGCAACTGAAAAGTAGGAAAGAAACACACCAAGAGGATTTACAGAACAGTTCCAATCCACTCCAAAGGACTTAACCAAATTGGCTAGTAGGGATGGACAGAAGGTATTTTACTGATAACAAAGTGGCAACCAGTTGTTGGGCCTTAATATGAACCCAACCCATTCAGTGAAAATTGTACATGGGATCAAGCCCACTGAATCTTATTCTTCCTATTGAAGAAGAAGAAGAAGCGTTTGGATTTGATATCCTGCTTTATCACTCCCCTAAGGAGTCTCAAAGCAGCTAACATTTTCCTTTCCCTTCCTCCCCCACAACAAACACTCTGTGAGGTGAGTGGGGCTGAGAGACTTCAAAGAAGTGTGACTAGCCCAAGGTCACCCAGCAGCTGCATGTGGAGGAGCGGAGACGCGAACCCGGTTCCCCAGATTACGAGTCTACCGCTCTTAACCACTACACCACACTGGCTCATAGCTTGAGGCAAGCTATGTAAGGCAAACAAAGGAGCATCAATGTTCAGTTCCAAAATAAACTTTATCAGATGAGAATATCAGTAACTTCCCTTCCCACAACACACACACACACACACACACACACACACACGTCCTCAATATATTCAAACCTTTTTTATTCCTCCAATTCTCTGCTCCATTTGTGGGTGATGCTATATCTAATATATTCTAATATTTTCAAACAAGGAGTCGTGCATTAATTGTGGAGCTGATTTTCTAATGAGCAGCCCTTCGCTGAGTCACAGATTGGATTTTTCTAGCCCAATATTGCTGAATTATAGAAATAATTGAGATTGGAAATTTAATTCAAGGGTGCAATCACTTCTGAGTCACTTGCCACTATAATAGGGTGAAGCAGAATTTGTACATTTCCTGATTACTGCTTCCCATTATGCATGAGTCTATTACTTTTTCAAACTCTGTTGCAAATAACTGGACTCTGTGTGCCCTTTCAGCCGTAATCCCTACCTGAAATGCTTTTTTTAAAAAGACACCCGTTATTTGTTGCATCTGTTACTTTCTCCAGGCATTATAAATGTGTAAATGCTCTAGAAACATGGTGTTGTGGGGGGGGGGAGCCTCAGCCACACCATTGCCACATTAAGTGGTGAGGTCTGAGGGGTGCCTTTAAAGCATGTTTGTCTGAACGCACTTACAAACCTCTCCTCAGTTAGGAACCCTGTTTGATGTGCATGACCCCACACCTCAAACAGCATACAGTTCCTAACATCTGAAGAGGGCTTTTGTGGTGCCATGATCTCTAAGAGACTTTTATATTCACAGCACTTGAGTCTGGATCCAGATGTGTGGCCACCTTGACACCTTTAGTTCTGAGGCAAAAAAAGTAACATTTCACAAGTCTTATTAATTCAACCATATATCAGTGTATCCGAAGACGTTTTGCAGCCCAATTCAGAACCCAAATGGCACCCGCACCTCTGCAAGGACCAACCCTTTAAAAAGCCTCGCTCATAGAATCAAAGGGTTGGAATGTACCATGGGGGGGTCATCTAGGAATCTTTTTGTTCAATGTGGGGCTTGAACCCACAGCCTGAGATTAAGCGTCTCATGCTGTACTGTCTGAGCTGCACAATTCAGATGTCAGTTGCTTTCTTTATCCACGTCCATTGGATACTGGGCAGAAATTTTCACGAAGATCAACCAGGAGACATAAGGTATTGAACCTATGACCATTTTGATGCAAAGCATCCAAGGGCTATGGCGCTTCCTTATCTGTTCCCCTGCTCGGCTCATGGTGTGCCTGGCTCTGCCAAATATAGTCATTTCACCCAGGACCTGGATTTTTCATCTGAATATTCACATAATCTTTGGCTCTCTTTCCTTGCAGAATCTGCTTAGGAGAAATAAAGACTTGGGGGGGGGGGAGTATATTCAGAGAGTTACTGAATGTATATTGCTTCAAATTCTGGATTCTCCAGTTCCCCTCAGGGCCAGATTTAGGTTTGATGAGGCCCTACTCTACTGAAGGTAATGAGGTCCAGCTGTCCTTTGCCAACGACAAATTGTCGCTGTTTATTGAGTTGGTACCATTGGTACCAGCTCTGCTTGTCATTGGCTCTGGCTCCACCTCCTGTTGCCCTTCTCTGCTTGCTGCTCTTCCAGTCCCAATGGGCATCAGCCACCATAGAAGACGACATATGAGGTCCTTTTTCTCTTGCACACAGGTGGGGAACCTGTGACCCTCCTGGTGTATATGAATCAATTTCATAGACCATCCTTCATTACATAGCAACCACAGGGTGGTTCCCTCTGCAATATATAAAAACATAATACTCCAACTCCCATCAGCTCCAGCCACCATGACCAATAGTCAGTGATGAGGGAAGGTGTTGACCAAAATCCGTATCCCTGCTGTAACATGTGAAACAAACTTTATTCTACTCCCCATAACTTGAACCAGAGTCAATATATAGCATATGCACCCACTTGTGTGTAACATTACACAATGTTTCTCCATCCCCACCCCCGTAAACAAGCAGGAAAAGAAATAATCTGCCTAATCTCTAGGCAGGAAAAGAAATAATGTGAAAATTGATTCCCCAAAAAGGTCATTGATACCCCCTACTAGAAAGCTGTGTGCTATGCAAGGAGAAGTACAGAGTTATTTCCCTTGATGCCCAATTGCTGTGTATGCTATTAGAAAAAAAACCAAGGATTTCAGCAGCAGAGAGACTTTTTGACAGGGACCCTAGTGAAACTTGACACACTTTCAATCCATTTATCAAACTGACTCCAGCTTCCATTTTAAGGCTCACAAAGCAATAATAAACACTACCCCCCCCAAAAAAAACCCCCAGAAAATGCATCCAAAACATTTAGCAGGTTATTAAATAAGAAAGGGATAAGGGAAGAGTTGCAACAAAACCAACCATTCCTTTCCCTCCAAAAAGAAAAGAAAAGAAAAGAAAACTCAATAATTCTGGTATTTTATATCATCTTAAATAAATTCAGATGAATTATTTAGCCATCCTCATCACTATTGCATCAAAATAAAATCTAGTATTATTAGCAGTCTACACTAGCCTCTTGAAACATCAGTGTCTGGGATTCATTGGATCATTGAAACGTTTCCCAGAGACATGGAAGCTGATCACAGAAGCAGAAGCTCCAGCACAGATCAGGCAACCTATAATGGGAATCTAAGAAGCTGCCTTGAACCAGGACAGACCATTTAGCTCAGTATTGTCTCTCCTGACTGAGCAATAGTTCTCCAGGGACCCAGACAATGGAGTTTCTCAACCCTACTGGGAGATGCCACAGAGTGAATCTGTGGCCTTTTGCAATCAGAATATGTGCTCTTCATATAAACAAAGGGCAGACCACCCTTCAGGGAAAACTACAACATTCTGGCACCATTTCCAGCTGTTTTACCTGTGTGAGGAGACAGGAAAGCATAAATGAGAGGACCTTTCCTGTGGTGGCCCTATGGCTCTGGAATTCTTTCCTAGTTACTCTCCAGGAAGTTCCAGCAACTGTCCAGCAGGCTGCATTCATTTCAGGGCTGTGAAAACACTTCTTTTCCAGGTGGCCCCTTGATGATTAATATTCATGTTGGCTTGGCTTCTTTTGTCTGCTGCTTCTGCGGATCAAAATGGTCTTACTGGAATTTAGTGTGGGAAGTTGTAATAGTTTTTATCTTGGTATCTTTTGCTGCATTTTATAATTTTGTAAGCCACCTTCAAAGAGCATTATTCAGAAAGGTGAACCCAGAAATATTCTTAAATGGATAAAATAAAAAATAAAATAAAAGCAACAGACTTTTCAGTCTCTGTAGCAATGGATGACATATTCCGAGCTGTGATCTCAGATTTAAAAGAACAGCGAAAGCAGTACTTCCCACTTGTTTTCTGCTCTTTTTCATTCATTCCATTGCAAATATTTTCTATTGCATTGCATCTAAAAATAATGAATAAAAAAGGAGAACTCCAGCACCAGCAGAAAATAAATCAGAGGCTTCAGCATTTTCTCATCCCAGCAGCTGAGTCCCAGGTTGACACTTTTTTCTTTCCCCGGAAAACCATAATCCCATAAAATGTAAGGTTATTAAGTCAGCAGTGAATAATTCATGAGGTAATTATAAAACATTTACAAGTTGACATTATCAGCTATCAGCAGGGGAAAAACCCAACACTTAACACCCTGCTACGTTGTTGACAAACCCGTCATGATTACACAACGAGGTTCTTCTATTGTTAAGGAACCAATTTAACATTAATTGCTACAAATATTCCCCAAGATTATATGCAGATACAGAATAACGGAGAGGGGGGAGCATAACTCAGTCTAGAAATTGCTAGAGCCCTCATTTTGTTCAATGAGCAGCTGTAGCACCACCCAAAAAAAGTGGCTACAAGGTTAGGCTGGGAATTTGACATTAGAGACTAAAACACACATGAAACTAAACTGGTTTTAGACCAATAATTTAATGAAAAACAACACCAAGGCCAATACAGGCATGTTGAAATGTCCTCTTTGCCAAGTGAGCCAAAGACAGACAGGAAGAGAACAGACAAGGGGAGCTGAAAAATTCCAGGGTCAGCCCTTTGGCAGTTGTGGGGGGACCTCTTGAAGCTGTGGATGCTGTGGTTTATTTATACTAGAGGCGTCCTGAGGAAATGGATCATATAAATCATTGTGTATTTCCCACTGCTTAGATAGGCAACTTTTTACCTATTTATTTAATCCCAATGCAGATAGATAGATGAATCATTAATTTTAATTGTTGTTGTTGTTGTTGTTAAAATTTGTATACTGCCCTTCATCCTTAGATCTCGGGGCAATTCACAACATAAAAATACAATTCAAAAACCACAAAATTCTAGAAAGATAGATCAATAGATAGACTGGAAAACTTGATCAATGACAGATAGAAAGAAGGATGATGGAAAGATGAATTGGAGGTGGAAAGAAGAAAGAGTCCCTACCAGAAAGGAATGGCAAACTAAGTTGATGGATTACGCTGAAATGGCAAAACTGACCAGAAAGCTCAGGAACCAAGAAGACAAATAGTTCAAGAAAGAATGGGGAAAATTTACAGTTTATTTAGGAGACCACTGTACGCAGATAAAAACATTAGCAAGTTTTTAATAACACTTGTAATGTAACAAATACTGTGGATAATATGGAGAGTTAATATGCAGTTTAAGATGCTGACAATTGGACCCACGGAGGGGGTGGCAGGAAGTCGGGAGATTCAGAGAAATCTCAATATATGGTTATGTATTTGGTACAGTTATAATCCTTTGTTTTGTAAAATCAGATAAAAACTATTTTCAAAAAGAAAAGAAAGGAAAAATGAATTGGAAAGGGAGGGAGGGATTAGATAGATAGGCTTCCTGAACCATTCTGCCTATATATTTAAGGACTTAAGTTCTCTCCTAAACTAATGCGGGGAAGGCCAGGGAAGCATGAATTCCAAATGTAATGGCAAAGCCCTACATTAGGTGGCACAAGATATGTGCATCTCAGCTTTCTCTCTTCCTCCCTTCACTAATAATAGGATTCTAGCCTGTGCTCTCCATGAGAGTAGGAGGCATGCCATCCATTCTGAACAGGTAAGCAATGGCCCCAGGAAATTTGGCACTAAGCTGATGTTAAACAAAGCATCTGGGAGCCTGAGGCACTGCCGTTTGATTAACCACACATACCTTTGCTGAAGGATTAGGAGGACTGTATCATTGTGATGTCTGAATCTTAATTGAAATCCAAGGGCTTTGGGCTGTGCTCCCTGGTGTGTGTCAGGTTTGCAGGGAGAAGAACATGCATGATGCCAGTTTGCACTTATGGAGACAATCCATAAGGATCATCTGCAATAGGCCTATAAAACACTGAGAAAAATATACGGGATTGTTGTTGTTGTTTTTTAGTCATTTAGTTTTGTCCGACTCTTCGTGACCCCTTGGAACAGAGCACACCAGGCACTCCTGTCTTCCACTGCCTCCTGCAGTTTGGTCAAACACATGTTCGTAGCTTCGAGAATACTGTCCAACCATCTCATTCTCTGTTGTCCCCTTCTCCTTGTGCCCTCCATCTTTCCCAGCATCAGGGTCTTTTCCAGGGAGTCTTCTCTTCTCATGAGGTAGCCAAAGTATTGGAGCCTAAGCTTCAGGATCTGTCCTTCCAGTGAGCACTCAGGGCTGATTTCCTTAAGAATGGAGAGGTTTTATCTTCTTGCAGTCCATGGGACTCTCAAGAGTCTTCTCCAGCACCGTAATTCAAAAGCATCAATTCTTCGGCGATCAGCCTTCTTTGTGATCCAGCTCTCACTTCCATACATCACTACTGGGAAAACCATAGCTTTAACTATAGAGTCCTTTGTTTGCAAGGTGATGTCTCTGCTTTTTAAGATGCTGTCTAGGTTTGTCATTGCTTTTCTTCCAAGAAGCAGGCGTCTTTTAATTTTATGACTGCTGTCACCATCTGCAGTGATCATGGAGCCCAAGAAAGTAAAATCCCTCACTGCCTCCATTTCTTCTCCTACTATTTGCCAGGAGGTGATGGGACCAGTGGCCATGATCTTTGTTTTTTTGATGTTGAGCTTCAGACCATATTTTGCACTCTCCTCTTTCACCCTCATGAAAAAGGTTCTTTAATTCCTCCTCACTTCCTGCCATCAAGGTTGTGTCATCAGCATATCTGAGATCGTTGATATTTCTTCTGGCAATCTTAATTCCGGCTTGGGATTCATCCAGTCCAGCCTTTTGCAGGATGAATTCTGCATATAAGTTAAATAAGCAGGGAGACAATGTACAGCCTTGTCATACTCCTTTCCCTATTTTGAACTAATCAGTTGTTCCACATCCAGTTCTAACATGCAAACCCTTGACAACTGAGCTGTGTGACTCGGAGTTTCAATTATGCTTTTTGAAACCTTTTAATAATAATAACTGACAGAACATTTGGAAAAATAAACAAAACATGTAAACTCCTTGGCCTTTCAACCTGCTAAATAAATAAATAAATGGGAAAATACTGTTCAAACACAGTAGGTGGCCTCGTGCTACAGCAACATCAACCGTAGCCTTTCAGTCACAGGAATATTATGCACCTTGCTTGTTTAATGCAGTTGAAAACGTGAGGACACATGTTCTGACACAATGAAGTTGCTATTACAGCTATTGTAGCCTTGTAAATTTCCCAAATTTTGATGTAAAAGGGAGCTTTCCATAAATGCTGGACAAAATTACATCGTTGTTCTGCCTATGTTCAACTTCAGTGTGCACTGTGAGATAATGTCCTTGGCTACTTGTCTGTAATTCCCTCTAACAACACAGGTGATAGAAAGCCTCTCAGTTTGGCAGTGAAAAAGGGCTTCCCAAAAATAAGGTAGTGATTTCTACATACTCCATCTAGGGAGCTCCATTAGACCTTGGTGGATGCCTATAAAAACAAGTCCTGCCATGGGTGGCAGGCTGCTAGTGTTGAGGTCACCACCAAAGGGAGGGCACCAAAGGGATTTGTCTCTTGTGAGGTGCCACCCACTAGGGTGAGGTCAGCCTATTCAGAGGACCCTCTTTATTGAGAGAGATTTCAGGGATACCTTGTGAGTTTTGTTGAGCCCTAGGTGAGAATCAGAAGTCTGAAATGTGTTTTATAATTTGCTGTAGATAATCTAAGGGTACTGTATACATCAAACAGTATAGAAAGAGCTTAAAAGAAAACAAAATAAAAACTCTGGAGACAGCTTGGGGACACAGAAATATGCATGTTGAATACTCCCAAAATGGCCTGACAAAGACTTGTGAGCTTGCTGGAAGGGGAAGAGAAGAGGGAATGAGTCTGCTCAAGCCCACAGTTTCACCACATAGTAAGTACCCTAAAGGGAAAGGGATTCAGCTGGAGGGAATGTGTGTGTTTTTTTATTTTTATTTTATAATCATTTCACTTTATAGGAATGTTTCAGAAAGAATGAAAGGAATAAGACATATTTTGCTTCACAGTAACTTGTAGCAGGGATTCCCTGTTCTGTGGAATGGCATCTGTGACTGTCAAGATATGAAAGGCACCCGGTATCTGCAGTTGCCAGATGCCGGTGAATACTTTTTTGTTCTGACAATCTTTCCCAGCTGTGTAAATAATGTTGAAGTTTGCAAAAGAACAATTCCAGGCCCAAACCCTCCATGGGAACACATCCAACTTCCTTATATATTATTTGTTAAGGGTCTCTCATCGGCTGATGCCTCATTCCATGTGATGCTTGGAAAACGGCCAATCCTGAACATGGCACAACAAGACGATTGTACATTAAAAAGTGCCATCGTCATAGAAAGCTGTCACCAGGGAGGCCTGCCTGCCACCAACCTTGGCATTTCAGTGCCAGGCAGATATGCATTTGTTTTCCCAGGCATTTGGATGGCACCAATGCAATGATTATATTCGGTAAATCTCCTTTTTAATATGTTTGTGTGGTTTTATTATTGTATTTTTTTAACTTGTAAATTGCTTTAGGACCTTTTTTTTTTAAAAAAAAAGGGAAACTATACACAAATTGAATAAACCTAAAACTTTACATCTCCCTCCCCCTGTTGACTAGAGAGGTTAGGATTACTTCCATTAATTTTCTCATTTGCAATTATATGGCAATCACATCATTTATGACATTGACATGTCCCTTTCAGTGGTCATTGTAAGAGCAACCAAACTCAAGTAGCTATCAACATGGCTGAAGATGCTGTGTTCTCTCCCTAAGGAAAGACAAAAGGGAAGTACAGTATACAAATTTAGATTAGCAGAGCATGCACATTTATTACTTTAAACTCTGAAAGGTCTATATGCCAGCAATGCTGTCTGCTAAGCCTTTTCAGGGCTGAATAAGACTATTCAGCATTGATTTGCTTTTAAAAGTTAGCACAGACATCACCTTGCCGACAAAGGTCTGTATAGTTAAAGCTATGGTTTTCCCAGTAGTGATGTGTGGAAGTGAGAGCTGGACCATAAAGAAGGCTGATCGCCGAAGAATTGATGCTTTTGAATTATGGTGCTGGGGGAGAGTCTTGAGAGTCCCATGGACTGCAAAAAGACCAAACCTATCCATTCTGAAGGAAATCAGCCCTGAGTGCTCACTGGAAGGACAGATCCTGAAGCTGAGGCTCCAATACTTTGGCCACCTCATGAGAAGAGAAGTCTCCCTGAAAAAGACCCTGATGTTGGGAAAGATGGAGGGCACAAGGAGAAGGGGACAACATAGGACGAGATGGTTCTCTAAACTATGAACATGAGTTTGACCAAACTGCGGGAGGCAGTGGAAGACAGGAGTGCCTGGCATGCTCTGGTCCATGGGGTCACGAAGAGTCGGACATGACTAAACGACTAAACAACAAATGCTGTGGATATTTGCAAGTGGCAACACAGATTTTTGTAACAGCAATTAGCCTTGTGAGAGTGAAAAGGTAGATTGTACAGAGGGACCGTACTGAATCAAGAAGCTGCAGCATAGCATTGAATCTTGGCCAGTTCACTGATTAGGGCAGTCATTGTCCATTGCAGGTTGTATGAACTTTGTGCAGAGCAGATGATCATTGTGTGTATATTTATGCTTGTGGGATGAATTCTGGGTTTTTGCCCACTGCATCTGACCCACCCCCCATCTGTGCCTGATCTCCACACACTGGGGGTGGTATTTGCATAGGGGTCTGCACATGTAGACCCACCGATGCACATAGGCTTTGTATGTGTAATTCATACTCTTTGAAAAGAAAGTGATCATGTGATCAGAGCCAAGGTAGATTGGCATATAGGCACATGCAGGATAAAGTGCTGAGGGTACACTAGAGACCATGACTCAATGATCAAGGCTTTTTTGTTATTGTTCATTCTCGCAAAATTTGTTGTCGGGCACCCATCCTTTCTGGAGCCTTTTCCATAGGAACTTGCTCAGTTTAACTAATCTATGATTAAGCCACTGGGTGGCAACAAGCAAAAAATAAAAAAAAATGTTTAGCAACTTTAGGTTTAGAAGAATCTAAAACGTAACAAACGGTTATGTATCTTAAATCAGAGTCTCCCCTACTCTTTAAATGGCACGACTGCCATTTAAATCACCAGCAGCTTTTTGCTGAATCATAGCTTAAACTTGCAAAATCCATGTTCGGAAGGACCGGAAAAGATATTAAATGTGGTGCTTGTATTAATAGAGTCTTTATTGATGCTAGGCAGCAAATCCTGAACTGGCTACATTGCTAGGTGACTGCAAAAAAGACCAGAGTAACTTTGGAATTCTGGCCTTTATTCTTGAATCAACTGGTTCTGAATGTCAAGCTTTAAGCTATCTTATTTTAGATCTCAAAGGCTCTTAAGTCCGGCAAATGGAACCTACATCAAAATCTACCTCTAGGCCACACTTACTATATTAAATTCCCTTCTTTGTGTTGTTGAAAATGCCAGACAGAAACAACCCACAAATTGCTGGTTTGACCAAGATTCATAAGCAACTGTGATAGTTCCAGGACCTTTTGTATACGCAAACCTCATTCTCATTTGACTGTTCTCACACGGCATTTTCTAGCCTAGGGAAGGCTAAGCACAATCAGTTTGATAACATATAGTTTCCATATATAAGTTATATTAAGCAGGATGACTCACTTCATCCCCTGGTGACTCACACAACTTTATGGCAGGGTTACTTGCACTCAACTTACCTGAAGCTATGATTTACCTGTTGTGGAATTTGGCAGTCCAATTTTGTTTGAGGCTGTGATTTATTTATTACTGGTTGTAATAATGTGAAAATACAATAAAATTTGTTTTAAGAAATACAAGAAAAGTGGCACACAAATTGAAATAATTATAAATAAATGGGGGAAAGCTTTTTCTATTGTCAGTTTCTGAAGGATTAGAAACTGGATCTTAAATAAAAATTAGATACTAGTCATTTCTCTCCCCCCCCCCCCTTTAAAAGCTAGAATACTAATATTTTAGAGATGGCCATTCTAACTGTGAAGCTTGACTTAAATTGCCCCGCTGTGTAAAGCAATGCAGGTCTGCATCTGCCTGGATGGGGGACATTTCAGATAACAGGGGAACGGGAGTTATGTAATGTTTTAAACACATGCCAGGAGAGGGTCCTTGAACTAGACCTGGAAACAAACTGACAATGCAGCTGTTTTACAGCAGGGCTTCTATGAATTCTAAAGGGAACCTCAACCGGTAATCTGGCTGCTGCATTTTGCAGCAGTTGAAGTTTCTGAGTCGACTTCAAGAGCAGCCCCACGTAGAGCACATTTCTATATTCCAGGCTCAAAGTTCCCATAGCGTGCAGCACCAAGGCCAAGTCGGCAGGGGGTTGGACTCGATGGCCCTTGTGGTCTCTTCCAACTCTATGATTATATGATTCTATGATTCTATGATCTTTGTCCAAAGGGGGCTGTTGCTGCTGAACCACCTAAAGCTGGAAATAGGCACTCCTCAACACTGAAGCCCTATGACTCTTCAATTGCACAGGAGCCCATTAAAAGTGGGCTGTAGCTGGAGAATGAAAATGCTCAAAGAGACCCCTCAACTGCCCTTTGAAAGGGTCCCTTTTCCTTTTTATTGCCCGTAGAGTTAGGATGAGATACATCTCATAGCATCCCTTTCTGAAATATTGAATTTTATATGAGAGGGATTTTATTGAATAGCCAAAGGCTGCCAATGCAGTAAAATGCAATATTTCTTTGACATGATTCTCATTCCCATCCACTTGCTGATGCCGCAGTGGAACTGAATACTGCATTGCCATGGTTGCTGCGAGCTGCCTTTTCTTTATCCGTTCTGGCTGTTTGGCTGAAACCCTTGTGAGATAAGTTTTATGGCAGGACACGAGTCTACAATGCATGCCATCATTCCCACTGCTGACAAAACAGCAGCTAATGTACAGTTGCATACAATATCAGAATTTTCTTTAGCATCCTGGGTGGAATTCAACACCATACTATTACAATTGTTAGACCTGCACAAATGTTGCCATATGGAATGATCCCACCTACCTTAACCTAAACCCTTCATGGTGTTCTGAGGGTTCTCCTGACCCACCAAGAGCCAGTTTCAGGAGGATACTGGGGAGCACATGGGGAAGAGGTGGGGAGCCCTGTTGTTCAAGCAGAAATCCTTGTGCAGGGCTTCTACTGATTGGGTCCGTTCAGTGAATCCTGCCCTCTATGCTTGGTAAACTTATTGTGGTGGGGGGGCAGTCCACCACCCCCAATCCATTCTGCTCTATTGTTCTGACGTTTCTTTGCCTTTCTGTAGTTTGGCAAGTGATGGAGAAATGAATTGAAAAGTGTGGAAGACATGTAATACCCCAGAAGCAAATCAGGCTGAATGCAGGACAAATACTCACGGTCATATAACTGCCCCATAAATGAATCAGAATAATGCCCAATAAAAACTGAACATAGTCTAACTACTGTGTAAGCTTTCTACAAGAGAATCAAGATGAATGCTGAATACGCAGGCTGTCTGCAGGAGCCCTTATATTTTATTAAGGATTTTCTTGTTTTACAGAAGTGTAGTGCCTCGTATTTTTTTTTCCCCATGTAACATTTTTACAAATCCGTTTCATTTGTTGAGGCATTAGGGGGAGAAGAAAAAAAAAAGAAAAAAGAAAAGGGGGGTGGAGAGAGGGAAGATGGATGGGGTGGGGTCGGGTGGCGGTGTTTCTATTATGTTTAATGTATGTAGAGTTTGGTGTCAGCGTTGCTTGTGTTGTTCACTTGTGTTCCTTTGGTGGTGAGAGAGGTTGGGGTTGGCCTAGGGTGTGATTGTTTGCTTGTGATTGGCTGTGGTGATCTTTGTTTTCGTGTGTGAGTGAGGTGGGTGGGTGTTTTGGATCAGGTTAGCCATATTGATTTGTATGCTGTTGGTGGATTATTGTCATTGTCCTGTTGGGCTGTGTATGTGATAAATGGGAGCCATACCGGGGTGAAGGCATCTTCTTCTGTTTGTCCCCGTGTCAGTTTCAGTTTATTAGTTAATTTTTCTAGTAGGGCTGTTTCCCATACTATTTGGTACCATTGGTCCATGGTTACTCCTGACAGGTCTCTCCAGTGTCTGGTTATGGTGTTTCTGGCTGCTGAGAGCAGGTGGGCAGGAGCCCTTATAACATTAGCACACCAGAGGACAGTGTAGAGCTTGTAATTTGCCAATAGCCCGAGTGTCAAGGACTTGGCAATTTGAGGACTTGCCCTGGAGTCACATGACATGGGCAGCTCCTTAGGCTTTTGGTTTCAGTTCTAATAGGGAGTCTTAAAGGCTTTTCTGAATCTAGCAGTTTCTATCAAACTGTTCCTCATTCTTGGTGCCCGTTCTTGACCTAGAAACATGACAGTATTTAGGAAGCTTAGGAGTCATTCAGAGTCCAGGGTCCAGCATCTTTGCACAAGGCCTCTGGGGATGAGACAAGAGAAATGGTGTCTAACCAGCAGAAATGAATTAGTATCTTGTAACCAATGGAGATGGAGGAATTTGATTTTGTCTTTGCTCCAGTGGGATAGGCAGAAGGCCTGTTTCATCCAAGAAATTGCATTAGCAGAGTTGTTCATGTGTCTTAGATCAACCTCACTCTCAGTGTAGGAAAGGGGAAATAATGTTACTTAATAAAGCCAAAAAAAAAAAAAAAAAGTATTAAATTGCATTATGCTCCCTCATGAATTATAAGTAGGAGGAATGGGGAAAACTCAGACATTTCAGCCTGAGCATTCCAGGAGATTTATTTATGCCTTGAAGCTCTGCACCAGTTTCTCAGTGATGATTCCCAGGCTAAGGAAAGAGGAGAGGAGGGGCTGCTGCATGATTGAAAACAATAAGCAAAGCATGTTCTTTAAAGGCTAAAATGCTCAAGCAATGTGAATATTTCTTTCAGCTAAAAGAGCAACGTCTCAAAACTGGAATGAGTAGGAATGAAAAAGGTCGGTCTTTTGAGATGCCAGCATCTCCCCCCCTCCCCCTGCACACCCAGAAGGCACCATTCATCTTATCACTACTAATCTCCAAAGTAAGGAGCAAAGTAAAGCATGCCAGCTGGTCCCACAGGTACACAACCATGTACTTGTCAAGTTCACATACCCAAGGTTTGTTCTGAGGCCACAGGTATCACCTGTAAACATGACTAGGAGTGGGAAGGGTCCTGGCTCCCCCACCCCAGCTTAGGGAACCTTCCTGCCCAGACCATATTTTTATTGAGCTATTTGTGGTTTTGGTTTGCGGATCCTCTAAAATGTTATATTGAATAAATATAACTCTTTCCCCACCACTGCACTGTCTTCCAAGTCTTCTTTTGGCTGTGTTGGCAATGCATACAAATACGTCTTAAGAGATCGTAACCAAATTTTGTGTGATGGTTTCTGAGATCAGGATCCTGTTTGTATACAACTGGATGACTTAGTGTATACTGCATAAAGTATCTATCTTTTGAATTTCCTTTTCCTAAAAGGTTCTGTTGCAGTGCTATGTTACAACATATAGGTATGTTTAGCTGTTTTGTTAGACTCTTCTTCAGGGCTGGATGATCCATGGTAAAAGGTAAAGGTATGGTAAGGACGCGGGTGGCGCTGTGGTCTAAGCCACTGAGCCTCTTGGGCTTGCCGATCAGAAAATCAGTACTTCTAATCCCCACAATGGGGTGAGCTCCCGTTGCTCTGCCCCAGCTTCTTTCAACCTAGCAGTTTGAAAGCACACCAGTTCAAGTAGATAAATAGGTAAGGCTGTGGCAGAAAGGTAAATGGCATTTCTGTGCACTCTGGTTTCTGTCAGTGTTCTGTTGCACCATAAGCAGTTTAGTCATGCTGGCCACATGACCAGAAAAGCTGTCTGTGGACAAACGGTGGCTCCCTTGGCCTGAAGCGAGATGAGCTTCAGTGTTGCCTTTGACTGGACTTAACCATCCAGGGGTCCTTTCCCCTTTTTTAACCTAATCCATAGTCATTGCTGGATCACAATTCCCACCTTGGTCCCACTGGCCAGGGCTGGTGGAAGTTGTGGCCAAACAGGTTCCCCATCTCTACTGTAACCATTTTAACTGACTTTGTAAAATGATTATTGTTGCTTTGCTTTGTTGCTAATTTCAGTCAATCCTAGATCATTGTATCTGCTGTCTTTTCATGATATTGTGAGCCACCTGGGGTAATCTATGCCACCAAAGGCAGCATATTGTAGTAGTCTCATTGCTGAGCAACAATGTGCAGAGCTCAGTGGAGTGGGAGGCCAGCCAACCAGAAGTCTCTCTGAGGTGTACTTGCCTGGAGGCAGAGTCAGCATCCAAAATCAGGTCCAATCCTAGGGGTGGGCGAACAGCAATCCATGTTGTCAGAAAGTCCAGGGGTCAGGGAATTCAATGATTGGGGGGTCAAGAAGATCAGGAAGCAGCAAGATAGAGCCAGGAACCACAAGCATTGTTACCAGCATCTGACTACTGCTGGAAGCTCTGCTTAAGAAGGCTAAAGCCAGCTGGTTCTCATCAGTGCCTTCTCCCCTGTGTCTTTGAAGGCTGATCAGCTGCAGATGGAGGCACTCCCCCTTCTCCCTCTTCAGGCTGCTGTTCAGCAGGCGAAGCTGACTCCTGCCCCAGGAGTAAACAAACACACAACACACAGTCTCTGATGAGACAGCAGGTGCCAATAGAGTTGTTAGATTTCAGCTGCAGAAGGGGGGGGGAGTGTGGGAGAAAGTGTTGCTTGTGTGCTTTGCAAAGGTTGGAAACCACAGTTGGAACCAAGTTAGAGGTTCGAGAGTCCCTGATCTGATTCAAGAAGGCCCCTCTGACCTCACATTCTTACTTTGTCTCTGTCATGGTAAGCTAGAGAGCCTGTTTGTATCTATCAACCGCTGATGGAGGCGTCATCATTAAATATTCATCCTTGTTTGCTTCTCCAGAAACAATAGCCTTAAAGAAGATTGCTTTATCATTCAGATTTGAAGGAAAACAAGCTTAGGCTCATGTAGAAGGAATCTTGGAGCACCAGATGAAGCAATTCATCACTTTATTTATTAAAACTGCCATAATTACCATTCCAATAATCTGAACAAACACAAACCCCTGTGTTGCAAAATGTGACCATCTACAAAAATGCAAACGCAACACGCTGGCTGATAACTGTTAGTAAATATATAATCAGTATGATGTCATTCAAAATGTACAAATAAGCCACTTCAAAATAATATATATATATATATATCATACAACACATCTCACAAAATATACAAATGCCTGCAAGTTGTTATGTGTATCAGAGTCAACAAAGGTTCAAACAACCAATGAATAGCAAGGAACACCAAACCGTCTCTCCAAGGAAGACGTCTCACACAAGTCTCAAAGGAAGACGTTTCTCTGAAGTCTCAAAAGGACAGTGCATCCGGAATAGTTCAACTATTTCAAAATAAAGTCTTTATCAGCGAATAATTAGCAATAAAATATACATACTAGTGAAGATCATACTAGTGGATCAGTGGTCACTGGAAATGTAGCTGCTGGTGGGTTCCTAAGAAATCTGGAATGCTAGCTGCATATGAATGTTCCATTTGTTTTTTGAGACCCAAGATAAAGGGCCATAGCTCAGTGGGAGAGCATCTGTCTTGCATGCAGAAGGTCCCAGGTTCTATCCCTGACCTCTCCAGTGAGGAACATGCATGAGACCCTGGAGAGCTGCTTCCAGTCAGTGTAGAAAACACTGAGCTGGGACAAATGGTAACTTCCTAAGACGATGGGTCTTAAAACATATCCACAGTGGGGGTGCCCTCAGATAACCCACTGTAAACACTTTCATCTTAACAGAGAAGTTCTAGGTGGCTCCTCATTCAACCATATGCAAGTCACTAACCAGCCTTCAGCTACCAAAGCAGAGAAATGCATGGTGCAGGCATTGTCTGAATGACATCTAACACTGAATGACATCCTGGAGGAGGAAAATTCTGTTTTTGAAATGCACCTTTGAAAGATGGTGGGGACACAGAATGTCCACTGCATGGACAGATGTGTCCCCATGTGTGACATAATGGAATAATCCTAAAAGTTGTCCCTGAGACATCAATATTTGCACATGTGAGCAAACTGCTGTTAGCCACCATCTGTGGTCTCAGTCATTTTCATAGGGCCTTCTAGTCTAACTCCCTGCAATGCAGGAATCTTTTGCCCAATGTGGGGCGCAAACCCACGACCCTGAGATTAACAGTCTCATGCTGAGCTATCCCAGCAGTGTGGCTGAGCTAGATCCTGTATGAGGAAGACAAAATACATAATTGACCCATAATCTATAAAGCTGATGAAAGGAGAGAAAACTCCCTACATAATTGGTTTATAAATCATTCCAGAAGTGAGTAATGATACAAGGACAAGCCATTTATTTTAAGTATTTGATAGTTTATTCACAGGAAACACACCAGTTTAAGCTATATATAAACTCTTCTGCTGGCCTTTACCATTGCTAGGTGACAACTGGAGGCAGTTGATTTATTCTTCCCCTTCCCCTTCATAAAGCACTGAAGAAAAAGGTAACTTTGGGAGGGGAAAAAACCTACATCCAATTAATATGCTGGGTGAAACCCTTCCTCCACTGAAATCCATGGCAAAAGTCCCAGGGCATGTTTGCACGATCATTTATCCTGAGATAACAACCCGTTAACTTGCTTTATCCCTAGGAATTGTTTACATGATCAAAGCGTAAATCCAAGGTTAAACAAGTTTAGAGTAAAGCAAAAGGACTGCCGTGATAATCAGAGGGTTGCTTCCTTGAATGCCTTGCAAGGTTAAACAGGGAGAAGTGTGCAGTGTTTAATTAAAGCGATAGCCAACATGTGCGACATATTTGCATTTCCCAGCATGGCTCTCATTGTTGTAATTGCCTGAATTGATAGGGGGCAGATCTGTGATAGCTGAGAATGGCATTCAAGTTGTCAACTGATTACCTTTCTGCACTTCTCATAGGAATAATGACAGGCGTGTTGGCGTGTTCAGACCCAGAGACCTCTCCCCTAAATAAACACACATTTGTCTCAAATTTTAGTTTTGGTTTTTGGCAGAATTTAGGCCACAACTTTATTGATTACAGAAAAGTGAGTGGTTGCATGGCTCTGGTTTGACTAGCTCCCTGCACCCTTGCAGGTAGCGCTGACCCAGGGCACCAGCATAGGTCAGCCAAGGGTGAACACCTGAGGTAGGTGAAAAGCCCAGGAACAGACTCTGTTCACTCCCCAGATGCTTCCCTGGACTCAGGCACGGCACAACCCCCTCTCGGGGGTTGACCAAACCAAGCTGAGTCCCTGGATTCCTTTAACGGAATACCCTTCACATAGGGATGTCGAGATCGCTCTCCCATCCCTATCACCTGAACCAGTGCCTATCCACAACCTTACAAGTTGTGACGATTTGCAGAAGAAACCCAAATGGCAACAGCCAATCAGCCAAGTGGGGAAATTCCTGCTGTGCCCCTGTCCCAATGACAGGTGACACATGGCGGCATAGCAAGGTCAATCACAAAATGCCCTAAAAGTAGGGAGAGGTGGGTAAGTGTTCCGATGCACGAGCTGAAAGAGGAAGCTCTGGGTCACATGCATAGGTATATATAGGTTCCTTAATCCGTTTAGACTACACCCCATTGGCCAGATTAAACCCAGCAATGAGGGACCTTCCAATCGGGTGTTGTGGCTGTCCAATATACCCACCCACAACCAGGAGGTCAGTCTCCAGGTCTCACCGCAACATGTTTCCTCTTTTAGGGAGGACACAATTTGTGAGCACATCTGGATCAGTCACTGTGAATGTGGTGATCTGAGGTGTGGTTCTGGAGGGGGGACACCCCAGGTTCATATTCAGTCTCAGGGCTGAATTAGACCGTATTTTTAACCTTTGTTGACACAGATGGAGATGAGCCAGATTGGGACTGTGGATAAAGGAAGGAGGCCTTTAACTGTTTTTTCCTAAATCATTTCTGATCATAAGTGCCAGGACCTGTGATTAACACTGGGGAGAAAACTCCTTTTGGCACCAATGGTATCATTCCTCCCTTTGTGAACAGCAAGTGTAGGTGGTTGAGTCTATATACTTCTTTAATTTTCAAGACTATCTTCAAAGGCAGCCCTAGATAGAGCACATTATAGTAGCCTAGTCTGCCTGTAACTCATGCATGCATAACTGAGGCTGGGACCACTTTCTCTAGACAAGGTTACAACTGGAATACCAAATTAAGCTGGTAAAAGGAACTTCAAGCTGCCATCACCTCAGCTGCATTCCCATAGATAATGACAAGTCCAGGAGATCCTCCCCCAAGCTGTGAATTTGGTCCTTTAGAGGAGTTCTAGTTGCCAGTCAGCTTCAAAATTAGTGTCTACAAGCAGTTCCTCCACCTTATCTGGCATAAGCTTGCTCATCCTCATCCCTCTCAAAAGTGATTCCAGATACCAGTTACAATGTAACCATAGGTATACAGTCAGCCTGGATGGCTCAGTTGGTTAAAATGTGGCACTCATAATGCCAAGGTTGCAGGTTTGATCCCCATTGCAGAGGGTTGGACTGGTTGATTCTCAGAGTCCCTTCTAACTGTGCAATTCTATGTTTAGTCAGAAGTAGGCTAAGGTTACCAGATTTTCCCCCAATGAATCTGGGGACACTTTTCAACTTCAATGGATTTTGTATGGGGACTGATTTGTAAATCCGGGGACTGTCCTTGGGAAATGGGGACATATGGTAACCTTAAAATAGGCTCCAATGGCATTTACTTCAAAGTAAATGTGCCTAGGCTAGGATTTCAGCCTAAAGAACATAAAAACAAACCTAATGTGGGCAGGATTTTCTAAAGCATGAGTGCTTTTGAACTTCCCTTGGGTATAAGCTATGAGGGGTCTCATATAGAGTAATACTGCCTCTGAACTTATTAATACTCATTACAATCTATGCACCCCAATCTCACAAAAGAGAACCATGTATTGAAGCAGATTTATGAATATGCAACAGATGGCGAAGCACTCATTAAGACAGCCCAACAATAGTCTGAGGGCTCAAAATACAATTAAAGCTAAGCTGATCAATGTCTGAATGGAAGACTGCCTGGGAGGTTCCATGTAAAGCCTCCCTAAGCTTCCATAACAGAATATACACATCAGAAGTAATAAACAGATTTATCCTGCATGCAAAAAACAAAACCGTCAGTTTCCCACACCTCAAAGCCATACCCTACAAAGACCTCTCTGTGCATCTTTCCAAGTTGAAACAACATTATTAAAGCCTAATTTACTGGAGTGAATCTACCATGGCAATTTAGATAACACAGAAGGTGGAATTTAGAATGCATTCTCAGTAGCAGATTTCTTAATAACTCTTCAGAAACAAAGTTCCAATTAAATCCAAGAAGCGAGTCTGCAATAACAAACATAAACAAGGGAGGGAAAACACAGAAGCAACCATTTGCTGATGAGACAGAGTTTTATCTAAATAGAATGTTGTTCAAAGGGTTCCCCCTCCCCACCTCCCTGCTTTCTCCCTCAGGCAGCAGCTGCTTTTAAGAATGTCTGTAAATGAAGACAAGGAGATTCTC